>NC_137770.1:35127472-35727472 GCF_963455305.1 Plecotus auritus | reverse complement strand
TTTCTTAACTGATATACCAGTGTGGGCATCGGGGGGAAGAAAGGAAATTAGTGAAGTCAGAACACCCATTATTACATTCCTAGATCATTTCTTTCAAGATGCCAGTACTGAGATACATGCTGACTGCAACACATGTACATCTAACAAGTCCTCTAGGCCTGTTTCATATTCAATTCCATGTGTTTTCCATCCACAAAAGGTAATTGCAATAGAGATGCCTCACTGCTCACAGAACAAAAAAAAAAAGGTATTTTGTGCTGCTAGATTCCCCATGATAAAAATGCTTTCTGGAAAGAAAAACAGTTACTGAGTGCTAGCTTGTTCTAATGCAAGAGTGAGTCTGAACCAATATTTCTTTTTTTTAAAATATATTTTATTGTTTTTTTACAGAGAGGAAGGGAGATGGATAGAGAGCTAGAAACATCAATGAGAGAGAAACATCGATCAGCTGCCTCTTGCACACCTCCTATTGGGGATGTGCCTGCAACCAAGATACATGCCCTTGACTGGAATCGAACCTAGGGCCTGTCAGTCTGCAGGCTGACACTCTATCCACTGAGCCAAACCAGTTAGGGCTGAACTACTATTTCTTACTCCTGGAACATTGGAATACAGGATTGGTGCTATACTTAGCTATAAAATTGCCAGCTGGGTTCAACTGCTCTCTACTTAAGAACAGTGTCATCTGTGGGAAAGGACTCTGGTTTTAGGGGTTAAAAGAGATGCTGCAAGTACCTCTCTGTTCTGTGTTACCCATTTTCAATTTGTATTAATTATTCTGGGGAATTTTTTTTTAAGTTTAAAATGAGAATCTTTTCTTAAATCACTGTAGGAGTGTAAGAACATTTTGCTAGTCTTAATAATTAAGCATTGCCCAGAAGTTACAAAAATCAATACTGAATGCTGATGCTACTGTACATCCCCAATAAAGCAGACCCATTTCAGCTGTCTTGATTTTAAATTTTAAAACAAATAACAAATGGGGTTGTTATTGACTGAATGTTTTTGTCCTCCCCACCAAATCCATATGTTGAAACCCTAAGCCCCCCCAGTGTAAGTGTATTTGGAGATAGGGCCTTTAAGGAAGACAATAAGGTTAAATAAAGTCAAAAGAGTAGGACCTTGGTCCAATAAGATTAGTGTCCTTAAAGGAAGAAATACCAGGAAGTTCATTCTCTTTCTCTATGTGCACACACAGAGAACAGGCCAAGTGAGCTCCCAGTGAGAAGGCAATCAATCATCTGCAACACAAAGAGAGTCTTCACCAGATATCAACCCTGCCTACACCTTGATTTTGGACTTGCACCTTTCAGATTGTGAGAAAAATAAATTTCTGTTTAACCACCCAGTCTGTGTTATTTTCTTATATAAGTCTGAGCAGACTAATACAAGGATTAAATTAATATTGTTGAAAGATCCCAGATTAGCCTGTTTTGAACTAAGGGATATAGAGATGATCAATAAAAATGAGTATAAACCAGAAGCAAGATGGGTCTTTGAGGCAACAATGGAGGCCTTTCTTTGAGACCACAACTAAAGGGCAAGTGTCAGTTTGGGATCACTTTTGATCAAGGTCCAGTGGGCTCCACTCCATGACAATAGTAGATGTACTAAAAACATGTTCTCTGGAGCTATTTGACTATAAAATTTTGATTACATCAGCAACAAATTCAGGGAAACCATGGAATGAAGACCATGTTCAATCATGGTCAGGCCATGACCACAAGAGAGGTTTACACTCACTAACACAATGGATATGGCCTTCCAAAGGGAAACCTGTTTTATTATACAACTAGAGGCCCAGTGCATGAATTTGTGCACCAGTGGCATCCCTCAGCCTGGCCTGTGGGATTGGGCCGAAACCGGCTCTCCGACATCCTCCCCCAAGGGGTTCCCTGATTGCGAGAGGATGCAGGCCAGGCTGAGGGACCCCACCAGTGCATGATTGGGGCTGGGGAGAAACACGGGAGGTTGGCCAGCCAGAAAGGGACTGCGGGAGGGCTCCAGGGCATGTCCAGCCCATCTTGCTCAGTCCCGATCGGCCAGACTCCAGTAGCAAGCTAACCTTCCAGTAGGAGTGTCTGCCTCCTGGTGGTCAGTGGCTGTCATAGCGACTGGTCAACTGGTCCACTGTCTGCCCCCTGGTTGTCACTGCACATCATAGCGAGCAGTTGAGCAGCCTTAGCATATTATGCTTTGATTGGTTGAACGGCTGGCCAGTCAACCAGACACTTAGCATATTAGGCTTTTATTATATAGGATTTTAGCCTATACTGACATGTTCAATCTTTATTATTTTTCAAATTTCAGTTATCAATATATTTATTTGAGTTTTTAGAAGTGGCCATATAGTAATCATAATTCTCATTTCTAACAAAGAATTGTTCTCAGCACCAGCTCATTCCATGCCTTTTCCTGTTATCAACCAGGTTTCAGATTTTTCCAACTCTACATGAAAATACTTGTTTTTCTTTTCTTTCTTCCTTCCTTTATTTTTCCCTTTTAAAAAACTTAATAAAATTTTAGTATTCATAATTGCCACATTTGGCGGTAAACTGGCCAATATTTTTTTTCATAATTTCTAATGTGAAAGTGCTAACCTCTTAAAAAATAACAAAGTACAAAGATGAAAAAGTAGTGGTCTTGTTTAATGTGAGAAAATTTCTTTTTATAGATGCTTATATTAGGTGGTGCAGCAGCCAGAATAGTTCTTAAAACTATTAGCAAGGAGTACATCAGAACACAGTAATATCAGCAAAGACAGATTTTCCATATTCAGCAACATCACTTGAACAATACTATATGTAAGTTACATACTTTTACTAAAACAAGACCCTTCACAACGCAAGTGACATACCTGCTGTGGCCATACCATATACAATGGCTTATGCTGAGCCTGGGAGTCAGCACTCTGAACACTACGTATAGCTTTCTTTTTTGGCTCCACTATTAGTTTTATTCTGAAGCAGTGTGAAAAACACTAAAATCAAACTATTAATCTCATACAAACTCATACCATATACCGTCCTTCTTCCCTATTAAAAATGAACACAATTCAGTATTGCATTTTACTCATAATTTTCTACATAAGGCTTCTAATCTGGGCTGAACAGCAGAAACACAGCCAGCATGAATCTGTGCACCAGTGGGGATTCCAGTCCCACCTCTGCCGCTAATTACCTAAGTGAACTTGAGCAAATCATGCAATTCTCTGGGTCTCAGTTTTCTCATCTTTAAAGAAAATAGATTGGACCTAGACAATCTACAAGATCCTTCCTTGCTCTACAAGATTTCTCTGTTTGAAATAAAATTCTAACTCCAGCATTGCATCATCATCTGCCTATTTCCTGGGATAAATTAGATTAATCTCCTCTATGCCCCCTCTTGGTGCCCTGAGGGTAGCCTTCTCATAGCACTTATCTGACTCTAGTATGATGTATTCACCTGACTCCCTCACTAGATTGCAGGCTCCTGAAGAGCAGGCACTTGGCCTTTTACCTCCCTTACCCTATAGTTACGCAGTAGGAGCGTGATGGTTGTATACTGAATATATACTGAGCCAGCCAATACTCTCTGTGCCACACTTTATCAAAGTGTCTCACCAGAAGAGGTACAGAAAATAACAAATAAAACTCTTCACTCATCCTATTTAAACAGTCAATCTGGAGGAAAATATGTTCTGGCTATTTTGAAAGTAAAGAAAATACTTAGAAATAATAAAAATTCCCAGCCACATTTAATGTTGTTAGAAGTGCTAATGTAGCATTTATTTTAGGTTTCAAAGAAATGGAATATTCCTGACAGCCTCGTGGACAAGTATACCCACCAATTTTAAAATACTTTTTTCTTCTACACTCATAAAGCATACTGTCAGTAGGTGTCGGCATCTTTTATGGGGTAAAGGTTATAGTGAAATTACCAAGATATCTGCAGATTTGATGAGAATACAGATTTCTCATCAACCTTTATAAATGGTGCATTGGTGGTCCTTAAGACCACACCCAGGTCAGATGATGTGCTAAGAAGACTCACAGAATTTAGTATATAGTCACGGCTTTGACTTCCTACAGCATACGGATACAAAGCAAGCTAGCAAAGGGAAACAGTGGGTGGGTGAAGTCCAGGGGCCGCTAAGCACAAGTTTCCAAAGGTCCTCTTTCTAATTCCTTCAGCAACAAGTCCTGACAACACTTGGGAAAGTTGCCACTGGGGAGGCTCACTAGGAACATGGTGCCCAGCATTATTATTGGAAGCTGGTCACGTGCCTGGCACACACCAAATCCAGACTCCTGGAAATAAATGTTTAGCATAAACCACACTGTTTGAATAAATAGTGTGGCCACAGTGAGCCACTCTTCTCAGTGTTGGGAACCCTCTTGAAATTCAAGTTTCCAGATGCCAGCCAAGAGCCCAGGGCACAAGCACATCTTTCAAAGTACAGCAGTCACCCCTGCTGTGTTAACTCTGTTTACATAAATGGTAAAAGGCACTGTATAACCACTAGGCGGAGTGAGCAGAAGTGCAAAAACTGCTTTAAAAGTCCGATTAGAATCCTTTAACATTTAGATATCACCTGTACTGGGTGCGCCGCTTGCCTTCTCAGACCCATACAGAAGGGCTGGTCCTCAAGTTAATAAACACCGTTTTGGGCCTTCCAGAGACAGGTAGCTTACCTGGGTCAAGCTGTGCGAAATAAATTCCTAAATTCCTGCTGTTCAAGCCCCACACACAGTCTGTGGTACTTTGTGATGGCTGCCCACCCTAAGGCAGCTGCTGTCACTCCGCAGTGGCAACAGTGAGTAGTGAGACAGAGACCAAATGGCCCTCAAATCCTAAAACATCAACTTTCTGGTCTTTGACAGAAAAAGTTGCCGACTCCTGCTCTGGTTGTTGGGTGAAATTACCAGTTTTATATAAAGGGGTTTAAGGATGTTTAGTGAGAGCTATATTTGCAAAACAAAAATATTATTTTTCCTTAATGGGGATAAAGGCACGCTGCTAAAGCACTGTGGCAAGCCTCCCTATGGCAGCCACGGAGAATTGCGCACCATACAAGCCTCTCACTCAGCCACTGGATCTGCTCATGTGACCAAAACTGTACCCAATTGATGGCTCTAAATCAGGGCTCTCAAAATTGGATCCCCCAATCTACTAGGAACACACCTTTAAGTATGGTTAAGACAGCTCTGAGATGTCAGTAGCACACTAAAGACATAGTTTAATTATACAATTCACAGCAAATGTTAATTGCAAGAATCCTTACAATAGCAGCAGTATGAATAAAATATTTTTATTAGTAGCTCATTTGGGAATGATTGAGCGAATGAGAAACCGTAAATTGCTGAGAATGTGTCAACTTCCTCATCAACAAAATAGATTATACAGGGTTTTGTTGTCTGTGGGTAGTTGACACTTAATAAGGTTAGTTATTATATCTAAAATATGTGAAGTACCTGGCTATAAAATAAGCTCTCAAAATGGTAGCTATTCTCAGGAATCACTGGAGTATATTTTCTCAGATCTCCTTACGAAAACCACTTGATTTTGTCTCTAGCTTCTCTTCCTATCAGAGGCA
Source organism: Plecotus auritus (assembly GCF_963455305.1). Taxonomy (NCBI): domain Eukaryota; kingdom Metazoa; phylum Chordata; class Mammalia; order Chiroptera; family Vespertilionidae; genus Plecotus; species Plecotus auritus. The sequence continues at coordinate 35,721,897 of NC_137770.1, read as the reverse complement.
ACCATGCTGGTATGTGCACTCAACTCTTACAACCTGTGTGTGTGTGTACACACGTGTGTGCGAGTGTGTGTTGCACGTGCGTGTGTGTGTGTGATATGCACGTGCTCAGAAGTATGAAAGAGAAAAGGGGCAATAAAGCTTTGTGATGAATTCATTTTGAAGAACCAAAATTTATTTTCTCTTGGTGAGTTCTTACTTATCTGTCTATGAGACCTTGAATTGCAAACATATCAATTGGTGATTAGATATTAATCCCTTTGAGGCTGTTTCCTTCCTTGTGTGTTTTGAAGAGAAAATAACGGCCCTTTTTCCCCCCACAGGAATATTATAAACATCAGATGAGATTCTGGGTAAACAACATGCTTTAAGGAGGACAGTGACAAATAAGATCACCGTAACAAGGACTGGAACAACATAGACAGGAGTTTTGATATCCTTGCAGTAAGTGAAAAGATTCCAAAACTGGCAAAATTTAGATTGTAAGAGACTTAAAATGTAAGAGCTTCAAATATCTAAACAGACTGCCTTGTAGAGAAGGAATCTGTCATTGGAGAAGGTAGAGCATACACCAAAGGAGACATAGCTTTGCTTAATACTTAAAGGGACTCAGAGCTTCCTAACAAATAAGCAACCCTTAGTTTATATATGGCACCCCTCTTCCGCATTCATCACTACCTTAACTTTCAATTACTTGCACAAATATACGTTTCCCAATAATTGTGTTTCACATATTCACAATTGACTGTAGGCTCCTTGACGTAAAGACTCTGTATTTAGTCTTTGTGCTGCCGAACGCTCTTTACATTTTGTCTTGCAGGCTGTGGACGCTCAATAACTATTGTTAACAAAAATAGAGACCAAAAATGCTATTCAAGAACAGAACAAAATATTGTGACAAGCTAGTACGAATATGACTGCTGCAGCCTTATCCTCCTTTAGAACCCGGAGTAGGGAATTACATTGATTTGCTTATTGTCATTTCTGTTTCTATGGTAGAGAAGTTAATTTGTCTCTTGGATTGACTTTTTTCCTCCATGTTAACTACAGGGAAGGTTCAGTTTAATGGGGTAGAAGGGAAGGCTTGTTATTTCAAAATATTTCACCACAGTAGACAGGCAATCATTTTATATGAAATTCCTTCCATGCAGTTATCCAAATGTGTATATCATCCTTGGCAATAAAAGAGCGCTATCTAATGTCCAAAGACCTACAAATCAGAGCTAGGAGATTTCTTTATGCAAATTAAATCTGTGTCACACCATCAATAAAAAAATAAAATGGCAATGAAGATTATATTTGCATCAGCAGTGCAAAGTAAAAAATCCCTATACCTATTTGTAGGACAGGTGTGTGGTTAATTATTTTTTGAGATAGTATGCTTGAAAGAATTAATGGGGAATAAGAATTAATGGAGAAGGAAGTTTTAGAGTGAATCGGGCCCTGGCCAGGTAGCTCAGTTGGTGAGAGTGTTGTCCCAGTAATGCCAAGTTTGCAGGTTCAATCTCCAGTCAGGGCACATATAAGAAGCAACCAATGAATGTTCTCTCTCTCTCTCTCTCTCACTCTCTCTCTCTCTCTCTCTCATCGATAAAACAAATTTAAATGTATCAGGAGTATATAATACACAACCAGTTTGATTAATTTTATGAGCTTTAAAAAAATCCACGTAATAGAGAAAGAGACACTAATAGTAATTTTTAGCAGTGTTATAAACCCCGAGAACTAATTATAGTATAGCAGGTTGCGTTTCCTCAAGCCTGTTTTTCATTTTGCATCTTAAATTGCAATGATTCAAATCTTTATCCATATATTCAGGTGCTATTTCCCCCTTAAAAAGTAAACAAAAGATAAATAAAGGGAAAGAAAATGATGTTACTTCACATTGCTGGGAATGTACTCCTGAAAATTAAATAACTTTCCAACCCTCCACTAATAAAGCATGACATAGTAACCCTCTGGATAATAAAAGGGGAAGTGGATCCAGATAACATACCCGTTTCCTTAGATTGCAAGTAAGAGTGAGATTCCTTGAGAATGAGTTTGCAAAGGCCGTGTAAAAGTCCAGGACTTTGAGCAAGGCTTCTCGCTTGATGATGTGGAGGTCACAGTATGTCAGCGCCCGGACATTGGCACACGCGTGAGCGAGGGTGGTTTCCTTCCAGAAGATGTCTCCAAATACATCACCTTTCCCTGAAAAATAGTATAAGATATGTATTCAAGCATCTACACTAGTTCCTATCCTAACTACTATTTTTATTCCATTTCATATATGGTATTGATGTCCTAGGATAATTTCAAGCCTGATGTGGGAGCCCATCTGTACACATATTAGTATAACAATTTACAACACTTTTACAGAATATATGAAGCATTCACCCTGAATTCAGTTCTTGATGGAAATCTGGAGTGATATGAATAACTGAGATCAGATGGAGAAACCCAAAACCTCATTTTAACAAAGTTTCATTATCTTCTGCCACCTTCACTTATCCCATTCTGACCAAAAGGAGCAAGGGAGATTTTTTTTTTTAGTTTCATCCCTTCTTCTGTCCCTTCTGGTACAGATGACACTAAAATACAATATATAAGATCTACTGTTACAGCCTTTATAAATCTGGAACTGATTCAACATATATTAAACATACATTATTCAGCAACTACTCTTTGTGCTCCGGGCACACTAAAACTTACCACGACTTATTCTCCGAGGATGCTCTTCTCCCTCCACCAAGCCAAACTTATACTGTACAAGTCTTCAGGGCACAGCCCGAGAGCTCCCACACACAATTACAGAGCCTAAGGAACTGAGTTGGGTAAAACGTGGAGACCCAGATGTGTTATGCCATGAACAGTTCCATGAAGACTGCCCTACTGTAGTCAAATGCAGATGTCTTTTTAAAATTCTAGCAATCACATACAAATCTACTATTCACTTCAGAGTTCATTCTAATTGATGACCTCAACTCAATTCATCATCCCAAATTGAGAGTACTTAGTTGCCCTTCCTGTTGAGGCAGCTCTGTAAGAGCCCCCAGCATAGGCAGGTGGGAAAATCTTACAGGTAGTCTGCCAAAGACTTACTCTTTCTGCAAATATTTGTTCTCATCCCGAAGGTTAAAGTTAGACCAGCCAGACCAACAGCAAGAAAAAAATAACATGTAACCATAGAAAAGTGTGTGTGTGTGTGTGTGTGTGTGTGTGTGTGTGTGAGAGAGAGAGAGAGAGAGAGAGAGAGAGAGAGAGAGAGAGATTATAGATTCTTTGCTCACACATGCAGTTTGGAAATCCTTAGAGAATTACAAGGCACTAAAGCATTCTCAGATAAAAAAAGAAAACATATATTATTGAGGAGGTAATTAAAATCACCATGTAATCACATGGTCAGCACAAAATAAGCATAATGGATATTTATTTAATATTGAGAATTTCATTTGTTTCTGAACCCTCAAAAATTCCTTTTAGTTAGTAACACTGACAACTCAACTACTGTCTGATAGCCATAAATTTGTCCAAAAAAAAAAAAGAATAATTATAGATCTGAGACCCAAATAATGTGTCAAAGGCTACAGAGCATTGTAATAACCTAAGGAGACTAGGTACAAAAATTTAAAAGATAAACCTTACCTCCACTTACACAGATAAATTTCAGAAATGGCATTCTCTTTAAATTAGTAATTCTAATTATATGTATTTATTCTAATTACATTATTAGAACTACCAATTTACTTAAAAATGTTCACTAAATTAATATTTACTATATCCAAAAAAGGTAGAAATAAGACAAATGTAAATGAATAAATAAATTATGGAATATTATGCAGCCACTAAATAAATTGAAAAAAGGCAACAGAGAGGTTTTCACATTATATAAAATAATAAAAGCAGGATATTAAGTCATACACATAGTATGACCTCATTTTATACATTTATCCCACCTGCCAGAAACACGCACATGCATAAAGCAAATACATTAAAATGGTAGATTCTCTCTGCATAATGGGATAATGGGTAGATTTTATTTAATCTTATAATTGATATGTATTATTTTTTTAACAGAAGAGATTGACAGCTGTTATATTATCGGAGTCCCTGGTGCTATGAAAATAACAGGGCTTTTAAAGGGCTGCTTTGATTTACCTCTTATTTCTTTTCCTCTATCATCATTGTTACTCTTTCTATATGGGGGACTAGGGGTGTTTGAAGAGATAGAAAAGGGTTATATTTCTTTATGTTTCATTTCTGTTACCAGTTCTCAAATGATCACTCATAATACAATCTCTCACCCATTTATAAGTGCTCATTAGTTTTCAACTATTTTATTTTTATGTATAGTAACCATAATAATAATCAATGCCTTTGACTTATTACTAATTTCACTCTGGGAATAAATCAAGAGATTGAGAACCAACACATGTAATATTCACTGTAGTATTATTAAGCACAATCCCAGATTGGCATAAGTAAATAAATAAATGTCCAATAACAATGGAAATTTGTCTAACTACCTATCATCAATTCATACAGAATTAAAACTAGTTTTTGAAATAAATGCAAAAAAATGCTTATCTTCTAATGATAAAATTTTAAAAAGATAAAAAGAAATATATGATTATGATCACAGCTATTATAAAGTACATAAAAATTAAAGTGAAACTCCAAGACTAAATGAATTGTGAATGAATTATCTACCTCTTAATTTCTTAAAAAAATAATCTTGATAAAACCAGAGTATATTGCATTTTATTATTCTATGTTGTTCTGTATAGTATATTATGTTGCTATTAATTTGTCAATTGACAAATTGTGTTAAAAATCAAAAGGGATAAAAGGCTAAAAGATAATGTATTTAAATAATTACAGCAATCGGTTTCAAATGATGTAATTTTTTTCTTTCTACTTTATGTTTTCCAAAATGTTCTTTTTTTTTTTTTAAATATATTTTATTGATTTTTTTACAGAGAGGAATTGAGATGGAGAGAGAGTTAGAAACATCGATGAGAGAGAAACATCGATCAGCTGCCTCCTGCACACCTCCCACTGGGGATGTGCCCGCAACCAAGGTACATGCCCTTGACCGGAATCGAACCCGGGACCCTTCAGTCCGCAGGCAGACGCTCTATCCACTGAGCCAAACCGGTTTTGGCAAAATGTTCTTTAATAAATGTGCTTAATTTAAAAATAGCAAACTATTTTCACAGATGCTTTTCCTTACACTTTTAAATAAAACTAAATTAATAAAATATGTACATAAACCTATGAAATAATAAATAAATATTCACTGATGATATAAGTACATCAATAGGTAAAATATACTCATATAAATAAATTTCCCCTTGCTATTTTTAATTATGGAAGCATTCAAAAGTCTGTTACATATTTTATTTTACCTAACTAATGAAATGAAAATCCTTACCATATTTCTATCAAAAATTTTAAATTTGAATAATTTATATTTTTAGTATCTTAGAGAAATAAAAAGCCTATGATGTGGAATGAACAGAATTAAACTAGACTATAAACTCATGAGGGCAGGGAATTTCCTCTATTTTGACCACTGTCATTAACCTCAATGCATAGAACAGTTCAAGAGCTCAACAAATATTTATTAAAGAAAAAATACACATTAGAAAAGGAGAGAAGGGGAGAAAAAAACTGGGAAATGCAGGATTAGAGGTAGAATTGAGGCTCTGCCACTAAGTGTGGCTTACATCAGGTTACTGAACCTGGATCATCATCTGTTCCTTTGACTATAAAGGGAACCGGATAGACAAAGAATAACGCTTAAAGTTTCTCTACATCTATCATTCTATAGTAAGTCAACTCAAAATCATCAAATTATATTTTCAAGATAATATTTTGTCAGTGTCTCATTGTCAACACACACACACACACACACACACACACAAAAAGAAAAAAAAAAAAACTTTAAAATCTATGACCTCAATTCCAAATCCCATTACAAGGTTGAAAAGAAACAGAAAAGTTAACTGACTCAATAGTAAAACTTACTTCCTGTTCTCCACTCAAAAGTTCATAGGGAAATAGCAAAATTAATAAATGTGGATAATGCTGCTCCCAACATCAGAACTGGCATTACATAGTAAGAAATACTAATTGTTTTATAACAGAGAATTTCCATTATCATACACAATATATCAATTGGAAATTAACCATTTCAAAATGTGCTTATCCAGTTATTTCTATCACCTAATAGTCACTCAATTCACAGTTATTCAAGAAATATTATGCACATTTACACTGAGTGATCTGTAGAAGCCACAGGTTGTGAAGATATGAGATTATGTACAGAATATCCAATAGAGAAGTACCCATCTCTTCATTACAAAGATTTTGCACATTTCCAGGGCTGGGAACTACTGTTCATCTTGATGAGTGCAGAATATCTGATGCTAGTTTTTAGGTCAGCTCCCACTTAATGTAAGCAGCCTTAGCTATAAACATTTTAGAGATTGAGAAAATGAACCTTCCCTCAAAGCCCTAAAATTAGTAGAAAAGCTCACACACAACATGAAAGTTGTTGTTTGGTCTATTTATATTTTCTCAGTTCTTTGCATTAAGTATAATGAAGTAGTTAACTTCTAAACCACAGAAAACACAGGACTGTAAAATAGAAGCAAATGTGAAACATTCATAGAGTGGGAAACTGAAAAATTTAAAGACAAAATAGAGTCAGAGTTATAAAATAGTTAAAGGACTAATACAGATCATGGTATGCTTCAGGATTATGGTCTCCTGAGGTGCTGATTTTACAGCCAGAGTATTTTTTAAAATATAAAACACATCATTTGGTGAGTTAGTGACATGGATAAAAGAAATGCATACAAATTATCTGTTAGTCATCAGTGGATACAACTTTCTAATATAGCCAACAAATCCCTAAAAATATAGCATTTGAAGTTTACTTAGTGAGTGTGTGTGGGGGGGGAAGTGAGGGGGTAGAGTGATAGCTCTATTTTGATGATTCTTCTCTAGAATGAACTTAATCCATTTCATTTATTAGGCAACCCTTCACTTTAATTGATTATTGCAGTAGGCTCATAAAGTATATTATAAATACATATGCAAAAAATATAGTCATTTATAAATAAACAACAGTATGAGTTTTTAAATTATACAATTTTAAGAACTTTGAGTATTTACAAACAGCAAGTGTCATAAAGTAATATTTTCAAGGAAAATAATAAAAATAAGATGATGAGTATTAAAATTTCAAAACTATATAGATGTAGCCTATATAATAAAAGCCCAGCGACCGAATGGTGGAATGACCAGAACGACTGGTTGACCAGTTGCTACGATGCGCACTGTCCACCAGGGGGCAGATGCTCAACACAGGAGCTGCCCCTGGTGGTCAGTGCACTCCCACAGTGGGAGCGCTGCTCAGCTGACCAGGATGAGTGGTGCTCCCACAGCAGGAGCAGCCGCTCAGAGGGCGGGTCCACAGCCATTTGGCTGACCAGGGATGATCCCCGCAGGCCACACACCCCCACCAGTGCACGAATCCTGTGCACCGGGCCTCTAGTTAGAACAGAATCTTTTAAAACATTTATAATTGATGCCTGGCAATCCTCAATGATTAAAGTCCAAAGTCATTCTGTTGAAAAATTATATTGAATGTAAACTTTTAGGCACTTTTAGATACGTAAAAAAATTCTTATCTACTAAAAAAAAACTAGTGAAGATTATAGATTTTAATTCTCACACACAAAGAATGAGCCAACTAGCTCTTATTAAGTAGTTGTAAAAATTGAGAGTATCCTTAAACGTATGGGATGATGGTAACCACCTTTAAGAAGTTAGATTATATGGTAACACACAGGCTGGTAATCCTAAATTTGGCACCTATTAGTGTTAAGAACAAATTAGTTATATATATATATATATATATATATATATATATATATACACACACACACACACACACACACACACACACACACACACACACACACATATACACACATACATACACACTAGAGGCCCGGTACACAAAATTTGTGCACGGGGGGGGGGGGGTGTCCCTCAGCCCAGCCTGCACCCTCTCCAAACTGGGACCCCTCGAGGAATGTCCGACTGCCCGTTTAGGCCCGATCCCACTGGGATCGGGCCTAAACGGGCAGTCGGACATCCCTCTCACAATCCAGGACTGCTGGCTCCCAACTGCTCACCTGCCTGCCTTCCTGATTGCCCCTAACCACTTCTGCCTGCCAGCCTGATCACCCCCTAACCACTCCCTTGCCAGCCTGATTGATGTCTAACTGCTCCCCTGCCAGTCTGTTTGCCCCCAACTTCCCTCCTCTGCCAGCCTGGTCCCTCCCAACTGCCCTCCCCTGCTGGCCATGTTGTGGTGGCCATCTTGTGTCCACATGGGGGCATCCATCTTTGACCACATGGGGGCAGCCACCTTGTGTGTTGGAGTGATGGTCTATCTGCATATTACTCTTTTATTAGATAGGATAGAGGCCTGGTGCATGGGTGGGGGCCAGCTGGTTTGCCCTGAAGGGTGTCCCGGATCAGGGTGGGGGTTCCCTTGGAGCGTGGGGCGGCCTGGGCAAGGGGCCTGTGGTTGTTTGCAGGCTGGCCACGCCCCCCAGTGACCCAAGCAGAGGCCCTGAGATCTGGGATTTATTTATCTTCTACAATTGAAACTTTGTAGCCTGGAGTGGAGCCAAGCCTTCTGCTCGCTCCATGGTGGCAGCCATTTCTGTTGGGATTTATGTATCTTCTATAATTGAAACTTTGTAGCCTTAAGTGGAGGCCTGGGCTGGCCAGGGTGTGTGGAAAGCTTGGCTTCCTCCATCGCCGTGGGCAACCCTAGCCTCCTGCTCTCTCCAGCTCCATGGCTGCCATCATTTTTGTTGGAATTTATTTATCTTCTATCATTGAAACTTTGTAGCCTTAAGCGGAGGCCTGGGCCGGCCAGGGTGTGTGGAAAGCTTGGCTTCCTCCATCACCGGGGAAACCCAAGCCTCCCTCCTGCTCTCTCTGTGGCCACAGCCATCTTGGTTGGGGTCAATTTGCATACTCACTCCTGATTGGCTAGTGGGCGTGGCTAATGGGCGTAGCTTGAGGGTGTAGCAGAGTGATGGTTAATTTGCATATTACTCTTTTATTAGATAGGATATATAAACCCCAAAATGTGCCCAAATCAAGAAAGTTATTGCATATTATTTAAAAGTCCAAGAAAAAGACTAAATTGAAAAACAGTTACATCTTGAAACTCTTCTGTTTTCTTTTCCTAAGAAAGGATTTGGAGTTGATGCCTATAATAATGTTCATATTATATAAAAAGTCTTATAACTTTCACATATGGGAGAAATTATGGCTGTCCTATTCACCCCATTTAATTCATGCAACCAGTGTCCTAATGCTAACCTTAAACTGGAACATGGGCTTTGTGCTGTGTGATAGAGACATGCAAGAAATAAAAATCCTGCTCTTAATAGTCTTTAATTTTCTAAGTAAAAGAGACATGCCAGAAAATTTTACAAAACAGGAGGGTGATGAGTTCTATAGGACCAGGATAGGCAAAGCACACAAACACAAACTGTTTTGGACTTGAGGGGATTCAGGAAAGAACTCACAAATAATATCATGTTTGAGTTTAATCATAGTTGAGCCTCAAGGGGAAGGGCAGTATTTGTGGTTGACAAATAGTATGAGCCCGATCTGCCCAGGGAGTGATGAAATACATTAGGTCACTATCCAAGAAACCTACAGGACATAGCGATAGAGCCAAGTCTAGAAGGAAAAAGTGGGACCCAATAGTGAGAACTCTGAATGCCATGCAACAGATTCTGCTTAATCCTGTTTTAAAGTGGAAACCACTAAAAGTTTTTGAGTTAAAGAGAGTCATGAGCTGTCCAGTACTTTGAGAACAGAACTAAGGACAGGGTGAAGAGTGGAAAAGGGAGCACTGTTGGAAGGCTATTTACCTCACTGTGAAACAATAATATTGTATTTCACAGATTACATACATATAATTTCACCTTATCTCCACAACCACCTCACCAACAGTGAAGGCAGTGACAACAAGGGTAAAGAGAAGAAGATACAACAAATATGATGGTAGTAAAGAAAAGCTCTAAAATATGCCTATTGATTTGAGTGAAGTAGGAGTGATCTATTTAAGATACCCTAGGAAAGTAATGTGAATCAAGAATTTCATATCCAGCAAAACTGACTTTCAAGTATAAAGGACACAAACCATTATCACCAACATAAAAGAACTCATTATTGTTCCCATAGATCTTTCCTAAGGAATTTATTAGTGAAAATGTTTCAGACAATCAAAATACCTAAAGGGACATTGACACCAAGACTAGTGGTAGCAATAACTAATGTTTATTTGTAGGACTAAGACTAAATAAAGGTCAAAAGTATAGTGTGTATGGCTATATGCTCTGACAATGATTACATATAGCATAACTATTAAAAATAATGGTGGGTGAGAGGCGACTAGAACCAGTATGGCTGGGAAAATGCAGATGAAGCTTTCTTAAGTGGATGTCAGGGCCTTAGGTAAACAAAAGAGCACTGAAAAAAGCAGGCCAAGCTGCCCCGCCCTAACCACAGAACATCAGCGCTTAAGGAAAGAGTGGAGGATTCAGCATGAGAACTGAGACAAGTCACAAGACCAGGACAGACTCAAGGGGTGGAGAAGGAGGCTCCACCTCCTCATAGGAAGAGCTGCAAAGGTTTGTGGCATTCTTGCAATCCTGGAGCGTTCCTGAGAGTTTCATTTCCACTTTAATCCCTACCAACTAGATGAAATATGAACTCTTCCAGGAACCAGATGAAAAACCCATTCACGGAACTTAGGATCCTCATCTTGTGTTCTGAGGGGTCATGGAATTCACACTCTAAGTCAGGTCTCCCCAGTCCTACACACTTGCCTGGTAGTAAACCAGTCACTAGGGAGAGGACCATATTTTTATGTACTTTGTAGCTAATTAATGGTCTTATACTCAAGTAATGTTTGGTAAAGAATTTTTATAATATATACTGGAATGGTACTTAATAGTGTTGTTAGAACCTTTTTTAAATAAAAGGAAAAAATTGGTAAAAATCTAGGCCCTCTATTTTCTGTCAAGATTAAGCAAAATAGTTGTATAAATTCAAAATTGTACTTAAAAAGTCCTGTTAAAGAAAGCATCATGTCTGTAATGTGATGGTTAAGAGAATGGGCATAGAGTTAGACATATCTGGGTTCAAATCCTATGCTCACCACTTATTTTTTTAGCTGTAACCTGAGGTGAATCATCTGATACTGTAGAGCTTTGGTTTCTTCATCCATAAGATAACTATATTAAGTGTGTTCTTCACAGAATTAAAGGATTTGATGTAATAATGCATATAAAATAATGAGTACTCAATAATTATTGTTATCCAAATCAGACAGACTTTCAAAGGGGCATGAAGTGCATTTTTCATAAATATACTTTAAAAGTTTTGATAGGAAATATTAAAAATCAAAATGTATTTATGAACTTTAAATTTTACTTAAGCATGCTAGCAGTTACATTTTATACTCAAGTTGCTAAAAAGCCGATTCAACTGAGGAAACTGACATGATAAATTTATATTTTAGAAAGATTCTTGTAGTGGCAGCAGAACGTAAAACTGGAGGTTGGAGATGATGACATATTGCAAGCAGGCAGACCTTTCAGATGCAGCCACAGCCCAGAACCAAAATTTTAGGAGCAGTGGTCATGGGAAGGGATATAAAGATAGGATAAAGAGATACCAAGGAAATGGAATACACAGACTTCGTTTTGAAGGATGGTAAGTTTAAATTTGATGTTGAATCTAAACTACCAGATTGTAAAGACTTGTATTATATCCAGAAATCAGCAGGCTGAGGATCTTTAGAGTGTACAATTTGAGCCATGGATAAATGATGTTATAAGCACAATTTGGAAAGTTTAAAGTAAGACAAGCATACATATTTAAAACCAAATACTAGTTTGCCCTTTATAAAAATGTCTGACTTAACTAAGGTCATCATCATAATATGTAGAGCAAACCTACCCGGTTCATAGTTCAGCATCTCAAAACATAGAAATGTTGATGCAAAAATAATTTTCTAGGGCTTGGGAAAAGCCCTTTTAAGGATTTAAAGTGTGAAGCACTTGACTTCTAACAGCAAGTATACAGAAAGAAATCTTAGGCACAGAATAAAAGTCACATTTTCACAGGTTCTCAAAATAGCAAAATATTATTCATTCACATCTCAGATGTTCTTCTTTTTGGAATAAAAATAAGAAGCAGACATTTAATTCTGAGAACCATAATTTATAAATTTTCCTTGATAATGCACAAATATTTATAAGATATGGACTGATTCTAATTAAAATGAAATCTTAACCCAGGTACTAGAAATTACCTTTTTACACTATTAAGTTCATTTCATCCTGTCTTTTCCTTCCTCTGCTATTCCCTTCCCCTCAACCACATAACAATATCTAATCCTTCCATCCAAACGGTACATAAACAAGCATAGTTTTCTTAGGAACTTGAAGTTACAATTAAAATACTTAGATATAGACTGTCTTAGATTAATGATTCCAAGCATATGGTTCTAATAATCAGTAAACACAGAAAAGACAAACTGTGAATGCAGCAAAACAAATATCTTAGAAGCTGGGTCTATTGTTAATGGGGAAATGACATTTTTATAGTCTCTAGAAGGTACAATACACCTCATTGAATCACTTAGAAGGAACCCGGCTATTTTAGCCATACCCGTAAATCTGTTCACATTAGGTAATTATAGGGTTGGAACTAACAAGCAAGAAGATATGAAAGAATATAAAATATTATGCATGCATCATGAACTGAATTTAGAATTCTTTGTGTTTCATAAAAAGTGGGAAGGTCAAGAAAAAGTGGAGGTGTAGGAACTGAAAGAACTTCAAGTTGAAAAAAGACATGAACTGCAATTATCTTCATAAGCCCTATTTAGAAAAACATTTTGAAGCCATCCTTCAGTGTTAAAAAAAAAGAAGGTATTTGTTGACTACATTTTTAATCTTTCCATTAATTAGTTATGCTTCAGAACTCATTCATTAAACACCATAGGACTTTTGACACACTAAAGAATTATGCACCTACCAAAAGACTGTTTAGAGGCAAGGATCCAAAAGAATAAAACTGCACCTGTTTTTTGGATCCAGAGATTTTAATTTGTTTTAAAATGACCTTCCTTCTCTTCCTTCAGTGTTAAGGGAGAGCAAGGTGTGCACATTTCTCCTATCAGACCAACTTACACAAATTCTCATTTTTCCAAGTGTACTCAAATGTATTTCTATTTAATCCTTACAAGACAAAAAAAAATCATTAGACAAGATGAAAAAGGACATATTTCAATGTTCAAACCCACAATTTTCAATGAAAAAGTTATGAATATCTGTGTACCAAATAACACAGCAACAATCACTACAAAGCACAAACTACAGGAGGTGCAAGGAGACATAGATAAGGCACATTAACAATAAGATACTTTAGCATGCCACTCCCCGATCAAGGATAAATCAAGAATAGGAAAAAAAGTAAATGTATAGAAGACCTAACCAACTTACTTAATAAGGTAGAAAACCTAAAGATATTTCTCAAACTTTGAACCCTGATAATTTCTGGAACTTTTCATTAAGTTTGCAATTATTCCAAAAATAAGCAACCAAAATATTAGAAGAAGAAGGAGAAGAAGGAGGCAAAGGACAGAGGAAGGGGAGGAGAGAAGTAGGAAGGAGAAAGAGAAGAAAAAACAGGAGGAGCTGGAAAGGGATGGTCATCAAAATGTCAGGAGTAACTATTTTCCTTTCTTTCTTAAAACATTAAGCAATCATGACCATTAAAGAAACCCCTTCCCTCATTTTTAATAGTAAGACAAAGTATTTTTTAATTTAGAAAAGTCTGAAAACATGCAATATTGCTCAGTGGTTGAGTGTGGACCCATGAACCAGGAGGTCATGATTCAATTCCTGCACAGGGCACATGCCCAGGCTGTAGGCTCAATCCCCAGTAGGGGGTGTGCAGGAGGGAGCTGATCAATGATTCTCTCTGATCATAGATGTTTTTATCTCTCTCCCTCTCCCTTCCTCTCTCTGAAATCAATACAAACAAAACATGCATTCTCAATGAAACCACACTGAGATATCATGAAATGGAGCCAGTGTGATGATCTGCAAGTCTAGAAGCTGGCTGAGTTAGAGAAGGCCCTTCTAGCAGGTTCCAGGCCCTTCCAGCGAAGCACAGGCAGCAGTGTGTACCCAGCTATGGCTGCCTGAAAGGTGGAGCCTGCAGACTGTGTGAACACAAGGGTAGGTCTGGCTCACGGTAGACTCACTCTTTGAGGGATGTAGTGCAATCATCTCTGTCTTGCAGCATCACACCCCCCTTTCCTGCAGAAAGTCACCAGGGGTCCATAATCCTAGCATACAATCCCCTCAGGTCACCCCTCCTCTAAACCTAGACTGGAGGAAGGCCCCACACGGAGAGGAGCTCCCTAAGCCTGTCTCCACATCTGTCTCTCCATAGATTATCCAAATCACAGACTGAAAGAGAGGACAGGGTCTTCCTGGGTCTCGGACCTATGCAACCCCACCGGCCCCTCTGCACCTCTGTCAGCATCTCGCCTCCCTACCTCTCCTGCTTACTTCTGCCTTGGGAAGATCACTTCTGACTCAAAACATTTTTTTTTAAACAAAAACCTTCTGACTGCTTTTTGGCTGAACTAATCCTTGTTAGAGGCCCAATGAAAAAGCAAATGAAAGGTTGCCAAAGATGTGTACATATAATTTTACTCATTAAGCCCAGAGATGAAAGTCTCTGAATCCCAAGACTTTTGAGGAGGATAAACCAAAAGCACACACTCAAGGAAATAAAATGTGACAGATATATGATGAGATATACCCAGAGGCCCTTGTTCATTTTGACTGTGTCACTAGGCAAAACCAGCTACCATTTTATTTTAAAATGAAAAGAAAATGCATTCTGTCTATCTCACTGAGCAAATGATTGCAGCTTAGCAGACCTAGCACTGAACTCAGGGCTTTCTCCATGCCTCCTTTTAGAAAAAAGTTACCAATGAAGAATATAGGCAACGCAAACGGCATGAGCACACAGCTGAGGCCATTTATCGCAACGGTTCTCAGTACAATATATTGGATGTCTGTTCTCCCACCCGCCATTGACAGGAACGTGCAGGAAAAGAAAATACAGCTGTTTGGGGCTTGTGTCTTAGCCTCTTCTCTAAGCAAACAAGAATGGCTGTAGTATGAATACGTTTCATTTTACCACAAAGAATCGTTCTGACAAAATGTGCACTGGCTATGAAAGATTGCATACAACTCCTTTATACTCCAGGAAACAGAACAAAACAAGCACTTAGTAGCATTAAACACGCACAGTGCTGACTAAACAGTTAAGAAAAATGTTTACAAACAACAGTGTTCAGTCGTTTGCAACTCTGCACCATTGCCTCTAACCCTGACAGTTACCAGGACCTGTTTTCCTGGGAGGGGATGCTGTTTGTGCCTCAGTGCTCAGTTCCGTCTCTGCCAGGTAATTGGGCTTTTTGAGATCAGTTCCTCATTTCTGTGCTGGATTTTGCTTTTGCAGTTGCTAAAATACATCAGTCAATCTTGTATTAACGAGAATAAGTGGCTTTCAAGCTATGGTAGGTTGACCTCGGAAGCTAAAAAAATCCAATAGTTTAAAATTGAGCTCATTTTTCATGAGACACAAGCCAGGAAAAATGTGATCAAAATGGAGTTGACATCCTGCAATTCTAACTTATTTTACTTGAGGAAAAAGCCAGAAATGATTCTCCTCTGACTTTATTATTGCTTCCTTTTATAGCTATGTGGGCTTCATGAACTTGCTGCTGATATTGGAGCAAAAAAATAATCTAAAATATCATTTAGCATTTGTTCTACCAATACATATATTACACTGTCCCCAAACATGTAATTTTAAAAAATGTTTTGTCATTTACATGTACTGCCACTGCCTTTTTTGTTAGAACAACTAATTACTAGCACTCTGAATTTTTGAATGACTTTATTATTAGCCACATAATTTTCCTGGTTTGTGAATGGACAGAACCAGTTTTAAAAGCTTAAATCTACTTGCACTGTGATTACTCCAATAGAGTGGGTCAAATTCGTTTATTTCCTCACCACTTTCAGCTCACTACTTAGGTCCGCTGTGATGAGGTAAAAAGATTTAGAGTAAGATGATCTGTACTGGAGCCCTCACTCATGTACTAGCTGGGCCCGTCACCAAACATTTTTGGGCCGCACTTTGCTCATCTCTAAAGGAAAATGTGGAATTAGAAAGGTTCTATTGCCCCTCTGAGACGAACATTCTAGATTACTAACCTGACAATCATTCCACAAGCCATTTTCACACTTACCACCGTGGAGGTACAGCCACGTTAGGCTGTGGTCTAAAAGGTACTATCCAACGGTTGCTACTTTAGCTCTAGTCTAAAAGGCACTGCCCTATTGTTGCTAAAGAAAGTGTAGTCCAACCCTCATGCAGCCCATTAGGCTGCGACCAATACTAACGTTCCTTGCTGAAGCAGCATTAATTACTAGTTTTCACAAAGAGTTATCATTTGATCAGTGACCCAGTTTCCAAAGTCAGCAAGCAAAGGCAATTTCTCTTAAGAAACCTGAGAAGCAAAATCTCTAAAACTGTTACGCATTTGCTACTGCATTAAGAAAGTTCACAGTACCTAAAATAGCCACCACCTCATCATCCTGGATGACTTCCAGGGATCCTGAGACCACAAAGCAGAGGGCATCCACGCTTTCCCCAGCGTGGTAGATGAGGTCCCCGGGCGCGCAGTGAATCGTCTGGAATTCCACCGCCAAGGCGCGCAGGCACCCGTCGCTGGCCAACCGAAAGGCAGGGTGTTCATTAAAAACCTTCCGGTTTAGGTGAACACAGATATCAGCTCTCATGTCCTTCGGGCAGATGGAGAGAACCTGAAGAAAGTGAAAGAGGAATAAGTGAGAAGAAGTGAGAAAGGGGCTATTTCAGAAATATCATCCAACAAATATTTATGGGCTATGACAAAGTCTGTGACACACTGTACTTGATACTGGGAAGAGTTCAAAGACACAGCTCTGCTCTCAAGGACCAAATAATAATCCAGTGAGATGGGCTGATGAGCAACGGACTCTTTCAATACAGTACCACGTAGTGAAGCATAGAAAGAAGTCTGGAGGTGGTCAGGAAGAGTCTCAGAAAAAAACATAATATAACTTCACCCAAGAGCCAACTAAAATAGGGTGTTAACATTCATTTTAGTCTAGTCTACATTTTAGAATTTTTTTATAACTAACTTAAAATTCAGGATAATGTACTTTATTCTACATCAGAGGTGGATTTATAGAAACCGGTTGTAAGAAAACAAAATCAACAAAAGCAGCCTTGTGACTTCACATGCTGTCACTGGCTGCTATAACTCCACTTTTAATGTGTATTTTTCCACTAACATTTTTTATTTTGCAGATGAATTTATGCCCAGGGAGTGAAAAGTGTATCCACCAGCCTTCTGTAGGGCTTGGGCAATTGCAAATGTCAATGCCGGCAAAGTGGGCACATCATCTTGCTGGCAGCCCTTGCATTCTGGCCTTTGACTCCTAAAGACTGCTGAGGACAGCAGCAGAACTCAAGCTCTAGGCATCCCTTAGAAGAGCCAGGGCTAGGGAGCTTTTATTGCCGACAGCTTTCAGACAGGGCAATTAAAGACCCAGACTGAAATAGACATTATCATCATATTTAATCAGGGCATCATCCAGCAAGATGTGGTTACAGAAGTCAGTACTACCCAATTTAAAGACACATGTGAAGCTCGCTTAGACCCTTCCCCCAGTCCCCTTGGAAAACCATTCTTTATCATCAGAAATTATTTTCTTTGCAAGGCTTTCAATCCCTCAAGCTGAAGTTTAAGCTGATTCCCACCCACCCCTATTAAGTTACACTGAGTAATGTTTTAATATAAAATAGTTTTCTTCCCTACGCTAATTGCATTTTAACCTTTAAAAATTACCTAAAGGTTAAAATAATCCCCTGATTTTTCCTTTTATTTGGAGCTCAATATCCATGAAAAGTTGGTTACTTCCCTGTGTAGAAAAGCCCATCATAAATGCCAAGACTTTAATTAAATTATGCTTTCAGTATCCCTTCCCTTAACCATTCCTAAAACTCTATATATCATTTTACATATATAGTGTATCTGTGGGTTTTTTCATACTCCCTTAAATTCCTATAGGTAACAGCAATTCAGCCCACCCAGCTTTCTGAAGAAATCTCATCTTTAGGGAAAGGAATGCCTAACAGAGCTTCAGAAGCAATTGACACTTCCTTTCCACATCAGTTGCTTTTCAGAATAATGTAATATTTTATTTAATATATTAATGTTTAGTGACTTATGACAGCATTATTCATTCAATGGATACTATGGGGTACACCACTGCATTAAGTCCCTGGAACTAGAAGGATGAATATGACACTGTATTTGCCTTGGAGTAGTTAACCATGTAGTAGGGGGAGTTAGGTATGTAAAGAGACAATTATAACACAATAAGACAAAATGACAGGGCATGTTTAGGTGACATGGGACATGTGCTGCTTAGGAGTCATTACTTATGACTTAGAGGTAGTATAAAAGATTGGGCTCCAGAGGATAGGTCTGGATGCAAATCTATCACTTATCACCTCTGTAACCTAAGGTATTTAATCTCTCTAAACTTCATCTGTGAAATGGGTTGGTAGTGTTTATTTCATAGACTCATTACAGGAATTAAATGGAAGGGCTTAAGCTTAGCCTAGTTTAGCCTTGCACATGGCAAGGGCTAAAGAAATGGTATTTTTTATTAACCTTATTGAAAATGAGTATTCCTACAAAGTTTATTGTCACTTTAGCTCCCTACAAAAGCAATTTGCTATTTTTCCTTTTCTACCCCTCTCTAAACTATGTATCTTGACTGATGAGATTTAGGCACAATTAAGAAAATATTTCAGCATGAATCTAAAGTTATTTCAAGCACTAGCTAATGTTAATATTTTTCTCATGTTGAAAATAGAATGAATGCTAGGAAAGCAAAAAAGTAAAAATAATTTTAAAGTACACACTCATTAACATTACACTGAATAGCTTAATGGAAAAATGAATTGTTCTTCCACTCCATTTACTTTGCAGAATTTTCATTGTCTTAGATTCATTTTGGTAATAGTCATTTTATGTTATTTTAATCTTTCAGGATTCATGCTGCAAATGAAATCTTCCAATGTTAGCAACATTCTCTGTTTAGTGGCATACCAGAAGAGGATTTTTATTAATTTAAGTGGATTTTTCCTTTATGTTTTACTTCATTTATGACACTGATTTATCATTTTGATTGGTGGTATATACTAAAATCCAGATGTCATAAACCGACAAGTTAAAACTTCGTGTTAAAATAGACCAGAGCCACACCCAGCTCTGTCTCCATACCTAGATATCATATGTACCTTACATGGTGTGTCTGCCATCCAAATATGAGTATAGTATTATATTTTCAATAAATGAAGGCACTACTAAATGTCTTAGGTAGTAAAAATTTAGTTTTAAGTGATAAAATTATCATTCAAGATGACACTAAGACCTGGCCCATTAATCCCAATTCAATGCACTCGGCCTTGAATGTCATATCCAATCTCTTGTAAGTTACCTAATGGGTATCTCACAGTTATAAACAAATGAAATTACATTTCAATAGAAAATATTTAAGTTAAAGTGACTTTTATTTGTCTCTAGTGTTGATTTTTTTATTCCCTCTTCGTATCAAGATACTTATAAATTAAAGTTGATTCTTAATTAAGACAATAAGTTTTCTCTTTGGGAGAGCTATGGCTGCATGCATATAAGGAATCATTTTTAGAGTTCCATAAATAAATTCCTGGGGGTTGGGGGGAGAGAATGACATGGTCAGGAAAAGAAAACTCTTTTGAAATTATTTATGATACCAGTCCCATTAAACCTAAGATCAAGAGGTATCTTAACAGACATCCTTCTGGCTCCAAAGATCTAACCTCAACACTGCAACTAGAGAACACTTAGTACAACACAACATGATCATTTTACCTTGCTCTCTTAAAACATCCAATGGCCTGCTTCCCCAGGTAAAGCTGAAGTCTTAACCACGCATGTAAGGCTCTTTATGATGCGAGCCTCCTTCAGCCACATCTCTTACTACCCTGTTCCAACCCTGCATTCAGTCACAGAGTATTTCTCGCTCTCTGAACCTGCCATACTCTCTCATGACTACCTTCCTACATGCTGTTCCTTCTGCCTGTAATATCCCATCATCCCCTTCTCTGCCTAGTCACCTCTGATTCATCCACAAAGCACAGACCATCCCTCTCTTTGCCATAAGTTCAATTTATAAACAGCTCTATCACAGAATTTGGTAATGCATAGAAAGGGAAAATGAGAGTAAGAGTGTTGTGATCTGCATTTTTTTTAAATAATAGCACACAATAGTAACATTGAATTATCAGAGTTGAAAGGATTTCAGCCTAAGGATTTCAAATTTTTACTTTCAGCAGTAAAGTCATTCTTTGGTTTTTATAATGAAATATTCTTTATGCCCAAAAGATAAAGCTGATACAAGCAGAATTATGCTGGGTGAAGCTCTGATAGGAAGGTAGACTCCCCGGCAAGGCTCCACAGGGGCATATTCAGTCATTCATTTAACTCATAGCTATCAAATGCTAGTCATGTGTTAGTTATATGCTGGCTAGTATGCAGGCCACCCAGACCCAAGAACAAAAACTTCATAGTGCCTGCCTTGCAGGAGCTTCCAATCAGGAAAAGCTTTAAAAAAATTACTGTTCCTAGTCTAATGGCCCATTTTACAAATGAAGCAAATGTATAGCATAAAGGTTATGAGATTTGCTCGAGGCCTCTCAATAAATTTCCAGCAAAACCCAAAACTCTTGACTTCTCACTCTTAAGCCATGCTCCTCAATGAAGCTCAACCAGGAATAAAATAGAACATTTGGCACTTTCTGATGTTTTCTGGTTCTTTAAATAGTACAAAAATATAAATGGTGATTTTTGAAAATAATTTAGAGTCTAATTAATCAAAGTAAGTTTACTTATTAGGAAATCACTAATGTCACCACCACCACAGAACTGCCTAGATTTCTTTGCAAATTTGTTTTCATTCCTAAACACTTTAATTTTAGCTCCAATAAATGTATTATGTTTTAGAGTGTCAGTAAAGACATAAATATTAATTGATAAATTATTTATTTATGCCATTACTATTTGCCAAAAGGGAGTCATCTTATTAGAAATACTAGAGGCCTGTTGCACCAAGAGATTCATGCAATAGGCCTTCCTTCCCTTGGCTTCCAGCACCAGTTTTCCTCCTGCACCCGGGACCCAGGCCTTTGCTCCAGCCAGAGTCTGTCGCCTTTGCTGCAGACTCCAGCAGGAGTCTGCCATCTTCGTCTTCACTGCAGACTGCGGAGTCTGCAGTCTTCAGAGTCTGCAGTCTTCGTCTTCGCTGCAGCCCAAGTGCCACTCCTGTAGATCCCTTCCCCCCACCCCCGCCCTCCCTCTCATAGTAGGCATCCTGCCCCGCCCGGCCACTCTGTGCCTGGAGCAGTTGGGCGGCCGCCATCTTTGTCCTTCTAATTTGTATATTCCCTCCTGATGGGCTGGTCGGCATAGCGGAGTGATGGTCAATTTGCGTGTTTCTCTTTTATTAGTGTAGATGAGTTTTAGTATATTTATGAAAAGGCCCTAAGCTATATAGTATAGAGTGAACATTTGGTGAATCTCAATCTCCTTAACTCCCTTCCCCATCACTTTCATCCATTATGATATTAGTAATTTAGAAAAAGCTTAGAAGAAGACTGAGCATAATTACTTTAATTAGAGGCCAAAGAGTTTAATCAAGATCCTCTAGAAATTGTTTGTCTGGAGAAAGTCAAAAGAAGAAGGCTTTCCCCTCTCTTACTCATTCTTTAAATATACTTAAGAATGTATTTTAACAATTATTATACTCTATACAGGAAATAAAAAAACATAAAGAAGAAAATAAAATTACTCCATTTTTATACATATTTATATACTGTTTTCATAAAATTTGAATCTCTAAAGATTGATTTCCTGCCATAGTCACCCAGTATCATATTAAATCATTTCCCATGACATGAACTAGTGACTTAAAAATATAATTAGAATCACTGCATAATAGTCCATTATATAATTGAACACAATTCCTTTCACCACTGCATTTATAATTGGATATTAAGATTTTTAGTTTTCCCTTTCATAAATCAAGTTGTAATAAATACCCTATACCCGTGGTCGGCAAACTGCGCCTTGTGAGCCACATGCAGCTCTTTGGCCCCTTGAGTGTGGCTCTTCCACAAAATACCACGGCCTGGGCAAGTCTATTTTGAAGAAGTGGCATTAGAAGAAGTTTAAGTTTAAAAAATTTGGCTCTCAAAAGAAATTTCAATCGTTGTACTGTTGATATTTGGCTCTGTTGACTAATGAGTTTGCCAACCACTGCCCTATACTGATAACTAATTGTTTAAGGATAGATTTTTTAGAAGTAAAATTAATGGGTAAAATATAAAATCATTTAAAATCTCTTGACAAATTGCCTTTCAGAGCAGGTATACCAAATTACACTCATACCAGTAGTATATGAAAGTATCTTAGTATTTTTAATAATCCTCACAAAATTTCCCTTTTGCATTTGAAGGAGAAAAGGCAATTTTATGTGAAAGAGACGTAGATTTATATAGTGTAATGACATAGAGGGCTGGAGAGCTTTAGTCTTACTGGAGGTAGTCTCCTACCACTGTGCCCTAGTTCAATGACCACAGATTGGTCAGTTTTAATCAACCTATAACCAATTCCTAATGTGAAAATGGGGCTGATAGGGATAATTTTACTTTAAGTGCCTGAAAGTAGTCACCTAAACAAGGCTCCCTCTTGAGGTCCATTATTGCTCTAAAGTAAATTATTGTATTGATTATATATAATCAGGAATAATAAAGTGTCAGCTATTTTTAGTAATTGATAATACGTGAGGAAGATTCCCCTGTTTTCTTTCTTAGGACAAAGGAGTATATGCATTAACAACATTTTGCTAGGCAATGCAACTACCACTGACATTCTTCAAAATTATTGCTTCCTTTGATGCAATTAAGTTATGCACTGCTGGTTAATCTCTCCTCACCAATCCAATGAGTTAGTATTAAGTTAGTGAAAATCCATGGGGAGAGTGAGGCAAGTGACATTTAAACATCAAACATTTTTACAATCCTTCCTGGATTGAATGAAGTACTCAAAGGCTACCAACAAAGGAAGTAAAGTTCTCTACAGGCATTCAATTCTCATTCATTTTATGGGAAGAAAAGAAAGCTCACCTTATTTAAAAAATAAAAAAATAAAAAATAAAAAAGCCTTAACCCCGCAGCCATGTGCATCAAGAGAGAGCCAGCTGTCTGGATATAAGTTTGCCAACTTCTGGGGTTATCAAAACCTCCAAGGAATTAACTCAGGAACAATGTAATGAAATAAAACCAAAGCACATTAACATCCTTTATTTAAAACTGAAAGGTCATATTTAGACCAGTGAGAGATTATAGATTAAAATTCATGTGTTTCACTTTAGAGATAAATTTCCTGTGAAAAGACTTCATGTACAAAAGTGAGGCTTAAGTTTTTTGTTTAAAATTATAGAGAACCAATTCTATCAAGTTTTTCATGGTCCTGGTTTTGCAGTAGTGTGACTAATGAAAAAAAATTGTTACCATTTTTTAACTTGTTAAGTAAAGCTGCAGGTGTTTGGGGCCACTAACTTTCCAAAGTGAGGGCTCTGATGACATTTAGACTTTCTATTGTTCTCGATTCTTAATCTTATGCCTGTGCTTTTTAATATGCATATATTTGACTAAATAAAAATACTTTTCAATGAATAGAAAGTATTTTCTAAAATTAGAAATATAACTTAAAATATATTTGATTATCCAGAGTGGAAATAATATTGGAAATAACCGGCCATGATCTTTTTACAGTCACCTAAGAAAAATGAGGTTCCCAGCTCCTTTAAAAGAATGAGTTCTTCACATACACTGTGGGTGGAAGTGAATTGGTACTTCAATAACTTGGCTATATTGACAAAAGTGAAATATATCTATATACATAAAAGCCTAAGCGACCATTATGACTGAACGACCAGAATGACCAGAACAACTGGTCAACCAGTTGCTATGACACGCACTGACCACCAGGGGCCAGACGCTCAATGCAGGAGCTGCCCCCTGGTGGTCAGTGAGCTCCCACAGCCAACCTCCTATGGCCTCTCCCCCTGGCCGGCCACTCCCCCCAGCCAGCCAACCTCCCAGGGTCCCACCCCTGGCTGGTCAACCTCCAGTGGTCCCTCCCCGCAACCCCCTACCTTGGCACCCTCCCCCCCCCCGCATAGGCCTCAGTCACCAGTCAGGCTGAGGGACCCCACACATGCACAAATTCATGACCAGGCCTCTAGTATATAATCTACATTATAAAAGGCCAGGGGCCGTCATGACCTAATTGACCAGATGGACAACCAGTCACCAGGAAGTGCATGGAGCATCTCTCGGTCCCTCCCTCGCAGCCCACAGGCTCCTATCACAGCCACGCTGACAGCCAGTGGGCAGGCACGGTGGGGTCATTAGCCTCCGGCCTAGGGCCAGGCCGGAGGCCTAACGACCTTGCTGCTGCACGGCAGCTGTGAATCAGGCCCAGAGGTCCAGAGAGAGAGGCAGGGCCTTATCCGCAGCTGCCATGGCTCCTGGTGAGGCCCGGAGAGAGACAGAGGCAAGGTCTGATCCACAGCTGCTGCAGAGGCTGTGGATCAGGCCCAGAGATAGGTCTGGAGAGAGAGGCAGGGCTTGATCCAAAGCTGCCATGGCGGCTGTGGGTCAGGCCCAGAGATAGGCCCAGAGATGCTGACTGGCATAGAAACTGACCAATCAGAACCAAATCTGGGTGAACTAAAGCCAAGGATATGTGCATTGGTTACGTTTATTTATATTACACTAATTCCAAAAATAATTTGAGATTTGATTATAAAAAAGTATATATATATATATATATATATATATATATATACACATATATATAGCATAATATATTTGTGTGTATGTGTGTATGTATATGTATATATGTATAAGTACTATACAGTATATGTGCATATATAGAGATAAAAATCATATAGAAAATAACTAGAAAGTTCAATCATTTTGAAAAATTAGAAAGTGAAAAAACTAAATGAAATAAAATGAAATACCAACATTTGATCAATTGAGATCATACTGAAACACTTTTTCACAACCCTAACACTCATCTATAGATTACAGATACAGTATGTGTATATACATATTCATGTGTATGTATGTAAAATGCACTATAAAATCAGAAACCTTTCAAAGAGCACCATGCTCTTCCACTCTCCCAATATGCTGCCATTTATCAGACTAGACCCCAATCAATAAGTTCTTATGAGTAAAGCCTGTTCTGTTATTACTTATAGTTGAAATAGGACAGTAATATTAGACTGAGCTTTCTGGTAAATTAAACCCTTCACTATTAGCAAAGTGCCTCAGGAGTTTAGCTCTGTGGGACCACAGGAATAGACAAGGGTATAGTTATTTGAATACTTATATGCACAAACGTGCTTCCTAGAGTTTTCTATGGCAGTAACTCATGCATAAGTAAAATATAAGAAACAACATATAGACTATAACAAATAAAATAAAAATGTAACATGCAAAATAAATGTAATTCCTAAAGTTAAGAAAATGAAAAGGAAAGCCTTATATTTAAAGAAGATAATTATAATACATATCCTACAAATGACTCATATCCAAGATATAGAAAAAACACCTACAAATCAGTAAGAAAAAAGGTAGACAACTTTTTAAAAAATGAGTCTACTATCTTAAGTTTGTATCTATGCTGTTTATAAGACCCCCAAAACAGAACAGTGAATATTGCTATTTAATTGCTTACTTAATCGTATATATGCTGTGATGGTGATTAAAATGTTTCAACATTTTTAAGACCAAAAATAAGCTCACTTTTCTTATTTGCATGAGCCCTAAGTAGCAGAGAATACACACACACACACACACACACACACACACACACACACACACACATTAGAGGCCCAGCACATGAAATTCTTCATGGGTACGGTCCCTAGGCCTGGCCTGTGATCAGGGCCATCTTCCCCGGCTGCCGGCAGCCGCTGCCACCCACCCCCGGTTCCCCATTAGCCATTGAGGGATTGGAGCCTGCTGGCCAGGGGGAGGAACCGAGTGCACCTCATAGCAACTGGTTGAGCAGTTGTTCTGATTGTTCCGCCGTTCCGTTGATTTGTATATTACTCTTTTATATACATAGATATGCTCCAATCCTTCCACTTCCAGGGAAAGGGGGAAAGGAGGGTTGCTGAAAGTGATAAGGGAGGCAGCAAGGTGAACTCTTTTTTTTTTTTTGGGGGGGGGGGGGAGGCGGAGAGTTTCCTCATGATGAGGGGCTTCAAAGGACAGCAGCCTACTTCTGCTACCCTCTGTCTCCAGAGACACAATTTCTGCTTGGCATCTGGCAGGACAGAGCAGTTGCAGGTACAGGACTGGGAGCACCTTTCTGCATGCAGCTCCCTGGAGAGTCTCTTCCAGCCAAGGAAAGCTTTGTTCTAACCATTTATCCTGGAAACAGGGCTGCTGGGTGGTGTGGGGCAGGAGGGCGGAATGGAGGTGGGCAGGGCAGGGCAGAAAGAAGTATGGGGTAGAAGACTGGGGGTGGGGGAGGGAGAGGGTGAAATCTGTCTGTGGCGGGGAGGGGGTGGGCTGGTGCAGAAGGAGAATTGAGGTCAGCATAGGAAGGTTTGAAGGTACTGGGGGAGTAAGAGGGACCAGCAGATGCCAAATAGGGGATAGGGTCTACGGAATCAGGTGGGGGTCCACGAGTGTGAGTATAGACTAAGTCCCTTCCCCAGACCCTGCCATCCCAGGTGGCTAGTGGGAGGGGTCCACAGCGAGGTGCTGAGCCCCCTACACTTTGTGTCTGAGACTCCAGAACATGTGGCCAACACGCCCTGCCCCTGCCACCCTGCCAAAGTGCTGCCATTTGGAATGCATTTGCAGACACATGGATTGTTTTTAAGTTAATGCTTTTCATTTCACTCTATTTCCCACTTGTCGTTTTTTATTGACAAGGCGGATTCTCTGGTGTGTTCCTTTGGTGGGGTGGCAGGGGTGTTCTCCATTGGCAGAGATCCGATGAGAGACAGAGACAAAAGGCCCAGCGAGACATGGAGAATGAGTAAACAGGATCAGAGAGCAAGGAACAGGGAGAGAGATGCACAAGGCAAGACAGACACATGACCCAGGGTGCTGTGGACTGGGATAGAGCTTCCCGGCCTGGTGAGAGGGTTCAAAGGGCTCATTCAGTGGCGCAGTGGCTCTGTGGGCCCGTTCACCCTGGGCGCATCTCCCAGGCCCGGGGTATTGGTGAACTGGAAGCCCTGGATAATTAGAGCTAATTACATGTGTCCAAACAGCCCCCGTGGAGGCCATGGGCCGGCCATCGCTCCCCGAGCCTTCCCCCTGTGATCCTGCCCCAGCAAAGGGGCTTCACTGGCACAGCTTGGGCTGAGCGCCTGGCTGAAGGACATGCAGGCAGAGAGCCCCTGGGACCCAGGGGTTGGGGTGAGCCCTCCGCCTCCAGAGCGCCCCCCGCAATTACACACTCCAGCGCACGCTGTGGCCGCAGAATGGCAGATTCCAACCGGGTTAGGAATTGGACCAGAACTTGGTCCGAGCTCCCCTTGGCCTTGTGCTGAGCAGGCCCTGGGGAATGGGCCCCAGTATTTGGGTCCTTAGGTTTCTATTATCTTGGCCTCCTGAGCATTCCGGACTCTGCAAAGATATGAGACGGGCTCTCCTTGTATTCTGCTACAGGGAGTGCCTATCTGGAGCTGAGGCTGTGGGATGAGGAGGGGACAGAATCTTGTGCTTGACTTTTGGTGATCAGTTTGTCTCTGCCTGTGTGTGCCAAAGGACCCCAGAAGAGTGACTTTTCTGAGCTTTCATTTGCATGTCCATACCGTGCATGCCTCTTCTGAGACACGGAGTCCAAGGGGAAGGAGAAAGGTGTGAATTCCTTAGGCATGAATGAGGCTTTACACTTTAAACTGCTAGCCTGAATCAGTGATCTAATTTTGTGGTTTCAGGAACTTCTGGCGGGTTGGCTTGGAGTGGTGGCAGGGTAGGATTTTATATTTCTATAGAGTCCTGGTGCACAGGTGGGGGCCTGCCCTGATGGGGGCCCCGATCCCAGTAGAGGTCCCCGCTGGGGGTGGGGTGGTCTGGGCAAGGGGCCACAGGGGGGTTGGCCAGCTGTCCCCACCCCCCAAATCAGGCTGAGTTCGCTGGCCCCAGTGGGCATCATAGCAACCAGTAGTTAGGTTATTATGGCTTTACGGCCACAGGCCTTTTAATATATATATATATTTAAGAAATACCTTTAAAGGTCATTAGTATGCTTAAATATCCTAGAAACCAAACCATCAACTTTTTGATATAGCATACTCTGTTAACATTATTTAAAGCATTTGGGAGAAATTAGCCATAAATAATTTTGGTTTGTGTATTACCTACATTAATATTTGTCACCACTGTCAGCATAACTGAGAAATTAAACATGTCAGTAACACTAGTCATAAATCAAACCATCGCAATTCTTATCATCCAGAAAATAGCCATAAGTAACAGAGTAAGTAATAATGCCTGTGAATAGGAGAAAAGACTGGCACAGAGCATGTAAAATTTTCACGTTAACAGACACTCTCAGATGTCACTTAATGCTGCAGGCAACCTTACCAGAGTCCCGAATCCTGCAAATATGACCTGGTTTCTGCCCATGGCGAATCAAAGACAGAAGGTTGATAAAAATTTTGCTGGAAGTGAGAGTTCTAACTCTAAGGAAAAGCAATAGATGAGAGCCTACTGCCAAAGAAATATTCAAAAACCTGAAATGTAATGATGAACATATGGAAATGAAAATTTAAAACATAATGCCATTTAAATTCACAAAATGAAATACTTGGGCATAAATCTAACAGAACATAGATAGGATCTGTATCTTAAAAATTACTAAATACTGATGAAAGTAATCAAACAACACCTAACTGAATAGAGAAATATATCACTTTAATGAATTACAAGAACCACCATAGTAAATATGTCAATTTTCACCAAATTGATGTATGAGTTTAATGCAATTTCTATCAAAATCCCAGCAATTTTTGCTATAGACATAGACAAAAAGCTTATCCTAAAATTTATATTAAAAGGTATAAGATCTAGAGTAGCTAAGACCATTGATAAAGAAACAAAGTACTAGTAGGAATCACCCTACCCAATCTTATGACATACTATGTAGCTATAATAATAAAGACTGTATAGTATTGTTGGGGAAATATAGCCTTTTCAACAAAGGGTGCTGGAGAAATTGGACATACATTGAAAAAAACACACAACTTCAACCTAAACCTCACACCTTATACAAAAATTAACTCAAAATGCATCATGGATTTGCCCAGCTGGTATGGCTCAGCGGCTGCCTGTCAACCTATGAACCAGGAGATCCTGGTTCAATTCCTGGTCATGGCACATGCCTAGGTTGCAGGTTCAATCCCTAGTAGGGGGCGTGCAGGAGGAAGCCTATCAATGATTCTCATCATTGATGTTTCTATATCTCTCTCTAAAATCTACCTTCCTCTACCTTCCTCTCTCTAAAATCAATAAAAATATATTTTTAAATGCATCATGGATTTAAATGTAAAATGTAAGTATATAAAACTTGAAGAGAATGAAAAGGTAAACTACAAACTGAAAAAAAGACTTGCAAATCACATATCCAACAAAAGACAAAGATCTAAAATATATAAGAGCTCTTAAAACTCCACATTAAAATTATCCATTCAGAAAATGGGCAAAAGACATGGAAGGATGTTTCACTGAAAATAATATACAAGGTGAAAAATAAGCACACAAAAAAATATGTTAACATCATTAACCCTTACAAATTAAACCCACAATGAGATCACTGCCCACCTAAAATAAAAAATAGTGATAACCCTAAATGATGTGAGGATGTAGAGAAATTAGATTGCTCATATACTACATATATAAATTGTACATGCACTCTGGAAAAGGAGTATGATAGTTCCTTGCAAAACTCTGTGCTTCCCAGATGACCCAGCAATTGTGCTCTTGGGCATTTATCCCAGAGAAATGAAAATTTATGTTCACATAGAAACCTACACCTGAATGTTTACAGCTGCTCTATTAGTAATAGCCCCAAAATGGAAACAACATACATTTCCTTTGGCAGGTAAATGGTTGAACAAACTGTAGTACATCTATGTCATGGCATACTACTCAGCAATAAAAAGGAACAAACTTATTACAGGCAATAATGTGGGTGAAACTCTAGGAAATTACACTCAATGAAAAAAGCTAATCTCAAAATTTTGCATGATTATATTTATATAACGTTTTTGAAATGACAAAATCAAAGAGATTGAGGAGAGATTAGTGGTTGCCAGGATTTAGGAAGGTGGGTGAAAAGGGCAGTGGTTTTGGCAGTAGATAGTGACACAGGAGATCCTGGTGATGGAAATGTTCTATAATAACTTGAGTGGTGGTGAGAGAGAGAGAGAGAGAGAGAGAGAGAGAGAGAGAGAGAGAGAGAGAGAGAGAAAGAGAAGAGAAATGTGTACATGTAAAACTGGTGAAATCTGAATAAGGTTGATATTTCCTATCGATGTCAAGTTCCTAGCTGAGAGAAATTGGGTGAAAGGTATATAGAGTCTCTCTGTATTAGTTCTTAGTACTGCATGTGAATGTACAATTATCTCAAAATAATTTTTAAAAAAAACTAAAATTTGCATTAGCAAAAGCTAGAAGTTTTGTCCCTCCCTTTGAGAGGGATAATAGCCCTCCAAATAACCAAACCCCCCAGAACATCAAGTAACAACAGGATACTGCATTTGGTGCCATTAACACCCTTTCGTTGTGTTACTTTACATAAAGCAAAAAACCCTTGAGAAAGCCTCTCAATAGCAGAACTGTGTGCCTTGGATTTACATGTGCCAGCTTGACAGGAAGATTAGCTGAATCTCACCAGGGACAACTGTGGTTTGTCCTTCTGCTCCCAAGAAGACTGAAAGCCAAACCTCTGACCTGAGGCATTAGCCTCTAGCACAAAGCCAAAAACTCTGCTCTGGGGAATCAATGTGCAACCTTGTAATTTATAACAGAGTTCTCTATAAACTATTCCAGCTTTATCTTAAATGCCCAACACACTATAAAACTGTATTGAAATTTTCATTTAGACAAAGAGTTGGCCCTTGGTGATGCTTTTTAACCAAATAAACTATACTATTGTTGTCCCTTTTTAAAATCCTTTATTTATATTAGGTTTGTAAATTCTATCTAATCTAACAAACTGAGGCAGCAGTATCAAAGAAAAGGCAATAACTCCTTCCTTAAGTTCACAGAGGTTTGCAAAGTGCTCTCAAACAGTTCTACCATTGCTTACTATTTGATTGGTTCATTGATTCATTGATCACCTATGAATGCCAGAAATATGCTGTCTTTTGGATATAGACACACACACACACATACACAGCCACTACCTTCAGAAGTCTCTAGTCTATTGGACGAGTAAGATATTTTAACGACAATAAACTATAGTATTTTATCAATGAGATCTGAGCAACATATTGGAAAAGGCCAAATACCTGAGTGACTTAAAGTATACCTTTCCTAGGATTGTCAGCACCTTTATGCCTATTTGTGAAATCACAGTACTAGGTATCTAGTATTGCAGTGGAATAGCAAACACATTTCCTTTTCTTAAGGTTCAAATACAGCTCAACAGGAATTTCAGTATTTTTTTTTCTTAGGCTGAATTCATTCAGATTTTGAAAGAAATAGAAAATGAAAATTAATTTTTACAAAAAGTATATAATGTAGGTAAAACAGTATCAGTAGGTCAAAAGGAAGCAGAATTTGACGTCATCAATCTTGCTAGATTGCAAGTCCTGTGTGACAGAAATTGTCTGATTCGTCATTGTCATCCCAGAGCCTGGAACATTGTCGAGTGTAAGTAAGGACTTAATCAACATTTATTATTAAATACTGGAACAAGACACAGATCTTTAAATTCTAACCTGTGCATCAATGGCTATCTAAATACTTACGAATTCATGACCAAACTTCCTGTCAGGCCTCAGCTCTCAACATAGAGAATTTTACCTCCTTTTAAAAATAATTTTTCATTTTCCTTTAACCACACAATATTTATTATGAAGTTAATAAGCCATTATTAAATCAAAACTCTTCTAACAGAAGAATTACATGATAATAAAGTATTACCATTTACAGTAAAGAGGATGTTGGCTTGGGATTCTAGTTTTATTTGCTTCCTTATCATATGAAAAAATGGTTCTCAATTATCTTGAGAATGGTTGAATGAATGAATTACTTCTAATTGTACTGTGCTCTGTAATTTACTGAAATGTATGAGTCATTAAAAACATGTGAAAATTATGAGACCACTGATTTTTCTACTTTAGAAGGCACTCTAAAGCCAAGTAATAACTTTCAGATTAAACATGTAAGTCTCTTTGAAGGTACTGGAATGTTAAATTGTGCCATTAGACAAGAGGGATCTTAACTGAAACAACCAGGTGTAAGTTGGGGGCTGTGCTGGGTTGCTTCTCTTCTAACAATGACAGGTTCCCCTGGAAAGGCTGCTTTCCATTAATTTCTCATTTATTATCAAGATAAAGTTTGATACAAGGTTATAATATTAAACTATTAATTCAGACTCCATCTTCTGACTCCTCCTGGGTACTATTAATATTTCTCACAAAATCTTCCCAAATATACATTTAAATTTTAATCTTAGAAATGTAAAGATCATGAAAGAATATAAATTCTGAGACTGAGTTTAAGTGATTGAATATGGCAACTAGACTGGGAGATTAGAACTTGTCTCCTTACTGTTGATCTAGCATTTTGTCCATCATACCTCACCTATATTACCTCCAGTTTTTACCCAAGGTATGGAATCCTCTGATCTTCACATTGGGTTCTAGGAGTGGAACCTCTAACTCTGTATTAGAAGAGTTATGCCCAAGGTTTAGAATTCCTTCACACGAGCCTGCCATATTTCATCTGAGCAGCCAACCTGTATAAGTTTTCTGATGGCCTTTGCTGTATATTTAACTCTGAGATTATGATAGTGCAATTCCAGTAAAAAACTAATGGGATTTATTTTCAATGTTTAGGAAGATGATGATTGGGAAGGGTTAAAGAAACTTTATTTTAAAAAAATATAAACATGTGAAAAAAAACAGGAATAATTCAGGTGTGATAAGGAGATACCTGTCCACCACATAATGATATGCAACAAGGAGCATAGTAGCTAATAAAGATCATTGTCTCTGTAATGCAGACCTGGTCCAAATCCAAGCTTTGCTGTGTGTGACCTAAGGCAAGTCAGTTAATCTCTTAGAGCCCAATTTCCATAATAGTAAATTAGGGATTATTATAGTACTTATCTACATATATAAAAGGCTAAAATATAAAGTATCCCCTCAGGAGTTCGATAGGGAGACAGGGAGTTCAATCACTCACTATGACGTGCGCTGACCACCAGGGGGCAGCGCGAAATGAAGGCAGGCCCCAGCTGGCAGCTGGAAGACCCTGATCAGCCCTGATCACCGGCCAGGCCTACGGGCCCTACCTGTGCACGAAACACAGGATCTTTTTCTAACATAACTATATTTATATTTATTTTTATCTATTTTGCTCTATTTTTTCCACCTTCCTGCTGCCTTCTGCTCTGTCTAACAGGGATGCCTATGGTTATTTGGCACTACTAGTAAAGGAGCTAAAAGAGACTTTTCAGTACTTTCTAGACCAGTGGTCAGCAAACTCATTAGTCAACAGAGCTGCGGTTTGCCGACCACTGTCCTAGACTATAAATGAATCTAAAATCAAAAGCAATCTTCCCAAGCCAAAGGACAGGCACCTCTTAGGCATTATCATAAAAACCATAAAATAGATGGGAGACTGGGTGGGGAGTAGAAAAACCACAAAGCCCTGGAAGAAACATAAAATATAACAAACATAGTCAAATAATAACAACAGAAATTATACAAATAAAAATATTATTTTTTAAAAGTTCAGTTTGTAAAATCCAACCATCTGCATAATCCTATCTTTTTCTAGTAAACTGCAAAAACTGTGTGGGAAGCACTAGAATTTCATTCAAAAGTAAGTGTTTCAATAGCCATTTCTGTACGTTTATTCTAGGGAGAGTTTGATAATGAATCAATCAAGGCAGCTCAGAACAAAATAGCAGGTTAAATACAAACACCTCCTCATACTATGACATAGTCTGCAGCATGTGGATTCATTCATGGCTTACATTTTCCCCAAAGTCCACATTATATTTGTGTCTTTGCCTTCAGTGTGTATGTATATAGAAATATTTTATTCACCTAAATTACTCTCGAACTGTGTTTCCATTTTCATCTATATTTAAAGACAACAGTACGTACCAAATGGTAGGAAAACACTAAGATTAGAAATGGTGCCTGGCATGACCTATTTCTTGCAGTTTATAACAGGTAAAGAAAGAAATCTGTTATAACCACTATTGTCTACATTATTTGCTAACACTTATTATTGCTTATCTTATGCAGGTGCTATGTGGGTACTTTTCATCCCCCAGCTAAGTAAGTAAGGTGGGTGGTGGTATCTCCATCATAGCTGTGGACACAGAACCATGGAACGCACTCCTCATGGTAAAGCCAGGCTACTGAACAAGTCATCCATGGCCCCATATGGACAACGCCTACTTCTTACTCCTGGACTATAACTACCAAATGATTCATTTGTCCCTTCCTCAGAGGCTAGTGGCAAAGTGATGTTATATAATGACTACACTAAAATAATTTCAACATGGTACATAAAAAGAATGCACTTAATATAATTCCTAGAGAGAGGTTTGAGTCATTCAGTATTTAACATAGTTATATAACATCTCCCTACCCTTACAAGAGAAAACTAATGCTGTCTATTACTTGACACACAAAAAGTTTACAAATAATTATATTAGCTAACAATAATGTAAAGCTTGAACTGCAGCACTCATAAACTATGCCAAAAGTCATAACAAACTATCCTATCTAATAAAAGAGTAATATGCAAATTGACTGTCACTCCAACACACAAGATGGCTGCCCCCATGTGGTCAAAGATGGCTGCCCCGTGTGGACACAAGATGGCTGCCACAAGATGGCCAGCAGGGGAGGGCAGTTGGGAGGGACCAGGCCTGCAAGGGAGGGCAGTTGGGGGTGATCAAGCCGGCAGGGGAGGGCAGTTAGGGGTGACCAGGCCAGCAGAGGAGGGAAGTTGGGGGTGACTGGGCCTGCAGGGAAGGGCAGTTGGGGGGGACCAGGCCTGCAAGGGAGGGCAGTTGGGGGTACCAGGCCTGCAAGGAAGGGCAGTTGGGGGCAATCAAGTCTGCAGGGGAGGGCAGTTAGGGGTGACCAGGCTGGCAGAGGAGGGAAGTTGGGGGTGACCGGGCCTGCAGGGAAGGGCAGTTAGGGGTGACCAGGCCTGCAGGGGAGGGCAGTTGGGGGGGACCAGGTCTGCAGGAGAGGGCAGGCTTTGGGGGACCCAGGCCTGCAGGGGAGGGCAGTTGGGGGGGACAAGGTCTGCAGGGGAGGGCAGTAAGGGGTGACCAGGCTGGCAGGGGAGGGCAGTTAGGGGCAATCAGGCTGGCAGTGGAGCAGTTAGGCATCAATCAGGCTGGCCAGGGAGTGGTTAGGGGATGATCAGGCTGGCAGGAAGAAGCAGTTAGGGGCAATCAGGAAGGCAGGCAGGTGAGCAGTTGGGAGCCAGCAATCCTGGATTGTGAGAGGGATGTCAACTGCCCATTTAGGCCCGATCCTCCTGGGATCGGGCCTAAACAGTCAGTCAGACATCCCTGTAGGGTCCCAGATTGGAGAGGGTGCAGGCTGGGCTGAGGGACACAACACCCCATGCACAAATTTCATGCACCGGGCCTCTAGTATCTATAATAATAAAAGCCTAATATGCTAATTAGACCAGACAGCCAAACAACCTTCCAGTCATCCTTCCAGATGACCTTCCAGATGAAGCTGGTGCTGCAAGGACTGAGGCAAGCCACTCCAGCTACAAGGGCCGAGCCCCTTGCATGAATTTCGCACATCAGGCCTCTAAAATATATATATATATATATTTGCATGTTCCAAATTCCTATCACAGCAAATATTAAAGTTCTCATTTACTTGTAATGTATCTAATAAACACTTGAGCCTTAGTTTATTTCACACCTGATACATGAAAGGAAAAATAAAATTGAGGTTTCAGATAATGTCTACCTTTTCAGATAAGGTCTGAAGGTCAACTAGAAAAGATAAATGTCAAAAGTAACTCTGAACACTTACTCTGTAATATTTCAGTAAGTAACAACTGAAAAGCGTGTGTGGACATGACAATAGTTAAATTCCCTTAATATGTTTAGGTAGAGAGAAAAATGTCACGGCTCTCAGATACTTGGGGCATGATGCTTTCACACTACAGACTGAGGAATATAGTTCTTGTAATGCTAGACTAGGCTTAGTCTCTCAGGCTCAACTAGTTGTCTATTTAAAGACTACAGGAAAAACAGGCCAGCTGTCCCATAGGCCTGGCCTGGCTTGGCCCTATCACGGATTCTGGGTCCTCATAATATTTTTAAGATGGTCTTTATTCTATCACCTAGGAAAAAACAGTTAGTTTTATTTGCAAAACTATAGTATTTAGATGTACTAATTTTTAAAATCAGGGCAAATAATTATTGAATTATTACAGAATTGTGGCTATATTTTTTAATTTTTATTGAATTTATTGGCTTAATAAAATTATATAGGTTTCAGGTGTAAAATTCTATAACACATCATCTGTATATTTTATTGTGTGTTCACCATCCAAAGTCAAGTCTCCTTCCTATATTTTCTTATACAGGACCCTGTGAATATATGTGTTTGAATTACAAACAACATCTGGTATGTAATAGTACTCAAAAGCACTCAGACACAATTACCATGCAATCTGTGTGGGGACCTGTACTACATTCTGCCTGCATCCTTACTGGCAGGTAGTTCATTTCCTCCTGAAGGAGATAGATCATTGCATTTTTAATACTTCGAATATTGTTTAAATTTTAGTTTTTTAAATTAACTAAATGTATTGGGTCACATTGGTTAATAAGATTATATAGATTTCAAGTGTACAAGTCTATGATATATCTCCTATATATTGCATTGTGTGCCCACCACCGAAATCTAATTATCTTCCATCACCATCTATTTGCCTCCCCACTCTTTCCCTCTGGTATCCACCATACTGTTGTCTGTGTCTATGAATTTCAGTTTTATATTCCACATATGAGTGAAATCATATGGTTCTGAGCTTTTTCTGACTGACTTACTTTGTTTAGCATAATATTCTAAAGGCCCATCTGTGTTGTTGCAAATATTTTAAGTAACATGTCATAACTCTCCCCGTCTCCAATTGGCCAAACTTAATATTCATATTTCCTTTAACTTATTTGACTTATAACAAGATTCCCAGAACTTTATACCTTCCATTCTGGTAAGTGTGTGGCCACTTGATAATATTTCTTTTAAAATATCCAGCTGGAAGCTGAACACAATATTTTATCTATAATCTGATTAACATCGACTGTATTGGGATGATTATTACCACTCTTGATCTGAAGATAAAAGTGTTTTAATGCATCTTAAGACCAATTAAGCTTCCTTTTACTATATTCACATGTATATATTTATATAGTACACTGAACCCAGCACATTTGTCTGTGGAGTTCTTCTTGGAAGGCTGCTGCCTTCATTTTTGATTTCAGCTGTACATTGTTATAGCAACCTCTTGAGTATTTAAATATTGAATCAAGAAAATGACGCCAGTCTGACCAGTGTTGCTCAGTGGCTGAGCATCAACCCATGAACCAAGAGGTCATGGTTCGATTCCGGTCAGGACACATGCCCAGGTTGTGGGCTCAATCCCCAGTAGGGGGTGTGCAGGAGGCAGCCGATCAATGATTCTCTTTCATCATTGATGTTTCTATCTCCCTCTCCCTCTTCCCTTCCTCTCTGAAATCAATAAAAATATTTTTTTAAAAAAAGAAAAAGATGCCATGTATGTATAAGAATGTCATCCCTGTTTTTCACATTTAAAAATACAAAGAAATATTTAGACATGTTTTTCTAAATTAAAAAATATATATATTAAAATAAACTGATTAAAAGGAAGTTACTTCTACTTGTAGAAATAATATATTGCCTACTGTATTTGGAAGAAGTAGAGTGCTTTTGCGATAGATTAGGTTTAAAAATAACCCAAGAATTTAAAATATTCAAAATATAAATTTCTTTAATTCTATAGGCATAATTTTGCCTGAATATTTTGAATAATTCTGATAGAACTTTTCATAAAACAAGATCTTCCAACTGATATTTTATGCTTATTATGAAACAAGAAATGAAGACTGAAGAACGTTTTCTACTGATTTTTCCAAACGACATATTAGAAAAAAAGTAAGATATTGGAAAATTAGAAAATAATACCATTAATTTTAAGCTTCATTCCACAAAACAAACTGAAAAAAATCCAGTATGATGAGAAATATGTGGTCTATACATTATACAAGTTCTACATTTTACCATACAATCCCCAAAGCTGAAAATGAAGTCCCTAACCATCTACTTCACTTGAATTATTTCCCAGTAAAATAATTTCAAAGTGTAGGATACATTTATTGAGCTTTAACCATCATGCTTTTTATTTTTTCCTATGATAACCTCTTCCCTTCTAAATTCTCATTCATTGCACCCCTTTCTTTTGTCTTCTAGGTGCACAGAATGAGAGCAAGTAGCAAAGCCCAGGGGATGGATTTGGATATTAAATTTTAAAAGAATCTAAAGCAACTATTGTAATTAGTACTCAATAAAATACTTTCAACCAAATAAAATTAATCTAGATATTGTTCTGTATGTATATATAAAAAAGCATTGCCTAAGGCAACCTTTTATGATAAAAATGCTACAATCTCCACATCAGTACTGACTTTAATGCCACAATTTGAATTAGAAAAAACATTATTCACATAAGGCAAGTTAAGACTGAATTAAATCACAGTGATTAATTTGCTTGTGGGTTAAAGCTGAATTTTTTTTAAAAATCTATAAAACAATGTAGAAATGATAGAAGGAAATCTCAGTAATCAGGGTGAAGGTTTTTCTATAATTAGCTGCAATGCATCATTAAATTCTATTGTACTAGCAACTAAAAAATATATCTCTTTTGAACTAATAAGAGAAGCATCAGAACAAAGACATTTAGCTTCAATACATTATATTCCAATCTTTTTCATTATATACTCATACTTAAAAATGGTAACAACAATCATTAATAAAATATTTGAAAGAAGCAATCAACAAAATGTGAGATAAGAAATATAGTAAGACTAGTATTTGACTATTGAGGAATAAAAAATCTAACGAAGGTCTCTCACATCAAATAGGGGATATTTGTTAAAATTGAGAAGCTATTTACTAAAGTTACATCATCAAGTATATTCATATATCTAATATTTTCTTACTACAATTACAGAATTTGTCATTACTGTCATCAGCCATTCATTTTCTTTATCCCACTCTTATATTTTTAATAAGCTCAATCAATTTCATTCTTATTATCAAAAAATCCTAGAGTAAAGATATCCTATCTAATAAAAGAGTAATATGCAAATTGACTGTACCTCTGCTACACCCACAAGCCACACCCACCAGCCAATCAGGAGCGAGTATGCAAATTAAACCAACCAAGATGGCTGTGGCCACAGAGCTGCAGCAAGCAGGAGTCTTGGACTTCCCCAGCAATGGAGGAAGCCAAGCTTCCCTGCCACCCTGGCTGGCCCAGGCCTACACTCAAGGCTACAAAGTTTAAATTATAGAAGATACATAAATCCCAACAAAAATGGCTGTGGACACGGTGTGAGCAGGAGGTTTAGCTCCGCTCCAGGCTACAAAGTTTCAATTATAAAAGATAAATAAACCCCAGATACCAGGGCCTCCGCTTGAGTCGCCAGGGGGAGTGGCTGGCCTGCAAACCACCACAGGCCCCTTGCCCAGGCCGCCCCATTCCCCAAGGGAACCCCACCCTGATCCAGGACACCCTTCAGGGCAAACCAGCTGGCCCCCACCTATGCACCAGGCCAGAATTCTATCTAATAAAAGAGTAATATGCAAATTGACTATCACTCCAACACACAAAATGGGTGCCCCCGTGTGGTCAAAGATGGCTGCCCCCATATGGACACAAGATGGCCACCACAAGATGGCCAGCAGGGAAGGGCAGTTGGAGGGACCAGCCCTGCAAGGGAGGGCAGTTGTGGGCAATCAGGCCAGCAGGGGAGGGCAGTTGGGAGGGACCAGGCCTGCAAAGGAGGGCAGTTGGGGGCAATCAAGCCTGCAGAGGAGGGCAGTTAGGGGTGACCAGGCCAGCAGAGGAGGAAAGTTGGGGGCAACCAGGCCTGCAGGGAAGGGCAGTTGGGTGGGACGAGGCAGAAGCTTCTGA
Organism: Plecotus auritus; assembly: GCF_963455305.1. Taxonomy (NCBI): domain Eukaryota; kingdom Metazoa; phylum Chordata; class Mammalia; order Chiroptera; family Vespertilionidae; genus Plecotus; species Plecotus auritus. The sequence continues at coordinate 35,681,052 of NC_137770.1, read as the reverse complement.
CTGCATAGAACTCCAGTTCTGGGCAAGTTTCTGGGAACCCCGACTCATTGTAAGTACCTGAGGGGTGGAGTTGCCATTAGCTGCAGTGGAGTATGTTTATGGGAGATGTTTAGTTCACTTCTGAATAATTTCACTGAACATGAGTGGGCAATTGGACTGGAAAGTCTACAGTTCAGGGAACAGGTCCAAGGTGAGTATGTATATTTTGGTGGTGTTAGCATTAATTTTTAAAAATAGTTTGATTGGATATCATTGAAGAAAAGAATATAGTCAAAAAAGAAGAGGCACAGGACTGAGCTCTAGAATATCCCAAATTTAGGGTATTATCTTGGTCAAACTGCTTTCAAGCAATGCCCTACCAAATTACACATAGACCAAAACTATATGACAGTGTCAGGCATGACAGCCTTTGCTAAGATTAGCCATTAACTTTGTCCATTTGACATATTAAAATTGGTCTCTTGGAGAAACCAAGATGGCCACATAGGTAAACACCTAAACTGCTGCCTTGCACAATAATATCAAAACTACAACCAAAAGACAAAACGGACACCATCCAGAACCACAGGAAAGTTGGCTGAGTGGAAATTCTACAACTAGAAGAAAAGAGGAAAGCACATTGAGACTCAGAGGAGCTACAAAAGGCTGAGGTACTGAGGCTCGCACGCGGAGAGGAAGGGCGGCAGTGTGCACAGGCGGCTGAGTGCGCGGCTGGCTTTCTAAATTGGGAGGGAGAAGGAAACTCCCAACTGCACTGAACTCCAGTCCCAGGTGAGACGCTGGGAAACCAGACTCATTCGGGGGGAGTCTGGACTGTCAGGAAAAAGAAAGCACACTGAGACTCTGGAGCTGCTGAAGGCAGAGGTCTGGAGGCGCGTGCGCGTGCAGAGCGGACTGACTGCTGAATGCACAGGAGGCTGAGTGTGTGGCTGGCTTTCTAAAGCAGAAGGGAGACAGAAGCTTCTTACTGCATTGAACTCCAGTTCCGGGCAAGTTTCTGGGAACCCCGACTCATTAGGGGAGAAACTGGACTGTCTGGCAGCGGGTGAAACTCGAGGGTGGCTTTCTCTCAGAGGTGCTTGCAGCAATTACCCAGGGACACTGAGACCCAGGGGCCTCATAGGGCAGGGCTGACAGGAAACCAAGGCTGTCTGCTTCACCCTGAAAGTCCGCCCCATCCAAGCTGAGCACAGAGGCTTTTGCAGTTTTGCAAGTCTAGTCTCATAAGAGTGTCTCCAGCACAGAAGTGTTCCCAGCGTAGACACAGCTAATCCTCACAGCCAATTGGCCTGGAGGTCAATTCCTCCCTGTGATACCAACAACAATCAAGACTTAACTACAACAAGGCTGAGCACACAGTCCACAAAGGGGTGCACCAAGAGTGTCCACCTCAGGTAACTGGGGAGGCTGAGCCACTGTGCCCTAGAGGACACCTACCACACAAAGCTACTCTACCAACTCAGGGAAGCAGTTAAAATGTGGAGACAAAGAAACAGATCCCAAATGAAAGAAATGGAGGAAAAGAAACGACTGGATATAGAGTTCAAAACCACGGTTATAAGGTTTTTCAAGAATTTCCTAGAAAAGGCTGATAAATTTAACGAGACCCTCGAGGATATGAAAAAGGACCAGCTAGAAATTAAACATACACTGACTGAAATAAAAAATATTATACAGAGACCTAATAGCAGACTAGAGGACCACAAGAATCAAGTCAAAGAGTTGAAATACAAAGAAGCAGAAAACACTCAGCTGGAAAAGCAAAGCAAAAAGAAAAAAGAATCCAAAAATTTGAAGATAGTGTAAGGACCTGTGGGACAACCTCAAGAATACCAACATCCAAATTATGGGGGTTCCAGAAGAAGAGAGAGAGCAACATACTGCAAACCTATTTGAAGAAATAATGACTGAAAACTTCCCCCACCTGGTGAAAGAAATAGACTTACAAGTCCAGGAAGCGCACAGAACCCCAAACAAAAGGAATCCAAAGAGGACCACACCAAGACACATCATAATTAAAATGCCAAGAACAAAAGACAAAGAGAGAATATTAAAAGCAGCAAGACAAAAACAGTTAATTACCTACAAGGAAGCACCAATACGACTGTCAGCGGATTTCTCAACAGAAACTATGCAGGCCAGATGGGAGTGGCAAGAAATTTTCAAAGTGATGAATAGCAAGAACCTACAACCAAGATTACTCTACCCAGCAAAGCTATCATTCAGAATTTAAGGGCAGATAAAGAGTTTCACAGATAAGAAAAAGCTAAAGGAGTTCATCACCGCCAAACCAGTATTATATGAAATGCTGAAAGGTATTCTTTAAGAAGAGGAAGAAGAAGAAAAAGGTAAAGATAAAAATTATGAACAACAAATACATGTCTATCAACAAGTGAACCTAAAAATCAAGTGAATTAAAAATCTGATGAACAGAATAAACTGGTGAATATAATAGAATCAGGGGCATAGAAAAGGAGTGGACTGACCATTCTCAGGAGGAAAGGGGTGTGGGAGGTGCGGGAAGAGACTAGACAAAAAGCATACACCTATGGATGAGGACAGTGGCGGGGAGGTAAGAGCGGAGGGTGGGGTGGGAACCGGGTGGAGGGAAGCTATGGGGGGAGAAAAGAGGAACAATTGTAATAATCTGAACAATAAAAATTTATTAAATTAAAAAAAAAATGGTCTCTTGCTGTTTCAATATTAATTCATTACAAGTGAAAATAAGATGTTCTTATATGCTTACTAGAGGCCTGGTGCACAGATTTATGCACTGGTTGGATCCCTCAGCCCGGACTTATCAGGCCTGTGGGGATCAGGCCGAAACCCGCTCTCCGACATCCCCCGAGGGGTCCCGGATTGCAAGAGGGTGGTTCTCAGGTGACGCACCCTGGAATCGGGCTCCCTCCTGTCTGGATTGGGCCTGTGGGGATCAGGCCCCCTCCTGTCTGGATTGGGCCCCCTCCTGTCTGGACCGAGCCTGCAGGGATTGGGCCAAAACAGGCTCTCCGACATCCCCTGAGGGGTCCTAATTGCAAGAGGGCGGTTCCCAGGTGATGCATCCCGGAATCGGGCTCCTTCCTGTCTGGATTGGGCCTGCAGGGATCGGGCTGAAACTCGCTCTCTGACATCCCCTGAGGGGTCCTGGATTGTGAGAGGGCACAGGGCATCATAGCTACCTGTTGAACAGTCAAATGTTTGAACAGTCGCTTAGGCTTTTATATACATAGATTAGTAATTTGTATTCTTTTCTTCTATGTATTCGGCTCATTTTTATTCTTGATTATTATCCTATATAATAAAGAGGTAATATGCAAATTGACCCTCACACAAGATGGCTGCCCCCATGTGGTCAAGAATGGCCACCACAAGATGGCCGGCAGGGGAGGGTAGTTGTGGGTGATCAGGCCAGCAGGGGAGGGCAGTTGGGGGGACCAGGCTAGCAGGGGAGGGCAGTTGGGGGCAACCAGGCCTGCAGGGGAGGGCAGTTAGGGATAACCAGGGTGGCAGGAGAGGGCAGTTAGGGGCAACCAGGCCAGCAGGGGAGGACAGTTGGAGGCAATCAGGCCGGCAGGGGAGCAGTTAGGCATCGATCAGGCTGGCATGGGAGTGGTTAGGGGGTGATCAGGCTCGCAGGCAAGTGAGCGGTTGGGAGCCAGCAGTCCCGGATTGTGAGAGGGATGTCTGACTGCCCATTTAGGCCCGATCACAGGGATCGGGCCTAAATGGGCAGTCAGACATCCCTTGAGGGGTCCCAAATTGGAGAGGGTGCAGGCTGGGCTTAGGGACACCCCCCCCCTCAGCGTATGAATTTTGTGCACCGGGCCTCTAGTTGATTTATAAAATCACCTTTACATATAAAGATAATTAACCTTTCACTTATGGTATTTATTGCACATGCTCTCATTTTCATCTTCATAGTTTTTGGTATGAGAAGTTTTACATTTTCTAGCCAAATCTATTTATTATTTACTTTGTTATGTATTACATCACTTTAATACATACACAAATAAATTATTTACATATTTTCTTCTAATCGTTTATGGTTTCTTATTTTTTTACATTTAACTCTCAGTCTTTCTGCTATTTATGTTAGGTCATGTGGAAAGACTCTCATTAAATATTTTATTAGATTTTTAGCTCATTTTATAATTATACTAGAGGCCCAGTGCACAAAATTTGTACACTCCAGGGGAGGGGGTCCCTCAGCCCAGCCTGTGCCCTCTCACAGTCTGGGAGCCCTCTGGGGATGTCCAGCTGACAGCTTTGGCCCACTCCCCATGAGACATCAGTCAGACATCCTTAGTGCTGCCATGGAAGCAGGAGAGGCTCCCTTGGAGGCAGGTGGGAGAGGCTCCTGCCACTGCTGCTACACTCGCCAGCCATGAGCCCGGCTTCTGGCTGAGCAGCACTCCCCCTGTGGGAGCACACTGACCACCATGGGGCAGCTCCTGCCTTGAGCATCTGCCCCCTGGTGGTCAGTGCGTGTCACAGAGACTGGTCATTCCACAGTTTGGTCGATTTGCATATTAGCCTTTTATTATATAGGTTTAAATAATATGTCAATTCCATCTTTACTATGGTCCTTGAAGTTATAAACGGTTCTTATCCATAGTAAAGTCTAGTTCTGAGATGTTGACTCCCTCTTTGTTTTGGCTACTAATTCTTGGGTCTATATTTCAGTACTTTATTATAGTATTTTAAAGTTATGTGTTAGGTTATTTATTCGTCAAATAACTAAATGCCCAACAGGCATGTGGGTCTTCCCCCTGGTTTTTAGGTTCACTACTAACCTAGAGATCTGGATGTCAATTTTGTTTTCTTCTTGTTTGGTATAGCATATAGTGGGTAGTCTATGGATACATTTTTTAAATTCACCCCCATTGCCTATGAAATTAGCGGAAATCTCCTATCCCCCTTTTGAAGCCAAGACTTTGGCATATGTCTCCTTATTTACAGTGCTGTTACAGTTAGTTCTTATGCATCTGGGTGGGGATTTTCTTAATAGGCTGGGAGAAATAATAAAGGCCTGGAGAGTTTGCTGCTACATTAAAATAAATTTAGATATGTTTAAAAAATACACAGCAAAACTTACATATTTACCAGTTATTTAAATTTGCTTTTTCTCTTAGACATAAACTATCCAAAGATTCCCCATTCAGTTAGGAGGCACAACCATGATTTTTTTTTCTTACCCAAAAGCTAATTCATTTTAATATGTATACTTATTTCTTTAAAAATCTTTTCCTTTGAAATAAAATTTTATTTCACTTTTAATATTAGCCTCTCCATCTATTTTTATTCCAGTGGATACTCTAATCAGAAGTACATTTCCATGACCACAAATTATGAACCAAAAAATATGGTAAATAATAGGAACCCAGAAATCACCTCCTGCTACATGGCATGTTCCATGCCAACACCCCATGCCAGTCATAACAATGTCATAAATCATACATAACATGTACTATGCCAACAACCAATGCCAATGTGTTAGCCTCTACCAATGGCATAAAGCAGGCAGTTGAACAGGTCCTCTAGGAGAAGCACAGGCTATGGGTCGGGCTCTTTTCTAATGTAAAAGGCCATTATTCCATCATTTTACTGGTGTTCCTATTATCTACCATGTGACCTCACTGAATTTTCTGGAATAAAAGCTTCTACTTGAGATGGTGATGGACAAGGTAGATAGTTCCCTCATGACCTCAGTTTCACTGAATGTGGATCTCGAAGGACCTCCTGCATTTGATGTCTTAAACACCGACTCACACCTTTATTAGTAATTTGTATTCTTTTCTTCTATGTATTCGGCTCATTTTTATTCTTGATTATTATCCTATATAATAAAGAGGTAATATGCAAATTGACCCTCACACCCTCGCACAAGATGGCTGCCCCCATGTGGTCAAGAATGGCCACCACAAGATGGCCGGCAGGGGAGGGTAGTTGTGGGTGATCAGACCAGCAGGGGAGGGCAGTTGGGGGGACCAGGCTAGCAGGGGAGGATTCTTTTGCTTCTTTGGATACCCTCCCAACTAACCACATAGTGGCTCATTTATACATTAATCAAATTCCATGGAAATGTAATTTGTCCTTTTCTCCTCTTTGGTCACATTTTCCACTTTAAGTGGCCATTTAAGTAGAAAATTTATCTTGTAAAATGTTTAAGAGGAGCACATGTCACTCTCTTTCACAATTCTTTCATATAATTGCCCTTGAGTATATCAGCAGGTTTCTCTCCCTCAATTTTCACATTCCATGTTCATTCCCTACACATCCACTCAACCACCTGCTCCTAACAATGCCTGCTCTGGCTTAAAAAACTATCTGCTGGTTGTTTCATGAAATTCCCCTAACTAAACATCTACTTTGCTCGTTTGCTCTTTCCCTTTGACTTTGAAAGGTACTTGTTAAGCAGGTCTTATAGAAAAAACCACAAGTCAACCTCATATGATTAAGAGAACAAATCAAGTTTGTGGGAAATGGCAAGGAAGGTAATGTGCTGTTTCATTATCATTTGTCAAAAATCAGTACCTAAAAATGAAAGTCTCCACTGATGCTTATAAAGTAAAATAGCTCACATTCAGTTTTCTCTAGAACTGCTGTGTGCGAGCCCTATCTGTCATCCTCTATATTTGACCTGAATCAGCTGGATGTAGGAAGTGAGAATTTTTTTTAAATTTGGTTTTGTTTATTGTGAGGAGGCCTTCAGTTCTTTCTTTGCCCCTAATATGAGATAGATGGGAAACATTAAAAAAAGATTTCATGAAAATATAAGCAAGAAATTAAAGATATCAAATGAATGGGGAGGATAGTATCCATTTTATAGATTTGTGTGGGAAAAACAAAGAATTGTAAGTTGCTTTATAAACATGTGAAAGGGGAGAGATTTTAGGGGAGGATAGCAAACATATTTTTTTAGTTTATAAGCAAGGAAGTTGTTTTCTAAATTTTAAATGGGCAAAAAGGTCAAAGAAAAAAATCAAGAATAAAATCTACCAGGAGAAATAGCAGCACTGTTAGAGTTTTAGAGGAATGTAGCAAATTACTCTGAGTGGTAATGAGTGTTTTATGGAAATGCAGTAATTAGCTGTTTTCAGGACCCACAATTTCTAAATTGAGTGTGATGACTAGTACTAATTGATGATTAATGGTTGAGTGCTTTGCACCTTCTAAGCAATAATATGATTGATTGATATTTTACTTATGAAATAGAGTAACATTTATAAAGCAATTATACAAGCAATATGTGAGTGAGAAAACTACAGGCATCTGAGAATCCTATTGAAACAGAAAATAAATAACAACAATAATGATAACCCCTACCTTCTCTGTGTCGATGCCTTTTGACATGGACCAGGTTGAGACAATATAATCCATGACTCGTTCACTAAGGCCTTTGGGGACCTGATAAAGTTTCAGAAAGTCCCGTACATTATTCAGCATCTCATGGTATCGGTTGGTGTTGGCATACATTTGCTGGAAAATTGTGGTAACATTTCCAAAAATAGTTGCATAAAGAAGAGCTGAAAGAGAAGAAATGATGAAAATGAAACAAATATCCCAAGTGAAAAGAAAATGTGAAAATTGGCCCAATCAATGAATAGTGTGACAGAGATGTCTTTATAAACTTTAGGAGCTAATACATGTTCACCCCTGAGAAAAGTGCCTGGAATTTGGTATTAATTTAGTAAATGTTACCTACAGTAGAACAAACATGCGCACAACACTCTGGTCAATGTGGCAAAACATGAGAGTGGCTAACAGATTTCGTGAAGAATTAAATGCTCCAAAATTATAATTTGCCTAGGAAATTCTAGCCTCACATCTAAAGTCATCCTCCAGCCTTGTGCTCCTGAATGATCGATTTGAATTTTCCAGGGATTGATGATCCAGTTTAGAAATGTATCTTCTTTCTCATTGCTTGCTTCTTCCAGCTTTTGGAACACTTCCCTACTTATAAATATTGTTGACATAACATAAGAAATATAGGGACTGAAGACAAATTAAAGTGTTCATTTTTAGAAGGTTCTGAAGAGAAACGCAGTTGGAATTAACAGCTAAAAGGAAACTTTGAGAGTGCCTGAAAATTCAAGTTATTAAACTCATGTCAGTATACCAGTATTGTAAATTTGTTTTATTTCATCATTTTAATTAAGAGTAAAGCCAGCTTGCAGACCAGTGCTATTTATCTACAGGAGCCTACGATGGGAGAGGGTTTTGTAATGTCCCTGACTACAATCCCCTTCCTCAACCCATAATCTACCAACCCTACTCTCTCCACATCTGGTCAGGCTACTAATGTTTACCTGATCTTGTAAAAGCTCTGAAAAGCAGCTGAGTTCAGCCCAAACTGACCATGCCCCCAACTGCACACAACCCCCACTCTATCCCTTCCCTTGGTTAACACTAAGCTCTTTTGAAAGCAAGCAGTACTTTATTCACCTTAGTATTCAGTAAACACAATGTTTAGTAACCACATATATTCCATAAGCATTTGACAAATAGGTGGACTATCAGACAATGATCACTTCCATTCTACATCCTCCAAGCATTTTTTTTAAATGACTCCTCTAAACAAAGTATGGGCTATTTCATTTTGCCATTTCATCAACCAAAATTCCTTTTGGTGGAGGTGATATAAAATCAAGCTAGTGATGCAACTTAACATCCTTAACATATTTTCAGAAAATCATGTGGGGTTTTTTAAGAACAATTGTTCTCTGAGTACAACAAATTACAATTTCACATCAGGAAGCTGTAATTTTATCAGTATTTAGTCAGTTGTTGCTGTTATTCTTGTTGTTGTTTTTACTGTTACTTAGGAATTTTGATGAGAGTGCAGGTAATTTTCAAGATAAATGATGTTTTGTTAAAACTGAGTAAGAACAATATAGTGCTGACATTTCTCAACTGGGTCTTTAAACCTTTGAATATTTGTATTTAAAAAACAGAGGTAATCACAGACTTAACATCTCTATTCCACCATTGTGGTATTAAGAAAGTCAAACACAGAAATAATATGTAAAATAATGATAGAAAAAAACATGTAAAAATATGGAATTTCACATTTTCAGAAAAGAGGAGAATTTATGTTTTTCAAATAATGAGCATTATTTTACATTTTTGAAAAGAGAAGCAAGGAGAATTTATGTTTTTCAAATAATGAGCATTTGCCCTGCTGGTGTGGCTCAGGGGTTGAGCATTGACCTATGAATCGGTTTGATTCCTGGTCAGGGCACATGCCCAGGTTGTGGGCTCAATCCCCAGTGTGGGGCATGCAAGAGGCAGCTGATCACTGATTCTCTCTCATCATTGATGTTTCTAGCTCTCACTCCCTCTCCCTTCCTCTCTGAAATCAATAAAAATATAAAAGAAAATAATAAGCATTTTAAGGATTAATGAAATAATGCTACAATCATGTGTTTTAATGCCTAGCTATTTTAAGTTGTCACTAAATATCACAGAACTACCTATTATTTGACATATTTAACTTGTTTGGCTCCCTAAATGCTTGCAATATATTCTATTTGCCAAAGTGTCTTACTACTGCTTTTTAGTGTAACAAATTACCACACATTTCATCTTTGTGGGTACATTAAATATGCGTACATTCTGCTCAAATGAAAAGTTTAAGTACTAAAATATAAAGAAAACTGCCAATATATTAAAAGTTTGCAGCATTAATAAATGAAGAATGTAATCAACATCTCAATAAGTTTGGCATATTTACAAAGATATCCACTTCTGACTCCCATTTTCATGTGAGTATGGTGTCCTATACTGGAGAGGACTAAACAAGGTCATAATTTAAGGTAAGAGATTCAAGTATATGTGTATATATACTTAAAAAATATTTTTACTTATAATAAGTTGCAAAAAGAATGCAGAAAATTTGCATGTATCCACATGCAGCTTCTCTCAATGATAATATACCTCTGCCCTGAATTATAGACACGCACATCTTCTTGGATGCCTGATAGAAAATCAAGTCAACCATGTCCAAAAAAGAACTCTTAATTTACAACACCTTTTTCCAACAACCAAATACACAATTTAACCTCAGTATATTGCAAAGCCACACCTAGTTGCTCAGACCAAAAACTACTAAGTTATCCTTCAATTCACTCTTTGATTCATCTCCTACATCTAATCCATCAACAATTCCTCTTGACTCTACCTTCAAAATATAGCCTCAATTCAATCACTTCTCCACCTCTATCAGCACCCTTGCATAGTCTTTAATAGTATGTGCCTTTCCACTTACTAGATTTGTGTTTTGGGGCCAGTTACTAAATCTCTCTAGACTTCTATGATATCATTTATCACTTTAAAATTGCACTAGAATCTTCACAAAGAGGTTGCATTAAATGAGGTAACTCATACAAAACAAGTTAAAAAATAAAGTCTAATAGTGAGTATCTATGAATTGTTATGTATCATCATCATCATCATCATGGAAATAGCTTCCAAATAATTAATTTTTCATGCAGCAGAATTTTATATATATATATATATACATATATATATATACATGTATATATATGTATACACACACACACACACACACATATATATATATATATATATATATATATATATATATATGATCACACATAGAACTAATTTCAACCTAGTCCAAGATAATCAGAGCACTGCCTCCCTCGCTGATCATAATTTCTACCAGTCATCTCTCACTCCCTTTGCTCCAATCATGCTAGCCTTCTTGGTGTTACTCAAACATTCTGAACACATTAACTCTTCAGAGAATACTTTCACTAGCTGTTCTCTCTGCTAAAACACCCTTTGTGAGATCTTTACCTGGTCTGTATCCTCTCCTCATTCAGATCTCTGCTCAAAAACCAACTCAGCACAGAACCCTTTCCAGACCTCCTGTCTAAACATCCTCTTCCTCCAGTATCACTCTCCATCCCCTTACTATGCCTATGTTCTTAATCTTGTTTATCACTACTTTAATTTACACTGCATATTAATTTAGTGTCCGTTTATTATCTACCTTCTCCATTAGAAATGCAAATTCCATGAGTGCAAGTACCGCCCTTGCCCTTTTTGCTAACTGCTGTATTTCCAGAACACAGACCAGTTCCTGAAACACAGTAGGTATTAAAATTTTTTTCCAGTAAATTCATACACCAAAAACCTAGAAAATAGTTTTTCAGACACATTCTCTTTTCCAGTCAAAATCTCTGGTGATACAAAAACATTATTAATGCAGATAGGAGAATAAAATATTTAGAAGTCAAGATGATACAGGTCCTGAATATATGAAGATAATAAATAAATTGGGAAGACCTATTGTCATTCATCAAATATGAATGCCCATGCTTGGCCTGGCCAGTTTTGTAGAGTCCTGGTATATAATTTTACCCTTTGAAAGGGATGCTATATAGTCAATTCACATACTCTAATAATGATAATTAGCCTAATTTGTTAAAATTTGATAAGCCTCTTGTTATATGCCATCCTGCAACCTTTTGGGCTTAAGGCAACTTAAAACAAGCTAATGTTACAAGCTTACCATATTTAGGGTGTCAGTAATTCTGGCATACACACCAATAAATGACTTATTTAAAAGCCTTATATATTATTCACCACAAAGGGATTATTTAGAAGATAATTATGACAGAATAAAAATGGCTGCAAATTCCCTGACACCTTTTCCATTGAGAAGCAGGGTGTATATCCCTTCCCCTTGAATCTAGGGGTACTCCATGACTTTTTAACAATAGAATATGGTAATATGATCATATGCCAATATCTAGGCCTATGCTTAAAGAAACTAGAATCTTGTCCAGCAGGTGTGGTTTAATGGTTGAGCGTTGACCTATGAACCAGGAGGTCATGGTTTGATTCCCAGTCAGGGCACATGCCTGGATTGCAGGCTCGACCCCCAGTGTGGGGTGTGCAGAAAGCAGCCAGTCAATGATTCTCTCTCATCATTGATGTTTCTAGCTCTCTCTCCCTCTCCCTTCCTCTCTGAAATCAATAAAAATGTATTTCTTTTAAAAAAGAAACTAGAATCTCACAATTCCACACTATTAGAACACCTGCTCTTGGAGTTTGGTTCTTATGTTGTGAGGAAGCCCAAGCCTTCTTCTAGAGAGGTACACCTGGAGAGGAATCAGGGCCCCTGGGTGAGCTTCCAGCTAAGCACTGGCCTTAAACTGAGCAATTTAAAATATTGATATGAGAAGACACTAAAGTAACACTGAGGCGAAATAGGTTCAACCATCACTTCTCTTTCTACTTATATTCATATTTAATAATATAGGTAAGCTATGAAGGAAATTGTTCCATCAACCTATGATTGCATGTGCAGCAAGTAGCTTGACAACATCAGCTTAGCAGCCATGTAAGCTCAGCTTGCTGAGCCATTAAGAAGTGAATTTTTCAGACTCATTCAAACCGACCCTGCTGACACCACATGGCCTACTAGCCTTGCACAAATTGCAGATTCATGAGTAAAACAAATAGCTGTTCTTGTTTCAAGCCACTGAGTTTGATTAGTTATGCAACCATAATAATAAACCCTAATAAAGACAGATTTGTTCTTAACCTTGTAGGAAACCTGGGAGAGGAGGATAGTGAGCTTCTTATCATGTACATCAGAGCCCAACAGTACCTTTTGAAAAGTGCTTTCTAAAATTTTAATGTATTTTATATTTTAAACTAACAATTGCCTGTTGTTTTTATAATATTAGCATTAAAGTCATGAACTAATGTTTAATGTTTTCAAAGAGATACATAGGTAGAAAGATTGAATGATGCAGTAACACAAATCATAGATTTCATTATTCATTCAAGCATTTTTGCATTCAGTAGATATTTATTGAATACCTATTATATGCCAGCCACTACACTAGCCACCAGTGATACAATGATAAAAAAGACAGACATAACCCCTGCTCTCCAGTAGTATCCACTAGTTTCTACAGAAAACTATTATTAGTCTTTAATTCTTTCAAATCACAATCTTTGAAAGAAGGCTAATAATCTTTTCCTTTTCATAGTTTACAAAAATCCACAAATAAACTTATAACCATTCCAAGTATATAAACTATAGTTTATTTCTCATGGTTAAACAATTTGCAGAATCAACAAAAATCTATGTTCAGCTAATTAATTGTAACTCAGCCTCCACTCCTATGATTGCGCATGCTAACAGACAAGATGTTGATACACAGATCTCTGAAGAAAGGATGCTCTCCAGTCACTTCATTTTGTTTGTTCCTGAGGTCAAATTACATCCATTCATCTCCTTATTAATAATTTGTATTTTTAGACTTTTTGTGATGACATCTGACATTTACTTTTCCTAATTATCTTTCTTTTATAAACCTTGGCAAGTAATCATTGGCCCTAGACTGAGGAATTTCAAATATTAATATGAGAATGCATTTCTGGTAACCTTTAAAGCCACATAGGTGGTCCAACCTTATTGCCCTTTTTATTTATATTCTAAAGTCCACATTTAATAATGATATTTAAGGTGTGAAAGGAAAATGTTCTACTCATCTGTGATTGCATGTGTAGCACACAGCATCTTAAGACATTTGAAATAACTCCAGTTGGCTTTAGAACAAGTAAAGAAGCTGATCTTCAAAACTTCCCGTTACAGAGTCTTACTCTCCTTCCTGCTCTTTTATAGTGGCTGCTGATCTCCTGGATGCTCCTCTGTAATGATCCATATATGTAGGCACCCTCTGGGCATCCACTATTGAGCCAGACACATCTTCTTTCCCAGTCTTCACTTACCCTATGCCCCATCAGTACCTGAAGTAGGTCGATTATCCTGTTAGAACTAATATCATTAATTTCTTTATGTTGTGTTAATTATCAAAAACAAATACATTATCCCTATCAGGGATGCTGGAATTTTGAAGGGGGGATTCCAGGTAATGCAAGTTGATTGAATCATTTTTAACTGTCAGCTAGTAGATAAGTTGGGGCACAGAAGGGACACATTCTAGAACTTAACAAATTATTGCATAAATTGGACAGATTGCACCAGTTTATGGATGACCCCGTGATTACCATACAACTGACTCCATTAAAATAGTCTCAATGCTTATTGATATTTCCTATATATCCTAAAGAGTCAATTTAGAAAATTAATCATGAACCTATATTCATCAATTACTAATATAAGATCAAAGATATTAGAAAGGGAGAAAGGGGGATAAATGGAAAGATGTTTAAAGGTTGTTTTTTCAAAAGAACTTTTCCGAGAAATTAATAATTAGTAAAAACAAAGAATTAAAGGATCAATATAGCTTTATCTCCACTTTATCCTTCTATGATAGTTACTCTATCTTTATGTAAGTAAATCAATTTTCTTTATTCTCTATAATCTAGCACAATTCATTTGATTCTAATAAAACTAGTACACTCACATTGCTTAAATAGCTTTAGAAGTTTTTGTAACTCTGATAAAGATGAACTGGGCAGGATAGAGCAAAGCCTTATAAATAGGAGGAACAATAATAATATATGTCAATGAATACTGATCTCATCATTTCAGAATCATTTATTATGAGTCAAACAAAAAGTCCCAAAATATATCAACTGTCAGGCAACCAGAGGCAACCAAAGATTAAAATTGTATATTATCTTTAGATGAACCCAGCAGTTGATACAAAGACTACCTCAGTCACACACACACACACACACACACACACACACACACACACACACACACACATCTTTGGAGGGCTGTCTTAGGTACTGAACACAATTTTAAATGAGGGTACTCCTAGATATGCCAACCTTGGGACACTGGTCACTCTTTCATGTTTCTCAGGAATTCTAAAACCAAGTTAGAAAGAAGCAGAGGAAGAATCAACATGAGGGGTTGGGAAATAAACAGGCACATAGACAGAGATTGCCAGTGATAGAGTCACTCAGACATGCCAGAAGGAAAAGAAGATACTTTTATTTTGACATTATTTTTTAAATCATAGTTACAAAAAAAAGACTAAAACTTAAGCTGAAAATAAATGACACAAAGAAGATATCTCTGTGTCAGATAACATAAAAATGGGCAAGGGTCAGCACAAACACAAGGAACAGTACTCCAACTTGGAAGAGATAGCATGATGGACCCTTTTTTTATTTTCAATTAAGGAGATTTTGTTTTAATTTTCTATGTTTAAAATTTGGTATTTTTATAGTTTCAAGAAACAACTGAAAGTATAAAATTTCACAAGGTATGTATGTAGGTTATGTTTTTGGTGCTTCAACTTTGTTCCTAATATGTTTCCTCTCTTAAGTTAGGAGAAGGCACATTTTCTACCTATCATCTCCATTCATACATGTGTGCACACACACACCCAGACCTCAATTATAATATGATCTGATGAATAGATGATAATGACATATGTGGTACTTTCAGGATATTTATAAGTTCTTATATTGTATCTCTTTATTTTAAAAATTTTTAAATACAAAATAAGGAAACTACAATGGTGAGATTTAGATACCGTAGCAACCCAATGATTTGATGCAGAGATAATCCTATGTCCTTCAAATTATAAGATGCATAGATCTACCTGCTCTGCCCAGTTGTAAGTCTAGCTTTATCAGCTACAGAAAAATAATGAGAATGTACAGTGAATCCAGCAGTTTCACTATGGTGAAAAATAGAATTTTTAAAATTTATGGTTGTTCTCTGTTTATTTTGTACTAGATATATATTTTAATTACTTTTCAGGAATACTTACTTTTCAGTAATAATACTCTCAATCATTTCTCTAATCTTTAGCATTAGAATATGAAAAGAAGCAATAGAGTAATAATATTACTCTTTCTACATTTCTACATAGTAGGTGTTACAGTTATGCCTACATTAATATGGAAGCACTAAATATAACAACGTGACATAATATTGAAAAACCTTTGTGCCAAACCACATATAATACTTATCCACTGCTAACAACCTAAATAAACAGTTGGTGATCCTAAGAACAATACCTGTAGAATAGCCAAGAGCTTCTCGTATCCTCTGAGAAATAGTGTCATAACCTATCTTCTTGTTGAGTCTCAATATAATTTATTCTTGCATCCAAATATTTGTTCATGCAGTTCCCTTGTGGTGAATCTCAAAATATGGCCACAAATTATTCCTATCTTGATATGTACATCTCTTTGTAAGGAGACTTCGCGGCTTCTTCCACCAAAATCTATTTATTTTCATCTGTGCTGGCTTTGACTTCATTTCTCCCAATAGAATGTGGCAGAGATGATATTATGCACTTCCAAAGCTAGGCCTTAAGAGAACTTTCATATTTGACTTGTACTCTTTCGTAACGCTGCCTTGAGACCACCATTCCTGAAAAAGCCTGGGTTGTACTGAGCAAGACAGCAAGAATAGAAAGGTCTTGTCATCCTTGTGGTGCCAGTGGAACCAAGCCCCCAGCGGAGGTGCCAACTAAATGCAGCTGCCAGAGGGAGCCCAAGCAAGAGGAGCAGAAGAACCCATTCGACGAGTAGGGCCATGAGAAACAGTAAACCATGGCGGTATTACTTCACGATGTTATGGAGTCATTTCTTACACAGCAGTAGATAACTGATCTCTCCCCTATGCAGGCCCTCCTTTCCTAAATCCCAGCCACTCTCAGGGCTTATTATCTCCTTCATAAAGCCTCCTCTGATTATTACAGGTCAAGGAACTTCTCCTGTTCTCAGACAGAACCTATCAATATTTCACTCCTTAAAATAGTAATGATATGCCTTGCTTTGTATATTTAAATTCCTTTATATATGTTAACATATTTTGCTACAAATATAATGAAGTTCTTAAAAGAAAGTGCCTTTTAAAGTTGTTAAAATCTATACATTGACAGCATAATTCTGAACATAAAACTAAAGAACACATAAAAACAGAAGTTGAATTAAATTTAAAAGATTCTCCTTATGTAGCAAAGTAGACAACAAGTACCTAAAAACTGTCCCAGGTCTAATCTGACTAAGAATATTGTCAAAGTATTCTGACCTGACAGTTTGAAGAGATGGAGGGGAAACTTTCTGTTAAGATGTGCAAAATTGCAAAGGCTATGGCTACAGCAAAAATTACTTGCTAATCAATTCCAAGAATATTACAATCTGGGTATATCCATTGTTGAAACTGAACAGTTTATAAAAGTAATATAAATAATATTGTATTATTGTAGAAAAAGGTTTTATCAGAAAATAATCAAGAAGATTTGCCTGTACCAAGTATGGATCAAAAATTTAAATTGTACCATTTAGCCCAGTTATTCCATTTCTTGGAAGTTATATGGTAGCATTATAAAATGAGTGCAATAAAATGTTCACTGAAATGTTTTTATAATGAGAAAAAAAGTAAAATGTTCAAAAATGAAGATTGTGTGATACAAATTATGGCACAAAAATACAACTGAAACTATTAAGATGATGATGGGGCTTCTGGGCATATATTAGCAAAGATTAATGGTGTGTTTTTGTTAGGAAAAAAGAAAAAAACATGTTACTTAACTCCACTCTTTGGGCAATAGTATCTGTGGTGATTTTTATGTTCTTTAAATTTTCTGCAATATTTGATTTTTTTGTAATAAGCATGCACCATTTTTAGAAAAAGAAAAGGTTATTTGCATTTTTCAGAAAGGTAGATTTATAAGCTTTCATAAGGAGTTACTATTTTAACCTAATCTATATATATAAAACCCTAATATGCAAATAGACCAAATGGTGGAACAACCGAATAACCGGCCACTATGACATGTGCTGACCACTAGGGGGCGCACATGGAACATGGCAGGTGTCAGAAGCAGGAGGCAGAGCATGGAACTTGGCGGGCATTGGCCACGGCAGGATGGTAGAGCAGGTGAGTGGGGGTGCCAGACCAAGGCGGGGCGCCGGTGGCTGTCATCAGGACGAGCCTCTGCTGGTTACTGAAAATTCTTTGCTCCTGCACAACATGGTCCTGCCCAGTGCTCGCACCTGCTGCCAGTGCCCGGCGCTGGCCCCAATCGCTCAGAGCCATCAGCGGGAGCAAGCGGCGGCTGCTGGTCTCGATCGCCCTCAGGGCTTCTCCACTTGCCCCTGTGCCTGAGGGGTGATTGGGCCAGTACCTGCCTTTCCTACCCACTACCAGCAATGGCCCCACTCACCTCTGCTGTCGGCGTCAGAGCTGCCACTCACACTCAGTGCTGGCGCCAGCCCCGATCACTCCACGCTGTCAGCGGGTGCGAGCGGGGCCAGCGCCGTCAGTGTGTGGGAGCGGCAGCAGTGGGAGAGGGGCTGCCAGCAGACAGGGAACTGGGGCCCACAGCAGGAGGGGCTGCGCAGGGGTGCGGAGGATGGGCCAAGACCTCCCCCTGTGCCCACAGGAGCCTCGCGGCCCACAGTTCCTTTCAAGGTGCACGAAGTCATGCACTGGGCATCTAGTTATAAATATAAGGAAACAAATAAGACCAGAATTTAGTCTCAACAGTTACATGACCTAACATCTGTATGAGCTTTAAAGTTAATATAGTAAATAACAATCATTCCATCTCATAGAAGACCTGTTGTAGCCAATATTAGTTGCTTATTTGTCATTGGTCTGACCAAAACTTCTTAAGTATGAACTTATCTCCATAGAAAACCATTTTACAATCACTGCAGCAGGCAGGAGGGAGGAGGTACAGACATCAGGACATACTGGGGACTGTTGCCACAATCCCAGGATGCTAATGCAGGCCAGCAGCTGAGAAACCCATTTTCTCAAATCTAGAAACTAGTAGAGCTACATCAACCAGTGTCATTGAGTAGAGGTACAGGAGAAACTAGTCATGAAATGTCTCCTTGAAGAAAGAACAAGAGTAAGAGTGACAGGTGATGAAGCCAAACTTGAATTTGATCTCAACAGATTTGTCACAATAATTTTTAAAACATGCAATATATGACTATTTAGTCAGGGCACTGGCCTATTTTCCATTAGATTGTCAAATTAAAAAAAAAAATGAAAACAGCCAATACATAGCCATCTGGTGTGGATGAATGATAAGTATACCCATTTTTTTGTCAAATCGGCAAAAGATACATTTTTGGTGTGCAGAAAATTTTAGTAATTAGTTTATGTGTACTATGAGATAAAAAAGGTTGAAAATCACTGATATAGGTAGTGGCAGAGAGCAAGGTGAAGGACAATACATGAGTTGGCATGGATCAGCACTTTCTCTAGCCAAGGATTATTGGATTTTGGGGCACAGACTCCATGCATTCATGCATTCCCCTGCCACTAGGATTTGTGGGTCTTATGACTCTGATGTCAGTGTTTGTTGAATAAGGGATAAAATGCTATTTGTAAAAGCTTACTCTGTGGTTTTAGAAAAGTTGTCCTGGAGTGAAAAAGAGACTAAAACCGGGCAAATAAACTACCAGGTTGGTCACCATCTCTGTGAAGAGGGAAATGATAAGGATCAGAAATAGACCAGTGGCTGGCAGATTAACCAAAAGACCTGAGGAAGAATCAGCAAGACAGAGTACTTGAACCCTAACACATATTCTTGGAGTTTTGGAGGGCCTGGTAAGGGCTGGCCATATCTTGGCATTCAGCATATTCAGTCTGTACTATCTTCTGTTGTGTTGAGCTGTACCTTCCCAATTATTTTTGTAAATCAATTCATAGTTGTATACCTTTACTTCTTTACATAAACTGTAAATTTATTGTAGACAAGATAGTGTATTTTCCATGAACTGTGCATTTTCTAGGAGAACTTGTGCATTGCTTGCAGCAATAAATTAACTGTAGATAACATGCACTATTAGCATGGATTTACATATAAAAGGGTACTTCACTGACTTCTTTTAAAGATAATATCCCATCCTGTGTTAAAACATAATTGAATCTTAGAACGAGTAATCACCAAGAGAGTATCATGTATAAGACAATCACATTATTATCAAACTAGAGTCCTGGTGCACGAATTTGTGCACAGGTGGGGTCTGGCCAGCCCGCCCCCATGGGGCCTGATCAGGGGTGGGGCCAGCTGGGGGGAGGAGCCATGGGCGGTTGTCTGGCCCCGCCCCCAATCGGGGTGTTGGGAGCTGATCGGGGGCCGGGCCAGCCATGGGGAGGGTGGCTGATCGGGGCCCAGATCAGGCTGGTTGGCTGCCGCAGTACGTATCATAGCCACCAGTCATTCCAGTCGTTCTGGTTGTTCCACTGTTCCAGTCACTGGGCTTTTATATATATATATATAGATTAGAGGAACAAACCCTTTGGATGATATATGATGAAAAAAATCCATCATCTAGAGATTAAAGAGCAGAATATATTATTCCACTTATGGTTTCTGAGAACTATGATTCGTAGAAACTTTGAGTATGCTGGCTACAGAAACTTACCACCCTAAAACTATTCATTAGGAGTTAGCTAGAAAGGAAAACTTAGTTCACTGCCTATATTGAAAGGAGCAACACCAACCTGTTAGATCAACAGAAATGGCATTGATTTAAAAGGTTTCAATTTTTTATTTGAGAAAACTATCCTCATCTTTCTAATTTGCAAGACTGTGTACCCCATGAAACACTGTATATCCCATGAAACACTACGTGATGTATTACTAAGTTCTCTATCTCCCACATTACCAGGCTTCATTCTTTCCTGATAACACTTGGTACCAAATGTTCACCTTTTCAATAAATCATTACTGTCAAGGTCTGACATGCATGGAATAAAGCCATACCAAGTTCATTCCACTAGGCACATCACTGTGGCAGAAATGTCAACTACAATAAGCATGTGATGAAAAAGATCTTCAGGGCTCCTGGCAGGTAGTCCCTAACGCCGGCAGTAAGTTAAAACTGAATATTTACATGAAGAGGTTGGGTGACTGAGGCCGACAGCTGTCATTAACACTATCAAGAAGAAAGATGCCACCTAAGATTCCCCAGCTTTCACAATTTATAGGTGCTTTCACATTCGCATTTAATCCTTTTGACAAACATGGGTTTGCCTTAGTCTCCACTGATGGGTGAGAAATCTGTCTCTACTCCCCATCCATATTTCCTCTGCCCAGGTTTAGGCACTCATCGTCTCTCAGCTGAGTTACTTCAGCAGCCTCCTTACTGCCCTCTTTGCCAATGATCATTGCCAACTGTAACAACTGAGTAATATTAGGCTTTTCTGGGGAGGACAAAAGAAATGGAAAACTCAGTTGCTTAATAATATAACTACAGGGTGGATGTGGGTTAGATAATTCTTCACGTTTTACCAATTTATAGGCCTAAAATGGGGCTCTTGCTGCATGAAATAAATCCCTTTTGTAATTATCACGGTAAATTCGTATGATTTATCTGAAAATGAGAACTATACACAAATCAAAGATGCAAGCATATATCAGTATGTTATAATCCTTGGGCACTCGGTAAAAATGACTTGGCCAATTGGCTGAACCACAAATACTATTTTTGGGAAGTATGATTGTTTAATAATTCAATGCTCTTTGAATTTCATTAACTATTGTTTTTTGAGGCACTTAAAGAAATCAAACTCTTACTCATTTTTGCTCTTCTGAGAAGACTTGGAGTATAAGAAAGTAATAAAATTTCATATCCATTTACCATAAATGCTCAAAGTCCTCCTCAATACTTTTCCCCAAATAAAAGGATTTAGGGGATGAGTGTAGAAGTAACTAAATGAGAGCAGCTCTTAGACTCCACAAACCACAAGTCTGTTGCTTACAGCACAAAGTGATTTCTGCATATGCGTAGGTCTACCAATGGTTCATGCTCCAGGGTGGTTCATGCTCCAGGGGCTGAGCTGGTTGTAGGTTTCTACTGTTAATGATGAACCCAGGCTTCTAGCATAACAAGGTGTTTGAGGAGGCTCAATACCCATGACTCTTAAGCTTGCAAAATGCCTAAGGCCCGGAAACTCCTGAGGCTAATAATAAAGAAAAACAAAAACATTGTTTTAAACTAAAAAAATCCTCCCCATAGAAGAATAAAGTTTGCCTCTAAGAACTTCATTCCTGAAGAAGTGAGGTTTTGCTGAAGACTTTGCTTGTGTGTTTATTACCATAGAAGAATTGAACTTCACAAAAAAGCTCATAATAAAAGCAAGAACACCTTGTGTATAGATGTGTTTCTTTTCTCTAAAACGGCTGTTAAGATTAAGAGTTTGGGATTTCTGGATCTCAAAAGCACCACACAATAGTTTGTAAGCTTGGAAATGTTATTTATTCTTTCCAAGTTTCTGTTTCCTCAGCCAAAAATAATAATGATAATAGCCCTAGCTGGTTTTGCTCAGTGGTTACAGCACCAGACTGTGGACGAAAGGGTTTGCAGATTTGATTCTGGTCAAGGGCACGTACCTGGTTGCAGGCTTGGTCCCCAGGCCCCATTGGGGCCCATGCAGGAGGCAACCAATCGATGTGTCTCTCTCTGTATCTCTCCCCCTCCCTTCCACTCTCTCTAAAAAAATCAATGGAAAAAACATCCTCAGGTGAGGATTAACAAAAAATAATAAACATAATAATGATGATAACAGAAAACCTTTTTGGAAGAACTTAATGATATGATGCATATAAAATGTTGAGCACAAAGGCTACAACATACAAAACACTCAAGAAATTAAGCTATAATTCTATAGAAAAAAATAGTGAAATTTTGTCAGCTCTCTGTATATTGTTTATGGGAATATGTCAATAACCAATCACTTAGGTAGAATGGATAAATTCCTGAAATTACACAATTGATCAAGCAGCCATAAAAATACAGAAAAATTAAAAACCTATTAAAGACATGAAATTTGAAATTAAATACCTTCTTGCAATTTGTACACCTACCTATAGTGTGATACAGTTATCTCATTCTGCTCTCTACCCAGGATAGGCATTAAAATTACTACGTCTTTGGCAATTTAATTTGGAATTTATTTATTTTTTTAGCTTGTATTTTTGTTCATTATCAGAGTTGTTGATCTTTTTCCATATAATTTGTCTCTTCTTTATATATTTTTAAAACCTACTTTTATAGTTCTGCTTTTAGTACTATTTAAAAGCAAATGTCATCCATGTCTTTTACTAGTAGTCATAATATAGCCCATATAACAATTTTAAATACACAGAGCCAGGCCAGGACTTTGTGTCCACTTTCTGCTGCATGAGAACAGTTTTATTAAAGAGTATTTAATCAGGTACACTAAGCAATGTTTATTACATATCTGCTCCACAACAAGCTGCATTTAAAAAAAATTCTATCAGAAATTTATTGATCTAGATTTATATTCAGAGAACTTTTTGGTAGTGATAATATGTGAGAGACACTGAACAACTAAACATTTTATCTCAATTCCTACTCATGCTTTCATAATCAAGGGCATACTAACAGCTTCTTTATTAGAAACTAATTTTACATGTAAATGTATTTTCTATGGAAAAGACTATGGCACTTAAAAAATAGTTTGTTAGTGGTTACAATTAAATATTACAGCTATGAATTCTATCTTTTTAAAATATGCACGTACTGGCACACTCATGCACTTATACATACCACTCCAAATTCCAAAAATTAAAGGGAAAAACATCTCAAAAGAAATTATGAAATTTTTTTTCCAAATAGAAAACCCTGTACTGAATTTTAAAGGTCCTTTCAGAATGTAAAAAAGTAAAAAGGAAGATCTTATTTTCAATGCTGGCAGAATGTGAAACTCATCTCAATGGACACACCAGTTAGGATATTGTGGCATTCTACAGCCAGAAAGATCCTCACTCAAAAAATAAATTATTGGTTGTTTCCAAAGATGGTGGGATAGGTAAATGCCTATACTCACCACCTCCTACAACCACATCAAAATTACAACTAAAATACAGAACAACCATTATCTAGAACCGCCATAGAGCTGGCTGAATGGAAGTCCTACAACTAGAGAAGTAATGAAGAAAGCACACTGAGACTGGTAAAAGGTGTGGAGGCCCAGAACAGGCTGGTCCAACACCCAGATACCCATGTGTGCCATTTTTTTAATGGGGAGAAAGATTGTCTCTGTGGAGGCCGCCTGCGAGGAGCAAGGTGTCCCAGGCCCACACTAGACTCCCAGCCCAGGGTCCCAGAGCTGGGAAAAAAAGTCCCCATAACTACAGGCTGTTAAAACCAGTGTGGATTGGGGCTCAGTAACACAGAGACTGCTGGAGACCCAACTGTTCTTCTTAAGGGGCCAGCACGCGAACTAAACTTACAAGGTCCTGCTTCCTCTGAGCTCCAGCATCAGGGTGAGGCTCTGGGGGACACAGACACACATGATGAGGAACTAGATTGTCTGGCATTGGGGCAAGAACTCAGGGCGGTTTTCTCCCACACAGAAGTGCTCACAAGGGTCATTGTTCTTATGCTGGGATCTCCTGGTCCCAGGGATGACTGGCAGCCATTTCTGTTTGCTCTGCCCTGGTAATTCCCTGAGACCCCACCTCATCCAATTTACAACCCCACCCAAGCTGCCTGCAGCGGCTTTTGCATTTGAATGGCCTGTCCTTGCTCAGGCTAAAATCTCTCAAACAAGATGCAGCTGGACCCAGGAGCCCCAAATCTACCAATAAAAGGCCCAAGACCCAACACCAGCACCAGCACCAGCCTGCCTTGCTTCACAGCGGGCCTTGTTTTGGCACTCCCAAACCTGATACAAATAGGAGAAATCTGCAGATCTCTCTGTAGCTCCTGCTGGGTGGCCCCAGGCAGTGGCTGACTTTGCACCTTCCTGGAGACCCAAGAGCCAGTGTACCCAGTGGTCAGTATCAGACCATACCAGATTACAACTCTCACATCCATAAGCAACACACTCAGGGGCAGACTCAATGAGCACCAAAGCCCCACTGAAGCAAGTCCTGCTCCATAAGGTGTCTCCTACACAGCAGCTCTCCCTCTGTAGTCGCAGCTAGTCCTCACAGCCAGTTGGCCTGGAGGTCAATTTCTTCCAGTGACACCAACAGCAATTAAGTCGCAACTAATAACAAGACTGTGCACACAGCCCACAAAGGGGTGCACCTAGAGTTCCCAGCTCAGGTGACTGGGGAGGCTGAGCCACTGGGCCCTATAGGACATCTACTACACAAGGCCACTCTATCAACTCAAGGAGATATAGCAGCTCCACCCAATACATAGAAAAAATCACAGGGCAGCAGCCAAAATGTGGAGACAAAGAAACATGTCACAAATGAAAGAAATGGAAAAAAGCAAACTACTGGATATAGAGTTTAAAACCACAGATATAAGGTTACTCAAGAAATATTCAGTGATGAAAAGCAAGGACCTACAACCAAGATTACTCTACCCAGAAAAGCAATCATTTAGAACTGAAGGTAAGATAAAGAGCTTCACAAATAAGAAAAGGCTAGAGGAGTTCATCACTACCAAACCAGTGTTATATGAAATATTGAAGGGTATTGAAGAAGAAGAACAACAACAACAACACAACAATGGCAACAAATACATACCTATCAACAATTGAATCTAAAAATCAAAATAAATGAATAAGAAATCTAATAAACAGAATAAACTAGTGAATAAAATAGAATCAGGGGCATGGAAATGGAATAGACTGATGATTCACAGAGGGAAGGGGGTGGGAGGAGGTAGGAAGAGATTAACCAAAGATCTTATATGCAAATATGCATTACCTATGGACACAGACAATAAGGTGGCAAAGGCCTGGGGTGGGGTGGGAACCCGGTAGAAGGGGGCGATGGGGGGAAAAAGGGGACATCTGTAATAATCTCGACAATAAAGATTAAAAATAAATAAATTATTGAGTACCAACTATAATCCAGAAACTACATATGATCATAAATTTTTAGAATGATGATATGTAGATGGACAAGAGCAAGAGATAAAAGCCAGTGGGTTGTAGGCAAGCAAAGATGAGAGGATTATGAAGAATTTCATCATCTTAGTGGCAACTTTCTCATTGTGCCCAATTTTTATTTTTTCAATAATGAACAGTCTGTATAAATTTAGTGTAGTATTTGTTCATTTGAAAACATCTCAGAAACATGGATATATTTTTAGAAGATAGTGAAAAATAAGTTCTGGATGTGCTCCTTGCCAATCAGATTTATGATTAATTATGTAACACATAACTTGACAGTGTCCACATGCTGACATGTGTATAGTGGACTATAAAGTGGGACCACATGCCCTCCTGGTTCTAACCTATAGTGTAATATGCTCTCTGGAATAGTAATGCCACCATTCTCATGCCCCCAATTGTTGCTTCACAACAGAGTTTGGAATGTTCATTTCTTGCCTTTTCTTTTTTAATGCAGCTTACTAAATCTGTTTTATCATTAGAACACTGTACACGCTGAACATGCTGCCTGGGTGGATTTTAATTGAGCAGCATAACTCTCCAGAATTAGACACAGATACAAATACACAACCAATCAAGGCTCTTATTAATAAAACATACAACTTTAGCTCTATTTGGTCAACTTCATCAGCACTTGGGAAACTAAGCTAATTTTTTAAAAGAACCTTCTGCAGAAAAAGAGCCTTTCACTTTCTATTACTTCCTTTCTACTACATGTCCTAAGAAATTTTTCTAACACCCCTGAAAATCTTCTCTTACAGGGATGTTAGCTTACAATGATAAGTTTCTGTGGTTAGGTTTTAAGTCTCCGAACATCAGCTTAGCCCGAAATTACATTGAGGAATCACAGTGGGAACTGTTTAATGGGTTAATTAGTACTCACTCTTCCAAAATAGCTGCACTCATCAATCTGGGAGATAAGCAGCAGATGCTTTTCATTCTGCTCTCTGAGGTGTGGTTCACTCCCCACTCCTCGTTGTCCATTTAACTACTTGATCCAATCAGGACAACATTTTGAGTAAGAATTGGACATTTTTCAAATTTCAGGAGAATTCAATTGCATAGGCCAGTGGTCGGCAAACCGGCTCGCGAGCCACATGCGGCTCGCAAGCCGCGGTTTGCCGCTCTGTTGACAAATGAGTTTGCTGACCACTGGCCTAGGCTGTGTCTAAGAAAATTGAGCTGCCCTATTTAGAAGGCTAGTAAATGAGTTAGCCCCTTAGGTGCCTGCTGCTACTGCTACTCGTGGAATGTAAATATTTATATGCAAATTCTAGGACACTTTAAAACTGGGATGCTGGCAATCCAGTGTTCATTAAGACTTGACCTATAGGTGACATATCCAGAGAGAAAAATGAGATTGAGATAGGCTAAATGAAATATATACTTGTAGATAGATACAACTTCTGTTAGAATGCACAAGAAGCTATTAATAATATTAAATACATCTGTACAATGATGGGGTACTGAGGGTGGAGGGAAACTTATCATGTCAGACTCCGCTGTTCTTTTTTCCACCATGGACATGTATTATAGCAATCACCATCATCATCAAATCACCATCACCACCACCATGATAAATGGCTCATAAGAGTAAAGCTGGAGGAGTGTGAGTTAAGAATATTTAAGCAATGGGGGCAAATGTCCTTTGCTCCCAATTTAGAATATCTGGATATAGAATCATAGCCAGGTGCTTTCTCTTATTCAGACACAGAAATTTAAAACTTTCTAGTCCCTAAAGCATCTAACCCAGTGGTCGGCAAACTGCGGCTCGCGAGCCACATGCGGCTTTTTGGCCCCTTGAGTGTGGCTCTTCCACAAAGTACCACATGTGGGTGCGCATATACAGTGCGATTGAATTTTCGTGGCCCATGCGCAGAAGTCGGTTTTCGGCTCTCAAAAGAAATTTCAATCATTGTACTGTTGATATCTGGCTCTGTTGACTAATGAGTTTGCCGACCACTGGTCTAACCTGACAGCCTCAGCTCTTTTTGCCTCTTAGAGAACCATCAACACTGCAGAAAAGGCATATTTTCTGTGTTGAAATTTTTAAAAATTCAGATTGAAATTATAATAAAACTGAATAATAACTCACAAAATCCTAATAAGCCTGTAATGTACTGATAATATAATAGTAGTAGCAGTCAGTGTGTATATAGCCCACAGTTAAAATCTAATTTCCCTGCTCTGTGATTTGCATTCCAAACAATTGACTTAGAAATGAAAATGATCATTTTAGCCTTGCCATTTAACCAACACTGAAGTATGTAAATGTAGGGGCTATAAATATTCTATAAATATGCTAGCTATTTTTAAAAAGGCAAAAAACAAACACAAAGGCATAGAAGACTAGATAATAAGGAAGTAAGTGAAAAAATTGATGGTGAAGATACTAAAATGTAAGTTTGACTAAATGCAGGTTCAAAGTACAGAAATTTTCATTTGAGTTCTGCAACACAAAATTATATCATCAGTATAAAATAATTGAATTTAGATATAAATTAGATGCTTTTATTTTAAAAACTCATTGAAAAAAGACAAATAATTAATATATGAATTATTTGTATAACTTTATAGGATGCCAATATAAAAAAACAAAGATGATCTCAAATCCCTAAAAAAAAAAGTATTCTATTTTAAGGAAAGAAAATAAAGACCAATTCTTGAAGGATGAATTGGATAATAATAGTAATTATATTTCAATGCTTTATCATAATGCTCAGAAGAAGACTCCTAAAATACCACCACATTTTTAAAAAGTATATAACCAAACATCCCACAGTTAAAACTAAAACCAACCAATATAGTTTTAGAGAAGTTCTGTCATCTCCTTGAACCTTAATTTTCTTTCCTTTGGATTGCATGATATATAAAGTTCTTTATAGTTCAAAGATAACTATGTTAATTATAATTATTATTATATCTCATATTCTGAGAATATAGTACAGATATGATCTTATCCTATATAATAAAAAGCTAATATACGAATCGACCTAACATCAGAATGACCATCACTATGACACGCACTGACCACCAGGGGGCAGACGCTCAATGCAGGAGCTGCCCTCTGGTGGTCAGTACGCTCCCATAGGGGGAGCGCTGCTCAGCCAGAAGCCGGGCTCACAGTTGGCGAGCACAGTGGCAGTGGTGGGAGCCTCTCCCTGGACTGCAAGAGCCCCAGACTGCGAGAGGGATGCCTGACTGCCGGCTTAGGCCCGATCCCTGGGGGGAGCAGGCCTCAGCTAGGAGGCGGACATCCCCCAAGGGGTTCTGGACTGCAAGAGGGTGCAGGCCCGGCTGAGGAACCCCACCCCCCCGCAGTGCACAAATGTCATGCACCAGGCCTCTAGTAAGAATATATAAAGAAAAAAAAGAGTATTTTCCAGGAAAATGATAAAAAGGTAAAGGCTTATAACTAAGATGATCAGTTTTCATTATTGGCCAGGTTCATAAATAATCATTAAAGAATTATAGTTAAAAACATTCTTATAGTAAAACACATTTTTTAAATTTTCATTGAATTTATTGGGGTGATACTGGTTAATAAAATTATATAGGTTTCAAGTGTATACTTCTATAATACATCATTTATATATTGTACTGTATGTTCAACACTCAAAGTCAAGTCTCCTTCCATCACCGTTTATACCCCCTTTGACCCTCTTCTACCTCCCCCAACCTCAGGTAATCACCATACTGTTTGTTGTCTGTGTCTATTAGTTTGGTTGGGGTATTTGTTTGGTTTTATTGGCTTAATCACTTCAACTTCTCACTCAGTCCCCTAACCCCTCTCCCCTCTGACAGTTGTCAGTCTGTTCTCTGTATCTATGAGTCTGTTCCTATTTTGTTTTTATAAATTTTATTCATTAGATTCCACATATAAGTAGCATTTGTTTAATTTTTATTTTGTTTCCCTTGCCCGAGGAGATATATAAGAAAAACTATTGCCTAAGAAATGTCCAAGATTTTACTGCCTATGTTTTCTCCTAGAATTTTTATGGTTTTAAGCTTTACATTTAAATCTTTAATCCATTTTGAGTCTATCCTTGTGTATGGTTTAATAAGGTGATCTAGTCTCATTTCTTTGCATGTTTTTGTCCAATTTTCCCAACACCATATATTGAAGAGACTTTCTTTATCCCATTATATTTCTTGCCCCTGTTGTCAAATATTAATTGACCATAAAGATATGAGCTTATTTCTGTGCTCTTTATTCTGTTCCATTGATCTATATGTTATTTTTATGCCAGTACCATGATGTTTTGATTTCTGTGGCCTTATATATAGTTTGATATCAGGTAGCATGATTCCTCCAACTTTGTTCTTTCTCAAGATTGCTGTGGCTATTCAGGATCTTTTGTGGTTCCACATAAATTTCTTGGAAAATTTGTTCTAGCTCTGTGAAATATACCACTGGTATCTTGATAGGAATTGTGTTGAATCTATAGATTGTTTGGGTAGTATGGACATTTTAATTGTTCAGCGCCATCAGCGGGTGCAAGGGGCGGCTGCCAGCCCCAATTGCCCCTGAGGGCTTCTCCACCTCTCCCTGTTCCTGAGGGGCGAACAGGGCAGCAGCCGCCCCTTGCACCCACGGACGGCACCGGCCCCACCAGCACCTGCTGCTGGCGCTGGCCCCAATTGCTACATGCCGTCAGCAGGTGCAAGTGCGGCTGGAGCTGTCAGCACATGGGAGCAGCGCTGGTGGGAGCGGTGCTGCCAGCAGACAGAGGACCGGGGGCTGCGGTGGGAGGGCCTGGGCAGGGGTGCAGAGGATGGGCCGAGACCCGCCCCTGTGCCCACTGCAGCCTCATGGCCCACAGTTCCTTGCAAGGTGCACGAATTCATGCAGTGGGCCCCTAGTGTTAAATAAAAGTGGTGAAAGCAGACATCCCTGTCTTGTTTCTGATATTAAGGGAAATGCTTTTAGTTTTTGTCCTTTGAATATAATATTAACTATAGGTTTGTCATATAGGTCCTTATTATGTTGAGGTATATTCCCTCTGTCCCCATTTTGCTGGGAGTTTTTAACATAAATGGGTGCAGGATTTTATCAAATGATTTAGGAAAACATTTTTCACATGATTAGTTAAAGAGAGAACTGACTAATGGAGAATTATCCTATATAGCACACTTGAAGACAAAATTTTTAAATATTTAAAGTACAAAAACAAATTTAATAAATATTAAAAATAATATTAACTCATTCATTATACATTTTCCAAACACATAACAGCAGACAGTAGGGAGACAATGACAAAATAACATGGTCTGGCCTTCAGGGGAGTTGAACAAGTAAGTACTTTAAAATGTTATGGGAATAAAGAGAGACGTTTGCTGACAGGATGGTGAGGATCATTACACAAGTATCCATTTGTGTTTCAGAATGATTATTTATCATCACATGGGAGAAGCACATTTAAATACAAAGTTAGGTAAAGTGTATTCTTTTACAAATAAATAAAATGTTTAAAATTCCAAAAAGAATGTTAGAAGAAAGGGTTAGGCCCTGAGGAAAATATGAAGCCCCAAGTCCCATAATTTCTGCTCTGGATTCTGTGCTGCCAACACTTGTCTGTTTGCAAACAAACATCTAACAATTATTAGTCATGTTTGCTCAAGCTGAACATTTCTCTCCCTAGCATCTGCAGAGAAAACACACACACACACACACACACACACACATCAAATATCACTATTCTGGGCATCTTCAGGCTGCAACTTTGGTACAGATGTACTGAAACATCTCAAATTGCACAGCTGTGGGTTATTTGTTGTTGTTATTTTTATTTCTTTTTATTATTATTATTATTCTTTAAAGTATTACAAATAGTAGTACATATGTCTCCTTTTTCTCCCACTGACCTCCCCCTGGCCTCCCTACCCCCCAGCACATGCCCTCACCACCACCCCCCAGTGTCTATGTCCATTGGTTATGCTTATATGCATGCATACAAGTCCTTCAGTTGATCTCTGACCCCCGCCCCAATCCTCCCTGCCTGCACAGCTGGTTTTCTCTGGAAACCCATCAACCCAAAAGATAACAGCCAAGCATGAAGCAGTTTGGTCAAAAACTGCAATACTCATAGCATATACAAATTATGCTTTGATTGTTGTTATTATGCCTTGTGGTCTGCACATAAAACTGACAAACAAACAGAATCCTGCAGGTGCATGGTCTTGAAAACACAACCAGACACGTGCTCTCTTCAATGGCTGTGCTGCACCAGAGCTCTGGCACACACAGTGGGGCCTCCCCTATCTTTAACCAGGATGGGTACGGATGTGCTTGGAAGCCCCAAAGGAGTATCATACCACTTGAAAATGTAAAAGAACATTTCCCATTTGCTACATGAAATTCTTCATGCTGTCAAATTTGAACTGAACCTTGAAAGAAATTGGTCATGAGCTCTTTGCAAAACTGGCTTCATCAATCATGCTTTTGAGAAAAAATATGGTTCCTGTCAACATAAGCATTATGCTAACATACTCACTTCCTTTCAGAGTACACAATAGAATAAGAATTTTTTAAAAGGCACAAAACGTGTAAATTACTATATTTCTGTATTTTTTAAACTGCCTGGCAGGTGTGGCTCAGTGGTTGAACATCAACCTATGAACCAGTAGGTCACGGTTAGATTCATGGTCAGGGCACATGGCCAGGTTGCAGGCTTGGTCCCGGTGGGGGACATGCAGGAGGCAGCCGATCAATGATTCTCTCTCATCATTGATGTTTCTATCCCTCTTTTCCTCTCCCTTCTTCTCTGAAATCAATAAAAATATATCATTAAAAAAAAAAACAAGGCAAGCTGAAACCGGTTTGGCTCAATGGATAGAGCGTCAGCCTGCGGACTGAAAGGTTCCAGGTTCGATTCAGGTCAAGGGCACGTACCTTGGTTGCTGGCACATCCCCAGTAGGAGGTGTGCAGGAGGCAGCTGATTGATGTTTCTCTCTCATCGATGTTTCTAACTCTCTATCCCTCTCCCTTCCTCTCTGTAAAATAACAATAAAATACATTAAAAAAAAAAAAAAAAAAAAAAAAAACAAGGCAAGGAGCTAATACCAGAACAGTTAAGACTATTAAATGAGATAGTTGAATAATAGAACATTTATAGAGATGAGTGGAATTGACAGTATGATGATATGGGAAGTTGTACTTTTCAAAATTGTTAAAATAATATTTCTAGACATAAAAAAGTACAAAACAAAAGGCCACTTTTGGTTTACCTAACCCTCTACCTCTGATAATGGCAGAAAGGACATTTTAAGGGGCATTACATAATTAGCCACCTTGCTCCTAATTTCCTTACATACGTTATTATGCTATCTTATTTAAATGATATGTTTATTTTATTAGTATCACTGTGTAGATTTGAGAAAACACAGTCTAATCAATTTTATCTGCCACGCTAGACTTCAGATGGACTTCGGAACTATACAACTCAGCTTGTGTGGTCTTTTCGGCAATGGCAGGAAAGTAATACAAACCAAATCAGCTTTTGGTTGTGAAAGAAGCAAAATAGCATTAGATAGATGTTCTGCTTCTGCAACAGACTGTGAAAAAGGACTGCTCAAAACTTCCTATCAGAAGTTGTGTGGCTCATGAAATTCAAGGTCAGTGTTTGGACATTATAAGGTATTTCCAGAATAGGAAGACAAAGCACAGAAGTATAAGAAACAAGCAGGACAAAATACAGGGTTGGGCAAAAGTAGGTTTACAGTTGTTCATATGGAAAACAATACAATAATTATAATAATACCAACAAACAAACAAAAAACGCTGCACTTTGCATACTCACAACTGTAAACCTATTTCTGCCTCACCCTGTGTTTATTGTGCTTTGTCTTACCAAGGGCATAAGCCCTCTGCCTGGAAGAATGGAAAAATGTTCAATTTTATCCTCAGCACCCAATCCCACTCTGTTGAAGCTATAACATCTGTGCATATCATAAAAAGATGTGCTTGTGACATTGCAGATTGTATTGAAGCTTTCTATGAAAGAAAAACTCAAACAGAAATTATGGAAATATATATTCCCTTTAAATTATAACAATAGATGAAATTTGTTTTCTTCCAAAGCTTGCTATGTCACCCTTGGCAGGAAAGTCATTCAACCTCTATGGGTCTCATATGGATGCTTTGCATGAAATTCAAATAATCCTCCTGTAGGCAGGCATGTGAGATAGCTGATATCTTAGGGTGTCTTTCAGCTCTAAGATCTGTATTTCTGTGGTTTTAAGTTGGAATGTAATTTTATATACAGTCCTATAAGACTCAGACTTATATAATTTTGAGGTTCCCTCAGAAAACTGTATTAGATTCTCAGTGGCATAAATAGCATCATTAGATATTATTAGCAAGTGTTTATGTACATCTTGACTTAGATAATAGCATCATTATTACTGTAGATGTCCTAAGATTGCAGAATGGCTGTCACCCATTTGCATAATCCATTTGGATCTTCCCAAAGGTTATTTTTCACATCACACAGAAGATCACTGACCCCAACTCAATTAGACAGCATACAGAAATAAGCCCACTTCTCTAAGAATTTTCTGAAGTTGCTCTTAACAAAACCTAAGAATCTCTTAGTTTTGAAAACATCTACTTTAGAAGACAAAGCTACTTGCAGACTTTAATTTATCCTTCAGTACCAGCTGCAATGCACTCTAATGAGTGATAATACCTTGTACCATTAATGTCCTTGGGCATATTATGCAATAGACTGCCATGGGCTAGGCGTGGCTAGATGTGCCTGAGCTCAGAGACAGAGGGGGTTTTGTCTGGAGCTCCTGTATCGCCCTTAGGTTACACAAGTCAGACACCTGATGACAAAGGCTACTCATGAAAATGCATAAGTCAGAGAGTTAGAGGAAAGCAAACAATAGAGATAAAGGTCAATAAATTTCATTCGACACATGTTTACTGAGAACCTGATACCCACCAAGCACTGTTCTAGGCCCTGAGGGAATAGCATTGAACAAAATAAATGCATATCCTCCCCTTGTAGAGCTTACATTCTACCAGAACACACGTGGTGGCTGGTGGCCCAGCCTGGAAATGTCTAGAGACTGCACCGAAAAAAGCTCAATTGTCAGGGAGCAGAATACAGGAATAGTACAGCCAAGTGACAGGAAACAAAGGGAAAGTCTAGAACTAAGAGTCACATATCCGGAAGCAGGGGGAAGATGATGCAGTAGTCTAGCAGCCAATGATCACATTAACTGACAGGGCAGGGCTGGGTTTTTAGTGCTGGCCCAGGTCCCACTGCTCTGCCTCTCTGATTTTTCAGAAGAAATCTCCACAAGGCATGAGGCCAGGGCAGATTATGACACAGACTATTTCAGCACCTACAATGTTCTGGATATGAGACAAAATTGGCTCATTAAGTACTAAATTCTGCACAATAATAATTCTGTATGATAATAAATTACCCTGCCTAGTGCCAGTGGATCTCAGTGGCATATATAAGTACATGGGAGATAAGCTAATCATCCATGAGTATTGACAGTTGTTCAGAAAGGCATTAGAAGGTTAGCAGAAAAAATTGGTAGTTAAAGGTCATAAAAATGTTATGGATCAACCAGTCATCAAATCAATAGGAGTCTTAAGACTTGAAACTACACATTACACCCCTAATACCTTGCACTCTGAACACACACACACACACACACACACACACACACACACACCATAAAACATACAGGATGGGGCCAAGACTAGGCTTACAGTTGTTCATATGGAAAATAATACAATAATCAATAGCAATAAAATAAACTCTGTTTCATGTACTCACAACTGTAAACCTACTTTTGCCCCACCCTGTACATTTACCAGAATCTACAGATTAAAGAGAAGAAGTATACATCCTGGGAGGTATGGGAGTGGGAAGAAAAAAGTTCAGACTGGTAAGTAATAAAAGCTGTCAACTAAGGGATACAAGTGTTTCCCTTCATTCTTGTTTATTTATATTATAAATGCTTTTGCCCAACCACTTCAAATAGATTTCCTCCATCACTAGAAACAGCACCACTAATAATTTTCTTATTGCATCACATTATTCTATCTTTATTTTTATCTGAATATTCAAACTGCATCCTTAGAATACCTAGAAGTCAAGGTAATTATTTCCACTCTATTAAAACAAAAGTTATCTAACATCAGTTAACATTCAGATAGCTTCTGCCTGACCATTTGCTAAACTAGAAGCTAAATGTTAATTATAAGTCATTCTCCATTCTCACTTTAGGTCTTTATACAGAATGAACAGTTTCTTTCATCTGATGCCCTTAACTAAATGAATCCACCTTTGATTTTCATTAATTGCACTAAAATTAAATTAACCAAAGCTCAATAAACTTTTCAGATATTTCAAAAGATAACTCCTCTTAATTTAATTTCTAACACTCTTAGTGAATACATTTCCCTGACTTCTACTGTTTTAAATCTATAGATAACCAAGCCTATAATCTAATGATAACTCATGAATAAAGCAAAAAAGCTTAAATTCATAATACAGAAGTTAATAATGGATGGAAACTTGACATTCAGCTTTTCTTCAGTTTTAGACTCAGTTGATAAAATTACAAACATATAGTTCCCATGAGCTCAATAACATCTATATATATAGAAAGCTAAGCGACCATCCCAGTGGCCAGTAGGTATGATGTGCACTGACCACCAGGGGGCAGATACTCAATGCAGGAGCTGCTGAGCTACAGTGACTTGGCAGCGGCAGTTCTTGGGTGATGCATCCTGGAACCAGAGAGGAGGGAGCCGGATTCCAGGGTGCATCACCCGAGAACCACCCTCTCACAATCCAGTGGATAAGTGCCAGTGGATCTCAGTGGCATCCACTTATCACATCCCTTGGGGGATGTCAGAGAGCCAGTTTCGGCCTGATCCCCACAGGCCAGGCCGAGGGACCCCACCTACCAGAGGGACCCCACTCACTCTGCAGATGCCCTTCGAGCCATGGCACCACCCCAGGTGCAGCCAGCAGGGAGGGTCCAAGGGAGGTAGGCTCCAGGGCATGTCTTGCCCAGTCTCACCCCACTGGCCACCTTCTAATTAATTTCCTTTCAATGTGCACAAATTGGTGTACTGAGGTACTAGTTTTAAATAAGCATTGACACTTCAGACATGTAAGATAGGAGGGTTCTTTCCTATAACTATTTTGAGATATTTTGGAGTATTGACATTAACTATAAATATCCTTTGTTGTTTTATTTTCTTCCAGATCCTAGGAAATTATAGAAAAATTCTGATTACATAGTACCCTACAAAGTTAATCCTTGTACTATCAATACAAATTAAGGAATTCATTGGTTAACAATAACTCACTCAGCATCAGGATTTGAATAAAGCAAAGCATTTCCTGGGTCAGAAAAGGGTCATAAAACAAATCGAAATGTATCATATGCATCATCAACAGTCACAGTTTTCTTAGTTCAGAGATATGACAAGAAGACATTGAAATTTAAGACAACCAGAAGACTTAACACTTTTTTTTCATAAGAATCTGGTGATAGAACTTATACTCCAAAGAGTTGCCTTATAAAGGTTCATCAGCATTACTAAGGAACACTTCTTTTTAGCTTGCATGAACAGCCTACATTGAACCCTCTTTCTATAAATTCCTATAACAGGTATAACACTTAACCCCATTTAGGCAAAGGCTTAATTTACTCTTATAGTAGAAAAAACAGTGCCCAAGTTTGGGGGCATAGAAGAAAGAAATAACCTTCACACTATAAGCTTTTCCAGTGAGCAGAAACTATGGAAACCTTGGCTGAGTCTTCAATCCAATAGTCCGCAGATATGTTCAGAAACAGGGAACCTACAGCAACAGGCCGAGGAATATTGCTCTCCCTGATGGCAATACTCAGACCAAATTAAAATGAGAAGAAGTACTAGTAACAGTCATCAGTAGTACCAAGCAAATCCTTCATTCTATTTACAATGGCAATAGGTCACTACAGCTATAAGCTATGTACTAAACAAAATTACATTGTTTGACCACATTAAAAACTCTATATTAATATAGTGAAACATCTTGATTCACTTTTGATGTCAAATCACAGATAATTGAGGTAAATATGCTTGGGGGGGGGGGGTGAGGGAAGAGTCCAAGAAGGTGGCCTACTATTGGTATAGGTGCTTCAATTCTTCATTTTACATTGCCAGTGGATACTGGAGGTGATGAGAGAAGTTTCCCTCCACCTTCCTCTTACCATGGGGAGTATCCTTAAAGGAAAAGTGAAAAGTAGATCTAGCCACATTTTCAAAAGTCTGTGTGAGGTAGATTCAGAGTTCAGTTTTATGGTCCACATGGCTCATGTTGCCCAGTCATCAACAAAATTTACACAATAACCTGCTACTTGACTTACAGACTATGAAGTGAATTCCCTTTTCTTTATAGGCATTCTGTTCAGAATTAAATGATTTTTTTCAAAACAAAGATCTACATGAAGTCATAGAAAGCCATCATCTTGGTAACAACACAATAAATAATATCAATGCAAGATTTTTAAAATTGTTGAAAATTATATAAATAATATCACACAGCCACATAGGAGGAATATAGATTTTAAAAAAAAGCACCCTGCCTCTCTTTAGAAGAAAACAATTATAGAAAGGTAAGAATTCCAAATTATTCTTCAGCAACTGAAGGGCAACTAAAATAATGGCAAAGACTTAAATAATTGACACATTTTGATCACTAAATTGCTTTATGGTAGTGGTCCCCCATTCCCAATAGCAACCAGTCTTTCAAATTTTACTTATGCTTTATTGACATCACAAGCAAAGTGAAAATGACTGAAGATAATGCAGGAGTCCTCTGAGCAAGCAGTCTGGGAAATAAATAGCAATAAATCTTGATTAGCATGGCTTCTAGCCAGAGGTTATAAAGAATGAGTAACAGATGTCTGATCTGGAGTCCTTTATTACATTATCTTAAGTAATATTTGGGTTTATTTTTAACCTATTCTTCAATCACATATTGTAAGGCAAGGCAAGTATTTTTATTAGTGGGAAAGAAATGTTTTTCTAGATGAACCAAGTGGAAAAGATAAGACTGAAGCTGTTTATCTGAAAGACACTGGAATACTAGAAAAGAGCAGCATGGATGAAAAAAGAAAAGAGGTATGAATTTTGTCTTGGATCTATCATGGCATTGTTTGACCCAGAACAAGGCCAAGGAATAAAATGGATCACTGCCTCATCTACAGCATGGAATATTATGAGGACTTACAGATGTCAGTAAGTAGAAAAGTAAAGACTAAGGTAGAAGAGTAGCAAATGAAAGATGAAGCCATATTAGTTTTCCTCTTTTTCAGTCACAGAATGCAGTAAAACTTTCTGTGTTCCCCATTGTTTCTTTTTATCTCTCTTCTTACCCACTATTTCTCAGGTCAACTTGACCTAGTAATTGAAACTTTCATTTGAATTAGTCCTGTGGAAATCGAGTATGAAAAACCAACACTAACTACAACAGAAAAAATATATTTAAGTCTTAAAAAGCTTAGAATATGTTTGTGACACAGACTTGAGAATATAATGTATATATCATCCTATCTAATAAAAGAGTAATATGCAAATTAACCATCACTCTGCTACGCCCACAAGCCAAGCCCACAAGCCAATCAGGAGCAAATATGCAAATAAACCCAACCAAGATGGCTACAGCCACAGAGAGCAGGAGGGAGGCTTGGGTTTCCCCGGCGATGAAGGAAGCCAAGCTTTCCACTTGCCCTTGCCAGCCTAGGCCTCCACTCAAGGCTACAAAGTTTCAATGATAGAAGATACATAAGTCCAAACAGAAATGGCGGCAGCCAGGGAGCTGGAAAGAGCAGGAGGCTAGGGTTGCCCACGGCGATGGAGGAAGCCAAGCTTTCCGCACACCCTGGCCAGCCCAGGCCTCCGCTTAAGGCTACAAAGTTTCAATTATACAAGATACGTAAATCCCAACAGAAATGGCTGCCACCACGGAGCAAGCAGAAAGCTTGGCTCCGCTCCAGACTACAAAGTTTCAATTGTAGAAGATAAATAAACCCCAGATACCAGGGCCTCCGCTTGGGTCACCAGGGGGCGTGGCCAGCCTGCAAACCACCACAGGCCCCTCACCCAGGCCGCCCCACGCCCCAACGGAATCCCCACCCTGATCCGGGACAGCCTTCAGGGCAAACCAGCTGGCCCCCACCCATGCACCAGGCCTCTATCCTATCTAATAAAAGAGTAATATGCAGATTGACCATCACTCCAACACACAAGATGGCTGTCCCCATGTGGTCAAAGATCCTGCCCCCATGTGGACACAAGAGGGTCCACCACAAGGTGGCCAGCAAGGGAGGGCAGTTGGGAGGGACCAGGCCTGCAAGGGAGGGCAGTTGGGGGTGATCAAGCCTGCAGGGGAGGGCAGTTAGGGGTGACCAGGCCTGCAAGGGGAGGGCAGTTAGGGGAAAACAGGCTGGCAGGGGAGCAGTTAGGCATCAATCAGGCTGGCAGGGGAGTGGTTAGGGGGTGATCAGGCTGGCAGGCAGAAGCAGTTAGGGGCAATCAGGAAGGCAGGAAGGCGAGCAGTTGGGAGCCAGCAGTCCTGGATTGGAGAGGGTGCAGGCTGGGCTGAGGGACACCCCTCCCCCGCCTGTGCACGAATTTCGTGCACCGGGCCTCTAGTATTATATAATAAAAGGTTAAATTCTAAGATTACATTTTAGAAAACAAGAGAAAAATATTCAGTTTGATGTATGCTTTAGTCACTATATAATTTCTGGCATTAAAAACTAAATAGAACTAAAAGACTAGAACATTGGTAAAAAGTTCAGAAGGAAATAAGTGGGTATGATTGTAAATCCATAATATTTCACTGAAGGAAGTAAAGATACTAATTTACAGTAGATTTTGCTAAACATATACATTAAAATATCTAAGGAAATCACTACAAAAATAAACATGGAGGTAACTCCCAAAACAAGAGAGGGGGAAAACTCAATCCAAGGTAAACCCGACAAAAAGAAAAAGAAAAAAAAAATTAGAAATTGAAAGCACAAAGAGTATAGACACAAATTTTAAAGTATTGGTAATTAAAATTAATGCAAATGAACTGAAATCTTTGGTTGAAAACAAGATTGTTGCTCTAGCCAGTGTTATTCAGTTGGCTGGGCATTGTCTGTGCACAGAAAGGTTGCTGGTTCAATTCCTGGTCAGGACACATGCCCAGAAGTAATTTTTCACTCTCACATTGATTTTTCTCTTTCTCTCTCCCCCTTCTTTCCTCTCTCTCTAAAACCAGCACAAAATCTTTTTAAAAAATAAAAATATAAAAACAAGGTTGTCAAAATGAATTTTTTAAAAATACAACTATGAGCTTCAAAAGAGCATAGAACATTGAAAGGCTGAAGATTAAAAGCTAAAAATTATATGCTAGACAAATACCAATTAAATAAATCTGGTATTAATAATA
The DNA here is from genome assembly GCF_963455305.1 of Plecotus auritus. Taxonomy (NCBI): domain Eukaryota; kingdom Metazoa; phylum Chordata; class Mammalia; order Chiroptera; family Vespertilionidae; genus Plecotus; species Plecotus auritus. The sequence continues at coordinate 35,639,756 of NC_137770.1, read as the reverse complement.
GACAAAATAGACCTCCATCTCAAAATCACTGGTAGAGACAAATGTAAATGTTTGCCCTTGTGACACTCACAACAAATATATATCATAAAGTATAATATGTATATATTATAAAGTATTATATATATATATATCATAATATATGTAAAAACACATATATGTGTGTATGTTTAAAATAAACTTAACAATAAACATGTAAGACCTTTATGAAGAAAATTACAAACACATGGAAAGACATACCACACTCAATATCATAAGGTGCCAATTCTCTATTAATTTATTAACAGTTTCAGCATAAAATTAAATTACTAAGTTTGTTGCTATTCCTGTGTGTATATATAAATGTATTTGCTGATCTATGTCTTACATAAAAGAGAACATACACACAAAGTGTCATAGCACACTGAAAGCAGCAGCACTGGGTGGTTTTTGTTAATCTATATATATAAAAAGCCTAAGTGATCATTGGACCATTGGACTGTTCAACTGGTAGCTATGACGTGCACTGACCACCAGGGGGCATATGCTCAATGCACAGGCATGGAAACAGACTGATTAATCTCAGAGGGAAGTGGGGAGGAGGAAGGATGGGAAGAGATTAACCAAAGATCTTATATGCATACTAGAGGCCCAACATACAGATTCGTGCACCTGTGGGGTCCCTTGGCCTGGCCTGCGGGGACCAAGCCAAAACTGGCAGTCTGACATCCCCCGAGGGGTCCAGGATTGCAAGAGGATGCAGGCCAGGTCGAGGGACTCCACAGGCCTCTAGTATTAATCATAAACCTCTAGTACTAAGAGACAAGTTAGTACTGAAGAGTAGCATAATGTTCAAGCCAGACTGCCTGTATGTGACCCTGGGTCTGCCACTTTCTGAAAGAGTGACCTTGGATAAGTTAACTTATCCCTTTGTGCCTCAGTTGCCACATCTATAAAGTGAAAATAGTAAGACTACCTTCCCTGTAAATATCAAATGAGTTAACCTTTCTAAAGCTCTTGAAACAGTGTCTGGCACACATTAAGCACTATATAGATATTTGATAAATAACAGTGTGGTATAGATACATGGAAAAACAGGTAAATCCATGTATCTTGAGCAATGACGCAGGTAACCCTATAGATCAGTGGGGGGAAATGAACAATTCAAAAAATGGTACTGAAATAATTGACTATCCAGATATGGAAAATGAAAATAAACCCCTACCTCACATCTGAATAAAAATACATTTCCAGATCTATCTATGACTTAAATAAAAGTGAAAATGCTTAAAAACATTTAGAAGAAAATATAGTAGAATATTTCTATGAGCTCAAACAAGATGCAAAAGCATAAACTGTGAACAATTGGTTTGACCACATTAAATAAAGATGATTCATAACATACTATCCTAATATATAAAAACCCTGGGTCATAAGGACCATTAATGACTGAGGCTCAACCAACCGGAAGTCAGTCCTGCAGTCAGTGCTGGGTTGCCGTGGCTGCAGGACTGACTGCTGAGGGGGGTGCGAATCAGGGCCAGAGAGAGTCCTGAAGAGAGAAGCAGGGACTGATCTGTTGCCTCTGTGGCAGCTTTTGATCAGCACTTGCCTCTCTCTTTCTCTCCCAGTCTGGCCAGCAGCCATGCCTCCATTTCTCTCCAGGCCTCCACCAGGGCTGCTGATCAGCCCTGCCTTTCTGATCAGGCCCCATTGATAGGCCCAGAGACGCTGACTGGCATAGGCCCAGAGACGCTGACTGGCATAGGAACTGACCAATCAGAACCAAATGTGGGTTCTGTGAAGAACCAATGGCTGTCTAGGAGGCGGAGCTTCTGATGCTGACTGACATAGACACTGACCAATCAGAACCAAATCTGGGTGCTGTGGGAAGCCAATGGCTGCCTAGGAAGCAGAGCTTCTTACACTGACTGGCATAGAAACTGACCAATCAGAACCAAATCTAGGTGCTGTGGGGAGCCAATGGCTGCCTAGGAGGCAGAGCTTTTGACACTGACCAGCATAGAAACTGACCAATCAGAACCAAATCTGGGTGCTGTGGGGAGCCAATGGCTGCATAGCAGGCAGAGCTTTTGATGCTGACTGGCATAGAAACCAGCCAATCAGAACCAAATTGGCCAGCAGAGGAGGGCAGTTGGGGGTGAGATTAGGCCAGCAGGGGAGGGTAGTTGGGGGCAAGATCAGGCCAGCAGGGGAGGGCAGTTGGGGGCAACTAGGCCAACAGGTGAGGGCAGTTAGGGGTGATCAGGCAGGCAGGCAGAGGCAGTTAAGGGCCACCAGGCCAGCAGGGGAGGGCAGTTAGGGGCGATCAGGCAGGTAGACAGAGGCAGTTAGGAGCCAGCGGTCCCAGATTGTGAGAGGGATGTCCAACTGCTGGTTTAGGCCCTATGGGATCGGGCCTAAGCCAGCATTCAGACATCCCCCAAGGGATCCCCAATTGGAGAGGGTGCAGGCTGGGCTGAGGGAATCTCCCCTCCATGCACAAATTTTGTGCACTGGGCCTCTAGTAAAATAATGAAAAGATAAGCAACACAGTAGAAGATATTTGCAGCACCTATAATCAACAAAGGATATATCCAGAATATAGAAAAAAAAAAAAACCTCTTATGAACCAATTAAAAAAACAAACAATCGAATAAAAATTAACTTGAAAAGGTTGATTACAGAATAGGAAACATAAAATTATTCTCATCTTTTAAAAATTCCTATTAGTAATCAGGGAAATGCAACCTGAAAACACAATGACCTCATTTGTCATCTATCAGGTGGTGATGTGGATGGAGACCTCACATTTACCACTGGTGAAACAGTATGAAATAACATTTCACATCATCTTGTAAAGTTGGCCAAGAGCACAGACATGACATGGCCATTCTATACACACACACACACACACACACACACACACACACACACACATACACACACTTCTTGCACATGAGCAAGAAGAGATGTGTACAAAATGTTTATAAAAGCATTGTTTGGACACAAAAATAAAACCAGAGATAATTATAATATGTACCATACATCATACAGGTAAAAAATAGTTGTAGCAGTCATACAAAAGAACACTATTCATCAGTGGGGTGAGGGGAGAGGATCAACTGTCTCAAACAGCATCAAGAATGAATGTAAAACATATACAGATGGGAAAAATAAGCAAGTCACAGAAGAATGCATATAGTATATGAATCCATTTATACAAAGTGCAAAAACAGGCACTCTCTTCTGAGATTGGAAAGGAACAATGAGGGCTGGAAAGGCAGACAGGTCAAGTGAGTATAGAGAGTCTGGGTATCATCATCTTAGCACTTTGTATCTCTGAACTTCATGTTCATAAAGAAGTTTACTCAGACAACATGTACTCTCCTCTTCAATTCTCGCACTCTATTAGCCTATGTAGAATGCTGAGTCACTGTGAGCTCAGAAAACATAATCTGGGAGCAGCAGCTAATGAGCCAGGGGTATGTGGTAAATAAATAAAAAGATTGTGCTACAATGACAAAGATGAAACTAGACTGCATCATTCATATAGCCTGAGGCGGTAGCTAGAAAAATAATGAATGGATAGATGACTGGGTGGTTGGCTCTGTTCTTGGGGCTTATCAGAGTTATACAGAATGTAAGGTTACTAATGATATTAGAAATAGTTTCATACTAAACAGTTGATTTGATGTCACATGTAAATGGTTTCATTACATCATGTTTGTTTATTATTCAGAAAATAGTGAGGAGATCATAGGCTATTTTCTTAAATGAAAAAAATATCATTCTTACATCAGTTTCTTAAAGAATTACAACATTTATTTACCACTGAGAGTATGGTTTTCAAATATGTCAAAAATGGTGGCAGTCCTATAAAAATACTCCAAGACTACTCCCTGATGAATTTGTCAGAAATACAACTCCCTCAGAAATGCACATCATCTTCATTAAGAATTCCAGGAGGTCAAGAAGTAATTGTTTCCATACTGACAGATAAATAATATCGGTCTAAGTAAACTCTAACCATCATAAATGAAGCTATCAGAATATTTACTCATAATCACTGTATTTTCCCCTTCTTGGCATGAATCTGATGTTTTACACAAGTGACAGGTCTCCACACTGAATTCAGCCATATTATCTCACTTTCATGCTATCATTTCAGAAGCAAAAGGAAATGAAAGCTAGGTAGAAACAGCATAGTTAATTAGACTGTGGGGTGCGTTATGTTTGATACTTCCCACCCAACCACAGAGATCCTCTCATCTGCCGCAAAATCTCTCTCTCTCACACACACACACACACACACACACACACACACACACACACACACAAAGAGTACACACCCCACCCAGCTCCCCTGTGGTATCCTCATTAGTCACACTTCCCCTGATCTGGAGAGGCCACTGTGAGTCACCTCACACACACATGCACACACACACATGTGTGCGCACACATGCACATATAAGCTCCACAGAAATTAAGCCCTCATATCAGGTAGAAAAACATTTCTCATATATTTCACAGATGAAACAGTGTGGCGTAAGTGCCTGCTAATGATAATCATACTCCAGACTTTGATAAAAGAAAAAGTGCTGAATTCCTAATTTTCTCAATTCATTTCCTCCTTACCACAAGCCAAATGGAGATCTTACATCTGAAATTTGATTATGTCTGGCTTTTGCAAACCAACAGTAATCATTAGCTTTACATGTTCAAGCTTTGCTTTTCAGGAGGAAAAAAAGGTTTAAAAAAATAGAACTATAGTAACTTAGATCACAATGTAAAGAACATTTATTTATAAAGTTGAAAATTTACCAACCACTGATCTAGATGCATTTCTGAGTATCAGTTTATTTCGTTAGCATCATTCACAGAATCAAATAGCTGGAGAAGTCATTGAAAAGCTATCAAGCCAATCATCCAGGTTCAGATGGAACTGTACCAATATAGGCTAAGAAGAAATATATATATCTCCTTTCTAATGAAGTACAAATGAGTAGCCATATGTCCCTTCTTATCCTATCTCCAAATCTCAAAACCTCGCCAGTTCATCAGATCCTTTTGGAACACAATGAAACCTCTTTTGTTTTGTTTGAGCTTCAGACAAAAGGGAAAATACTTGGTAACATCTGCATACTAACCCCAATAACAAAATTATTAATGAATATGGGAAATAATGGGGCACAGAGAATGAGGTCATAGAAGGTGAAACTCACGCATGTCTCCTGTGAAAGCCACCATCACCTGGACTTGGTTTCATAATGACTGCAAGATGAACACTTGGATTCTTTTCATCTTATTTTTCCCTTCCTTGCTAAGATCACTTTTCCTTCCTTCTCTTTTACTTTGGGGGAACAACAACAAAAAAGATGACAGATGTTAGATAACAGTCCTAGACATTCCCAACAAAAAGGAAGCCACCAAATTGTGAAGTTGCCAAAGGTCAGAAAATAGTTCTGCTAAATGTGTTTAATTGCTGTGAAATCCCTGTTCCTGTTTCTGCTCTCCAGTAAATGAATCCTCACTTCCTGCTCAATAACCCCACTGTCAGCAGAGGAGTGAAGAAGTACTACTGCAACCAGCTTCCACCATGTGCCAATGATGCCTAGTTCTCAGGGCTTTGATCACTCTCACTTGCTGTATCAAAAGGACCCACAGAGTGCTTTTAAATAGGCCTTCAATGGGATGATAAAAGAGAAACATGTTCAGGAACAGTTACTGAAATTGAGCCGAGACTGAAGCTGGAACCAGGCCCACTTCGTATCCATCTGCCACCCACTCCGAATGTGCCAGCATTGCCTACTCTCCACCCCTGTGCCTCTTCCTTATACTTGGAAAGCTGCTTCCCTTACTCAGAAAGGTAACACACCTGCTGTAGTTTTCTACATGAAAACTCCTTTCATGGCAATGACTACAGTCTTATTCAACCTAATATTTGGAGGGGGGGAGGTTGTTTTCAGTTTCTTTTTCCATATTTTAATATCTTGACTACATCCATTCATTCATTGTCTCATTCATTTATTGAAAATCTAATAGGTGTCAGATATTTTACTAGATTTTGGTTAGAAAATGGTGAGACAGAACTTGCACACTTCCTGTGTTCAGTGAAGCTTTCAGCCTATCTAAATAAATCAAGAAATCACAAATATAACCTTTGTATGAAGACAAGTGTTACACACAGATGGACACATGTCCATGGTGGTGTGAGTTTATAAAAGGCTGAGCTGATCTAGCCTCACAGGTGAAAGAAGATTCCTCTAATGAAACAGTGATTGAGCTGAGTTGTAGAGGAAGCATAGGAGCTCATTATATAAAAAAAACCACTTTCTTTGTTACACAAATCTATATTTCACTTGGGTCAACACTGTTCATCATTTCCAGAAAGAATGAGAATAATCCATCTTCCTTTTACAAAATAACTAGTGGCCTGGTGCACGAAATTCGTGCATGGAAGGGGTGTTCCCTCAGCCCAGCCTGCATGCTCTCCAATCGGGGACCCCTTGGGGGATGTCCAACTCGCAATCTGGGACCATTGGCTCCTAACCGCTCACCTGCCTGCTTGCCTGATTGCCCTTAACTGCCTCTGCCTGCCTGCCTGCCTGCCTAATTGCCCCTAACCTCTCTGCCTGCCTGCCTGATCACCCCTAACTGCCTCTGTCTTCCTGCCTGATTGCCCCAAACTACCCTCCCTGCTGGCCTGATCTGCCTCCAAGTGCTTTCCCCTGCCAGCCTGATCTCACCCCCAACTGCCTCTGACTGCCTGATCACCCCTAACTGCCCTCCCCTGCCAGCCTGATCTCACTCCCAACTGCCCTCCCCTGCCAGCCAATTTGGTTCTGATTGGTCGATTTCTATGCCAGTCAGAGTTAAAAGCTCTGCCTCCTAGGCAGCCATTGGCTCCTCACAGTTCACCCAGATTTGGTTCTGATTGGTCGGTATCTATGCCAGTCAGCATCTCCAGGCCTATCTCCAGGCCTGATCAGAGAGGCAAGGCTGATCAGCAGCCCCCGGAGGCCCAGAGAGAAACAGAGGCACAGCTGCTGGTGAAACCCAAAGAGAAAGAGAGAGGCAACAGCTGATCAACAGCTGCCAGGGAGGCTGTGGATCAGACCCTGCCTTTCTCTCTGGGCCTCTCTCTGGGCCTGATCTGCAGCCCCTTCAGCAGTCAGTACTGGGTCGCTGCACCTGCACCCGGCAGCAGTCAGTGCTGGGTCACCACGGCGACCCAGCACTGACTGCAGGACTGACTTCCGATGTTCAGTCGAGCCTTCCATCAGCCGTTACAGACCTTGGGTTTTTATATATTAGGATGGTCAGAAACTGAAAATATAAAACCCATTCATCTCTGTGTTTAACAATAAACAGAACACAGGGGCTTTTCCCCTTTGCTTTCCAACTGAATTTGTTAAACTCATAAAGATTAAATGAATGGACCACCCTTCACATGTTACTCCTCCACCATATGTAGGATAAAAGTTAGAAAGTTTGTTTTCCCTTTAATAGTAAGACTTTTTTTCTTGTCTCATTTTCTGGTGAAATTAATATCCTTTCTCATTCCATATTCCCCATAAAAGTACATATTTGTAAAGACATTTTGCTGAACTTAAGAGAGAATTAGACTCCAACCCACTTCAAAGCATTCTCAAACACCTTACCTCAAGTGTCTCAAAAATAAAAATTGTGTCCTTCACTGCACAATTTACAACACCATCTCAGTTTTTCCTGACTTTTTGTTAAGATATGGTATGTATATTCAAGCCCCAATTTTTTTTCTAACCTTATAATCCCAACTCCTTCCTACAATTCTGACTACAATTTCCTTCATGTAAGAAATCTCTCCTGGTTTGTCTACATAGACAGAGTTCACTCTGATTCTTTATTTCATTCCACTGCCCTTATTTTTGTTAGCACCACTTATCTAGCAGGCTGGCTTGGATGCAGAATCTCAGGGAAACAGGGCTATTAATCAGGCCCAGTGACAGTGACTCTGTGTTTCTTCTCTATATGGAAACATAAAATATGGCCCAGTCACACCTGAACATTTCAGGAGTGATTACAAGGAAGCAACATAGATCTTATCCATTACTCCCCATTGTTTATGAGGCCTGTCAATCTATCAAAGAAGAAAATGAAGTAAGTCTGCCATGATTTGTCTTCAAAGTACCACACTGACTGTTTCCTATGTTATCATGCATCTTTTTAAAATATGTTTTTATTGATTTTAGAGAAAGGAAGGGAGAGGTACAGAGGGATAGAAACATCAATGATGAGAGAGAATCATTAATTGACTGCCTCCTATATGTCCCCTACTGGGGATCAAGCCCACAACCCAGAATGTGCCCTGACCAGGAATCAAACCATGACCTCCTGATTCATTGGTCAACGCTCAACCACTGAGCAACATCAGCCAGGCTATCACGCATTTTTATTTTTTCCCACATGATGGTCATATTGACAATATCATGTGTCTTAAAGGAAAGAGCAACTGCCAAGGTTAGTGTATAACAAGGAGCTTGAAATCCAAGGAGATCAGTATCCAGGACAGGAAACCAAGTAACTGCTATCCAGGAATGCCTACAGGGTCAGGAAACTGAGAGTCTAAACCTAGACAAGGAGTAACAAATATTGGGAAAAAAAAGCAGGTAGGATCTTGATACTAAGTCACCTTTTTGTAATTCCCTACTCATTCATATATTTTCTATAAAGCAGGCAGCAGTTCCCAAATTTGGGTTGTCTGGTTGGGGTGGCAAGTGATTGGCACAAAGCATATCAGCATCTGACACTTGTTCTGAACTCTACCCTACATAACAACATCATAAGTAACACCATGATCAACTAATAGCCAACGTTCTCCTGCTGTTAGAGTCACATGAGGGCATTTTGCAACATGAAGGTTATCTATCACTAAGGCATACTATTGAGAATATATTCCCAGGTGTCCCAGGGGTATCCTCAATAATTCATTATGAATCTATCATCCAAGTTCTTATATAATTGATTTTCAAGCTTAGTTATGTATACAAATAAACTCTTGGGGGTAATAGATTCCATATATTTACAACCTATTTATATAAAAGTAACCCATTTCATTTTATTTGACCTAAAAATAAGAAAGAAACCAGTTTTTATTAAGCATCAAATATGAAGTAATACAGGCTGTTTGTCAACCTTCAATTCTTTCCATCATTACAAGCCTGCTATGGTGTCCATTTTGCAGCTTAAAATACTGAAGCTCAATGAAGTCGACTACTCAGTAATCAGGGGAGCAGAGACTACCAAAGATATGACAGATAAGTCTGCCTTCCAAACACCTGCCTGCCCTCTGTTCACAAACATACCTCATGAGTTTTGGGCAGCCTTAGAACATACTATGGTCTCTCTTCTCCACCCCAAATTCCTATAAGTTACAAAAGAAATTATTAAAACTAACACAAGGAACCCTCAGGAAACCTCAGGTTCAGGGACACTATTATGACCCCTGCACAATGGGAGACAGCATGTAAACAAAGCTCCAACATTCAGCTGTAAATAAGAAGTGACTGTTAATAATGACAACAATGTGGAATAAATTCTACATGATGGCAACATGGTAGTTGACAAAAGGTAAGTAAAAGAGGGTGGAAATGGAAAGAATGCTAGAGTTCTTGGTGGAATAGTATATAACCAATCCTGAGCCACACTAAAAATATATCTTCACATAAATCAAATATGTATTCTAAATATGTATTTATACATACAGTAGGTCCTTGGTTTACATGGGAAATCTGTTCCTACAGTGCGACATAATACGATTTTTGCCGTAAGTCGGAACCCACCTACATAGCACCTACGTCACTCACATGGAGCACATACACAGCAGTAATGAAGTGAAACAGTAAAAAAAAATTTAAAAGAAAGATAACAATTCCTGACCTGTACTTGTGGAAAATAAATAATAAAAAACATAAAGCACATATGTACATACGTCGAAATAACGGAACTTTTTTTTTTTATAAATAAATGAAAGATGGCAACGTAACCACAAAACGATGTATGTCGAGTCTGATGTAACCCGAGGACTGTCTGTAAATCAAACCTATATATTTAAAATACATATCAAAATGTAAAATCTTACCTATCAAACACATGTAGTTTATTAGAATGGCCATCATCATAAGGATAACAAATGCTAGTACAGATACAAAGAAAAGGAAACTTGTGCATTGTTGGTGTGATTATAAATTGGTGCAAACACTAGGGAAAATGGTACAGAGGTTCTTCAAAAAATTAAAAATAGAATTACCATATGATCCAGCAATTTTATTCTTGGAATATATAAAACAATATATACTCAAAAAGATACCTGCATCCCCATGTTCATTGCAGCATTATTTACAATGGCCAAGACACAGAAACAATCTAAGTATCCATTAATGGATGAATGGATAAAAGGTTTTGGTATAAATACAATGGGATATTATTCACCCATTAAAAAAAATAAATTCTACCATTTGTGACAACATGGATGTACCTTGAGGCATTACACTTAGTGAATAAGTCAGTCAGAGAAAGACAAATACTGTATGATCTCACTTACATGTGGAATCTATAACAGTAAAAAAAAAATGACAAACATAAAACCCATAGAAAAAGATATCAGATTTGTGGTTACCAGAGGTGGGGGGTGGAGAAAGGAGGATTAAAGGAAGGCAATCACAAGATATAAACTTTTAGTTATAAGATAAAGAAGTACTAGGGATGTAATGTGCAGCGTGATGACTATAGTTAACACTGCTGTGTTGTATACAAGAAAGTGGGTAAGAGAGTAGATCCTAAGATTTCTCATTCTTATTATAGCTATATAAGATGGTAAATGTTAACTAAATCTGTTGTGATAATCATTTTTCAATTTTATAAATCAAGTTGTATATCTTAAACTTATATAGCAATGTGTGTCAATTGTTACTCAATAAAACTGAAAAAAAGGAGGGCAAGTATGTGCATTAAAAATTTAGAATGCTAAATTTTTAGAGAAATGTTTAACTTTCAAGTAATTAAAGGGGAAATAAATAAAACAACTACAACAAACACAACAAAACACTCAATTCAGCGAATTTTGGGACATGGGAGGGAGAGTAAAAAGCATGACAAACAAAATAATTCCTATAAAGTAAAATTCAAATTAAATATAACTATATTAATTCAACATTTAAAATACAAGGTTTTCCAAATTCTGCTGAAAGGAAATCAAAAATATATCTAAAGCAAAATTTCAGATGAATGTACAAATTAAAGGTAGAAAAGGAGATACCCAAAAAGTTAATAAAAAGAAGCTATGCAATGGTGATGTGCAGAAGAAAAGGAGAAACAGCAGCAGCAATATGAAAAGCAAGAACAAGAACCAAAAAGATTATTTCATGTTGATAAAAGTAACAATCAACAGGGAAAACCTTGATGAAGCAAGCAACATAATTGGTAAGAAAAATGTAATTCAAATACAAAGAGAAACTGATAAATCTGCAAACATTTTATGTTTGCAATGTACCTTTCTAGCTAATAGATCAAAATATTTAATGATATTGAAGATTTAATTAATAAGTTTACATATATATAAGTTTTGTTTGTATATATGTATGTATGAATGTATAGATAGATGATAGATAGATTAGATAGATAGGCAGATAGATAGATGATAGATAGATAGATAGACATTGTGTTCAAACATTATAGAGGTAGCCTTGAAAACTGACCATATAGTAGGGGAATACATCATATTCCAAAAGAGCTTATTTCATTAAAGACACATTCATTAGGCAGGATGAAATAAAATTAACAACTAAAATAACATTAAAAAGCAATGCAAATTTTTAAACTAGGAAATACAGTGATTTTTAATAACTCATGTGCCACAGGGAGGGGGGTGGGATAAGAAAGGGGTCCTAATATGAGGTGACAGGAGAAGATTTGACTTTGGGTGGTGGGCACATGGCCCTGTATACAGATTTTGTAAATTAGTAATCCACACATGAAACCTAAGTGTTCATGATGACTGTCACCCCAATAAAATTTAATTTAAAAAAATAACTCATATATATAAAAGCCAAGTGACCAGAATGAACAGAATAACGAGAATGACAGGTCGCTATGACGTGCACTGTGGCCAGCCAACTGGCCCAATTGGGGGCAGAGCCAGCTGGCCAACCTCCCACGACTCCTCCCCCTGGCCGGCCCCATCCCACCCCCGCCAGCCGGCCCCAATAGGGCCCTGATCAGGAGTGGTGCTGGCTGGCCAACCTCTGGTGTCCCCTTCCCCTGGCCAGACTGGCCCCAATTGGCCCCAATCTGGTCAGGCTGGCCAGACCCCACCCATGCACAAATTCATGCACTGGGCCTCTAGTGTATAAATAAAAGACAAATTGGAAACAGGAAATGTAACAGTAAAAGAGCACTAATATTAAAACCAGTGAGAGATGCTCAGAGGAAGTTTTCAGCAAACTTACCCATGGGACATGGCAAAAGCAGTCCTGAGAAGGAAGTTCACAACACTTACAGGCCTACCTCAAGAAAAAAGAAAAAGGACTAATAAACTATCTAACCCTACAACTAAATGAATTAGAAATAGAACAACAAGAAAAGCTCAGAGGAAGTAGAAGAGAGGAAATAATAAAGATCAGAGCAAAAATAAATTACACGGAGACTAAAAAACAAAACAAACAAACACAGTACAAAGGATCAACAAATCCAAGAGCTGGTTCTATAAAAAGATAAATAAGATTGATGAACCCCTAGCCAGACTCATCAAGAAACAAAGAGAGAGGACCCAAATAAATAAAATCAGAAATAAAAGAGGCAATATAACACCAGACACTACGGAAATACAAAGGATTGTAAGCAAATATTATGAACAACTATAGGCCAACAAACTGGACAACCTGGGTGAAATGGATAAATTCCTAGAAACATACAATCTTCCCAAACTCAATCAGGAAGAATCAGAAAACTTGAGTAGGCTGCCCTAACCGGTTTGGCTCAGTGGATAGAGCGTCGGCTGGGACTCAAGGGTCCCAGGTTCTATTCCAGTCAAGGGCATGTACCTTGGTTGCGGGCACATCCCCAGTAGGGGGTGTGCAGGAGGCAGGTGATTGATGTTTCTCTCTCATCAATGTTTCTGACTCTCTCTCCCTCTCCCTTCCTCTCTGTAAAAAATCAATAAAATATATTTTTAAAAAAATAAAAGAAAACTTGAGTAGGCCAATAACAATGGATTAAATTGAAGCAGCAATTAAAAACTTCCAGCAAATAAAATCCTGGACCGGATGGATTTATAGATAAATTTTACCAACCATTCAAAGAACTATCCTCCTCAAACTATTCCAAAAAATTCAAGAAAAAAGAACACTTCCAAGCTCTTTTTATGAAGCCAACATTATCCTAATTCCAAAACCAGATAAAGACACTCCAAAGAAAGAAAATTGCAGGCCAATATCCCTGATGAACACAGATGTTAAAATCCTCAACAAAATATTAGCAAATCGGATCCAGCAATATATTAAAATGATCATACAACATGATCAAGTGGGGTTTATTCCAGGGATGCAAGGCTGGTACAATAATTGCAAATCAATAAATATGAAAAAAAGAGTCCAATAGAATGTTTTCATTGAATTTGACAAGATAATTCTGAAATTCATATAGAAGGGTTAACATTCAGGAATAACCAAAACCTGGAATTGTGTCCTACCAAATATCAAAATATACTACAAAGATGTATAAATAAATAACATAGCATTAGTTCAGAAATAGACATCTTAATCAATAAGATAGAATAAAAAATTGAGAAGTTGGCTCATTACATGTGAAAATTTTGTATATGAGAAAAATAAGCATTTTAGGTTAGTAGATAAAGGCTTTTATCTAGTTAATTTTTTTAAAACTCAGGGAACATACTATGCTTTACACACTCCTTTGTTTATTTCACAATATATACATATTTCAATTCATCAACATTGTATACCTTAAACTTACACAATATTATATGTCAATTATATCTCAATACAGCTTTAGGGAAAAGATTTACTGAAAATTATTTTTACCTAAGCCTGGTTATCTCTTAGGGTTGTTGTATTTAATGAGATGGTACATGTAAACAAAAAAAAAGCTAAAACAAAAACAATAAAATATATTAAAATGTCCCTAACATAATAAACACTCAGTAAATTTAGTATTAATAATTATTTTTAAATTTTAGAATAAATTAAAATTTGATTGATGACAACAATCAAATATTCTTCTTCTTTGTCTTATCTTCCTTAGAATGTTTGCTGAATTAAATCAGAACCCAGTACTCCATTCTCTTACCTTGCTCTATTATTTTTTAGTTTCTCTTATAACTTGATTTATTTTAATAATTGCCTCAAAAGAAAACTTCATTCCCAAATACAACACAGTTAAATATAAGATTAATCATTTTATAAGCCATTTTGAGCAGAAAAGTGAGAGGGAATAGAAAGCTTCAACTACTTTTTTTTAAAAGTTAAAGTAATTTATACATATGAAGGTATCTTTCCCTTTAAGTTCACCAATTGGTATATCTGTCTATTTAAGACTACAACCCTGCTGGAAATCTGCTAAAAATATAAATTGCTAAATGTGGTAAATTTTTCTTCCCTTAAATTGTGAGATTACTTTTAAAAATGTATCTATATTTCTAATAACCTCTATCTGAAAATGATTTCTAAATTGCTACTCAGTTACATACTTTCTTCCTAAGGAGTAAAAATACATGAGGGGAGTGGCTGGGACAGTGATTTGTCTGGACAAATGAAGCTTCGGGATAAATCTTATGCATCTTCTTGGCCTAGGAGATAAAATGAGCCAGGAATAATCAATAATGACATAAATCAAGAATAGACCACACGTCAAAGCAAATTTGAAATTTTGTATGTTTGGGGAGTAGTGGTGGGCAGCTGATTCAGAAATGTAGGTAATAAAGCAATGGCTTGTCTAATTAATAGGAACTCTCTAAATTCAATTTATATAACCACCTAGAATAATTACAGTTCTCAGGAGAACTTAAAGAGTAAAAACATTATAAAATTGAAGGCAAAATGGTTTTTAATGCATACTGGAAGAAGCTTTGGTTTCTTAATGATTCATAATCATTACCTAAAATAACATAGTTTGTCAAAGAATTTTTTTTCATCTTTCAAGTAAATGTAGAGCTATAATACATCCCTGAGGTTTTAAAAAAAAATGCTCTTGGCTTTCTTCCAATAATATGCTCATAGAATCTTAGAGAGAAGAGCAACAATTTTAGCCTGAAACCTCCCCAACTAAAATCCCTCACTTTGTGTATGAAAATCAAGAATTAATTCTCACCTCATCCTTAAGTCTGGGAAAGTATCAACAACAGAAAAACACATTCACAAAAAATCCTGCTAATGGATACAAACAGAAAGAATTTTTCAGAGTAGATAAACACCACTCTAATGTGTTTTTTTAAAATAGAAAAATATATCAAAGGTTATTATAAAAAATTAAATTTGCTAATGATATATAAAGAGCTTGAGATATTAACCATATTCCTTTTACAAAAATAGAACTCCATCTCTATTGAGTTAGTCATGGTGAGTCATCATTCACATTGGCCTAATTTCTGGAGGCCCCCAAACCACCCCTTTAAATTGAAAAGATGAGAGAGATGGACATGAGAGAGAGAGAGAAACAGTATGGGAGTAGGATAGAAATAGAGAATGCTACAGGAATTCTGTATCACCATAGAACTCCAATCACTGAATACATTAAGTAAAACTTACCTCTATCAGAGAGACAGCTAAAAACAGACTACTAAAATTATGATTTTATATAAAACTTTATAAAAACAGGAGGTTACACTGTAGCTTTATAATACAGATGGCCAGAATTGTTCATTTCATTGGAAGAGAAGGAAACCTCTTAATTTCTCTCCCTCTTCTCACATTGACACATATTATATTACCTGACAAGTGTCTTTGAAGATACATAAGGGACATGTGGGATATAGGTGGGAGAGTGATCTTACAATGCCCAACCTTTAGCAATAAAACAAGAGGTTTGGTTAGATCACGTTACTGTGATGGCAACACAGTTTGGGGTAAAGTCCTAGTGCAAGGACTAAATAACAAAATTTAGGATAATTCGCAGGCACTGTCTACATCCTGTCTGTCCCTTAAGGTACATCTTAGGTACCACCAGTTCCACACAAAACGATAATGCCTGCCTCAGCTCATTCAGCCTCTGCTGCTTTCGTGATATAATGCAATCGTGTCTATTATTGCTCACACACTTGTAGGGCATGTGCCTTACACTTTTGTAGCCACAGTGGCCTCCTCCTCGTCATTCCTCAGATGTAACAGGACAGGAACAATCCCACCACGGGGCTTTGCACTAGCTGTGCCCTCTGTCTGGAATGCACCTCCATAGGATATGCACAAGGTAACTCTCATTGCCTTCAAGTCTTTCCTCAATCACCACCTTCTCAATGAACATAACCTGGCTCTCTCCCTAACCCCTGCACCCCCAAATGCTCAGATCCCGCTCTATTTATCCTTTTTCCATCTGTTCATTATTATCATCTGCTAATATACTATTCATTTCCTTATTCACTGTGTCTGTTATTTATTGCCTGCCTCCCTTTTTTAGAATGCAAGGTCCATAAGAGCAGGAATCCCTTTTAGTTCACTATTGTATTTCAAGAGCCTGTAACAGTATCTGGCACATAGTAGGTGCTCAACAAACATTTGCTGAATGGACTAATGAGTATATGTCTTTAAGCCTCACAACAACCCATTAGATAAGAAACAAAACCTTAGAAAGATCAAGAACTGATCCAAGGTGACACAACCAGGAAGCAAGGAATCAGAATTATTACCACATAGTACTAGGGCACCTACATTATAATACCCACTACTTTGACCTTACGAGTAACATTAGTTCTATGCATGCCTCATTTTCCCCACTAGTACTAAGTCTTGTGTTCAATAAGTGCTCAGTAAACATAGGAGAAAAAGGAAGAAGAAGGAACAAGTTATAAACATTACCCATTATCAGTAGTTCTAATTTTCAGAAAATAAGCGATAAAGAGGAAGAACAGTAGTGCAAATGAATAGCCCATTTCTCAGCACCACCATACTTAGGAAAGTTATGTAGAAAAGGAACCTATCTGTCATAATAAGAACCTACCCAGACCTAGTTCCCTTAAGTCTTTTAAGAAAAATCACTTCTTATTCCAGTCTGTGGGTACTAGCTAGAAACTGACTTTAAATTAATAAAATAACACTTTTAATGTTAGACAGTCTAAAATGATCAGTACCATGAATTTACCCAACCTTTCTTTCTGTGTGTCATTTTTTGGCTTAAGTATGAAGTATTATCACACTGAAAAAAAAAGTATGTATTAGAAATTATTGTGAAGCTGGGTTTTTTAAAATATTTTCTTTTTGTTCCCTTCTCTTACTACTTGAAGAATTAGGAAGAATTTGAAATTATATTTAAAGACTCACCTACTTCTAGCCCTGACTGGTTTTTTGTTTTTTGTTTTTTTCAGTGGTTAGAGCATTGGCCTGTGAACTGAATGGTCACAGTCTCTGCTAAAAGCACATACCTTGGTTACAGGTTTGATCCCTGGCCCTGGTCTGGGCATGAGCAGGAGGTAGCCAATCAATGTGTCTTTCTCATGTTGATGTTTCTCTCTTTCCCCCTCCAACCTTCCCTTCCATTCTCTCTAAAAAATATCCTCCAGTGAGGATTAAAATATATAGTAGTTATATGTAGAAATACATAGTAACCCTCATAACCTGGCAATTGACTCTATGCCAAATTGCTATATGAGATGTTACAAAGAGTGAACACATTTGATAAAATACTCAGGAGAATATTCACATTTCAAAGTGTGTACCTTGCCATTTGAGCAGTGAAAATAGATAAAAAGTGAATGTTTAAGCATAAATTATCAGGCAAAACGCATTAGATTTTGGATTTGATATTCCTTGAAGACAAGGTCTTTCTCATGTTCACCTTTATATTTTCAGAGCTGACCCAGTGCCTGACTCAGAAGAAACATTCAATAAATGTTTATGGAATCAGATCAATATGCCTCAGGTCTCAACCAGAGATCTCCCTGCTCCAATTTAGCAATATATGAAGCATAACAATCTTTTTACCTAATTGGCTCTGTGACTTTGTTAACTGGCCCAAAGTCTTGTTCCTACAAATTACTTCGATATAACTAATGGGGTTCTCTATTTTCTCTGAACTAAATTAATGCCATCAAATCACTACATAAATTTGCATAATCTTCTAAATCCTTCTTTCCCTATTTCTTGAAAGTAGAAACTATATGTGTAAGTATACACCACACTAAATAGAGTAAGTTTCCAAAATTACTGTCATTTGTAGAAGAAATCTGGTGAATAAACACCAAAGCAAGAAATGGAATTATTATAGGTAGTATGAGTATACACATACTACCTGGTAGGCTTTTAAAGCGTTATAAATACCATGAAAATCACACATGATAATAAATAGGTGAAGGAAGTAAAAGTAAAGGTAAAATTATTTCCTGATCTCCTAAGTTCTCAAGAGCCATATGTTATTCTTCTTTGTATCCCTACATTGAACACATAGCAGGCCCTCAATTTATGTTGAAGTATCAGTAAATGGGGGGGAAATGTTATTCCAAAAATCACCCATAAAGGTTAGCTGTTTATGAAAGTATCAACAGATTTATAACAATTAGTGCCTAGTAATAGTACTAGATTCCTTTTTCATTGAACACTTATTTGATCTCAGGTACAATGAAAGCATTTTATGTTCATTACATCAGTTAATCTTAAATGTGACTTTAATGAGAGAAAGGTATCATAACTCCCACTTGATAAATGAGAAAACTGTGGTTTAAAAATAAGCAATTTTCCCAAAGCCACCCACATAGTAAGTAGCAAAGCCAGGATTTGAATCCAAGTGTGCCTGATGTTCATATTCTTAACAACCATACCTAGAATAATTGGTTAGTTGGGGTGCCGGAAACCAATCATTGTCTCACTAATACAAAGATGTGGACAAGGAACCTGGAAGGCTGGTCAACCTTGAAGCTCTGAAAGGTCAGAGCCAACCACTTCCTATCTAATTGAGACAATGGTAACTGAGGCAACTTCCCCACCAAATAATCATGTAAATCCTTACTGATAAGATAATCTGCCTGTTACTGGAATTACCTGCCTAAGGGCAATGGGTGTATCCCAAACCTGAATAAAAGGGATGGCAAGGCCAAAGCAAGGCGTAGTCCTCCCCCTAGAGGTGGGCTCCCGCCTGACCCCCAATATTCCCAAATTAATGCTTTTCTAGTCTCTTTTTATTTGTGTGCAGCCTTCTCCAGAACCTGAACCCTGAACTGGAACCCTGAACCACGCGGGATGTGAAAGGGGTTCCCACATTGGGGGAATATTACTGAAAGGAGAACACAACTAACAAGAAGGTCAAAAAATTTCTTGAGTATCCAAAGTCCTTCATGTTATTCCTTATAACACGTCAAAAAAAATCCGCCTCGTCAGGGTCACTGCTTTATTTTATTAGAAAGAACAACCCTGATGTGAGAGTAATTAACTTCAGGGGAAAGTTTTTTATTAGAATACCAAAAGAATTAAGTTTGTTGTACCACTGAGGTGCCTGGTCTTTCTTTTTGATGAGAAAAATACTATTTTTCCGTTGCCTTATAAACCCTGGATTCTGTTCTGGAAACCTACAGGCTAGAAAATACTTCTAATGGGATTTGAGAACACAAAGAAGCTCTGGAACTGAAGGGTATGATTAGAGATGAGAGAACCAGGACTCAACAGAGGGTCATGCCAATATCCTGTCCTTGTGTCGTGGGCCAAATAAATGCTGAGACTCCCAAATAACAGTCTTCTCAGCCTTTATGGCTCTCCATCCGAGCGAGTGATTGATTTACTGCAACTGTAAGGGAAAAGGTCCAGACAAAGGTAAAAATAGCAGAGCCCACATGGTACAGGGAGGCAATTTTCTTTCAACTCAATCACTCAGAAAGAGTCCTGGAAGATCTAGAAGCAATTCGTGTTGGCGGTAACATAGTTCATTTTCTAGAAATGCAAGAAATTTGGGTTTGAGGATTTGCAGCAACAAAATAGGAATACAAACTAACAAAAATTTGAGCTTGCACTACAGTTTAAAATGTTTAACTGCCATGAGAGGATAGATTAGAGAACAATGACTCTATGTTTCACCATAGGAGAAGATCTGCTTCACTCCCATTACATAGCTTTACAATGTTTTATAGCTTTTTTTGTTGTTGTTCTGCATTGAATTTCCAAATATTTCTGTCTTTTTTAAAATTTATTTTTATTGTTGGCACTATTACAGATGTCCCCATTTTCCCCTCCTTTGTCCACCTCCATCAAGCACCGCCTTCCCTCTGGCCATCACCACACTGTTGTCTGTATCTGTGGGTTACGCATATATGTTTTTGGGCTACTCCCTTCACCTTCTTTCATCCAGTCTCCCCTCAACCCCCCTCTGGCAGACAATTGTCAGTCTGTTCCATGTATCCATGCCTCTGTTTCTGTTTTGTTCATTGGTTTATTTTGTTCATTGGATTCCACATATAAGTGAGATCATATGGTATTTGTCTTTCTCTGGCTAGCTTGACACTGAGCTCTGCATCTCCTTGCAAAACCAGGAATCACACCCTCCTGACTCAAATTTATCCTTAGAGGGGGACAAAAGGGGAAAAAACTTACTTTTCACATTGTCTCAAATATAGTGTTTGCCAAAAATATCAGTTTATTCACACAAGTGCTTACAATTAGTGATGTGATATCAACTGAAATCACATACTCCTTTATTCTAACAGTGAATTCTGATCTAAGGACTGAAAGTATTCTGTGAATACTTCATCTGCATCAAAATCCAGTATAATACCAGGCATAAAATCCTTTCTAATTGTACATGTAAAATCCTGCTTAATACTTGCTCTGACTACTTACTGGAAATGAGATGAGGGAAGAATCTGCTCAGTGTGACTGCCTGAAAATGGACAAAGCATTCTGATGCGGTGCTCTCTCATTGACCCATTTTCACAAATTCATTTAACTACTTGGACATCATCCTCTTAATTTGTAAAACCCAAAGCATACCCTACATTATTCTTAATACCTGCACATTCCTATGTCTCTTTTCTTTTAACATGTAATTGCTTTTCCACTGAAATTCTCCGGCAGGAGGAGCAGAAGTAACCAGGCCAATGGGGGGTTGCAGTTGGGAGCAACCAGGACAGCAGGGAGGGGGGCAGTTGGGGGTGATCTGGCCGGCACACAGAGGCAGTGAGGGGCGATCAGGCCAGCAGAGGGGGGCAGTTAGGGGCGGCCAGGCAAGCAGGCAGGTGAGCAATTAGGAGCCAGCAGTCTAGGATTGTAAGAGGGATGTCCAACTACCTATTTAGGCACAATCCCCACGATCAGGCCTTAACCGGCAGTTAGACATCCCCCAAGGGGTCCCGGATTGGAGAGGGTGCAGGCTGGGCTGAGGGGACACCACCACCACCCCACCCCACCCCGTGCACAAATCTCGCGCACCAGGCCTCTAGTTATTAATAATGTGAAATTGTGAACAAAATTAAATGAGTATGTGTTCATGAAAGATTAGTGTACTTTAAAGTGATTGACACATAGGTACAGTTACACGGCCTGGTTCTGTGTCCTATTAAGAAGAAGGCATTTCTACGATGTCAGGGTAAAGAAGGTTCTATTAAAAATGGCTCAGCTCTAGCCAGTTTGGCTCAGTGGATAGAGCATTGGCCTGCGGACCAAAGGGTCCGTGGTTCTATTCCAGTCCAGGGCATATACCTCAGCTGCAGGCTCCTTCCCTGCCTGGGGCCTGGTCAGGGCGTGTACAGAAGGCAACCAATTGATGGGTTTCTCTCACATTGATGTTGCTCTCTGTCTTTCCCTCTCTCTCCCACTCTCCCTAAAAATCATAGGAAAAATATCCTCCATTGAGGATTAACAAAAAAAAAAGTTCAAAAGCCAGAAGAATCCATAAGAAAGTGATGTTTGACCACATAAAAATTTAAAATTCCTGTATAGCAAATAATAGATAAATTAGTCAATAAACTACTAAAACAAGGCTGAAAAACTAACCACTATTTGGAAAAAATACATTGAAAAAGATAAAAATCTATGAAAACAGAATCCACAAACTAATAAAAACAATGGGTAGACATTAATAGGTAATTTGCAAAACATACACAAATGGTCAATAAACATAATAACCCCACTAATCATTGAGCATTAGAAATAAAAACAAAAAAAATTCAACTATCCAACAGGCAATGATTGTTTAAAATTAACAAAATCAACATTGGCAAGAGATGAAAGAAATGGGCACACTCAAAATACATTAGTGGAGTGCTAGGTTGTTACTACCTCTCCGATTTGGCTCTGTACACCTAAACAAGAAATGTGAATGTCCTTTCTGTCAAAAATCCCACTTCCAGGAATTTGCTCCCAAATAGCAACTGTCCACCCACAGAAAGATTTGTGCAAATCATGTTTATCATGATATTGTTTATACTGTAAATATTGGAAGCAATTTAAATGTCTATTAATATGGGATCACTTAAATAAAGTAAGGTATAGCCACATAAGGCAGCACCATATAGCCATTCAAAAGCAAGGTATATTCTTACAGTCACTGCCACAGAAAATACATCCCCAAAAGACATTGTGAGCATAGGAATAGGTTAGAGAAAACATGCATAGTATAGTCTTATACATGCATATACAGGCACATATTTACACACACATATACATGCACATATACATATATACATACACACATACATGCATGCATATACACAGAGAAATGTCAGAAAGCATATTCACCCAAATACCACTAAGTAATGGAGTTTCAGGTGAGTGTAACTTCTAATTTGTATTTTCTGTATTGTCTCATTTTTCTAAATAAGTTAAATTATTTTTATAATCAGAAAAAAATAAAGCTATTTTTTATTAGAAAACAAATATTATAGCTACTCCCCTAGAGATGATATTTTAATAATAATATAACTGCTCTAGGCTACTTTTATGTTTCATAAAGTTAGAAAAGCATTCTGGGATCTACAGGGATAAAAGAAAGAACATAAAAGGACATTTTAGACTGCTGTGAGACTGCCTAACCAAGTTTCATGTCTTACTAGCTGGGAATAATGACTCCTGGTCTTAATAGCAAGTTACTTAACCTCTCTGTGCTCAATTTCCTCTCCTTTGTAAAATGAGGGTAATTATATAACTTAACTCATAAGGTTATTATGAGGATGAAATAAGTCAAATTATGGAAGGCACTTAGCTTCACACCTGACATCCTAGAAAAAATATCAGCTGTTCATTGTAAAATGAGATACTGTATAGAATTATCCCTGCCCATCACAGAAGTAAATACTCCTTTACTATTGTTATCATCTACCTGCTCATCACATGACACCTAAGGGCACTGTGAGAAGACAAGTCATTTTCTCTGTCTCAGAATACAAAGGGTCAAATAGTGTATTGAACATGATTGAATTTAAATATAGCATCTCCAAACCAAGGACACAGAGAGAGGTCAACAAAGGCTTAGGAAGGCATACCAGCCAGAGTCCCAGGAGATCTGAGGTTGTCCAAGTTGGCAAGGTGATATCAATTACTTTGACAAATCAATAAACTACTATATAAAACTATTACTTATACAGTGCATGACAATTTTCAGAGAGCTCGCCCATTTCCATAAAAGAGTTGGCAATGTTTCTGATCCCTGTTCCAATTCCGTGGGCAATTGAAGACTGGTCCTTGACCATCATTTTAGGACACTGACTCCCACTTGGATAAAGATACAGGGGAGCTGGAGACCTGGGAGGAATGGTGGAGAGGACTGGGGAAGAGAAGGCAGATTATAGGCAGAGGACGAGCCAGGATACTGATGTGTGTGGGAAGCAGCAACAGGTCAGAAGCCCCCTCTAGTGAACTCTGACTAGAAAAGGAAAAACAGAACCTCACAAGTTAAAGCAGGGATGGAGGGATGGGGGTTAATTTGTTCATTCATTTATTCCAACGGACCAGTATGCCAAGTGATAGCCATACAATGAGGTGCAGGAACTCTCATGTAGCTTACAAGGTGGTGCCTGTGTGCTCACCTATCTAATAAGGTGACCCCAGGTCTGAAATGACCCCTCAGAAATCTTCAAGCCTCCAGAAAAACTATTAAACCTCTGAACTTATTGTTCTGTGTTTCTTAGACAATCTTCAAAAAAAAAAAAAAAACTTATTCAGGGTATGTTTCCAGCAAGAAATAAAAATTACAATCTTGAAAACAAGATTCATTAAATCATAAAATCTGAAATAGCAATAAGTTGTTCAAAGCTGTTAACTGTTTTTAAAATAATTTGTTTTCTTTCTCTCTCCTAACTACTTATAATAACTTATCTCATTAGGAACTCGGTTCAGGATTTACACAATAAGAAAGAAAAATACTGTCTGAAAATAAAA
The DNA here is from genome assembly GCF_963455305.1 of Plecotus auritus. NCBI lineage: Eukaryota > Metazoa > Chordata > Mammalia > Chiroptera > Vespertilionidae > Plecotus > Plecotus auritus. Next base: position 35,615,220 of record NC_137770.1, on the reverse strand, counting down.
TTTAAAAATATAGAAAAAGATACATTAGCCAAGCACCCTAAAACAGAGGTTATGCCCTGAAAGGGAAGGTAGGGGAGGGTGGGGGTAAGGGGGCGAGATCAACCAAAGGACTTGTATGCATGCATATAAGCCTAACCAGTGGTCACAGACAACAGGGGGGTGGGGGCAATGAGTGGGGGGGGGGGGGTTGGGAAGGTAATGGGGGGATGAGGACAAATATGTAATACCTTAATCAATAAAGAAATTTAAAAAAATAAACTACCCAAACTATAACCACAAAAAAAACAAATATATATACACACAAAAAAAGCAAAAACAGAGGTTATGCATTCATTTATAAATTTATGAAACATTCTCATTACACACACAAAAATTGTGCAAACTGCAAAAGAGCTGTTTATTTCCATAAAGCAATTAAGTGCATTAATTAATTTGTCATTCCTACCTCTGCCTGTGTGCTTTTGTGTGGCTCCCTATCTTTAGCTATCTCAAAGCACTTTCCCAAACATTTATTTTACTTTTATCCTTTGCTGTGGAGCTGCAAACCATCTTCCACAGTAGACTAGAGAAGTTAACATTGGTTCAGAAACAGAAAGTGGTGAAATGTGGCCCAGTGTGTCCCGTAATTAAACATGGTTGCAGGGACAGAGGGCTTCGCATTCATTCTCTTGCGAACAAAAATAATTAATCCAAAGCAAATCAAAAATGGGGGTTTCAAAAGCTATCCCTTCACAAAAGAAATGAAAGATAAGTTAAACTTGTTCTTTAAAATATAGGAAACTATGATTGTGTTGTCACGACTTTGTGAATAGATTCTCAGAACCCTAACTGAATGTACAGTGTCTGATGGTAACAAGAAGAAAATGCTTGGAAATTGAGTGTGACCGACAAAGATTTGGAGATGACCCAGCCTGGTCTGATCAAGTTTTGAGTCATCATCATTTGGGACAATCTCAACTAAGCAGCACAACTTCTCATGTCCTTGAAGTGTACATCTCTGGACACATGGAGAGCAGAGAACCATCCTGGGGAAAGCCAAATGCCAGAGAACCACACTGAAACAGCCCTCTGCCCATCCCAATGGCTGTTCTCAAGGCCTTGAATGAGTTGGGCTGACCTGTCTGTATTTATCAGACTGGTTATCACCTGATTTCAGAATGGACAAGGACAGGCCTTCACTTACCAACATTCTAGACCCACATATGATAAATAGAATATATATTAAATGTCCCCATTTTAACAGGGACAGACACATAGAAGCTGGATTTTGAGTATTCTAAGAATAACAACAATCATTTTTTGTACTTAAAAGCTTCAAATATGCTCATCATGTGTTCTTTTATTTGACCTCACTAGAGGCCCAGTGCACGAAATTCATGCATGGGGGCGGGGAGGTGTCCCTCAGCCCAGCCTGTACCTTCTGCAATCTGGGACCCCTCAAGGGATGTTCGACTGCCGGTTTAGGCCCAATCTCACAATCCAGGACTGCTGGCTCCCAACCGCTCGCCTGCCTGGCTGCCTGATTGCCCCTAACCGCTTCTGCCTGCCAGCCTGATCACCCCCTAAGCACTCCCCTGCCAGCCTGATCGATGCCTAACTGCTCCCCTACCAGCCCGATTGCCCCTAACTGCCCTCCCCTGCTGGCCCGGTCACCCCTAGCTGCCCTCCCTTGCCAGCCTTGTCACCCCTAACTGCCCTCCCTTGCCAGCCTGGTCATCACCAACTGCCCTCCCCTGCAGGCCTGGTTTCCCCCAGCTGCCTCCCCTGCAGGCCTGGTCACCATCAACTGCCCTCCCCTGCAGGCCTGGTCACCCCCAACTGCCCTCCCCTGCTGGCCATCTTGTGGTGGCCATCTGGTGTCCATATGGGGGCAGCCATCTTTGACCACATGGGGGCGGCCATCTTGTGTTGGAGTGATGGTCAATTTGCATATTACTCTTTTATTAGATAGGATATCAACTCTGTGATAGGAATATATGATTATATCTATAGCCAGGGCTCTTTTTCTGGCTTTTCCAGGATACAATGATGCAGAAGATAAACATTCTGGTTTCCACCTTATGTAAGTACATTGAGGTATCCAAGTTATACTTCTTCCAAATTCAACTATGTAAGGAAATTGATATCCCTGAGGTATAGAGAGAGGAAAAAGGATTTTACTTGATTTTGTATCCTTAGGCCTAGATATCTCTATTTATATCCATACCTATGTTGATAGATAGCCAGGCAGAGATATATCCAGGCACTGAAGACACACATGCATTTGTATTTCATAGTAAATATACATCAATATGAAATATGTTGAATAAGTGTTTGACTGATTGACTAATAGATTAATGAAAGCCTAAAAATTCTTTCTTTTCAGGTAAGCAAAATATAATAAGAAAAACAAACAAACCACATTCTCAACACATTAAGGATTGGCTGGCCTGGGTCTCTGAGGACCCCAAGTTGTTGGTTAACTGAAATTTAGACCTATCACCAAGAATATGGGAGAGAATACCATATTCACACTGAAACAGCCCCTCCACCCCCGCTGCCCATCCCACTGGCTGTTTACCAAATTATTCTATGTTTACCAAAAGACATATGCCTCCCTAGCTCACTTCAAAACTAATTAAAGCTCATATTCATTTTAAGTTGAAAATGAACCACAAAAATTTTAAAACAAACTAATGTATGGCATTAAACCATATGGGCTTTCTGTTATAAACTGTAGCATGCATATTTAACTGTTCTTCTAAATGTTTCCTCCTCCTCTTTGAAAATTCTCCAACAGTACACTGTTTTATTTTTTCCCCTTGAGTACCATATGAATACTCTTCAACAGATTTGTGTCAGCCTAAAATATATATTTATATATAATAAGCTGGGTAATGTTATATAGAGATATAGGTATAGATATAAATAAGATAGATGTGTATTCAGTCTGCATTTCACAGGTACAAGTTAGAGAAATTAAAGTATTAAGCAAGCCCCTTCCACTGCTCCTGACAGATACCTCTGTTGTCTTTAAACCACTGAATTCCCAATGAGTAGCCATTCTCTTTTGTGCCTGTAGGACAGGGATGGTCAGTCCACAGTTTGGAACATGTGGCCACAATGCAGCCTCAAGTCAACCCGTGTAGACATAATTCTGGAATCTGAAATTAGATTTCCAATTATGGATTTCCAGAGACTACAAATAATAACTTACTATCTTAGTGCTTTCTGACACAATATTAGAGAAGAAAGAAATGCCCACCTTAGAAAACAAAATCTGGTACAATGAGAGAAAAGACTTCACAGGTACTGGCATTTTTGTTGTTGTTAATGCACAGGCCAGAGAAATGGACAAGCTTTCTTCTTGCCTCCATAGGCTTGCACAAGCTTTAAAATTACAAAGACTACATACTGATCAATACTGGATGAATGTTTCCTGAATGTGTCCTGAAATACCATACAGTAAACATTTCAAAATGTTTCAGGCAGGAAATAATGCTAGTTGTTAGGACAGAATAAAGACAAGGGGGAGAGGAGGAAGAAAAGGATGCAAGGACGGCAAGAAGGATAGGCTTGCATCAGCTGCCCTACCTTTTAATTCTAGGACATGAAAAGAATTCAATGCTAAGGAGCTTGATAAACTAGGAGTGCATCTTCATAGGTGTTCTGATCAATTTATAAAACTTACAGGTGGTAAGTACTATGTTGGATGCAATTAAAGAAGTTGACAGTATTTCATAGCCAAAGGATGATTTTTTATTTTAGTGCAGATGGTTAACTACCTTGTTGGGTGATTTAAAGTCCTCTGCCCCCCTCCCTCCAAAAAAAACCACTAATGTTTTAAAGAAATGTTAAAGACAACATATAGTAAAAAATAAAATAAAAAAGCAGAGCCCTGCTGACTTACTATTCTGGGTTGCCATAACCATATACCATAGGCTGGGTGGCTCAAACGACAACAGTTTATTTTCTCTCAGTTCTGGAGGCTGGAAGTGGGGTTCCAGCATGATTGGATTTTGGTGAGAGCCTTCTTCCTGGCTTGCAGAGGTCACCTTCTTTTATATATTTTTGTATTATTATTATTGATTTCAGAGAGGAGAAACAGCAATGATAAGAATCACTGATGTGCTGCCTCTTGCATGTACCCTTCTGGGGGCCAAGCCCCCAACAGGACATGTGCCCTGACCAGGAATCTAATGGTGGAAGATCACCTTCTTGCTGTCCTCCCATGGTAGAGAGAGAACCCTGTCACTTCCACTTCTAAAAGGGCAACAATTCTATCCGATCAGGGCTCCACTCTAATGACTTCATTTAACCTTAATCATCTCCTTACACGCCCTTTCTCCATCATAGCTGCATGGAAGTTAGGGCTTGAACATGTGTATTTGGGGAGACACAATTCATTCCACAGCACCTGCTTCTTGGGTTTTGTGTCTGTGTTGATGGAAGACACGCGGAATACATAAGTCCTCAACTCCTGCTCAGCCTGCCCTCTACTTCAAGCCGAATGACATTCAGACTAGATTATAATGAGCATTGCTGAGAGAGGACGTAAACCCAACAGGAGACAAACTGATTTAGAAAAAATAAAACATTAATAGCTCTAAAAGAGTTTGTGTGTTCTGATTCCATCAGATTTCATCCCAAGTCACTGGAGGACCTGCCAAAGAAATAATTGTGTCCCTGACACCTATGTTTAAGGAGGATAGAGTTGGCAAAATATCAGTTAATGAGGCAAACCCAATTGTAATTTTCAAGTAAGAATAACAAAATTGGTGAATTCCAATAGGAAACTGGTAAACTTAGGCATTTTCTTTGGATAAGATTTAGAATGATAAGCATCTAGAAACAAGAGGAATGATCTTTAAGATCTAGTATGTGACCTTAAGAAAGAAGTCATGTCATTTCTTGTTTGATAGAGTTACCACACTGTGTGGAGTTACCCACACTTCAGTGAGATACTGGGCAAGGTCTTCAATGATAGCCTGGAAGGGAGTGTTTGCAACAGACACTGATTCAGTTAGGTGGATTCTTAATTAATTTGCATGACCTTCCCAAAGGACCATGTCTGGCAATTAATTCCCAGCTGAATAGAGGTATCTAAAAGAAATAAAAATATTTACCATTTACAACATGATAGGCACAGTTCTGAGTCCTTTACATGAATCAATTAGTTTAGTTCTCACAACAACCCTATGACATGGTAATAATACCCCATTTTAGAGATGAAAAATTGAGGTTTAAAGAGGTAACCACTTTTGTCCCCATGATTCCATCAAGTCTACTCAAGGCCATCAGTGATCCCCAGACTGAAAAATCCAATACTGATCCCCAGGTTTCATCCTGCTTGACCTATGGCACTTGTCACAGCTGCTCACTTATCCCTCCTTGTAACACTTTCCTCACCTGGCCCACAAGACACTGCACTCCTAGGTTTCTTTCTATCTCACTAAGTGCTCCTTCTCAATCTCTGCTGGTTTCACCTTGTCTAACTGACTACTAAACATGGGAATGTCCCAGGGCTTAGTTCTTAGACCTCTTCCTCACCTACACCCAATCCTGAGGGTTCAACCAATCGCAACCAGACTTTTTTTAATGTATCTTGTTTATTTTTTAATGTATTTTATTGTTGAAAGTATTACAGATGTCCCCTTTTTCCCCCATTGGCCCCCTCCTTACTACCCCTATCCCCCTGTCCCAGGCCTTCACCATACTCTTGTCTGTCTCCATGGGTTATGCATATCTGCATATAAATTCTTTGGTTAATCTCTCCCCACTCACCCACCCTCACCTTCTCAACTATACTTTAAATATCAGCTATATACCAACAATTCTCAAATTAATGTTTTCAGCAGAATCTCTCCCCTAAAATCCAGACTTCTCTGTCCAATTGCCTATTAGACATTTGCACTTATATGTCTAACAAGCATCTCAAACTTAACATAATTTATCAAAATGTAACTCCTAATTCTACCCACATCCTCCCCCTCCCAAGAAACCCTCTTCTTTCCCTACAATCATCTCTATCCCTAGGATGCATAAGCCAAAAATAAATAAATAACTTGCAATCATCCATAATTTCTCTATTCCTTTAATGCCCCACATATGATATGTCAGTAAATAATGTTTGTTCTATCTTCAAACTATAACTAGAACCTCACCAGTGTCCATGATCTGCGTTGCTACTGCTTTGGTCCAAGACATCAACATTTTTTGCTAAGATTATTCAAGACCTTCCCTGAATTATCTCTTCTCTCCCTTGTCATCCTAGTTTATTTTCAACATGTTGCCCAGAGTGACCCTGTTGACATGCCAGGTCCCATCATTTTCTCCTCAGAACCCTCTACAGGTCCCATCCACAGAATAACATGGTCTCCAGGCCCTGAATGACCAGGTCCTATTATTTTCTGAACTCATCATTTTTTCCTTTTTCACTCTACTCCAGAAACTCTGGTTACTCAACTTCTAATAGGGACACAGCCTTTAATCACGATCCTTTTCAAGCTTACTTTTTACCACTAATTATGATGACCTTTATTAGTCAGTCTTCCCCTGCTTTAAACTTATGTAGGTGAAGTTCTATCTGACAACAGAAAAATTCCTCACACCATAATAGTGAGACATGCTCACCCAGTAGGCCCTTACTCTATAAATCTAGTTACTTGAGACTCCAGCCAAAGATTTCAAAGGCAGTGGTTTCATGACAATGTTCACAAGCTACAGCTTCACAGGAATCCCAGTGATTTTCGCTGCAAAGCAGCTTTCACCAAAGGCACATGTGTTCCCATCCTACACAGAGTGCCTCAGCGAAGTGTTCCAGCTGCCAGTATTTCAGCCAAACACAAACTGGAAAACACCCATAACAGGTTTATCAACACAACCCAAGCATCACTGTGCTGAATTCACTGTGGGCTATCAAATGCTGTTTATTAAGGCAGAAGAGGCATTTTAGCCCTGATTGCTTTAAATTTAGCCCACAATACTTAGTGTGGTTTTCCTCTCACTCTTTTATTGTGGACCATATCTAGCCTTAAGAGTATAACGGAATCCTAACTTTAAGAAATTGAAGATATTTACGTCCAGCTTCAATCATAATGTTGGTAAATTTCAAAACATCCTTTAACTCCAAAGTATAAACCTACGTAAAAATGTTAGACCACCCTGACTCAATTTAGCTACTGACAGCGTGTGTGACCATTTTTACAGTATTAGTCTATATAGGAAGGGAATTGGGTAAGATGTTCTGCTGGAGATGGGTTTGAGGAGTGACATAGTAGAAAAGAAAGCTTGGCTCTAATGAATACAGAGAGGAAGAATGCCAGAGAGAATGATGGAGCATAGGTTTTATAGCAGCACAGGACTTCCAAAGAGCAGGGACCACACAGCATAGCTGAGAGGCCATACAAACAGAGGAGTAGACTTACTTACAGGTGCAGTAGACAGACAGTATAGCAATGGACCACTAATGGGTGTAGCAAGGATAGGATACTCCCCACTAAGCAAGAGAAAATGGTAAACAGTAGTAGGAATTTTTATATCAAGGGCTCTATAAATCTGTATAATAAATGAAGGAAAGAGAAGTAAGAGCCAGCAGAAGTGACAGAACCAGGCAAAGAGGCAGAGAGGCTCAGCCAAAGATGGAAGGTTGACCACATGCATTTGCCTCTGCTTCCTCTCAAAACTCCACAAAATAACAGTAAATAGATTTTTTAAAACCATAGAGCCACAAGGACAAGAGAATAGGAAAACATAAAACAAATTTGTGAAAGCTGAAAAGCATAGGACAAATAGTAACTAACTTAAACCAGCAGAGGGAAAGCCAAGAATCAACCTGCTCTGCACTACGGAACCTCTAAAAATCACAGGAATTGCTACCACCAGGTACATCTGGAAGGGTAGGAGCAAAGGTGGAGCTGAAACTATAAGATTGGTTGAAAGTCTATTTAAGAAGCAGATAGATATCCATCTCTCAGATGCCCTCTGAATTCCATGGAGCCAGGCAATTTCCCTTTTCACGCCTCAGCAGAAGACTGGAGAGCGCTTCTGGACTGAAGGAGCAGCAGAAAGTAGGGGTATCATACTGAAATCAGGGGTAATATATGAAAGTTTACATAATGAATGCCAAACCTTCAGTTCTATTTCCCCATTCAGCTCCCAGGAAGCTGGAAGCAAGGCTTATATTCTCTAGTCTGAAATACGGAAACATTTCTCTCTGGGGAAACTGGCAGCCCCAAAGAAATGACATAAAAGTTGTGATGCTGAATATTGCCCACAAAATAACCCAATCAGATCTCCCTACATTAAAGCCATAGTCACAAGTCCAACTATAAAAAGATAGCCAGGATTCTCATACAACTTCATAAAGCTCTCAACATGAGAAACAGAGACCAAAACCAACAAAACAAAACAAAAATCAATTTAAAGGAAACAGAGACTATGTGGGGATATGAAAACTGGACATAAACTAGTGTACGTTTTCAGAGAGAACATAGAGTTTGAACTCATGAAGAAAAAACCAGAATGTTATAAGAAGGAACACAAAAGAAAACCTCTAAAGCTCTTGGAAATTGATGTAGGGTAAGAAAAATAAAAACTCAAAGAGGGATTAGAAACTGAGCTTAAGGAAAACTTCCAGACTACAGAGTGAAAAAAAGAAAAAATCATAGGACATTGTAAAACAGGGATAAGAAAACTGAGCCAAGAGATACAACTTCCAAATAATAGAAGTTTCAATAAAGAAAAGAAAAGGAGAAATGTATCAATAAATAACTCAAGAAAATTTCCCAGGAGTGAAGAATAGGTATTTCCAAGTGATGAGATACGCCCTTTGAGAATCTGAAAAGTGGGTGAAAACAGACCCATAGAAAAAAGACATCACCCATAGTATTTCATAACACTGCTTACCAACAGACAATTCTAAAGGTTTCCAAAAAGGAAGGAGAGAGAAAAACCTATTATTTTCAAGAATCAAGACTTGAATATATTTGACTAAAGCAAAAGCAATAAAAGCAAAATTAAACATGTGGGACTACATCAAATTAAAAAAAGCTTCTGCACACCAAAGGAAACCATTAACCAAATTAAAAGGCAACCTACTGAATGTAAGAAAATATTTGCAATTCATATATCTGATAAGACATAACACCCAAAATATATAATGAACTCATACAACTCAAAAGCAAAAAAAAAAAAAAAAAAAAACCCACAAAAAAAACAATCCAATTAAGAAATAGGCAGAAGATCTGAATAGAAATCTTTCCAAAGAAGACATTATAGATGGCCAACAGATACATTAAAAGGTGCTCACCTTCATTAACCATCAGGAAAACACAAATCAATACCACAATGAGGTATCATCTCACACCTGTTAGACTGCTGTTATCAATATATCAACAAGCAAGTGTTGGTGAGGATGTGGAGAAAGGGAACCCTTGTGCAGTGTTGGTGGGAATGAAACTGATTCAGCCACTAGAGAAAAACATTATGAAGCATCCTCAAAAAATTAAAAATATAAATACCATATAATCCAGCAATTCCACTTCTGAGTATTTAGCTGAAGAAAAGAAAAACACTACCTTGAAAAGATATATACACCCTCATATTCATTGCAGCATTATTTACAATAGCCAAAATATAGAAACAACCTAAGTGACTATTCACAGATGAATTAAGAAAATATGGTATATTTATACAATAGAGTATTATTCAACCATAAAAAAAGAATAAAATTTTGCCACTTGTGACAACACAGATGAAACTAATAAGACAGAGGAAGAAAAATATGATCTTACCTATGTGTGAAATTTTAAAATATTACAAACAAACAACAACAAAAAAAAAAACAAGCTCATTGGTACAGAGAACAAATTGGTGGGGCCAGAGGTGGGAGTGGGGGATGGGAAATGGGTGATGGGGGTCAAATGGTATAAATTTCCAGTTATAAAATAAATGTCATGGGAATGTTACTTATAGCATGGTAGCTATAGTTAACAATAGTGTACTGTATATTTGAAAGTATGTAGATCTTAAAAGTTCTCATCAACCAAAAAAAAAATTTTTGCAACTATTTTTTATGGATGTTGACTAGATTTGTTGTAGTGACCATTCTGCAATGTATACAAATATCAAATCGTTATGCTATATACATGAAACTAATGTAATGTTATATGTCTATTATATTTCATTTTAAAAAGTAAATGTTTTTAGATTTTAAAAATACAAGAATAATTCCATTCAAAACTCAAAAACAAAGGAAGAATGCCTCAAATTCTGTCATAAGATCACTTCTAACTTAAATCTCTGCTCAAATCAACTATCAATTAAGTTTAAGGATAAATGAAAGACATTTAAAGAATGTGCAATCTCAAAAAAATTATATTATGCATCCTTTCTCTGGAGGCTACTGTAAGGATTGTTTCTTCAACACAGACATAGGAAACAGGAGAAAAGCAAAGGGATTCCTGAAGATCATGAATGAAGGGAGTTAGGCTGAGAACTGTGGGTCAGGCTTAGAGTGATTAATCCAGATAGTCAGAAGCCTCCAAGAAAATGCCTCCAAAGTTGAGAACATGCCAAACAGACGTGGCTCAGTGGTTGAGTGTTGACCGATGAGTCAGATCAACAGTTCAATTCCCGGTCAAGGCATATGCCTGGATGGCAGGCTCGATCCCAAGTAGGGGCATGCAGGAGGCAGGTGATCAATGATTCTCTCATCATTGATGTTTCTGTCTCTCTCTCCCTCTCCCTTCCTCTCTGAAATCTATAAAAATATAGTTTGTTTAAAAATAAATTATAAAAAAAGATGAGAAGTTGATCACTACCTAATATGAACAATTTTCTATGAGAGTTATACAATAGAAAAGAGGTTGAAATAAAATAAAGAGAAGTATGTGTAAAACTAAGAAGAAAATTTTAATCACAATAATTATCCTAGGGAAAACCAAATGTTGCTCAGAAAAATAATGATAGTATACAGGTAACTCATGTACAAATAGTGTCTGCATAGTCCTGATAATGAAAACAGAGTATTGATCATCAAGATTATGATCTAACTATATTGAGAAGATAGAAAATTGGCAAATGCAGATATGTGCATATAGTGGTAGTTAAGGGACAGGGAGGGGACAGGAAAGAGAACTATATTTTCATCTTCCAAAGATAAAAGATAGATAATGACAAAAACTAAAAATCCTTTCAATACTCATTTTATTTAGGTTAAAAAAAAGATAAATATCACCAAAAAGGTGAAAATATTTTAAAGTAGTTTCTGATAAATGGAAAAAGACATGGAAAACTGTGAATCATTTTTTAAATAAATCTTTTAGCATTGTTTTGCTCTTTAAACTAGGTGTATGTATTACTTTGGTCTAAACATTACATTAAAAAAAAAAAAACAGGCAGATAACCTGGATTATCACACAGATTAAATTAAAAAGAAACCAGGAAAACCAGAAATTCAGAAAATATTTGGGATTTCCTTCCCTTCCTCTGTGGACCCTGGGTCTCTTCCCATTTATCTCAGCTGTCTTCTCTAGTGTTGTCATATTAACCAAATCCCACCACAATCACCTTTTCTCCTCTGGAACTTTCTCTCTAAAGACTAAGTTAGCAGTTAAAGTCACATAGCTATAGGAAGGCTCTCATCAAACATCAGAGGCCACTGAAATGTCCCTTTGAGTGCAGGGACATTCTTGTTTCAAATGCATATTTCTCTAAAACACACTTATATGATTTTATTTCTTTAGCAGATAACAAAAAAAGTATACTTCTATTTCTGATCTAAACTGAAACACTCCTAACCTTATGTTGCCTCTAGAGAATAGAATATACAAGCTTTCATCATCAAATTCTATGGTACGGACAGTTGTTTCCAAACTATTTAATTTCCCAGGGTTTTCCCTTCTATATATAGCCAATGAACAAAAAGAGATTGGGAGTTTATCAAATTCATTCATTTAGGCCAGGACTCACTCGTGATTGAGAATGAGGAAAATAAAAGCACACATGCTCACATGCCCACACACATATACACACACACACACACACACACACACACACACACACACACACACACTATTCCAGTCTCCATAAATCCTAGTTCTAATGGCCCCTCTGCTGTCTTGCCACTGAAATAGTGGCCGTCACTTTTTACTAGGGGAGTGTCCATACAGCTAAGAACAAAGAAAGGGTAGAGGAGGACAAAGTGGGAAAATGGGGGACATCTATAATACTTTCAACAATAAAATAATTTTTTTTAAGTGAGAGGAGGGGGGAAAGAAAGCAACATAGCTTTGAGTTTCAAATTAGACTTTTTTTTAAACGCATAGCCAAAACAATAATCTTCAAAGTATAGATTGCCTTTCAAAGTGCCATGCCCTTGAGACAGCAAATGGCTTTTGTTGTTATTGATGTGCTCATTGCTTTGTTTTACAGTTAAAAATTTAGCTCTTTTGCCAGAAAACATAGCAGGTGGTGAAGGGGTGGAGGGTGGACAGAATCGAAGGAAATATAAGGTGAAAAAAAGAAACCTGAAACAAGTTGATGGGAAATCTAAAAGCCACAGAGAAGTTCCTAGCCACAACTCTGGGACACGACAGGCACAGTGACTGTACAATCATAGGGCAGATGCAGCATCAAAGGACAGGTTGAAAGTTGCAAAAGAATAGAGGGGGAAGTCACAAACGAAGTGAGCTCTGTTAGAGAAAAACAAAGCCAGCCACATATTCGTATATCTAAGTTTCATTGTGTAGCTATTTAAAGCCACCACTAAAATACTTATGTCTGGAAAACTAGTGTGCCTTTGCTTTGCTCTGAATTTAGAAATTTTCAAATATGGAGTATCAAAATCGATTCATTCTTTCAAAAAGAATTTATGGAGCGAGCACCTACTATGCTCCTATTACCCCAGGGATACAGAGTTGAACCAGACAGACAAGCTCCCTGCCTTTTGGCTCCCATTTTAGTTGGAGAGACAAACAGTAAGTACATAAAGAAAAAATTAAAAAGTATAATTATAGACCATGATAAAGGGATAATGATATTTAGAGGATGGGGAATCGTTAAGTAGACTGGAGAAAGAAAGTTCTCATGGCAGGAAAGTAGAGAAAAGGGGCATGAATTATCAATCCCTGGTTATTTTTCCCACCATAGAGCTAAGAAGAAAAAGAAGAGTCCTTGAAGAGTCTCCTCCCTTCTGGCAGGCATCATAGCTCCTTCCCACCCCTGCTTGCCAACAAGTACCTCATGCTCTGAACGTTTTCTCCATCCTCCTCTGAAATCTCAGCATCTCTTTTCTCTTCGTTGTGACACTGAGTTAGTTTGAAACTCAGTCTGTGCCAGTATGCTGACAGGGGCTAGAGAATTACGCATTTCAGAGACTCAAATGTCAGTTGCACAGGGGCCTCTGGAAGGGAAGAACAAACACACAAGGCAGGGATCTTTGCGCCAAGTGGTTAGGGAGATACCTGGGAGTTGGCTGGCTCCCCTTAAGCCGCTCCTATAGAAAGACACTGCTCAAATAGAACCAGAGACATAGAAACATCGAATAGACTGTCCAACCTATGAGGGAAGGAGCGGGGTGAGGGGGTAAGAGATCAACCAAAGGACTTGTATGCATGCATATGAGCATAACCAATGGACACAGACAGTAGCAGGGTGAGGGCATGTGCTGGGGGGGGGTGGGAGCGGCCAGGAAGAGGTCAACAGGGGAAAAAGGAGACTTATGTAATACTTTTAACAATAAGGAATTTAAATTTATTTTAAAAATATGTTTGCACAAAAACAACTAGGAACAAAATAAACTAACATGTTAATAGTTTAAAAAAAAGAAAGACACAGCCTCTTGAGAGGCTGACAATAATTTGTTCCCAATATCACAGTTATCAATATTCAAGAGACAGAGTATAATGATCCTGCAAAGCTAGCAGAGAACAGCCAGAGCAATGGGAGGGGAACCGGGGAGAGATAAACATCAAAGTAGCTAAGAGAGATGTTTCTACATGAATGGAACGTGTCTGTGAAATTTAGCAAATGTACTTTGAGAGGTGGCATAGCAGAAGACACCCACTTACAATAGTGGAGATGAGAAAGTAAAGACACATGTTTTATGAAGCACTTGAAAGAGGAAGAACTGGTAGATAGATAAGTAGGTAAAAAGAGTGCAGAGTTGAGTGTTTTATTCATATATATGTATTTTTTAATATTGAAGAGATATTAGCATGTTTATGAGCTGATAAGAAAGAACCAGTAGAGAGAGAAATGGACAATACAGAAGAGAGAAGGGCATATCTATGTCCTTACCCTGGACCACTCCATAGAACTCTAGACTCAGATATGTTAACTGCCCACTTGACATGACAAATGGCCATCCCCAACTTATCACAAAATCCTGATCCTCATTTTCTCTTACTAGTATACTCTAATATTTTGTTGGTCCTAACCATTTGTCCAGAATCTAACCAATTCTGACCACCACTGCCATCATCTCTCACCTTGACTATTAACCTGTCTACCCTCTTCCATCCTTGACCAGTTACTGTCTCAATTCCACACAGCAGCCAGATTGATCCTTATAAAACATAAGGCAAAACATGCCACTCTTGGACCCAAAACCTTCCAAAGTCTTCCCAAGTGACTTAAAAGAAAAGCCACTACTTTGGCCCAGATGTTTGTGTGGTTTGGCTGTCCCCTTGCCCTCCCACCCCAGCCTTCTTTTGTCAGAGGAAGGCCAGGAATGAAAGGAATGTGTGTCCACTACAGCTACCCTTTCTTTCTCAAAGAAATAAAAGGAAGGCCATCTGCTGGGATGAAGAAGGGTGGTCCTGGGTGTAGGTGAAGTGGGAAGGAAACATGTGAGAGTTAAATAAGAATAGCTGCTCAACAAATGTGAGAGGGAGATGAGCTTAAAATAAGTGGCGAGTGATGAGACTGTGGACCATGCATTTTAGCGGCACCTGTTCACACGACTGTGTAATTTACTCCAGATAGTGCTCTGTGATCTTGGAACAGTAGCAAAAGAGGCAGTATATCCAGATCTGAAATTTTGGGGGCATGGTTCAGCAAAAGGACAAGGGATGATGGAATCTAGAGTGTTAGAGTATGTATGGGGCCAGAACAAATTATGTTATTCTCTAGGTAGGCCTTCCTAAAGGCAAGGAGTTGGGGAATCACACCTACTATGGGGATTCTTTGAGGCCTTTTCTAAAGAATCTAACAGGCAAACTCATAGGTAGTGAGAAAATTTCCTAAAGTCCATGGCTTCCACCCCAAAGTCTCATTAGAAGAGTCAACTTGTCTTTTTTGCTGAAGTCTAACAAGAGGCATGAGTGTAAGTTTCTCTCCCTTACATTTATTTTAAATCCATAAGGCTCTGAAGTTAGATCTTCACAGATTAAGACTTTTGGGAGTTGTTAAACATAAATGAAATTTTAAAGAAGATAGGATCAAAAAGGTAGTTCCAGAGTTAGCTTCAGTGAGAATTTTTTTAAGCCTCCAGTATTTCCAAAGAATCAACTTGGATGCAGTGCCATCCTATAGAAATCTCACTTACACAGAGCCCAGTACCAGGACCATGTGGCCGGCACCTAAACTCCCAAGGAGACTTAAGTCAGTCATCACAATTTATGTAAATATTATATAAGTAAGAAAGAAGCAATCACTTGGGAACTGGCTTAGAAATTACTCTAAAAAAATTCCACTCTCTGAGCATACCAAAGCAATTCTCAAATCACTGCATAGAGGCCTTTGGGTATAACATTTATTTTAACATGTTCTAAATAATTCATCTATGGATTTGTTAGACTTTCACCCTGTGAAAAAATTTTTTAAGAATTTTATTTTAACCAAAATTAAAATCATATGTCAATTGATCCTCAATACGACATACATAAGGATTCTGTAAGACCTCCCCCAATGTTTTTGTCCAGCAGAACACCACTTCACCTGCCAGGTAACAATAACCTATCCCAGGCAATATACACATTCATAGGAATCAATACTAAATTTATTGGAAGCTCACCAAATAATTTTGTAGCAATCAGTAAGAAAATCCTCCTGAGTAAAATACCTGCTTTTAGAAAGTAAGATTTCAGCCCACCTGGTGTGGCTTAGTGGTTGAGTGTGGACTTCTGAACCAGGAGGTCATGGTTCAACTTCCAGTCAGGGCCCATGCCCAGGTTGTAGGCTCAGGCATGCAGGAGACAGCTAATCAATGAATCTTTCTCATCATTGACATTTCTATCTCTCGCTCTCCCTCTCCATTCCTCTCTGAAGTCAATAAAACATATTTTATATAAATTCTTACTATTTGCAACAGCATGGATGGATCTGGACAGCATTATGCTAAGCGAAATAAGCCAGTTGGAAAATATCACATGATCTCACTCATTGGTGGAATATAATGAACAACAAACTGAGAAACAAAAATAGAACCAGAGTCATAGAATCATCTAACAAACTGTCCAACCTATTAGGGAAGGTGGGGGGGTGAGGGGGGTAAGAGATCAATCAAAGGACTTGTATGCATGCATATGAGCATAACCAATGAACAAAGTAGGGGGGTGAGAGCATGTGCTGGGGGGTGGGGGTGGCCAGGGAGAGGTCAATGGGGGAAAAAGGAGACTTAATGTAATACTTTAAACAATAAAGAATTAAATATATATTTTTTAAAAAGAAAGTGAGATTTAATCTAATGTAAATATATCTTATTGAACTTGAAAGTTGATTCAGAATAAAAGCAAATTTGCAGTAAAAAAAAAAAACTGTATAGACAAAATCTACCTACACTAGATTAATGGTTACTGATAAAATTATTTTCCTTCACATAGAAAAAAAAGTTTTAGATTCCATAAAGACAAATCCCCTTCAACTATCCAATGAAACTACTCATTGAAGGTCACCAACGACCACCCAATGCCAGCCAGATCTCTCCTGACTCACTGTCCAATTGGTCTTGCTGTTTCCTCTTCCTTCTTGAAGTTCTCTCATCCATTGTCAGCATGCTTTCTTTTTCCTCTCTGGGTTCTCTTCTTAACCTCTTTGTGTCTCTCCTTCCCCAAGTGTCCACAGTTGGCCAGCTTCATTCTGACTCTATCCTGTACTCTTTTGACATCAGTAACTTTCTCTATACTGTGACTCCTAAAGAGATCTCTCCATGGCTCACATCTCTGGAACCACAACCACACATGTAAATGCCAAACATATGGAGATCTCCAACCAAATGCATGGATGGATCTGGACAGCATTATGCTAAGCGAAATAAGCCAGTCAGAAAAAGATAAATATCACATTATCTCACTCATTTGTGGAATATAATGAACAGGCCCTCACACTCAACATGTCCAAAAAAGAACTACCCTTTCCCCCCATTAATATCTGTTCCTTCTTTTCTATCTCAAAAAAAGAATTTTGTTATTCACTCAGCTGAATTAGCCAGAAATCTAAAAGTCCTTTGAACTCTTCCTTCTACCATACCTAACACCTTCATCCATTCACCAATAACAATGTAAAAATTGTTTTAGGAACTTTCCATGCAATATCTTTTTGAGTATTCCAAATAATTCTGAAATGTAGGGATTATTACCTTCATTTTCTAGATGATGGTTTAGATAATAAATGTAAATTCTTAATAAGTATTGCAAAAAAAAATGAACCTAGGTTTGTCTGACTTTAAAATACATTGTCCTTTCACAAACCATGTTGTCTATGCTGAATGGTGGTAAACTATGGCCAATCTGCCAAAACTAGCTAGCCCCTGTTTAAAGTTTTATTGGAATACACCATGCTCATTCATTTATGTCTATGGCTGCTTTAGCACAATCACAGCAGAGGTGAGTAGTTGTAATGGAGACCTTAGGGCCCACAAAACCTAAGAGAGTTCATATCTGACCTTTAGGAGAAAAATAAAATATTGCCAATTCTAAAACTACACCTTTTTCCATATTCCTACCATTTTAGTTTATGTTTTCTTGGATTACTGCCTTCTAACTGATTTAATGGCCCAGAGCCTTTATCTCCTCTGATACATTTTTCGCACTGTGGAATAAAATTCTTATTTATCCCATAACCTTTAGGATAAAAGACAAACTCTTTATCTAGCCATGAAGGCCTTTAACATCCTGCTTTCTTCCTTCCTCCCCATCCACCTCTGCATTCCCCTCAAGCCAAAGTGAAATACACAGTGTCCCACAAAAAGGCCAAACCATTTCATTTTTGTTCCTTTACATGTATCTCTTTACCTGGAAAGTACCTAAGTTCTGCATCATTTACCTCTTTTGTTTGTCGTCTGAGGTTAAGTCACTTCTTCTTACAATCTTCCTATATTCCTCAGGTTGAGCTAGGTGAACTTCCACTCATTCATTTATTCATTCATTCATTCTATATATGTTTAATGAACATAACTTATCAATTAGGCACAATGCTTTGTGCTAAATATACAATGAACAGGAGCCCGGCCAGTATAGCTCAGCTTGAGCGTCGAGCCAGGAACCAAGAGGCCACCAGTTCGATTCCTGGTCAGGGCACATGCCTGGGTTGCAAGCTCGATTCCTAGTGTGGGGTGTGCAGGAAGCAGCCAATCAATGATCCTTTCTCATCATTAATGTTTCTATCTCTCTCTCCCTCTCCCTTCCTCTCTGAAATCAATAAGAATATATTTAATAAAATAAAACAACCACACATTAAGATAAAAATTCTATTTTAAAAAAAGGGCAAACACCAGCCTTACAGTTTAGCCCAGCTTCTCTATTCGCCTGTTCATAGTCTTAGCTCTTAGTTTACTATATCAAGAGAGATGGGATGGGGATGGAGAGAATGGGAGAAAAAGAGATGATTCCGTGATTTCCTTGTCGGATACTCACCATACCACTAACTTATTGAGGGCCAGGAACTATCTAGTTTGTTTCCCTAATACCAATACCTAGCAGAACACTTGGGACAATGCTGAATGAATTAAATAGTTTTGAGTGATACAGAGACACAGGTAGTTCCAGAGACCAAGCAAAGAGGTCAAGCTACTTAATAGGCCACTGAGAAAATTTCTTGTTGTTTTTTTGGGAAAACTCAACCTTAACAGAATCTGAGATGCCTTTGTAAAAAATTGACCAGGCATAAAAAGAAACATGAGTACAAACGAATATTTCTGAAAAAGATACAAGTACTGCTTTGAATAAGAAACAGGAGCTAAAATGCACATCACTTGGTCTAATTTTAACTATTGGACTATATACCTGAAACTACTAAACCATGAAAAAGGTATATATAGCCCTGAACTTTGGGCTCCACAAAATGTTTTCCTCACAGGATACTCAGCTCCTTAAAAAACAAGGAGAAAAAAAAGGGAAAATCTTTTTTACAAGCAGGGATAAAGTAGGCACAACGAATTGACCCAGTTTCCAAAATAAACATTAAGTTTAAAGCACTCTCCATCTGGCTAAAACTAAAACCAGCAATGAAAATCAGCATGTTCACACTCCATTTCCTACCTACACCACAATAGCAAGGGCAAGGAAAAGTTAACATGTAACTTAATATTGTATCTGAATCACCTGAAGTCTCATATTAAAATCTGCAGAGGAATTATTTTAGAATTGGAAAAGGGTAACAACTCACTTTTAAACCCACCTGGATATCCATCTGGGACAAACAGCTTTCACAGTCCCCACTGGCATGGTGTACCCACTTCTCCCCAGCCCCATTTTTCTGCCCTGTAGGCAAATGCTTCCTAATTTCTATATGAAAAAACACTTATCTTTTCAAAACCTTATTTTTTCTCTATTATATCCCCTGACAGTCTCCCTTCTTAACTCTTGACTGAACATATTCCATACAAGACACCTTATTCTTCATAAAACAAGGTATGCAATCCATGTGAAAAGCCCTAAAACCTTTAAATGACACATACTTCTTTTCTACAATAACCTCATCTCCAACACCACCAGCCCAACTCTAAGGACAGTGGCACAAGTTCACTAACAGAATCTTAGATATGTAGACTGTTAACACTGAAAGGGGCCTTAAAAGTCATTTATTTCAACTCCTATATTTCACAATTGAAAAAAATAAAACCTCGAGAGATTCAAAGACTCTCCAAGGTCACACAGGCCTTTGTCCTCCACTTATTTTATACTAGTGGCCCGGTGCATGAATTCATGCACATTGAAAGGAAATTAATTAGAAGAAAGATTCATGCAGTAATTATGTTACTGCAAAAAAATTACATGTCAAAATAGTATATATAATATACCAGTAGTATTATAAAATTAAAATACCAAATATTATAATATAGCTATTCAACCTTTTTCTATAATAGAAGTGTCAGAGATGAAAAAAAAAATAGTAAAATGTATATAAAAATAATATAGAAATTGATTAATAAATAAACAATAACAACATGATATAAAAACAATAAAGACATGATATAAAAACAACATTGATAAAAACAATCATTGATAAATTGATTAAACTTATTCTAATATCTCCCTGTACACCACATTAAGAGGAAAAACACTTTCAGAGTGCTTGACTAATTTCCCTTGTGATGAAGTATTTACAACTTTAACTTTAATGTCACACGTTCTTCTAATGTGAGAGAAAGCAACATATAACTAATCATGTTTGAAAACGGGTTCAGGTAGGACTATTCCTCCTCTTTCTAGAGTTTGTCCTTGTGATTTATTAATAGTCATCACAAATGCTGGCATCATGGGAAACTGTCTTCAAATTAATTGAAATGGGAGGCCAGTGTCAGATGGGAACAAATCAATTCCTGGAATCAGAACAACCTCTCCTTCCGCAGATCCTGTTAATACTTCAGCTTCAATTATGTTAGGTCACAATCTTTTGATAATAAATCTAGTACCATTACAAAGACCCCATTTACTATTAAGATTTTTCAGTAGCATGATGATCCAATTTTAATTTATGACATGGCATTGCCGAAGGAGTAATACTATTTAGAAATTCAATGGGAAAATTTTCCTTTTCAGCATCAACCATTGAATCGATGGAATCATCACTCAAACAGGTGTGAAAATTTCCATCGAGTATATCCAAAATTTCTTCAATTTATGAATGTGCTCATTTTTAGGACAAAGAATAGCACATTCAGATATATTTTTAATATTATCTATAGATATACTATTTCCAAAGGTAGCTTCAATAATAGATCTGTTACAAATCATTTCATGAGGGATTTCAGTAATATCCATTCCTAAATTAAAACTGCTATCAAGAGGTTTTGATCAATTGCCAGTGCATGTCATATGTACCGGCCGGTCCGTCACATGCGACTGGCGCCAGAGAAAGCTTTATATGTATTGCACATGTGCCAGTCAACATTTATTTTTAATTGCCAGTGCACATCATGTATACCAGCCTGTCAGTCGGTCAGATGGACATACGGTCAGTCACCTAGCCCAGTGGTCGGCAAACTCATGAGTCAACAGAGCCAAATATCAACAGTACAACGATTGAAATTTCTTTTGAGAGCCAAATTTTTTACACTTAAACTTCTTCTAACACCACTTCTTCAAAATAGACTCGCCCAGGCCGTGGTATTTTGTGGAAGAGCCACACTCAAGGGGCCAAAGAGCCACATATGGCTCGCAAGCCACAGTTTGCTGACCACTGACCTAGCCTTTTATATATATAGATTCTCCCACTCTCTGGGTCTCACCAGATTCTCTTTATTTACTCCCATAGAGAGGGGTAAGGGAAATGCCCATCATCTCAGCTTGGCTTTCATCTGAACTCCACAGAGGATGCTAAATGAGTTCACCAACTGGAGAATATGATGCGTGGCATGAGTCTCCTCCACATGATGCTGAGTGACCAGCGTGTAACTAAGTGCTCCCCAGCAGCACTTAACCACCTACATGGAAATTCAAATTTCCCTTCATACATACATATCCCACTGGCAGATGGCCCTGCTATACTTCTAAATGTACTAAACATTTGCTTCTGCATTATACACTGTACCAGTCATTTAGAGAAAGTTCTCACACTGCCTAAGCTATCATCAATTACATCCAATTTTAAAACTGCAGATTAGCAATATTATGACTGGGTGTACTGTGTACCAATTTAACCTCAGCAATTTTTGTATTTATAGCTTCTGGTTTTGCTTCGCTTTACTTTTAAAGACTTAGCTTGAATGGCATCCTAGCAGGACAGGTTCTGATTATCAAGTACCATGTTAGTCAGGCTGTCTAAAGTTAACAACTAAGCAGGCAACAAATGTTAAAGAGTAAACATGCTTTTAAGTAAAACACAGAGTGGGACAGAAGTAGGTTTACAGTTGTGAATACATGAAACAGAGTTTGTTCTTGTATTATTATTTCTTACTTATTGTAGTACTTTCCATACAAACAACGTGTAAACCTACTTTTCCCCTACCCTATAAATAACCAAAGTCTATCCTAGTCTTTTGAAATATGCTGTTTACATGTTTATTACTTTATTTAATAGTGTGTAAAATAAAGCAAATAAATTATATATAGAAGGGGGAAATACATGTATATTTAGAGAGAAAAATTTATGGTTGAACACAAATTATTATGGCCAAAAGTTATTCATAACTTCCATTTTTATTTTATGTTTCTTTTTATTAAACTGTAATAAAAGATGCAAAAATATAGTTTTTTATAATGGTTGAATTAAACTAAAATACAATTATGTGATTATTTAGTTATGAAGAAGAAACTAAGTAAGCATTATTTTCTTGATAAATCTTTAGAAGAGGATTCATCAAATACATTAAGACAAAAGGATAATCATATCAAAAAGTTCCACACTCCCATTCCTTTCTTTCATAGACACCAAACACATCATCAGAACAGTAAGGTGCTTTCTGAACAGAAGTAAAGTCAGTCAGTGTGTTAATCTTTAGAAAAAAAGAAAATTATTAGGGACTCAATAATGAGATTATATAAATGAAATTGATTTAAAAACATTTCAGAAAGGCATCATTAAGTATTTACTGAGCAAATTAGCAAAGAGATTACCCACATCTTGATCTAAAAAAAAATGCTATTTTCCACAAGTGCTGCAGAACAAACTGCAAAAATATCCTCTTTCAGAAAAGCCCTTTGGTAGTGAATTTCGTGACCATCAGCAGAGTAGTCAGGTTCATTCATGAATGAGCAGATACAGAGAAATGGGGGAGGTGACTATCCAGGAATGGCAATCAGAGCGTGCAGTACAGCCAAGGCACAAAGCATGCTAAAACCGAAAAAAGATAAATTTGAGGTAGAAAATCCATGGTGGTAAACATATTTTGAGAAGATCCAAACCACCTTCCAGTTCTGGAATCTGAGCAGGAGGATTCTCCACCTTGGGCAAATGTGGGAACAAAGGATTTAGCCTAAACAAGTCCTCAATAGCAGGGAAAGGAAATGTGCTGCGATCTTGCTGACACAGAAGGGATCAAAAGGAAACACCAGGAGACCAGAATGGAAGGGAGGCCACGGTCATAAATTTTACTTGAAGATTTGTCAGAAAGGACCTAGGAACTGAAAGTGCTGTTGTTGAAATTTCTAAATATTGCTGGAAGGCACGAAACTTTCAGGTGACTTTCTTCAGAAAAAGAGGCTATCATTTATAAGTAGTGATTATTTTCCTCAACAGAATAAAAGTGATTTTTAGCTCCAACAATCTTCTGGTAAAACATTTTTCTCAATTATAAAGATACAAGTGATGCTTCTCAAACAGCCAGCATGAATTGACTAGAATCCTAGCACAACCAAAAGCATCAGCCTTTCTGTTTTCTTTCTCCTTCTTCACTTTCCCTCCTTCCCAATCTCTCTTTCCCTCTCTCTCTCTCTCTCTCTCTCTCTCCCACACATGCACACACACACACACACACACACACACACGCACACGCACACGCACACGCACACGCACACACAACACACTACTACCATAAAATCCCTGGCTATGTCTATGGCTGATAACACATACTGATTCTGGGTGGTTCTGGGAACACTGGTGGTTTGTTTTGTCTGTTTTCCTTGGTGTTATTGTAGGGAAAAAATTAAACTAAGATTGCAAACAGCTACAACTGCCAATTTGGTTGATGTTTCGTGCGTGTGTATCTAATAAATTTTGGAATTGTGGGAAGTTACTATAACACTTCATGGGTCTTGACAGTTTTCTATTATCTTCTTAGGTTGTTGCAAAGGAAACATGCCATAAAATTACTAACGACCCAGGTCAAAGGAGGAAATTAAAAGGCATCTCCTAGGAACACTCTGGCTTATAGAGATTGAAATTTATTCAGAGACATAAAAAGAAAACCTAAATCAACAGGCAAAAGATGTCAGAAATTGGTTTCTAAACAGAAAACAACTCAGATGTTGAAAGGATATAGGGAAAATTCAGGAAAAGGCGCAACTTTAAGACCAGGTCTTCATCATAAAATCAAGATAGGAACTGAAGGAAAAGAGAATAAGAAAATGTACATATAGCAATATAATTGGCCACACATGAAGTTGAGAAGGAATGGGACCAATTCTGAATCAAATGAAATTTTGAAAACTCGACTGAATCTATGTGAAAATTTCCAATGTAGGTAGATTCTAGAGGTAAATAGTAAAAAGCAGTGAAGGAATTGTTGGTGCTTCTACTGAACAGCTCCTACTGACTAGGCCTACCGAGAGACTTAGGGTGGGTCAAAATCCAGCTAAAGGGACCACTGCACTCCCAGAGGCAGACAATACAGATGAGCTCACCAAGGCATCGGGAATCGGGGCATCCACAAAGGAATCGGGGCCAAAATTTAAAAACTGCATTTTTCTGGCATGTATCTTCTCAGAGACCTAACTGGAGTGGACTTAAGGACAGGAGAACCTCACTATGACCATCAGGGACATCTTCAATTTCATTCATTTATACAACAAGTATAGACTGAGCATGATATTAAAAACTGTTTTTAAGTTGGGGCTAAACAACTACTGTCATGGAGCTTACGTACTGATGGAAAAGGAAAACAGAATCAATGTGGTTTCAGGACTTGGTCCATACAATGAAGAAGGAAAAGGTAAAAGGTCAGAGAACAAAGGTGGTTGGCATTGGGGTGGTTTTTCTAGTAGGGCAGCATTGGGAGGAATTTCTGAAGAGGAAATCTGAGTATAGATCTGCATGAATGCAGGACATAATACAGGGCAGGGGTGTTATAAGCAGTGGGGAAAACAAATACAAAGACCCTGAGACAGGACCCCGCTTGCTATGTAGAGACATCAAGATGGCTCGCATGGAGGGAGTGGAATAAACAAGGGTGGGAATGGGAGAAAGTGAAGTGGGTGAGGCAGGCAAGGGGTCAGACCATTAAGGCTTTGATAGCAGGAATAGAAAATCTGAATTTTACTTCATGTGCATGAAAAAACACAGGAGGGATTTGAGCAGAGGAATGGAGTGATCTCACTTACTTAAAGGGGCCACTGTGGGTAGAGATGTGGGACAACAGTAGAAACAGAAGGAACACACAGGAGATTACTGCAAACGTACAGGCCAGTGGTGGTGGTGACTTGGTCTTGGGCAGCAGGTTTAGAAATAGAAAGATTCAAATGTATTCTCAAGGTAAAGCCAGCAGAGCTTGTTATGATTAGATGAAACACATGATAAAAACAGATATCTAGGATAATTTCCAGGTTCGGGGCCTGAGAAACAAAATGATAATGGCACCCTTCAAGTCTCCATAGATTTTATTTTCCTATTATTCTTTTGTGAAAAATGTAACTATGCTAGTATATCCACTCTGCGAAACAGTTTGCCAATTTCTTAAAAGAAACACTAAATATACACTTACCATATGTCCCAGCAATCACATTCCTGGGTATTTATCCCAGAGAACTGAGAACTTACGTCTAAACAGATATGTATACATATAATACCTTAATAAAAATATATATAAAGGAAATAAAATAAAATAAAATAAAATAAAATAAAATAAGAAAGAAAGCTGTACATGAATGTTCATAGCAGCTTTATTTATAATAGCCCCAAACTGTAAACAATCAAAATGCCCCTAAGTAGATGAACAGTTAAATAGCACTATATCCAAACCAAGAAATACTACTCAGAAATATCAAGGAACAAACTATTGATATACTCAACAACTTAGATGGATCTCCAGGAGATTATGCTAAGTGGGAAAGGGCAATTTCAAAGGGTCACATTTTGTATGATTCCATGTATATAACATTCCCAAAATTTAAAAAAAAAAAAAGTATAGAGATGAAATACAGATCAATAGTTACCAAGGGTTAGGGATGCTTAGGGGAAGGGATGGGTGTGACTATAGATCAGTTACATGAGGGACATATTTGTGGTTATGGAACTATTCTGTATCTTGATTTCCGTGGTAGTGGCAGGAATTTACCCACGTGATAGATCACCACAGAACTATACACACACGTTGCACCAATGTCAGTATGAGTCTTGTACTAGAGATTGATAAGGTGTAACTACTGGAGGAAACCAGGTAGAGAACACAAAAGCCCTCTCTGTACTGTCTTTGTAACTTCCAATGAATATATAATTACTTGAAATAAATGTTTTAAAAATCAAATTATGGGAGAACAGAAGATGGCTGCCAACGGGAAGGCAGACTGCAAGATGGTGTGTGAGTAAGAAAACAAAGGGAGAGTGTGTGGTCACACGGGGAGTGTTTGTTGGTGAGTTGAGGGACAGCTATACTCAAGGAGACTGTGGGGACTGCTGGACAGGGCTACCCTGACCAGGCAGCCCCCACTGCTGCTGGGTTCCCTCCCAGAGTGACCAGCTCAGACGCGGAGACCACGCCATCTTGAAGGGGAAAGTGGATGTTATTGGAAGCCTGAAAATCTACAACTACGGCACCCACCGAATAGCTGCGAACCTGAGAACACCGGTCCCCAATTGACGCAAGCACACGGACTCAGAGGAGCTCTACACTCCACCACGGAAAGGTCAGATTTCGCCTGGGATAAGGTGAAGTCTCTGGTCCAGGCAGGAGAGAGAAATGCGCACGCAGGAGCTGGAGGACTGGGGGAAGTCTGAGCCTAGAAAAATCCGTGGCTGTTGGGGCTGGCGTGATCCATGAATGTGGAAGGAGGTCCACAGAGCTGCTAACAGAAGGGAACTCTAAAAAGCAACCCATTTTGATCTGGCGCAAAAGGACAGCCTAAAAATTTTAAAAGTGTGCCGGCTGCTTAGACACAAGGGGAAAAAAAAGACTGCACAGACTTGCACGCAGACCCGGAGTTCGCACACTTACACTGGCTCCCTTTTTTTTTTTTTTTTCCTTTTTTCTTTTTCCTCTTTAAATCCTTGCTTCTGATTACTAAGCCCAATACATAGGATCACCCAATTGGGGACACCTTAAGAGACTGCAGCGGAAAGTTGTTTTTCTGGAACCTGGGGATCAGAGCAGGGAATAACCATCAGAGAACCATCTCTGGGGCAACCCACTCCCACAAACCGGTATTGAGTGCCACAGGGAAAGCAGGATCTAAGCACTGGCTAGAGAAAACCTATAGACCCTCAGGTCAATCCAGAAACACTGCCATTCAGTGGTTGAATCACAAATTGACTCTTGTGAAAACACAAATAAAGGAATACAAGAAATTAAGACGCACTGCCTGCTTAAAAATCAGGACTGGCTTACAACACTGAGGAGCAGTGGAACTCAGGGAACGTCAATATTGTCCTGACTAGGAAACAGCCAAGCCAAACAGAACAGTAGAGGAAATAAATAATCTTCACTACTGCACATTTTTATTTTTATTTTTTTAATCTTTTACTTAAGAAACTAATTTTTTTTCTTTTTTCCTCACTTGATTTTACCTTTTTAATTATTACATTTTTATTTTCAATCAATATTATTACTACTACTATTTTACCTTTTTTTTTTTAAAAAAAAGTGTCATTTTATTTTCTCTTTATTTTACTTTGGGATTAGTGTTCTACATTCTATTTTCAACTTTCCTTTAGCATCATTTTACTCTATCTCAACTTTACCTTTATGCCATCACTCTCTTCCTAACTTTTCCCCTTTTGTTGTCCTGTTTCTCTTACCCTATTCCTGCTTTAGATTTTCCCTATTCCTTTTTTTACCCCTTGTTAAAATTTCACCCTAGTTATATAGCTAATTTCCAATCCCCTGCTCCAAGTCCATACACACCTCTCTCTTCTCTTTCTTCACTATCCAAAAACTTTTTTCTCTCTGTCCATTTGTTGTTGTTTCCTTGATTGTTGATTATATCAATTTTTTATGCTTGTTTGTGAGATTGTTTTGTTTATTCTTTTTTCTTTGTTTGTTTTGTTTTTTGCTTCTGTTTTTACTCGCCTTGCTTGGTATTAGTTGTTGTTTATAGTTTGCATTCATCTCCAGGTACTTGTTGCTGGCATTTGTTGGAATTAGTGGCTGTTCTATTGGGGTTTTCTCCCTATATATAGTTTGTTCCCCTCTTCTTTCTTATTCTCTTTCTTTTCTCTCTTACTTTTTTTTTCCTTTTCCCAATTTCATTTTTGCATGCCTTTTTTTTTTCCTTCTTTCTCTCCTATCCTCTAATTCGCCTTTCTCTGGTGGTCACCTTTATTTAGGGTTATTAATATCGTGAATACATTTCTGTTCAGTGCCTCGTGCATTGTACCTGGTTGTGTTGTATTTTGTGCCTTTAAGTCAACGCAGGAGAGAGAGAACTACATAACCAGACACCCAGAGAAGAGAGACCATGGGGAGACAAAGAAACAGCCTGCATATAAAAGAAAAGCAGGCATCATCAGAAAAGGAAGTAAACAAAATGGAGGCAAGCAAACTGTCAGAGAAAGAATTCAGAGAAAGGGTCATAAGGTGGCTGAAAAGAATGGAAGACAAATTTGACAATATGTGTAAGAACCAAGAGTAAATGAAGAAGAACCAAGAAGAAATTAAAAATGGCATTGCTGCTGTAAAGAACTCAATAGAAAGCATCAAGAGTAGACTAGAAGAAGCATAGGACTGCATCAGTGAGCTAGAAGACAAGGTAGAAAAAAATACCCAAGTAGAGCAGCTTCTAGAAGAAAAAAAAATTAAAAAGCAGGAGGAGAGCCTAAGGCAGTGGTCGGCAAACTCACTAGTCAACAGAGCCAAATATCAACAGTACAACAATTGAAATTTCTTTTGAGAGTCAAATTTTTTAAACTTAAACTTCTTCTAACACCACTTCTTCAAAATAGACTCACCCAGGCCGTGGTATTTTGTGGAAGAGCCACACTCAAGGGGCCAAAGAGCCGCATGTGGCTCACAAGCTGCAGTTTGCCAACCATGGGCCTAAGGGAACTTTGAGACAACACGAAACAAAACAACATCCGCATAATAGGGGTTCCAGAAGGAGAGGAAACTGATCAAGGAATAGAAAACCTGTTTGAAGAAATAATGACAGAAAACTTCCCTGATATAGGGAAGAAAAAACCCACACAAATCCAAGAAGCTCACAGAGTCCCAAGCAAAATGAACCCCAAAAGACCGACGCCAAGGCACATGATAATTAAATTGGCAAACACCAACAACAAAGTAAGAATCTTAAAAGTGGCCAAAGAGAGACAGAAAGTTACCTACAAAGGAACCCCCAGCAGACTACCAACTGATTTCTCAACAGAAACTCATCAGGCCAGAAGGGAATGGAATGAAATATACAAAATCATGCAAAAGAAGGGTCTGAATCCAAGAATACTGTACCCAGCAAGGCTATCAATCAAAATTGAAGGTGAAATCAGGAGCTTCAGAGACAAAAAAGGACTAAGGGAGTTTATTACCACCAAGCCAGCAGTTCAAGAAATGCTAAAGGGTCTGCTGTAAAAATAAAAGAAATAGGAAGCAAAGAAGGAACACAGGGGTAAGGAATAAAAATGGCGACAAGTAAGTACCTATCAATAATAACTTAAATGTAAATGGATTAAATGCCCCAATCAAAAGACATAGGGTAACAGATTGGATAAGAAAACAAGACCCATATATCTGCTGTCTACAAGAAACTCACCTCAGAAAAAAAGACACACAGAGGGTGAAGGGATGGAAAAAGGTCTTCCAAGCGAATGGAAATGAAAAAAAGCTGGGGTAGCAATACTTATATTTGACAAATTAGATCTCAAAGTGAAGGACATAAAAAGAGATAAGGAAGGCCACTTCATAATACTAAAGGGAGCAATCCAACAAGAAGAAATAACTCTGGTAAACATATACGCACCCAATACAGGAGCACCCAAATACATAAAAAATCTCCTGGAGGATATCAAGGGAGAGACTGACAGCAATACAACCATATTAGGAGACTTTAATACCCCACTATCACCATTGGACAAATCCTCTAAACAAAAAATCAGCAAAGAAAGATCAATCCTAAATGACTCACTATACCAGATGGAATTAATTGACATCTTCAGAACATTTCACCCCAAAGCCACAGAATATACATTCTTCTCAAGTGCACATGGGTCATTTTCAAAGACAGACCATATATTGGGTCACAGGAAAAGTCTCTTCAAATTCAAGAAGATAGAAATCATATCAAGCATCTTCTCAGATCACAGTGGCATAAAACTGGAAATTAACTACAATAAAAACAACCCAAAGAAATCAAACACATGGAGACTAAACAGCATGCTATTAAACAATGACTTGGTTACCAGAGAGATCAAAGAAGAAATAAAAATCAAATTATGCTCATGTGTAAGGCAAAATTAATTAAATATTAAAAGTAGTATAGCAATAAATTCTACATTTGACAAAATGTTGTCTTCTGAATTTATAAAGCACCTTTTTGCCAATACATCTTACCATTTTGGTATGTAGGCAACAGTTTAATTAATCATCAGGATTTCTTTGTATGTAAGAACATTTTTTTTTCTCCTAAAAGCCTCTGGAGCAAACAACACTTGGAATTCTCACTCTCCCTCTGTTACCTTTAACCAGCAAATAGAACCCATGAGTTCATGTTTCTATACCTGTACAAAGGAGGTAGAGGGACAGAAAATAAACAGCTACTAGCCTAGATGCTCCAATAGCTCTCAGATGTTTGGAACTCTGAAAACTACTTTGCTTAAACCCAAGATATTGAGCCTTCACGGGCCAGCTGACACTCTTGGATTCTAACATCTTTCCCATCAGAGTCAAAATGTAAAACTCTGCAATGTGAAACCTGAAAAAGGGTGCCTTAGACCAAAAACCAATGACCAGGATCCAAAGGCTTAACTGCTTCTAATAACACTAATCAAAACTCCAGTACAATGATCTTAAGAATACTTTCGGTATCAGAAATAGATTTGGACAAATCACCTAAGTCAAGTTGAAGGTGTGAATAGTGGTGACTACTCCCTAAGATCTTCTTTTACAACAGCTTCTTGGGTATGTATTTCCTTAGTGATCTGGTCTTCTGTCATCATCTGGTCTCTCTGCATATAGAATACACGGTCTTTGGCTCCTTCAGAGAACATTTCACTCACAAGAACACTCTCAATGCATTTAGTACTCAGGTATGCATGCTAAATCCTAGCTACTCTTGTCATTGCTGAATAGGTTTATATTTACTAATCCTTACATTCTCTTAAATAGGCATATATCCAACTAGAGTGTTTGTAATGGAAATTAGGTTTATAAACCTTACTTTCTAGTCTTAATTGTAAAACCTGCATAAACCTATATCCGGAAATCAACTTTAACTCAGTAATTCTATTACTAGGTAAAATGTTTTTCTAAACTGTGTACCCCACAACAGCTCCTGTCTGCTTTTCTGGAATTTAATGCATCGCCAACCAAACCTGTGGGATGCACCAGATGCTGCCTGTCTAGATGCTGGTCTCCGTTGGAATGAGCTCTGCTACTGTGAACAGAATAAAATCACAGTTTCCATGTCAATGTTTGTATCACTCTATCCATACTGTTTTAAATGTGTTAATATATTCTAAAAAGTAAGATATATTATTTTGCATTTTTTTATTTTCTAAAGATGAATAAAAAGTAAACGAATGCAAATAATATGGATTAAACACATTTCTGAGAACAAAGCAGTTTCATTTTAATCCTGACAGAACTTAGAGCCTGGAAAACTGTCAACAACAATTGTTTGTAAAGAAAAATGTTTTAAAGAAAGCAAGATACTTACAGCCAACCATCATCATGGCCACTGAAAACATCTTCTCCACATCTGTGGTAGGAGCTATGTTTCCAAATCCTATGGTTGTAAGGCTTGTCATGGTAAAGTAGAGAGAGGACACGTACAGTGAATCCTTGCTGGGTCCTCCTTCCCATATCCCTGCACTGCTATTGTATCGATATGGAGTCCCAATGCTCAAGGCCAGCTGGTAGAGCCAACTGTCTATTTGGATGGTGTTCGTGACTTCATCGATGACCTCGTAGTCCCCAATGCTGTACCATATGCAGGCCAGCCAGTGGGCAACCAGTCCAAACACACATACCAGGAGCACAAGGACTGCTGCTCCGTACTCCAGGTAATGGTCCAATTTTCTAGCAACCCGGCCCAGTCGCAAGAGACGCACCACTTTTAAAGAACTGAAGAGACTGCTGATTCCCTGAAAAGAAATGACACACACTTTCAGAAAATGAAACAGTACAATGGCTCACCTTCATGACCTTGATCATCAATCACTTATATACTAAGAACATAATCATAATATAGCTCTGACTTTATGTCAACAAAAAAGCTGAAATTATAAAGACAGTTTTCAAATGTTGATTCCTTCCTACTCAAAAATAAGGTATTTGTCAATTATTAAACAAATCATTTCATTAGCTAAGAAAGACCCAACTTATTTTCATAAGTACAGTTTAAATAGCACAGAAAAAATAAAACAAAGGAGAATAATGTTCAAATGCAATATACACAGAGTATAGAAATAGGGTGATGAGTTCAGACATTTTATTTCTTCTCTTATAAAACTTTTCCTCTAGAACAGTGGTCGGCAAACTGCAGCTCACGAGCCACATGCAACTCTTTGGCCCCTTGAGTGTGGCTCTTCCACAAAATACCACGGCCTGGGCGAGTCTATTTTGAAGAAGTGGCATTAGAAGAAGTTTAAGTTTAAAAAATTTGGCTCTCAAAAGAAATTTCAATCGTTGTACTGTTGATATTTGGCTGTGTGGACTAATGAGTTTGCCGACCACTGCTCTAGAAGATTTCTTTTTATTTCTCACTTTATAATAGCTATGAACAGCAAAATGGCTGAAAAAAAGAATCCTGCACACAGGAAATACTTGTGTGCATATGGGGAGAACAGGCAAATGTCATTGTTGGTTCCACTACTTCCCACCACAGTCATAATAAGCACTAAATTTGTAAACTTCTGAGAAAGTGAAGAGTTAACCTTGAATAGGTACATAACCTACCAAATCTTATCATCCTCTAGCAATAGTCATAGAAAAGATTATCAAAAGGGAACAGCAGCAAAATCATATTTTGTTGAGAAGCTTAAAATTCCAAATATAACATTATCTGAATGGAAATATAGCATAGGCTTTCTTCATTCAATAGGTCCCATAGTTGGGGGTTTTGGTGTGTTTGGGGGTTTTTTTGGAAGCATATAATAAACCACCTGGGAAGATAGGATAAATGCATTCCTGATAAGAGAATGGAAGATAGAGCAGTGACCCAGGAAGCCTCTCATCTGACCACCTCCAAGTCCCATGACATCATTAGTGCTAATTCTGTCTCCCAGAAGGGATGCAAGGAATCTACGAAAACTTACTCTGAGCTTATTTCTGACCAACACAAAGGAATTGATTAGGGTAGTAGAACCAATGTTACATTAATAAGACTCTAAATTATGGCATCGTAACGTTCTTGACAGTTAAGGTAAAAAGGTTAAAAATGCATTTGGTTATACTATACTCTATATAACTGAAATTTTTCAAAATAAAGACTTGAAAGAAAGAGAAAGAAAACGAAGAGAAGTGAAAATAGAAGCCCTTATGGAGGTGAAAGAGCAGCAGAAGTATCCTGGCAGTTTTTTTGTTTCAACTCGGATGTCCTTAAGCTTGGCTCTATTTCAACTTCCACTCTCTGATGCTGTGGCAAAAATAAAGCCTTAAGATAAGTTCTCACTTGAACACTTGGGGAGAGAAAAAAGATATTAAACTTTAGGCAGATCAAAAAAGTAGCATTAATAAAACTCAGAAGATGAACTGGCATAATTCAATGACATGAGATGTTGATAGGTAGAAGATTCAAAAGAATCTGGAAGCCCTAAAAATTGAAATTATGTAACCATAAACAAGAAAGGCAAAAATAAGTATTTGTTGATACCTTCTATAAGCCAAGAGTCCGGGTTGGGCCCTGGGGACATTAAGATAAACATGCTTTGCTTCTGCTCTAATAAAACCCATAGCCAAAATGCATGGAAAACTCAGGGTTAAATGGAAAAATAAAAACAGTGTTGCTGTTGTTCTCTAGTTAACTAAAATTCTTAAAAGAAAACATGGTACCTCTGTTTAAATACTGCAAAGAAAAGTCATTTCTACCTAAGTTCTTTTCTCTAAAAAGAAAGAATTTTTATCCCTATTCAAACTAAAAAACAGTCACAACTCTCAACAGGAATGTGAAATATGAGGGCCTACTAAAACTAGGCCTCAAAGATCGAAGGAAACTCTCTCCTGATCTCTGATGTAGGCAGCTTTTTCCAAAAGGAGGCAGTCCACCTAGAGGGGCACCTGCTCTGGACTCCACTTAATAGAAAAGCACATTTTCTATAGCCATGTCCAACACCACTTAATATTACAAAATATTTTGTAAACTCTCTGACATAGTGCTTATGCCACCACTTTCTCCTGGGTCTTAACCAAATCCCCAATTGTCATTTCTTTCAAAATCATTTTCTAGGGTTACCCTTCTCCATGCTACTATTATGTTAGGATCTCCTTATGATTTACCCTCAGCCCTTTCTTGGTTGATTTAATGCATATCAATGTTTCAACTGACTTCTATAGATGGAAGATTCACAGGTTCACTTCTAGCACAAAATTATATTCCTGATTATAATTATAACACTGTAATGTGTTCCTGATACAGAAGCCAATTGCCTACAGTTGCATTCCATTTATATGTCCCATGGGTGCTCAAAGGTGATAGGTCTCAAAGGGAAGCCTTCTCCTCTCCCGAATCAATTCTCCATTTCCTACTCTTCTTAATGACATCATTATCTACTCAGTCCCTCAGACCTGGGGCTGAGCCTCAGCTCCTCTGTTCCCTGCCACATACAGGTGATTATCAAGTCCAGAGGATCTTACCATCAAAGTGCCCAAGTGCTCAATACATATCTATCTTTTTAAAAATGTTTTTATTTATTTTAGAGAGAGAGGAAGGGAGAGGGGTAGATAGATAGAAGAATCTCTGAGAGAGACAGCGATCAGCTGCTCCTGCATGCCCCCTACTGGGGATCGAGCCTGCAGCCCTGGCATATGCCCTGACCAAGGACCTCTTGGTTCATGGGTCGATACTCAACCACTGAGCAACACTGGCCAGGCCATATCTACCTTTTAAATCTCTCAAAAACTTCCTTTCTCTCCCATTTCTAAGGCCATGCCTTAGTCAGAACTTCATGTTTTTTCTTACTTGTGTGACAAGGAATAGCCTCTCCATTGGTCATCGTACCTCTAGTCTCACTTCCTTTAATTCACAGATCACACTATACAGGTGAGCAGCCTGGTGTTCTTTAAAATCACATCAATCTAATCATGTCCTTCCCTAATCTAAAATCTTTAATGCTACAGGATTAAGGATTCACTTTCTACTATGACATGGAAAGCCATTCAGGACCTGGTACCTGTTTGCCTAATCAGCATCTCCCCCACCAACTCCTCCGTGTGCTGTCTATGCTCTATCACCCTCACCAACGTGTAGCTCCTAAAGTGTCCATTCTGGTTCATTTTACATTACAAGTCGTACCCCCTTCTGAAAAAGTTTGTCCCTCCCACCCTCCCACACTCTTGGTGGCTAGGGTCTTACGTACAGCTTATGACAAACATTCTCTCCTCCATGTGCCTTCCTCTGACTTCTTCCCAACCACCTTACCACCACCATATGCATCATCATACCCTCACCCTCTCTCTAACTATGGGAGTTAGGTGTCCTTCCTCTGTATTACCATTCACCTTTGCACATCTTTATTATAACAATTGTCACAATAACACTTTATTACAAGTCTCTGTTTGCATGCCTAGCTTTCCAGGAAATTCTAAACCCCTTGAAGAATGTATCTAGTGTCCATTACAAATCATAACGTATGATAATATGTTAAGCCATATGTTATACATGAAGGGGAAAAAATGCAACACAAGCAAATGTGGATGAGGTGAATTTAGGGGTTTTAGTCGGTAATAAACTAAATGTAATTTAACAATAAAATATGGACAACAAAGCAGACAATGTAGCTTTGAGTTGCATATATAAAGGTATGGCGTCAAGTATGAACAAGAAATTCTCTTTAATTTCTCTACTGACCAGACCACAGCTATAGGAGATACATAAAACATAGTTAGAAAGGGACTGTCAGGAAAAGCAAACTAAAAAGTATACACTATTAGGCTATGTGGAAGAAAATGGGGGCGGGGAAGGAAGGAGCCTGGGGCAGAATTACAGTTGGACCTATAGGGATAGAAGGATGCAATAAAGATTGCAACAATCCTGTACCATATACTCCCTTCCACACAGTAAACCAAACGGAAAATAAGATCATTCACTGCTACTTGGAAGACAGACATGGTGATAATAATACTGAATGCTTTCACATGCCAGGTACTGTTCTAAGAGCTTTATGTGTATTTTTAAAATGTAATCTTCAAAACAACCCTACGTGAAAGGTATCATTAAAACATAGCCCAGATAGGGTAAGTAATTTGACTAAGTTCATGCAGCTAGTAAGAGGAGCCAAGATTCAACTACAGGCAGTCTTGCTTCAGACTCCTTGCTCCTCACACGTCACTGTCTGACCACACTCACTGTAACTAGAGCATAATGTATAATTTAACAAAGCACATTAGTACCTGCACTAGGACTCATCATTTCTACTCTTCATGTATTCTAAACATACATTAAAAACTTTATAACATACATACATAATTTCAGATAGTAATATGCTCTACAAATAAAAATAATACAAGGCAATAGGGAAGAGATAATGACTGGGATGTAGGAAAGCATGTACTGAGCTAAATGCAGCTGTTAGGTTAGGATTTTTTTTAATTGCAAAGAAAAAATATTCAAGTGACTTCAAGTGATGAGAGATTTAATATAAGGATGGATGTTTAATGTAAGGATGGACAATAAGCTGTGTACTTAGGTGGACTTTTGAAATGTGGTAGTACATTCAGAAATATAAAAGAATGGCCCAAGAAGGACTTATTTATTTTTCTCTAACTCATTCTTTAACTGCAAACAAAAAAAGTTGCCATACATGATTTCATTCATCCACCCACCAAATGTCTATTGAGTTTATTCTAAATATTGGGGATCTAGCATTGTGAACAAAAAAAATACACAAATCATCCCCTATCTTTCCATTGTTTAGAATCTGTTTTGGTTTCCATGGACTTGTATGATCTGGCCCCTGCTCAGCACTCTAACTTCATCTTTCAACACACTTAAGCTCACTCTCCATTCAACTTTCAGTTCTTCAAATATGCTATGCCTCAAACATGAAGTCCATGCACTTGCTATTATTTCTAAGTGGAGTGTTTTACAACTGTCCTTAGCCTAGTTTGCTCTATTCATATGTCAGATCTCAGCTTGGTCACTGCTTTCTCAGAGAAACTTTCCTCTCCAGTCTAGGTCAGGTCATTTCATTATATAATCTCAAAGGACCACATACATTCCCTTCTTGACATTTGTCTGTTTGTGATTGTGTGCTCATATCATGCTCATTCCTTTGAACATTCTTTTGAACGCTCCCTAGCACTCTTTGGCATGTAGTAGGCACCAAATATTTATTGAAAAAAATGAATACATTAATCTCTCATAGTAACTTCTTACTCCTCTGGCACTAATGTTATAAGTAATAATTAATAGTTACTTCATCTTCACAGGTAGTACCATATCAGGCAACTAGATGGAAACTATCAAACAATAATAAACTCCATTTCATAACCATTGGGTTCTTATTCTAAATATATTTTATACATGGATGACTACATAGTCCATTTCTATTTCCTTTTGTACTGCACAATTTAAAGACTAAAAGAAAATTGCAAACTACATTTGTTACCTGAACTTCTAACCCAGATAACAAATTATATTGCCTTCTTCCTATTCAGAATTCACTTCTCCAATTTATGCTACCAAAAGATCCATAAGGGAATAAATAATCCTCATTACTCCATGCATTAGTTAACATGCTTCAGTAGAGG
Source organism: Plecotus auritus (assembly GCF_963455305.1). Classification (NCBI taxonomy): domain Eukaryota; kingdom Metazoa; phylum Chordata; class Mammalia; order Chiroptera; family Vespertilionidae; genus Plecotus; species Plecotus auritus. The sequence continues at coordinate 35,576,873 of NC_137770.1, read as the reverse complement.
ACTTCAATTTAAATAATTTATGTTAGCCAGTCTATATTCTTATCAAAACATTGTGGCATCAGCAGATAGATAGATGATAGATAGATGATAGATAGATGATAGATAGATAGATAGATAGATAGATAGATAAAGAACAGACATTTATGTTCAACCATATCCATAATGCATTCTTCTTGTGGAAAAGACTTTCTCTTTAATATCCATTGGGTCTACAGCAAATATAAACCATGATCAAAACTTGCACCCTAAAAAGAAGTATATCACCTAAACATTATGATAAAGTACAAGCAAACTATGTTGATGGATGCTCTAAATCCTTCAATAACTTGTTGCTGCTTTTACAATAATCAAAACTCCTTACCACAACCTGCCTGCCTCTACAGTGTCATCTTATACTTCTCTGTCTTTGTTCTCTGTACTCCAGTCAAAGAAAATTTCTTTCCTTTCTTCAAAACGTTCATATTCTCTCACCTGGGGGTCTCCAAACATAATGTTTAAAACACTCTCCCTAATCCACCAACCACTCCTTTTTTTGTGTATGCATCTAATTCCTATTGATCTTGCAGGTCTGGATTTAAATGTCACCTCCTCAGACAATTCCCCTAACTATCTCCATCCTTAAATAGGTTAAGACCCTTGTTTTATAATATGAATAACTGGTCCAAGAAATGCTGAGGAAATTATGCAGAAGGCAATGAGGGTTAAGTTAGAGAAAGGCTGACGTGGCCATGATATAGTGAAAGTTATAAAGATTCAGGAATGGGAGCCCCGAGATAAAAAAAGAAGAGAAGGTAAGAATGCAGTCGTTAAAGAGAAAATAGATAAGTATATTGACAGGACTAAATGAATCACATTAATAGGGGGACACTCAAGTGAAGACCTACAAACTCTGCAAAAATATAGGACGTCCAAAATATATATATATACACACTTTCACAGCTGATAACTCAATTTTGAAAATGAAATATATTTTAATGAAAACTGCCTTTATAATTATTCAAAGTGTATGTATACATTTTTGGGACATCTTACAGAACAGAGTGAATGGTCATATCTTCCAAAATTATTTTCTAAAAGTGACTCTTTTCCAACCATTTTTATGATAATATGTGACGATGACACTGTTAAGGATATAATTTTTAAAACTGGCAAAGCAAGTGTGTGAGACATGTGAAGAAAGTGGTCAAAGAGCAGCTCTATTTTTGTAGGTATTTTTCCCTCTTTTCCCAGCCCTTCAGCTTACTGCCCACTTTCGGGCTCATTTCCCTAATATTACAACTTAGCTGTGCCGAGATTCCCAGAGCTGCCATGGTCCAGGACCATATACTAGTTCCTAAGGTCCCATTGTTTCTTTTCCAGTGTTCCAAAAAAATCCATCCTTATATTAAATCTCCCACCATCTGAGGTCACTTGAGTCTCTTTTCTTTGCAACTAAAATAAATTCCTAACCTAACAGCTGCAGTTAGCCCTCACTACAAGCTTTCCTACATCGCTCAATGCTGATCACCCCAGTCATTATCTATTCTCTAATGCCTTGTATTATTATTTGTAAGCATATTACTATCTGAAATTATGTATATATGTTTTAAAGTTTTAATGTATGCTTAACATACACGAAGAGCAGAAATGAACAGTCCTCGTGATATAACTTTATCTTATTCACTGACAGACTTCAGTACATGGAGATTGTATTTCCTAATTATGATTACTTTCTTTACCAATATAGGTGACACTGTCTTTAAGTAGATATGCTATTATTAAACTTAATTGGTAGATGTCAATATTGAACACAAGAAATACAACTGGTTTTAAAGTTCTAGCAGGATTCTATTTGGGTAAAAATTTCTGCTAGTTTATATGTAATTATGATAAAATTACTGTCGCACAAGCTCCTGTCATCTACGCTTCTTCATTCACTGTGGCCAAAGCAACTGCAATATCTGCAAATGCTCAGACAACAACTTTTGAGTATGGCGATTTATACCTCATCCTGAAAATGCTGATTTTTACTGACACAATGACCTAAACACAAACAAATCACCATGAAAACTAACATCTTCTTGAAAAATACACACCAGGCATTTAATTACAGAGTCCATATTTGAGTCTGCAATGCTGACCAAGTGAACATTCAGACTCACAAGACTGTTATAGACCGTACTTGTTCTCAGTAGACTCAGAGGGCACAGGGCAGAAATCACTGTTTATCAGAGGGGCTGCATCAGGCATCTGCTTCCACAGGCTTTGGCCTCATAACTGTCTGTGCAGAAGTGCACAGAGCTGTGCCGCTTGTGCTCTTTCCTCCAGGGGACAGCTCAGAAGTTTAAAAATGAGACTCAGTTGGCAGATACTGAAACCATCTAGACTGAAAGGCCTTAAAACTAAAACTGTCTAACTTCACACTCAGCTTGTCCACTTGGAACTGAAACCATAACTTACCATGTTAACATGACTTTGTGCTAGGCCTCTGTTGTCCTTCGCGTGGCTTACTTTTCCAGGACTCCATGACCATGCCCAGAAAAATGGTTTGGTTTCTCATTATAGGAGCTTCCCAATTACTGATTAACTCTTTTTTAAATTTCTTTATTGATTAAGGTGTTACATATGTGTCTTTATCCCCCCATAACTCTTAAGTAGAAAGTATCAACAGACAGTTTACACCTAAAGACTCTTTGAATCTGATGCCTCAAAATCTTTGCCTTGCTGTTCCACCAATCCTGGACTATTATTTCATGAGTCTTAATCCTTACCCAATCCTAATAAAACCCAGCCCTTCCCTTTGAAAGACCCATCATAAATCAAACTTCCAGTTCCCAGTAAAGTCTCTCTTTTTCTATTCTGAGAAACTGCCAAATATTTGCAAGATAGCGTTCTCCCTTGTAATGGCCAACAATAAACTCGGCTCAGCTTTGTCTTATCAACAGGTTGTTTTGGTAATGTTTGGGGATCTAGGTTTTGATGCCTTATGCTCCACCTAATCCAATACCTGTAATAATAACACAGGCAGAGCTTTCAGAGTCCACAAGAATATGTTCAGACTTGAATTATTCAGGAATTCTTACACTATGATGCTTTCATCAGGTTATTTATAGTTCATTAAAAGTTCTTCCCAGCCCATATGCAATTTACTGATCAGGGGTATTTTGAAAGTATGTCTAATACTGCCTAGAAGCATAGATAACATATTTCCTTCATTAGTTGCCTGGGGGGGGGTGGGGGAGGAAGACAGTTGACCAAAGGTAAAATTCTCATGCAGACAGAGAAATGGTTTTGTTAACCCTTTATCCACAATGCCTAAAAAACAGATTTCTTCAAGATGAAGAATTCCAATATAAAGATAATCATGTTTCTTGTCAGTTAGTATTTGTTATGTGAAAGCATACATGAAATCATGGAATAAAATAAAGTCATAAAAAGACCAAATGGAGTAGAAATGGAAGTTCAGAAATCCCTTCAAAGAAGAGTGAGGAAATGATATATTCTCAAGCATAGTTATAATGACGATGTACAAAACAATAAAGAGCAATTTCTATGGAGTACCCATAGTTAGTTAAGGGAAAAATAAATAAATAATACTTATAATAACAGATTGCAATATATTTCCACCTCCTTTGCCTCTACATCAAAATCATTACCTAATGCTTAACAGTAGAAAGCATTCATCATGCATGAAGGTCAGTATAAAAATCTCTATTCATATATAGAAAAAAATCAAATAAAGGAATCTCATTGCTGTATTCGTTGCTTGTTACTTCCTACCCTCCCAGAGCTAATTCCCTCAGTTAGACAGACTGCTTTGTCTCTGTGGAAAATTCATGCAAAAGAATATATTCCTGAAATATAACCAAATTTTTCAAATATAAGAAAGATGTCTATTACCCATCCTTGATAACATTCTATACCATCCATCCCCACGTGTAATATAACTTTAACATCTCAGACCATTGCCACCGTGTTCCAATTTGAAACGTGTGGCTGACTCTTACCCATTCTCCAATTCTTTCCCCATCTCTTCCCTCATACTGACTCCTCTTTCACTTACAATCTCTTTTATTCACAACCTTGAATAGTTTGTGAGCAAATTTTTTTCTCAAACTAGAAAGTAAGTACATTTGAGTTTAGTGATTGTGCCTTTGTCTTTGTATTCATTTGTCCACAATGCTTTACACTTCCAATGGGAGATCCCAGCGTGGGGACCTAAATAAACCCTGAGGCAATCCCTAAACACACAGAAAGAATAAATATATTAGAGAATAAGAATATTATGGAAAGGAACTAATGAAAAGAGAGGTGAACATGATGGCCAAAGGATAATGCCCTATTGTCTACAAGAAGGAAACACTTAGATAAAAATCTAACAAAATATGTACAAGATGTATGTGAGGCAAACTACAAAACTCTAATGAGAGAAATCAAAGAACTAAATAAATGGAGTGATGTCTCATGTTCATAGACAGAAATACTCAATTTAGCAAAATGTCAGTTCTTCTCAACTTGATATATAGCTACAATATAATCCAAATCAAAATTTCAGCAAGTTATTTTGTGTATAGTGATAAACTAATTCCAGAGTTTATATGGAGAGGCAAAAATTGTGCTGAGTAGCCAACACAATACTGAAGGCGAAAAAAAGTCAGAGGATAGACAGTATCTGACTTCAACACTTGTTATAAAGCTACAGTGATGAAGACAGTAAGATATCAGTGAAAGAATAGACAAATAGATCAGTGGAACAGAATAGAGAGCCCAGAAATAGACCCATATAAATATAGTCAACTAATCTTTGACACAGGAGTAAATGCAATACAATGGAGCAAAGAAAGTCTTTCAGCAAAAGGTGCTGGAATAATTAGACAACCAAATGCAAAAAAAAATTAATAATAATATAGTCATAGACTTTACACCCTTCATGAAAATTAACTCAATATGGATCATAAACCTAAATGTAAAACAACAAAAAAACTATAAAACATTTAGAAGATAACATTGGAGAAAATCTAGGTGACCTTCGGTATGGCGATTATATCTCAGATATAACAACAAAGGCACAATCCATAAAAGAAAAAAGTAATAAACTGGCCTTCATTAAAATTTAAAACCCTGTTTTGTGAAAGACACTGTCAAGAAAATGAGCTTGTCCAGCGTGGTTGAGTGTCAAGCTATGAACCAGGAGGTCACAGTTCGATTCCCAGTCAGGGCACGTGGCCAGGTTGTGGGCTTGATCCCCAGTGTGGGGTGTGCAGGAGGCAGCCAATCAATGATTCTCTCTCATGATTGACATTTCTATTTCTCTCTTCCTCTCTAAAAGCAATAAAAATATATTTAAAAAAGAAAATGAGAAGACAAGCCAAGACTGGGAGAATATATTTGCAAAAGATACATCTGATAAAGGGCTATTATACAAAATATACAAAGAGCTAAAACTTGACAATAAGAAAATTAACAACATAATTACAAAATGACCAAAAGGTCTAACAGACACATGACCATAGACGATATTCATGGTAAATAAACATATGAAAATATGTCCAACTTTATATATCATTAGGGAATTACAAATTAAAACAGCAGTGAGATATCACTACACATCTATTACAATGGCCAAAATCCAGACACTGGCAACATCAAATACTGGTGAGGATATGGGCCAATAGGAACTCTCACTCATTGCTTATGGAATACAAAATGGCACACCCATTTTGAAAGATACTTTGGCAGTTTCTGAACATATGCTTACCATATGATCCAGCAAATGTGCTTTCTGATATTTACCCAAATGAATTGATAACTTATGCCCACACAAAAATCTGCACACAGATGTTTATAGCAACTTATTCATAGCTACTAAAACTTGAAAGCAATTAAGATATCCTTCAGTAGGTAATAGGATGAACAAACTGAACAAATTATGGTACATCCAGACAATGAAATATTATTCAGTAGTTTTTCTTTTTAATGAGTTCATAACCATGAAAAGACATGGAAGAACCTTAAATGCATATTACTAAGTGAAGAAGCCAATCTGAAAAGGTTACATACTGTTTGATTCCAACTATATGACATTCTGGAAAAGGAAGAACTATGGAGACAGTAAAAGGATCAGGTGGTTCTAGGGGTTTGGGGGACAAAGAATCAAGAGGTAGAACACAGATGATTTTTAGGGCAATGAAAGTACTCTGTACATTACTATAATGCTGGATACATATCATTATGCACTTGTCAAAACCCAAAGAATGTACAACACCAATGTAAACTATGTACTTTGGATGATAATGATGTGCCAATGTAGGTTCAATTGTAATAAATGTACCAATGTGGTGGAGGATGTTGATAATGAGGGAGGTTACACATGTATGGGGGCAATCTCTATATGGGAAGTCTCTATACTTTGATCTTAATTTTGCTGTGAACCTAAAACTGCCCTTAAATATTCTTACCAGCTAGGCAAACACACTGATAAGAAAAATCAATTAATTCCAAGGTGGACTGGGTAGTGTTTCTATGGATTTAATAAGATTAAAACTAGAAAAACTAAAAAAAAAAAAAATACATAATTCCTACCTATACCACTTCAAAATTATTTTTATTTATCCATAGGCTTTAATGGAAAAAATAGCAATCAAATTGTATTGAATGGCAATTTCTAACATGCTATTTTGGAAGAGGGTCTAAGATTCAATAAAAGGGACAAAAAGAGATTCTAGGCTGACAAAAGTCATTAAAATCTACAAGCATAATTATCTTCTTTGAGTTCCAATTCTTATTTTGATTATTAGATAAGAAATAAAAATGTACAATCTAAACATATGCTAAAATGAAGTGATGCAGGTAAACACTTGACCAAAATAATTCATTTAAAATTTTTTAAATTATTAATAAGCCAGTCAGAGAAACACAAATACCACATGATCTTACTTATATGTGGAATCTAATGAACAAAAAAACTGACAAACATAATAGAAACAGAGGCATGGACATATGGAACAGACCAACAGCTGTTAGAGGGGAGGTGGAAGTGGGGACTGGATGAAAGAAGGTGAGGGATTAGCCAGAGAACATATAAGATGTTCCCCAAAAATGTATAAACACACTTTGAATAATTATAAGGGCAATGTTTATTAAAATACATTTCATTTTCAAAACTGAACTATCAGCTGTTAAAGTGTTTATACATTTTTGGGGGGATACCCTATATATGCATAACCCATAGATCACAGACAATAGCGTGGTATTGGTCAGAGGGAAGAGAAAGCAAGGGCTGAGTGTAGATGGGCAAAGAGGGGTGAGGAGGATGGGCACATCTGTAATAGTGTAAATTATTTTTAAAAAGAAAATTACTTCCCATAAACTTTTCTGAAAATTAGAAATATTTTTATATATTTCCACTCTGCAGTCACTGACCCATTTATTTTGCCTCCTGAAACAATGCCTAAGTTATGTTTTTCCCAGTTGCCACTTGTACTGACCTAGTTTGTCATGTTTACCACTTACAGATACCACTCATTGTCCTCTGAATTCCCCATAGTATGTTTCCTAAGTTCAATTATGCTACCAAACAGCGTGTTACCTACAGCTTCCCATCTTTTTCTGATGTTCTCTAATCCGGCTTTCCCTCCTCTCCCAGAAATCACGCTTTCTGGACTTCCCTGAGCTGTCTTCAAATGCACGCCACGAGGCAGCTTGTTTCTATGGCTTGGATGCATAGTAACAACATCTTTTACCCTATTATGGTTTCGAGGAAATCTGCATTACTTCTTTTCAAACAGAATGCTTTTCTTTAATGGATGCTGTCTTCCCTGCCTCCCAGTTCTCTTTTTTTAAAAATCACATATCCAGTTCATGAATTCCTGGTAAATCAAATTACCTTCAGCGAGCACAGCAATTGAGACAGTCTTGAAAATAAAGAGTGTTATTAAGGCCTCTAAGTCACTGTGGACCTGCATCATGTTAAAGGATCAAACTGTGATTTTCAGACTCACTCGCCTTTTCCCAAGCCACCATTAGCTCACTTCCTCACTGCTAAGTTCTAGTTTGTTTTATGTCATTGTACAATTTCCTAAACCTTGCTGACACTTAATTGCTTTAAGTCAGTGAGTCACCACTAAGCACTCAGAGCAAAGAAAGGATCACCAAGGAGATGGACCACATTCTGCACCATCAGGGGCTTATAATCAAGCTGAAGAAAAAAACATATAGAAATGAAATAATAATACTCCTCAGACAGAAAGAATTCTACAAGCAAAATTCATTCATGTCTCTTTTCCCATTTATTCCTTATAATTACCTTGTGATATAAGTCAGGCGGGCATTCCTTCTCTTTTTTTTACAGTTAGGACTGACAGCCAGAGAAACCATTCACAACAACTATGTCCTAGAGAAGGCATAAACCCAGATCACCAGACAACTGTTACAGTGCTCATGAACACACATAAAGCAACAAAACAAAAGTAATTTTAAAATATGAATGTACATGTACACGAGTAAAGATAACATATGGTGAAGATATTCATTAGAGTTGCTTGCGAATAATGTAAGAAGGCTTCCTGTAAGAAGTATGTTCCAGAAAATTGGATATTATATGATAGATAATGAAGAGGCAGCCTACAGGAACTGAACTAAAAATAGAAGGCCAAAAATACATAAAATTATATCAGCAAAGAAACTGGTAGACATGTGGATAACACTAAATAAATGCTGTAATTAAATAAGACAATAATATAATAACTAAAAAGAGAAAGTTAAAAACAATGAGGAACCAAAGGACAAAACAATAATAATTTGAAAGATGAGAAAATGAACAGAGGTCTTTGGATTATTGAGGAGAAGAGAAAAGACAACAAAAAGTCAAATATTGATGTGAAAATACTGATCCTGATGTTAAGAGTAATCAATTAGAAAAACTTCCAAACCAGTAGTGAGACCCAGGAGATTAAAGAAAACTTGAATCAACCCAAAAGATAGAAGAAAACTACAATCAAAAACACAGAGAAAAGCAAAGTAAAAGCAGGTTAAAATGGAAAATAATATACCCTATAAGTAAATTAAAATGTAATTCATCTCAGTAAATTTACATAGATAAAATTTGCCAATTAGGAAGATGTTAAAAATCTATAGACTGTTTATGAAAAATACAGCTACAGTGTAATAATCCAGAATGATAAAAAGTTAAAGGATAGAAATATACCAAATTGAATTTAGCTTTAATAGTATCAACCAATAGACCTTAAGCAAAAAAAGAAAAGGGAAAAAAACATTATTAGGTACAAAGAAACTTAGAAAATAATATTGAGGATACCTCCCAAAACATATAGCAAAAAGATAAAATATTGAGAAATAGGAAAGGGGAGCAAAACCAAGGAAATTAGAGGACTAGCAGTCCAGTAGGTACAATATCCAAATAAAAGGATTGCTGGAAGAAAAAAAATAAACCTGAGAAAAAGGGGGAGAAGGTGAAGAACATAAGAAAAAATCAAGACATGCTCTTTCCAGCTTGAAAAGGCCGCCCAGTCAGTGCTCAGGAAAAGTAATGAACATGGACCCACACTAAGGCATTTCATGAGTAAGTTACAGAACTCTGGGACAGAAAAGATACACCAAACTTTTAGAAACAGAAAACAGGTCATGTGTAAAGGACCAGAAATCACAATGGCTTTGAGTTGCTTAACAGAATTATTAGGAGGTAGACTGCAGTGGCATTATGACTTTCAAAATTCTTAAGAGAAATGATCTCTAGCCTGGAACATTATAGCTAGCCAAAGTGTCAATATGATGGGAGGGTAGAAAGAAGAGATATTTGCTCAAGAAAATGATGTTGATAGAATATTGTTTTCATTATTATAATAAGGATAGATTTAGACAATTGATAGAGAGATTAGTGACAAGCAAATGATAAAAACGGATAGTTAGCAACTCTCAGGAAAATGGAAAGTACAAAAAAGAAAAAGTAACCAGAGCATTACAGCTGCAATTTAGCTATAAGTAGCATATTTGTAGTTTTAATGATATAAACACCTAATATTTATTGAACCAAAAGGATAAATCTATATTGTGAGAAGGGGGTGATGGAAATAGTACATGTATATAGTGAGGACGGCGGCAGAGGCGGGGGGTGGTGTGGAGAGGAGTTTAAAACCTCAAATTCCATAGTGGGAAGTCGAAGACAAGACCTAAAACTGAAAAGCCAAGATGTAGGTACATAATCTTACTGTTTGGTGACATGGAAGCAAATTATAAAAGAATCCTCCAAACAATTTAAAGTGGCTTCCTCTAGCTTCTGCTCTTTTATAAAACCAAATATTGCCAATTATTCTTCATGGAGGTTCTACCAATTTATACTCCCTGGAGCAATGTATGGGCATGCCCGCACCATCACTTTATCAATTCAGGTCCCCTGGGAGTGAAGCCAAGTCAGGATTAGATGTGCACAAATTTTACTGAAATAAATGCCTGGGAAGGATAAAGGGAGGAGGGAGAACCACAGTGCAGTTCTGACACCTGTAAGAAGGGAAGGAATGATTGGGTAGCAGCAGCCTCACACTACAGTACCCGTAAAGGGGAATTCCAGAGCAAAAACTGCTCAATAGCGAGTTCTACAATGATCAGGAATAGATGAGTTATAACATTACCCCCATCCTTAGTCACTGGGGAAATTCCTAGCCTTGGGGAAATGTAGCTGCAGCAGCTGTCCTCAACTGAGTTCAGTGGTGTGTTGGTAAATGATGAACAACCGGTTCTACAGCAAGTTAAAAAAAAGTTCTGTATTTGTAGCATTTGCAGCTTTCTGGGTGTAAATACTCCACTCTGGGCAGTTTCAAGCCACCAGTGTGCCAGTGTGATGACTCACTGAATGCTGAGTTTGAAAGCTGCTAACAATTGGCTTTCCCAAACCAGAGCCGGAGCCAGCAGGACACTAGCTGTGCTCCACACAGCAGTTTTCCTGCAGGGCAATCTGAGCAGTCACCTCCTTAGGCACAGTACTCACCACCCTCCTGTGTTAGCAGCCATTCGATCTCAACAATGTGATTACTAAAAATAGTATGTCAGTGGCATTTGTCGTTTTACTTTGTATTTTCCTTCATATGAATGAGGCTGAGGACCTTCAAATGCATTTATTATGTAATGTATTTTCTTTCCTATGAATTGAATCAATCCTTTGATTATTTTATTGAAATCTTTATGTCTATGTTCTAAATAACTGAAATCTGAATGTATTAATTTTAATGTATTAATCCATTTAGTGAGTTTAATATAAATTCTGCTTATTATCTCCTTATCACATGATTAACATTTTAAAACCAATTCCTCTCAACCCTTTCCAGAAGGCAAATAGGAAAGAAATAAATGTACCTTTAATTGCTCGATGTAGGTAAAATCCCTAATTAGGAAATCAATTTCTATGATTCCTTTTTCACCATAATTTTTAAATTAACAATTACATGTTATAGTATCAAAATATAATGTCTATATGTAACATTCAGGCAAAATAGGTTTTTAAATATACTTAAAGTTGATTGAAATAGAAGATTTTATGGGGAGGAAAGTCACTGAAGAAAAGTTTATATCTACCTCCCAACACACCTAGAATAACAACAGCAACAACAACGTAGTGGGGCCCTAGCCGGTTTGGCTCAGTAGATAGAGTGTTGGGCTGTGAACTGAAAGGTCCCAGGTTCGATTCCAGTCAAGGGCACATGCCTGGGTTGTGGGCTCGATCCCCAGTGGGGGACTTGCAGGAGGCAGCTGATCCATGATTCTCTCTCATCATGGATGTTTCTATCTCTCTCTCCCTCTTCCTTCCTCTCTGAAATCAATAAAAATATATTTTTTAAAAAAACAACAACATAATGGAGAATTTTCCATTTGACAGTCTTTAAGGACAGAATAGAATCTTCAGGGAAATTAAGTTTGTGATATCATTATGAACTCTTTTTAATCACAGATATATTCTATATTGGATAATTGATATATTATTAGTTGAGATGACTGGTTGCATTGCATTAGCTTGGCGTAGCAAGTTGAAATTATCCACTATTAAATTAGAGGCTAAGAAACTCTGGATGAAATTGTTTTAAACTATACATGTTTTAATTATTTTTGTTGTGCAGATAAGACTGAATTAGCAGAATCTTCAATAAGAAAGATATCAGAAAACATCTAATACAGTCTCTCACTAAAAATAAACTTAGATTCATTCACAGCAACAGCTATATAGAAACCAAAAAGGCAAAAATTCAAGAACGGCTTTGCCACAAAAGTTTTCTTCTTATGTTAATCCAACCACGGCTCCTACATATATCTAGTATATCTGGTAACAAAAGAGCTATGGATGTATGGAGTTTTAAAATGCTACAGTTTTTTTTTCAAGTAAATACATGTATTTAATTAACTTTCAATCAATTATCTAGTTCATGAACTGTATTTGACTCCAATGTTACTGTTTTTCTTCTGCTCCACCTCTTCTAACCACAGCCTCCAATTCTCCCAACCACAACTTCCAACCTCAGCCATTTTCCTAGTTAGTCTTTTCAACCAGAAATCAGGTGGGAAAAGCAGGTAAAAACTAATTGGTAGCTAAAAAGAAGTTTTTATTATCTACAAGTTCCTTTTATCCTAATTTTCTCAAAACATGATCCACAGTGCTCGAGAGGGGGGGGGGAGAGAGAGAAACTTACCTCATCCACATTTTCAAAGGCATTGATGATGTCATAAGGTAAACAAGACAACAGATCGATCACAAACCAAGTTTTTAAGTAGTTCATCCTTATCAGCTTGGGGTCAGAAATGACCTCTCCACCAGGTCCCACAAAGGTCGTGTGAAAATTTAAAACAATATCAACCAAAAAAATAACGTCCACCACACTGTCCAGCACCAACCAGGCTATGTTGTTCTGCTTCGTTTTGAAGGAAACATTATAAGGAACCATAATGGCGGTGTAGAAGGTAAGAATTAAAATCACCCAATCCCAAGTAGTTTTAAAAGCACAATAGTGTAAAATAATGTGTGGTGGCGTCTTTGGCGCTTCTTGCTTATACTGAGGAAGGATATCTGATCCCAGCTGAAGAACCTAAAAGAGAGAAAATGCACAGATAAATAATGTGGACATCTTTGCACAGTCAGTTATGAATTCAAACTTACTGGCAGTCAAACCACAGCCCATTATCATGACTTCTGGTTTCAAGGCCAGTCACACCCTATAATTCCATCTCCTTCTTCTCCTGAGTTTTACCAAAGTTTGTTCAAAGGAAGTCATTCCAAGTCCAATCCTTCTACCAAAGTTGATCTGACTGCTGTTCCACCTGGCTTTTTCTCCAGTGGCCAACTATTGATGCACAAATTTGGGCACCATATACAGAGGGTAGGAGACCGAATAAAGAGGCAGACCACTCCATATGGTAGGTGACAGTTTTAATAAGCAAGGGAACTTCTACACAAGGCTCATCTTGGGTAACTTCAGATGAGTAGATCTCTACACCTACCTACCAAAATCTTTAAAGTTTAATGTAGACCTGCCCTGGGCTCAGTCATGCACGCTGTACTGATGGTCTTAACACAGAGCTCTCTCAAGCCTATGTCCTTGAAAATGGCTCCCACTGTGGGAAGGGTGGACAAGAGATACATTCCAAGGACAGGGGAAGGGAACCAATTGCCCAGGTCCAGCTCAAGGGTCAAACAGCGATCACTTCCTCTCAATGGCCTCCTCCAACACCAACACTGACCCACAGCACTGCTGACATCCACTTCTGAGAGTGCCTTCTGTACACTCACTTGGCAAGCATGCCTGGAATCACATGTGTCTCACTGACTGTCCAACAGTTATTTGGGTGATTCACTGTTATCCATTCTTCGCACATCTTAAGCGCCTTGCTGAACCCTATGTTGGTGATGTTGTTGAGTGGGACTCAGCAAGAGCCCTAATGACTGGCACAGCAATATCGGGGTTAAAAATGTTATAGCCTATATTTTCCTTTTCTCCCTTCAATTAGGACCTAAAGGAATACTGTGTTTCCTATCCAGATATAAATTCCCTTTAGGGAAAAAAAAGCTAAATATTCAAGTTTGCTTCTCCATACCTTTTTGACAAATGGAAAATTTTTCAGTGCAAGGTTATATGGGCCTTGACTTACTTTGATTAGGTCTAATTAAAGACACACACAAAAAAGCAAAGGACAGACCAAGAGTGGAGGTCTGGGCAGCCTTGGGCATGGTAACAGGATTTAGCATTGCTTTCCAGAACCTGGAATTTGGAAATTGTGAAAAGGAGTTGAAGCGCATTTCTTCCTTCTACTATTAATAGAAATTCAAACATCCCATAGAGCTCTAACAGTGTTGTGGGCCCTACATGATTTGCTAACAGACAGACATATCCACCCCACTCGGTACCCAGGAATAGTGTAGGATGTCTCCTCAAGAGATGGAATGGGATCACTCCTAAGTTCAGTATTCCTTAAATCTGGTTACAAACTATAATCATCTGAAGAAATTTAAAAGCACAGTATACTCATACCTAGACCCCACCCCAGAAAATAATTGTTAATCTTGTGTGGGTTTTCAGCATTTTTCCAGGTGATTATAATTTACAATCCAAAGTAAACCATTATCTTCTATTTCTTTAGACATTCAGAACCCCATTCTTGAGACAGTGACTTGCATATATAAAGTGATTCCAAAATGCTATGAAGAGAGGGAAGAGGAGAAAAAAGAAGAGGAAGAGGAAAAAGAGAACAGCAACAACTAAAGGGGTATGTGCTTAAGCTTTGATCTTTTTCACGTACAGAGCACTACTTTAATCTTAACTCCCTTACTTTTTTATAAACCAGTTCAGTAACAACTCTTTATTTTCATTTGTACTTTCCTAAGCAATAAGCCTTAGGTGGAGGGTATATAAAATAAAGTTTTCTGGTGTATTTTTGTACCAATACAGATACATTCTTTCTCTCTGAATATCTGAGTGTTGACTCTTATTGAGTCAGGACCATGGACAGTGGTATGTTTGCCTCTACCTGGTATAAAAGGGAGAAGCTGAAGCCATCAGCAGGATGTAGAAAATTGGTGCATTGCCTACATGGAGACCAGGATCCCTGAAACTGGAGAACAGCTCCAAATTTAGAGGTCCCAGTGGAGTTAAGACAAAATTTAAATGTCTTGGGGAAAGTAAAACAGCTACTGAAACTCAACATCATGTCCAAACAAATACTCTGGTTGAGCAAATTATAAGATCCTGAGAACACCTGGAAAGCAATATCCTTGTGCTAACTTGGTGCTTGTTCTGGGTCAGTCTTTAGAGATCTGACTAAATATATTGAGAACCTTGTTTTTCTTGTATGTTCTCTGAAACCAAGGCTAAGTCCTGACAGAAAGTAGTTTTGTATCTGAATCAGGTTTGTGAATTAGGGATGACTGATAAAGAAACTAACAATAATCAAAAAAAGCAAAGAAAAAAAATCAGATAAGAAGAAACCGGAATGAGAGTTCCTCAAAAATAAAAGTAAAAATGATGAACTGTCAACGGAAGAGAAACTTTCCACTTGATGTAGAGAGGGGGGAAAAAAACAATCATGAGTGATTCGGGTGTTAATGTAGAAAATTTTCCTCTTCATGGTCCCTTTCCTCTTGTTCTTGCCCAATGTGTTAACAAAAAAAACAAAAAAACAAAAAAAAAGAGGAAAGCTCTAAATAGGATGTAGTTAAGACCCAGAAAGAATCACGACTATAAAAGTCAGCAGTCACGGAAACAAGCTCCTGCACTTCAGCTTGATTTGTAGAAAAGAAACAGACAACACAAGGCAAAAAAAAAAAAAAGAAAGTTGCTTCAAAAACAAGTAGTTCTTAGTAACAAGCATTATTGAAAAGAAAGTTATATCTAGTTATCTACTTTAAATCTTGTACCAATTGCATATCATCTTTTTAAAAATATTGTGATGATTATTATTAGTTAATACTTAGTGCTAAGTCTTATTTGGGCTTTTATAAACATGTCCACTCATAAAAGTATGACTCTCTCCCAAACCTAACAGGTCTATTTAGAGCATAAAACAATACAAGTCTCTCTGTTAGCTATGGTCCGAGAACAAGAGCAGAACCCTTCAAATTCAAGGAACATACTTAATTCCTAATCCTCTCCAAACCAAATATCTTCAGCTAGTGAAGAAAGTTACTCCTGTGCACTTCGACTCGCCTTTCTCCAGCAGAACAAACTGATGAACACATGCATTTAATTTCTCTTTTCTCAGTTATCTCAGAATATTTTGTGAATCCCCAGTAAGTGCTCAGCATAGTTTTGGTACCTTGATCAGCTTTTTGGCATCATTCATATCAGAAGATTACAGAAGACACGTGAACAATAAAGCTTTGAGCTGCCTCGGAGTTCTGTGCTCATTCCTTTTCTCTCTGGTTTCAATACATTGACTGGATAACATGGTCTAATCCTTGGCATTAACAGCCATATCTGTGAAGATGACACTGAGGCCTTCAATGCAAACCCAAATATCCCTCTGGGACCTGATCCATAAGTCTCCACTCAGATTTCCTGTCAGGCGCTTCAAGCTCAATATGTTCAAAACTGAACTCATTATCATTACCTCCAAACCTTCTCTTCCTCCTCTTATATTTACCATTCTATTAACCAACAGCACTCACTATCTACCTAGTTGTCCACACTAAAAACACAGAGTTGACCTGGACTCATCCCCTTATTTCACATTCAATTCTAACCTATCATCAAACATGTTGACTCTGATCTTGATGTGCCTGCAATCTGCCCACTTCTGCTTCTGTTTCCCTTGATTAAAGTCATGGTCATTCCAGCTGAATGTCCACTAGAAACTCTTAACTGGTTTCCCTATCTACTCATTCATCACAGAGCTACTAGGTCAAGCAGGGGTTCTTAAACATTTTTGTGCCATAGATCTCTTTGGCAATCTGGTGAAATCTATGGACCTCTTCTTAGAATAACTTTTTTAAATAAATGCAATAAAAATATGGGATTACAAAGGAAACCATTGGGACCAATCGCCCATTAAGAGATTTCTGTGAAGCATGAATGCAATCATGTCACTTCCCTGGCATATGGGACACAAACCACCACTGTTTCACTATATGCCACCTTAACCTTTCCTTCCCCACCTAACTTCACCCCACACTGAAGTCACTCTCAAAGTCATCATACTATCCCATTTTGAGCCTTTGCATATGCTGGCCTCTCTGGCAGAAATAACCTTCTTTATCTGCCTCTTATATTTTTCCTTCAAGATTCACTCAACCCCGGTATCATCTCACTCAGGTAGCCCTCTCCAGAGCCCCGCATGTGCTCCCACTGCACCTGTCATAATACTTCTCACATCCTATTACTAGATTCCTCTATTAGGTTTTTAGCTCCTTGATGATAGAGCCCATTGCTTATTTCATACCTGCATCCTTTGCAGAATACCAAGTACAGAGCAAACCCTCAATATGTGTGTGCTGCATCCATAAATGGATGGATGCATGAACTCCCTATCTCATTTACTCAAAGGACACCTCACACTCCACAGACATCACCTGGGATGACATGAACTGCTTTCCAAATTCAAAAGTAGGAGAAAATAAAGAGAAATATCTGAAATTTCTGTAACTCTGTAAGGGAAAAATAAATTATCAGATAAGCATTTGTAAAGTAATAGCCAAAAATATCAATACTGAATCATTTGGGAGGGGGGTAATGTACCACCACCACCACCTTGGAAAGCAAAGTTAGTCTCACACTTACTTCAGCTAATCTTGAATGCTTGTGGACCACCTCTGTTTTATTCATTGGCGTGAGCTGCTGCAAAACACTTCGACTATTTGTCAAAGCCCGTGTCAATCGGGCAAATTTGGTCCAACCTTAAAAATAAGAAGAGAAAGTCTCAGTTTTTCACACATAATCAACATTCTTGATAATATTCAAATGATCTCAGAAATAGCATAACATCCAGAACTAATGACAAGTATCAACCAAAAGTATTTTATTTCTATATAGACTCATCATATATTTCAAGTTCTGGCTGTAAAGTAATAAGTAATTTTTATGTGTGACTTTTGTGTTTTGCTCATATCTATAATACAGTCCCAGTAGCCAACATGGCTATCTGTCCATAAAATTCTGTACTCCCATTGCATTGTATAGGGTTGGTTTTGCCTTGTTGGGCAAGTGACAAGAATGTCTTTAGATAATAGTAACTATATGTTGGCAAAATATGTATTCAAATATTTCCTTGTGGTCACTTCTCTTTTTTACACCAACTGAATACTATACTTGCACTGAATATTTTTAGAAACTTCCAAGTCAATCTTATACTTATTGAACTTTCATATTTCTAAGTCAGGTGATGTTATACCCCTTGGTACATCTGAGTATTGGATTAAAAGACCAGCCTATTTTCATACCCTGTGTATAATGTTTACCCAGAAAATATTTTGGAAAAAACATTGAGGATATACTGAAGGAATAAGTTCAATGACACATGGAAGAATACAAATTATCAAATGGTATGTGTTCCCCCATTTCCTAGGTTTAGGGCTTTTTTTGTAATCCTCATTCCTAAATAGTCATCATTTTTCTCGAGACCCCTTTACCAGCTGCCTCGCCTCACTTTCAGCAGATTATCTCATCAAGTAAGAAACAAAAGCTATAAGAAACATGACAGTGTTCCAGTTCCCTTCCATCCCTCCACCTCTACACCCACCCACATAACACTGATTCTTGCCTAAACTTTATCATCTCAGAAAATTAGGCATTTGCCCGTTCCTGATCATTCATATGTTCTATACATGTACATATCAGTGGTTTCTAGATTTTTCACTATCACAAACAATGTCTCTGTGAATTTCCTTAGGCCTATCCTTCTGTGCTCTTGGACATGTCTAGAACCGCCTATGTTATTAGCTAAATTAGTTCATTTGATCTGTCACCAACCCCCATAATACAAACTTTGAAAAAGTTGAGCAGCCACACTGTCTAGGTCAGAGGAAAAAAAACACATCAGCAGTTCTAACTTCTCCCAGAGATACATTTACTGATCTCACCTTTACAGAGACCTAACTGTGTGACTGATTATTCAGCATAGTTCGCTGATGTTACTTAGACGTGGTCGATACAGGATAATGTGAACAGACAGATGAATATGAAGAGCCTAATAGTTGCTCTGTAAGTTGTTCATGGTATTATGAGAACATTTGTTCTCCTAAAAGCTCAGGATGCCAACTCCTTCTTAATAAAACATTAGTTTAGCTCTATTGGGTTGCAATTAACCTCTATGTCATGGACTGCTTAATCTTAAAAATAAAAGGAAGTCGCAGAGGCAGTTAAATCAATCTACTAGACTGCAACACAAGATTCTAATCCATAAGAAAAAAGCTTAGGTAAACAATTATACTCTTGGCCAAAGAGACTACATGGTATAATTACTCATATTTCATCTGTTGTTTCCTCTCTAAAGAAAATCATTGGCTTCCCACAGGGGAAGGTTGCTATTTTTTCCCTTATTTTCATCCTACACAAAATTTTTTGTCTCAATTATTGGCTTTATTGGCACAAAGATGCCATAACTATTTGGCACAGGACATTTCACACTGTAAGTGTTTTGGCAATTTTGGAATCTGTTTGAAAATACTATACAGTATAAATGGGCAGAGATTTGAGCCATCTCTTTTAGAACACATATGGCTAATCAATAGAATGGATTGCTTGGCTGTAATTTTTCCCCTTTGTATTATTATAAATGATGTATTGAGTACCACTGACTGATTACCTGAGCAACAGTTCCAAGACCTCAAAACCAGGAACAAAAGATAACAAAAACACTTTGCCCCCTTGTATTATTTTCAGTAAATTCTGTTGATTCAAAACAGTACAATTCTGTCAGAACCAATGTATTCTCAACTTGTGGGGTTTTTTTGTTGGGTTTTTTTTGTTGTTTTTTTGTTTGGGTTGTGTGTTTTTTGTTGTTGTTTTGTTTTGTTTTGTTTGTTAAAAAGAAGAGCAGGGGGGGAATACCACTAAGGTGAAAAATTTGTAGGGAAAAATGGACATCTTTAAACTCAAACAATAAGTTTCCACTGGAAAGAATGAGTCAGCACCGTGCCATATAGATGACATGGGATTGGAAATCAGTCAGACTTTGGGTGTCAGGACCTTCAACAGTAAAATGAGATAAGAACAGTAGTTTCCAGAATTATAGAAATGCATGATAAAAACTATAAAGTTCCTGCTACATATTAACTACTTCATCCAAACTGCTTTCCTTCCCCTCCAATGGTTTTTGCTACCAACCATCACAGTATAAATCAAATGTATTGCTGACATCACTCAGTGCCATTCATTTTAAAGGCAAAAATCAACCAAGCATGAAGTTTTGGTGATCATAAAATTCATTTTGAAGAAGAGCTACACTCAAATTAGTTGGCTGCTGACAGTTTATAGTTACTATCACAGATACTATTTAGAAATAAAATTCAGATTTAGCCAGTGTACTCAAGTCTTTCAACCATACGTTTCTTGGTAAAAATACCAGAAGTAGGAGATTGATGTCAATCCAATCAATTTTGGCAAAACCTCAACAGACTTGGGCCCTTGTTCCAATCACTGGCACCTTTTCACAATAAGAAGGTAAAATGTCCTTGCTCTGGGATTAAAAATTGCATTCTGGTTTGCCAACATGTGGATTCACTTGTCTTTCTGCATCCCAAAACACTGTTTCCTATATCCTAGGCAAACTCTCTCAACCTACTCTCTTGCAAGCATCCTCAATTCCCTGACCTTTTGATCCTGCTCCCTGATCCTTGAGCTCACTGATTCTTTTCATCTTACTCACCTGATCAAATTCTAACTCTGGTTAAACCCAACTCTTCACCTACTTCTATATCTATACACCTTTGACCTAACATGGGTGGAGTAAAACACATAACTATGTTCACAGATACTAATGAAACTCATGACCACTGGCCTCAAGTATACATTAGTGCTGCTCAGCAAACCTGATAGATTGCCTTTGCCCACTCTCTTCTCCACACTCAAAGATTACTATTCATACCTACTCCTCTCTCTTCACACATTTAACACTTCCTCACCTCCTTCCCCATCTTTACTCTCAATTGATAATCATGAATCCTACATTACTGAAATATACAATCAGAAGAACACTTCCACTTTATACATATGTTTGTCTGTCCCACCTATTAGGATATGAGGGAAGGAACTCTGTATTTCCAGGACCTAGAATAGTGCTTGCCCCATACTGTGTGCTCGACTTGTACTTTGGGTTTTTTTAATGAACAAAATAGATAAACAAGGAAAATAAAATAGTCCTAGAAGAGTCATGAAAAAGCTCATGTTAACACATTTCGGACCAGTAGTTTTATTGCTAGATTACCCAGTGGCCAGATAAGTTTCTATTGAACAAGTACAAAAAATGTTTTACATAAATGTTAAAGGCATGCTTTAAAATTAAATACCCATTGCATTTTGAAGTTATTTATTACATGTTCTTACAAGCTAATATCTTTTTAAAGAATTCTCGTGATTGGCCACAAGCTTTAGATCAGAAAATACAAGAATTCTTGTGATCCGTCCACAATGTGTTAAGTAACTCTGTTTAACCCAAGGCTGAATGAAAAGTAAATCTTGTCTCCAACTTCAATTCTTTAGCCCCAAGTAATTTTGATATTATGGTCTTATCACAAAATCTCATTTCCCAAAAGTTCCATGGTCCCCTTTACTCAATTGAAAAGGTTGAAAGATACAAATTTTTGCCTACGTTTCAAAACTTGCTTTCGTATACTGCCAGTTTTGTAGTATTGGTAGGATGATTACTTCATGGCATAAATATTTTATCTCTATTGAATCCTTCATATTAAATTTATAACTCGCATGAATAATAGAAAGATACTCATATACACCATTCATAGTTACCTTGTGCAATACTTTTTCCAGCAATCTGTTATGTATTTGAAAGGTGTGGAGGAGTCTCAAAATAACCATCTATTCAAAATAAGCTCTTCCTCTACAAATTCTGGCACTAGAAAGAGATAGTTGAATCCTTTCCACAATGGGGTCAGATTTTTCCTATAGAATCTAATTTGCATGTCTATCAAGCACTTAGTTCAAAATCAAGTGATCTGTGTTGTCTGGAGTTTATTCATTTTTTTTGTAAGAATGGATTATGCATTCTAAGAGATTGTACCTGACAAAGTACTCTGTAATCCCAATGTGCAAATGCAGAGATGAAGGTGGAGGCAGGAAAATGGAGACGCATTAATTTGAAAAATAAAATTCAATCCTTAAAACATTAACACCCTTTCCCCAATGTCATCAGAAAATGCTGCCAACTTTCATTTTCCATAGATAGGCTACAAAGTTACTGACAACACCTTTAACGTTCAGCAGATCAAAACTGTGAGAAAGTATTATACTCATTTTGGCCAACATTAGCTGTGCCATGACACCACTTGGTGTAAATGAGAGAAAACAATAGGTATCATCAGCTCTTAGTTGTAGGTTTTTCATAGACATTCCCTTCTCAAGTTGACAAAGTTCCTCTCCATTCCTACTTCACTAAGAGTTTTTATCAGGAATGGGTGCTGGGTTTTGTCAAATGCTTTTTCTATGCAAACTGATATGATCATGTTATGTTTCTTCTTTAGCCTGTTGATGTAGTGAATTACAATGATTGATTTTTAAATGTTGAACCAGCTTTGCATATGTGGACTAAACCCCACTTGGTCTTTGTGTGTAATTTTTAATACATTGTTGCATTCTATTTTGTTGAGGATTTTTGCATCTATATTCAAGAGAAATATTGGTCTGTAGTTTTCCTTTCTTGTAATATCTTTTTCCGAGTTTGGTGTGAGGGTAGTGCTGGCCTCATAGAATGAGAAGAGTTCTCGCTACTTCTATTTTTCTGGAAGAGACCATGAATTTGACAGTAACACCATCTGCACCAGGTGTTTTCTTGTTTTAGAAGTTTACTGATTTATTTAATAGCTATAGGACAATTCAGGTTATTTCCCCTAGTGTGAGTTCTGGTAGTTTGTATCTTCAAGGAATTGTCCCATTTTAACTAAATTATCAATGTGGTGGCTGTAGAGTTGTTCAAAGTATTTTTTTAATCTTTATTGCTGTAAGTATTACATATGCCCCCGTTCTTCCCCATCCTAGCTGCCCCCCGACACCCATTTTTTTAAATGCTTTAATGTCCATGGATGGCCCTTCTTTAATTTCTGATATTAGTCATTTGTGCCTTCTCCATTTTTCTTGGTTAGCCTAGCTAGATGTTCATTAACTTTAATAACCTCTTTAAAGAATCAGCTTTGGATTGTAGTGATTTCCTCTAGTGTTTTTCTGTTTTCTATTTCACTGATTTCTGCTCTAAGATTTATTTACTGTCTTCAGCTTGTTTTGACTTAAGTTCTTTTTCTTTGGCTTACTTTCCCAAGGTGGAAGCTTAGGTCATTAATTTTATGTCTTTTTACTTTTCTAATATTTGCATATAATGTTATAAATTTCCCTCTAAGCACCACTTTTGCTGCATCCCACATATCTGATAAGTTGTGTTTTATTTTCCTTTAGTTCAAAATATTTCTCTGATTTATTTTAAGGCTTCTCCTTTGATCCATGGTCTATTTAAAAACGTATTAATTTCCAAACATTTGAAATTTTCTAGCTATCTTTCTGTTACTGATTTCTTGCTTAATTCCATTGTTGCCTAAGTATATACTTTGTAAGATTTCTATTCTTTTAAATTTATCAGGGTATGTTTTATGGCCAGAATGGGATCTACCTAATGAACACTCCATTTAAACTTGAGAAGAACAGGTATTCTGCTGCTATTGGATGGGGCACTTTGAATTTTCAAACAAACAAATGAGCATTAATTAGAAAATTATTCCATTAGAAGACTATTATATTAAAAATAATATTTAAATTTATCCTAAACTTCCTAGACACTTGGTATATGAGTAAAAGCATAGGAAAAGGTAGGACAGGTCCAAATGTGAATGCTTTATTCATTCTTCCAGGAGATGACTTAATATACACATTTTCAGAAATTCAAAAGTGAATTGACTTATATCATGCTTTAAATTATTTGCACATTGTAAAATTTTCCTTGCAATTTGATGCTAACCAGAAACTGAGCAGCTATAGTAATATACATGTGATTTTATCTGCAGGAAATAAGTGTACTGCAATTTCTCTACAGTTATGACTACAGTTGAAAAGATTAAAGCTTTCATGCCAGTTTTTTTAGATGTAAGAAAAGGCAATGTTTGCCAAATGCAAAAAGGAAGACATTTAATTTTTCTTCTAAGAGATTATTAAAAATATTGCATAAAAACTTTTCCTAAGGGTTTTTAAGTTCTTCATTTATGACACCAATTTCTAATTTAAACATAATTGAAGAGAATAAAATGAGAGCAAAAGGGAGTAAAAGCCCATACCACTGACTACTGTTTTCTATAGCAGTCTCTCTGGATGTAGTCATTAAGACTCCAATAAGAATGTTTTCATTTTCTAGCCACTCTCTTGATAACAAAATTGTTCTTTACACAATCTAGCAACATCTACCCAAGAGAATCTACAACAACCCAGTTTTTAAAAGGTGAAAAGTAGCCCTAACCAGTTTGGCTCAGTAGATAAAGTGTCGGCCTGTGGACTGAAGGGTCCTGGGTTCGATTCCTGTCAAGGGCACATTTCTGGGTTGCAGGCTTGATCTCCAGTAGGGGGCATGCAGGAGGCAGCTGATCAATGATTCTCTCTCATTGTTGATATTTCTATCTCTCTCTCCCTTTCTCCCTTTCTCTCTGAAATCAATAAAAATATATTTAAATAAATAAATAAAAGGTGAAAAGTAACCTGAAAAAGTCAATTAATAAAACTCCAATCAATTTAGCTAAAATTAATCAATTGTGTTCCAAAAGATTTCACCCAAGCCATCCCACAAGTTATAATTTTTGTTTCTAAAACTCACCATGTTATAAGTTGCTGAAAATCCCATTATATCAATCCTAAATTAATAATGTTCTGAGAAATCTCTTCTTTATGTCTTTTTTCAATCCCCCTTATTATAATTTAAGTAACTGTTATCTCAACTTGCTATTGCCATTCAAAAATATGATTGGAAAATGATCCGGACAATGACTAGTATGAATGTGTAAGAGTTATGGAGTACAATTTTGTTTTTGAGTTCAACCAATAGATTTTGTTAAGATAATAATAACAATAATATATTTAAAAGCCTAATTCTTAAATGTAGTAATTCCTTTGAAAATTACCTTTTGTTGAATCATCCTCTATTGGCTGTTTGAACAATGTAATATCCTTGAAAGTGCATAGAAACAAGACCACCTTTTCATGTTCATTTCTTATTGGTGCAATTTGCATATAAAACCAAACAGGAGTTCCTGGAAGAGAAAGAAAGGACAACAGAGTGTGACAAAGCCTCAGCAATGACTTGGTCTCCTGCCTTTCCCCTTCCGTCAGCTGCCAACTGCCATGCCAGGAATTAGCACCAATACAATAGTATTTTAATTGCTAAAAAGGATTCAAGAAAACTTTAATTTTGTATCAACTACCAGTTGCTCAAAAATTAATAAACAGAAGGAAATAGCTAAAAAACATATATGCATGGGGAAGGCCTGGGGTGGGGCAGGAGTTGGGTGGAGGGGGGGGCAAAAGGGGAGAAAATGGGAGACATCTGTAATATTGTCAACAATAAAAATAATTACATTAAATTAAATAATTTTAAAAGAATACATGCATAGCCCATGGACACGGATAATAATTTGGTAAAAGCCAAGGTAGGGGTACGCAGGGGAGGGTAGAGGTGGGCAAAGGGGGAGAAGAGGACTTCTGCAATAATGTCAACACTAAAAAAAAATTAATAAAATAATAATAATAATAATAAATTTATAAACGTATTTTTCAACACAAAATATCAAAACTTGAAAGCAAAGCTCCGGGTGTCTTTTCACAACGCGGGAGCACAAAGGCAGTCTCGTTACTGAAGTGACACGAGCATCACCTTTAGGCCTGGCTCCCTACACCGCTGCTGCTCTGACCAGCTTCCTTTTTAGAGAGTCTCACCAAGGGTGCCCACTCCCAAGGGCTTCTCCTTGTCACTTTGAGAAGTGCTTCCACTTGACTTCAACAGTCATACCTGATGCTCTGGTAAGTATTCCTCTGGGAGGAACATCTGAAATGCTGGGATAGACTTCTAAGATAGCTCTATGGCTTCGACTGTACCCCCACATCAGAGACACTAAGGCTGGTGTACGCAGAGCTCTACCTGACGCCTTTAAAACAACATTAAAGGGGAAAAATTGTCCCCAGCCCTTGAGAACCTCTGGTGTCTTTATGAGCCACTGTTTCCTACCTCTCTCCCTCAAAGCAGGAGGCTGGACTGTTCAAACAGTGGCTCTTGCAGACTACAGAGGACAGTTTCATGGCTTAAGTTCTGGACAAATCAGAACTGGCATTATGTCAAATAAATATCTGAAGACAAGAGAAATTACTTCAAAGGAGTAATTATCCATTAAACAATAAAACACGGAAGGAATGTTGCATCAGAATCAAAAAGACTTATTTTCCATCATGTTCGCTCTAAGCCACAGTGCAGTAAAGCCTCCCCAAATATTCTACTTTAAAAACATGAAAGCCTTTGTCAGCTGTGAGGTGAAGTACAGGTGAACTGTGCAGCTATAAATAGTCTCTAGGTGAGACTTGATAGCCTGTTAGTGGCTATCAATGAAAACCAAATAAGAAGCACCACCATACTATGGCGAAGGAAGGAAGGGAGGGAGGGAGGGAGGAAGGAATCAACCACATAATAATGTCACCAAAAAAGGGAGTTTGCCATTTAGACAAGAAGTTCAAGAGGTCAGAGAATCTCCCCAGCTGGTTAAAGCGTCGGCCTGCAGACTGAAGAGTCCCAGGTTTAATGCCATCAGGCATATACCTCAGTTACAGGCTCAGTTGGAGCACCTGCAGGAAGGAAGCAAGCAATCGATATGTCTCACACCCTGTTTCTCTGTCTCTCCCCCTCTCTTCCACTCTCTCTAAAAATCAGCGAAAAAAAATATCCTCGGGTGAGGATTAACAAACAAACAAAAAGAAGTCAGAGAATTAAAGAGAGGAGATTTCTATGGGAATGTTCAATTTAGACAACCAGGTTCTTTGCAACACCAGGAGGCCAATGAAAGGACATGGTCCCTTCCAAAATGACTACAGGATGAGACAGGGATCTCAGAAACAATTACACCATCTTCCAGAGAGACTTGTTCTTTGTTTTCTGATTCTGATTTTACACAATGTGTCCAGGAACTGTGAGTGACATGCAGTTTTACAAATCACCAGCCCCAGACGCCAGAGATACATGGCCTATGGCTGTTACAACATAGTGAGCTTGAGGCAGCAGGGTCATAAACAGAGGGAAAGGGGCATTAAACATAAGCTGTTTTCCAAGGTCTGTTGGAAATCTGAACAGAAAGAGATGACGTTACAGCTCATATCTATGAAAACAGCAACAATTCAAATTGTGATACAGAGTCAGCTATTTTTTTAAATTGCTTTCAGATATCATGGTGGATTTTTTCAAGTTGAAGTACAGGTCATACTTCTGCAAGCAGGCTGAGCACTTGCTGAGTGGCTGTTGAAATACCCATATTCTGAATTTGAGGGGGTATCTGGGAGGGCCAAGTAGAGAGGCCTATAGATGCTGGAAGGTCAAGGCAGAGCCCTGGAATTGATTATTGGGAATGAACCCAGATATCACAGGTCTGCCCTTTGTGTAGACAGAAAGAGCCATTGTCAGTCATCATCTCAGAGCCACTGTTTCTTTTCCAACAGTAGAAACAGCCCCCTGCTACTCAGAGCCATGGGCCTAAAGAATAGAGGTTGCAAACTGAAATGTCCATCGTGACACATGTTAAATAGGGTACCTCAATCTCCTCACTGGCAAAATGGCCTTTAACCTAATTATTTAATGAAAGTAATGGGAGGCATTGGCATTCAGGCATTCCCAAAGCAGTTTTCTACAAACATGTGACTTTTCCTTTTAACATTTTTAAAAGTCACAGGAATATACTCTTTTCAGTTGATATTCTAAAGCTTCAGCTAACTATTTACAATATTTTTAAAGCTGCTTTTAAGTATAGTAGAACTCCATTATAATACATGGATAATAAGTTTCCTTCATATTAAAGGGGAAAAACTCAATGCATATGCTGCACAGATGAGAGGAGCTTTAATCTACAGTGCTATGGGCTATGTCTCCTACTAGCTCTAAGCAGAAATCTAAACATACATAGATACTTATCTGAAAAGAACCAGACAGGCCTGAACAAAGGTCAGATAATTATTTCAAGCCATTAAAGTAAAGCAAACTATCTAAACCACCTCAAAAGGAGACTTTTGGAAATGCAAAATTCGATTCATTGCTCGTATGGTTTAAATGATATAAACAAACAGGATTTCCACTGAGGTATTTTTGAGAAACTCAGAAACTATGAACTTGCCTCTGATGTTTTAAAATCAGGCAAAGATTTGTTTATTTTGCTTAAATGTCAGAGTGAAGTAATATGAAATATTCTTAAATTATTTGCTAAACTTGAGACATACCTAAGTCATTTAAGGGATAACAATACTATATGAAAATGAAAATGGGGCATAAGAATCTACTACAAATTGTCAATATGTATTTGGATCTGGTTGGAAAAAAAAAAAAGAACAGAAAACACCTGACATTTCTCTTGAAGAAGACAGAGCTGGTCATTCACAATAGATTATTTTCTAGGTTACAAGCCAACAGACATTTGGGTATGACTTCAGAGAGAAATACCTCTCAGCCTTGATTCTAAAATGAAATATAAGATGTTAAGACATTCCCTAGGTAAAATCACTAACGACTAATGTTCCCATTACCAAGTGCACTACTGTGAAGCAATAACTATGGCTGTGGTTATCCCTATGCTGGTCTGTTAATTAAAAAAGAGAACCTGAGTTCAGTTCCAAATAGTCCACAGAGAACAAATGTTTGAGGTAAAATGGAGAGAATAAATTATGCTCCACAAGATCCAACAGACACTGAGCATGGAGCAAGTATTTCCTGTTGAAGTTAGAATGGGTCCCAAACTGCATCCATTTCCACTGAAGATAATAATTGGCTTTGCTATCATGTACTATTAACACTAAATAAATGGATCCATCTTATGAAGTGACTGTTCATTTTAAAACAGAAAAATCAATTTGCGAAAGTAGCAAAAAGGAAAAAAAGTAAATAACTATTCAAAGAAAATGAATTAGAAGGGAGTCTTGGCTGATGAATGTCCTACTCGGTTTTTGTTTTTGTTTTTTGTTTTTTGTTTTTTTTGGTTGGCTTCTTCCTCCAAACTCTGGTGGAGAGTCCAGACCATGATGTCTTGTGTGATTAGAGAATGGATAACTGACCACTCACAAATCTCATCCTAGAGAACAGCTCGCAAAATATACCAGATGTGAATGGACTGTTCTAAAGGTTTAATAGTAATAATAATAGTTTAAAAATAAAATAATGACTGTTTCCACTAGTTACACACAAAAGAGCCTGCGTCCAGCAAAAGGCTATATTAGCAAAGATTCACCTCAAGTAGATAGCCTGTATTCACATGTTATCTATGTTTATATAGAAAGGTAATCACATGTCCAATGATGCCAATCACCTTTTTCTTTAACCCTAAAGAAGAAATGAACAAATTTCTGTCATTTTAAATTGCTATCACATAACTATAAAATCTTTACCATGAGTATTAATTACAAAGCATTTTGCCAACACACACACACACACACACACACACACACACACACACAAAATGCACCATGCTTTCTTCCATTCTTCAACAGGTTGCTTTTCATAGCCAGAATCAATTACTAATTTTCCTATCTAATTTCACTTGCCAAGAGAAGGAACAAAGTTTTATATTCTCTCTACACTATAGCTCAACTACTTCTTACCAAAACATAACATTAATAAAGGGTTGGCGCATCTTCTTGATAATTTAGATACCTACTGTTTTTCTTGTACAGAAGAACTTCAAAGCAGTTTGACTCGTAGTTGTCAAAAGTCTGCCTGACTTTCTCAATGGTCTTCTTGTCAGTCAATTCCCCATACATAAAACTGGGGGAGAAACAATCCATTTCAGTTTTGCGTTGCTTTTAAAATGCTACATAAAATCATATCATTGTCTTTGTTGATTAAGTAATCAAATTTAATTACAAAATATAATGCTGCTCCCACAAAGTGAACTAAAATATTTATACCATATTTTTGTCATTATTGTTAATCTTATTGCTAAAAGCTAGCATTAGAAGTTATTTCAAACTTATAGAAAGAGAGCAAAAAGCAATCCTCGCTTTACACAGTTCATACATGTACAGATTTTTATTACTATGGTGTAAAGAACATCAGTTTCCCAATAGCACCATTCATATTTCAGTTACTATGGAATATTAACTGAATAATCACATAAAGTTTAGACTTTACTGTTAGCTCTTCAGTCTACAAATCACTGGTGAATAACAGATAACACATCACAATCATTGACCAATCAACTCGCTTTTTCAAAACCTGTTGATATTGGTCACTGTGCATCTGTTATTCAATTTACACACAGAAGCAGAGCCCGTTAGATGTGTTGCCTCCTTGTTTCTCAGTGATAAATCCACATGACATTTTACAAAAATGGAAATCGAAAGCAGGAATTAGCCTTCAAAGATTAAAGTCCATCAAGAAGTGAAAATCGTAATGCTGAAAGTGAATTTGAATCGAACATAAACAAGGTTAGAGAAGAAAAAGATGAATATGGGGATGTTGACATTACTGCCATTGAGAGACTCTAGATATGCAGCCAGAGGAACTGAGTGAAGGTGAACTTACCAACATAAATCACAAAAGTGATTGGGATGAAAGGATCAAGGGTTCCCAGAGAAAGTCATGCAAAAGGAAGAAAGGAAAGAAGGGAGGGAGGAAGGGAGGGAGGGAGGAAGGAAGGAAGGGAGAAAGGAAGGAAGGATTTTCATCATTTATGAGGATTTTTTAAATACATACAACTGTGGCTAATTAGAGGAAAACTGAAGGAGGCATATATTATTACTATGGTTAAAGAAATATAGAAAACAGATTAAAGAGTGAACTTCTATATCCCACAAAATTGTCCTAATATTAAAAATTATCTATTTTTCTAAAAGAAATTCACCAAAAGTCTGATAATCTACAAAACAGAATTTAGTCAAGGACTACACACCTCTAAAACTCTGTTCCCAGTGCTTTCACAATCATCAGTTGTTCATCTGGTTTTAGGTACACAGTTAACATAATTGTCTAGAACATTTCTTCCAACAGGAAGGAATCTGTGAGCTACTATTAGACACCTTGAATATGTTTTTGAAAACTCAAATCTATCTTTATGATTGTTTTTGTTCCAGTTTTCAATGACTTAGCCTGTTGGCCAGAGGCAAATCCAAGTGTGGTAGGCCTGAAGCTTACACAATTTTAGGGCCTCCTTTAAGGAAAGGGAAAAAATTATAAAACAAAATTAGGCACAGAACCTTAAAAGACACCCACTCACGTGAAGTTTAAGATTCATTATCCTCATGGGAAAACTGCCCCTGAATATATCAATCTGGGAAATTTACAACTTGAAAAGCAATTTGTTAGCAAGATCCATCAAAGACTAGCAGGATTCAATAGCAATGCCATATCTCTAGAAATTAGGAGTAACTCAGGCCAATCTCATGGTAACACTAACCTACACAACTAGAATTTTAGAAACTAAGAAATGAAAGGAAGTAGATGTAGCAGACCAAAAAATTGCCCTGGCAATTTTCATCCTGCATTTTCAATTATAATATTTCTATCTTTTATTTTAAAAAGATATTTTAGTGTTGTTATGATAGTAAAATAAATGAGAATCTCATAATAAAATTACAGACTCTATCTCCTTAATCTCACAGCTGAACTAACAAAGGAAATTTCAGTGCCTGCCTGTCAGATGGTATTGAAAAGCCACTGTTCCTGTCTAAAGCCTGGGTTTCAGCTCATGTGAGTCTTATGAAAATCTCCTGAAGGCATTATAATTAAATTAGAATACCTCAGTTAAAAAGTCCCACCCTCCAAAAATAAAACATTAGTTTAACACTGTCAATAATATTTCTACAGATAGGTGAACCTTGCAATCAACCAGTTTTTTTTAAATAATGATAATGATAATTAACTATTTTTAATCTAAAAACTCTTTAATAAAAAGAGGACATTAAGAACAAAAATAAGATAAGAGTAATTAAGCTAACTAAATGTTTGTGGACTTAAGAAACATAAAAGAAAACCATTTTACTCCTATTACTAAATGTCAGGGTTCTATAGTTCAATAAACCAAAACACAATATTCACAGCTGGCCATCAGAAAAACGTGGAGGGAAAAGGCATCTATAATATAATAAGCAAATAGGATAATAATTTGAAAAATAAACTCTAACAGGATTGAAAATTAAGTTACAACTTAAAAAATGATTGTTTTGAAAATTGATGTAATAATACCACTTACAACACACATTTGATTCAGCTAAAAATCTGAAGAGAAAATGCAAACCAGCAATTTTTCAAGTAAACTATGAAAATGCCATAATATATTCTTCATCATTTTAGCCCCCACAATGCTAAAATCTCCTCCCCTAAGAATGCAAAGGCATTTTAAGAAAACAATCCCACACTATTACAATCTGAATACTTTTTTTGAAAGTCTTTTGTCTCTTATATTGTTCCACTGATATTATAAATGACTTCTACAACTGCACTGTTTATTTTATTGGAGGGGAAAATTCAATGCACAGAAGCGATCTATCTCTGCTGAAACACTGAGCAGTAGTAATATAATAGAACCACTGCACTTGGAGGACTATGATTCACAAGAAAGGGATAGAACCCCTCTGACTCTGTTTCCTCATCAGTAAAATGATGACATTAACATAACCCAGAGAGTTAGGTCTAAAAGCTTAAAGCACATGAAGTTGCCAATTAGAATGTGTGGTACAGTGGCTGAGTGGGATGCTTCTAATGGGTGGGCTTAGAAGGCCACTCAAGCCCCAACCCCACACCCTTGTGTCCCTACAATTCTAGAATGGGGTTGGGCCACACCTGCTAATGGGCAAGGTCACTGAGTCTTAAAGGAGATGCACATCATTTTGTATTTTCTTTTTTTTTTTTTTTTTTCTAACCCATGAGGCTGAAGCATAAACTTACCCAGGACGTGTTCCTGGATTATCTGGCCACTTCTCTTGCCACACAACTAAGTGGTGGTAAGATCTGGTCTTGAAAGTAAGGAAGAAATTTTCCACCGGCCTGGCCTAAGTCATATCCAGCTTGCCTAAGCAGTTGGCAATATATCTTTTATGTATATTCTGCCCTAGGAAACTTCTGGGGACAGGTGACTTTGGTTTACAGCAAGATTTACTAATTATTCTTGGATCCCTTGTTCTGCCATCAAAATCTCACAAACAAGCCTCATTATGAGAACTCACACTAAGAATGGCTATAATGTTAATAGACTTTCAAGGGACAAAGGAACTTCCAAACTAAAAAGAATGTGCAACCTAATCATGAGTTCTGCCATCTAACTCAATCTGTTAATGACTGAACAATGTTCCTGAACTAAAATACCACATTCAGTCACCACTAGAAAATAATATTATCTACGGCGTGTAGTTCACAGGCTAGCAAATGCTTCATCACAGAAACCATACAGATTGACTTAATGCAGTTAGCTGGCAAATGTGGTCCTCAGCTGGGAACCAGCCACAACAGTGAAATCATCACCAAGCTAATGGGAGGATGGGCTGAGATCTATAGCCCAAGGGTCAAAAAGAAGCCTGCGAGGGAGAGCAGAAGGAGAATTTGGGAACAAATAAGAACACGGCTTTCAAAATCTCAGAGGTAATTTTGGAATAAACCAAAGCATTATTTTATATCATAGATTGTAACCAAATGTTTCAGAGCCCATTAAGTTATATGGGTTCAGAAGGATTCAGATAGTCATAAAGAGTCGCCCGTGACATGTAATTGAGGGAAGCTAGGGATAGCCCTGGACATCTCTAACCTTGGAGCATGAGCATCACTGAGGCACCTGGCTCTCCAACGCTTCCCCTCAGTGCCACTGTGCAAAGCAGAGCCCACAGCCAAATGGAACCAGACTGACTGAAATCCATCATGTGTAATGTGCTCATATTGGCTGAGATAATCCTGTGTTAATAAAACTACTTGTGAAATACATCCAATAAAGTGTCTATTACTACCTCTGCTTCTTTCTCTAATTTGATGCACAAAGGATTATTAATGGGCCCTTCGAGGGAAAAAAAATGATTTTGAAAGCATCTATCTACTCCAATCCTCCCTACCTACATGATTGCTCTTCTCACCCCTCTATCCTAAAAACAACAACAGAATGGGCCTTAAAAGTTTCAGGTTAATAAAAGATTAAAATGCTGATGTGGTTTCTACCTAATCTGCGATAGTGTGTCTCGAATGTCAGGGTTTCCTAGGGGTCATGAGGTGAGATCATCTGCTTCAGATCCATTCCAACAAAACCTATAATCTCCATTATACCTGCGATATGTTTTGTGTCCTTCAATAAACATCCAAATAATCCAAAGGCTTGAAGTACAATTATTAGACAATAAAATGGGCTAGACTTGAAATTCTAGGAATCCTGAAGTGTCATGAGAATTTTTTTTAATTTAGTTATGAGACAGTACATAGAATACATCATATTTATTAAAATAGAAATTTAGATACTACTATGAAGTACAAAGATGTAGGGAAACTGGAACCCTCACTCATGGCTGGTGAGTTTGGAAACAGAAGGCCACTTGACAGCAATCTGAGAGCAATTAATGTACAAATCCTGTATATAATCTACTATCCAGCGATCCTATCTCTGGACACAGACAGTCAACTTCTCACATGGAGTCACAAGAAGATGTGGTGTATGAGGATGTTTATCTCCAAGTTGTTTGAGGTAGCAAAATGTCAGAAGTTGGACTTCATGACTAATAAATAGATAAATAAAATGAAGGCAATGAAGACACAAGAGCACTACACAACAAACATAATGAAATAGGATATCATATACGGCAACATAAAAAAAAATCTCAAAAACACCCTTGCCAATGTGGCTCAGTGATTAGAGTGTCAGCCTGCAAACCTGAGGATCTCAGGTTCAATTCTCAGTAAAGAGCACATCTCTCTCACATCAATATTTTGCTCTCTTCCTCTCTCTCTCTCTCTCTCGCTCCCTTACCCCTCTTCCTTCTACTCTCTCTAAAACTCAGTGGAAAAAATATCCTCACTCTTCCAGTGAGGATAAAAAAAAAACACAAAAACATAATGTTGAGTGAAAAAAGTAAGAAATTATAAATCTTATTACACAGTATGAATTGCATGGGTCTTAAAAACAAGCACAAAGCAACAACATTTAAGAATACACATATTTAATAAATAAATAGAAGACAGATTAGAAAGACATACAATAAACACACTTTGAATAACTGTAGAAGAGGACAAGGGATATGATCAAAAGGGAAAAAATAAAAGAAAATTTAATAAAATAGAGAACTTTACAGAGAGAGTATAATGATAATATTGAGAAAACTGAAGAGTATGTTTAATTAGATTTTGTGCACCTGGTCTAATGGGGGAGGGCTGGGAAGGAAAAATATAAGAAAACAAAAATAATACATATTAGCCTCTTCCTATTGTAAAATTACAAATTGCTATTTTTATTGTCCCATGAAACAATTCATATTTGAACAATTAAAAAATAAAACAAGGAATCTTTACCCAGTTACTACTTTAATCCTATTGACTTTAATCAATCTAATGCAAGTTGTATATAGAGAGGATTCTTCTCTTTCCAGAATACAAAGTGTCATTTTTTCCACACAAACTGACACTCACTGATTTGTAGTTTCCTATTCTTATATCATTGATAATGATAATCAATAAAATTCTTTGAATTATTTACAAGGCTATCCTCATTGTCAAATGATGTATCTCTATATTCAATTAGAATTCAGTCATTCCAAAACTCTACAATAACTTTTAGCCATTAACACTGTAGTTCTAAACGTGTATATAATTTTCTTCTTTCCTCCTCCTGTTTCCTCTGTCTCATATTAAAAGGCTTTCATAGATTTACACAGGGAATAAAAAATAAAAAGCTCCAGTGTTGCTCAGTGGTTGAGTGTCGACCCATGAACCAGGAGGTCATGGTTTGATTCCCGGTCAGGACACATGCCCAGGTTTCGGGCTCAATCCCCAGTAGGGAGCATGCAGGAGGCAGCAGATCAATGTTGATGTTTCTATCTCTCTTTCTCCCTCTCCCTTCCTCTCTCTCTCTGTCTGAAAATAAATAAAAACATATTTTTTAAAAAACATTATTATCATTTTGAAAATAGCCTCTGAAAATAGTGAACAGAGCTTGGGGGGAGACATCTTCCCACAATGAAAATGATAAAGCATAACATAATCCAAAGCTCTCTGCTCCCTTGCCCACCTTAAATACCGTAACACTTGGGATGAAATACAGTGAATAAAAGCATGTTATATGGAGGCATGTGAGATCTAGGTTAGGGTTTATTGCAAAACAAGCCAATCTAATTCAACAAATGCTGACACCAAACACTGAGCTGTGTCCTATAGTGCATGCAAAAGTGAGCAAGATGGAATCGTTATTTTTGACGCATTTATAATCTGGCACTGGTGCTAGGAAGGAAAAAACAACTCTTTTAGGGGATAGAATATGCTAATACTGTATAATATGCCAGCATTTTTTAAATGAACTTTCTGTAGGAAAAATTGCACCTGCCCAAGAAAACAGGCTGGGGAGGCATAGATACATGGGAAGCATGGACTTCACAATAGATCCACCTACAACAACAAAAATGACAACAAAAGCAATAGCAATAAAAACCCAAGGGGAAAGGAAAGCTAGTTAGTTTAAGGCCATATGATAATGCCACATGATGAACTAATGGGAGTCATAGGAGGGAAACCACATCTTGTTGAGAACATCATAAATACCTTCAAGTAAATGATGGCACCTGAAATAGGCATGGGTGTGATGATGGGATGTCCAAAGTCCAAGAAGAGGAAATGGGTATGGGAGCATCTATATTCCCTAGAATTTTCTATGGAGCCTGTTCCACAGGTAAGATCTAGCATAAAACTAACCTTTTTCTACCCTAAACCCTTCTAAGACATAAGGGAGAGAGATGTTCAATATAAACCTTAACCTCCCAGAAGTTACAACACACACCTTAACAAAAGTTCTAGCCCAGTAGCTAATATCTATCCAACAGATATAAAGGCACAAAAGGCATCAATACTACCGAAGGGAGTTTTTCAATAAGGGGTCATAGTTTTTCATCAGCCTGTTTACCAATTTCGGACCAGAGAGTGAAGACTCAATGTGAGAATGATTTAGTAGAGAAAAAAAGAAGATGGTTCAACAGATTATTTCTCAAATCTACCTAAGCATCAGAACCATCTGAGCTGACAGTTAAAAGTACTCATCCCTGTCCCCAACACACCCACCCAGGGTGATTCTGGTTCAGTAGGTTTAAGGTGAGGTATGAGAATCTGTGTTTTGTAAAACCTAAGAGATTCCTATGTACAGCCAGGTTTAGACTCATGGTATAAAGGAACCCTTGCCTTCTGTGAAGATGCAGAATGAACAGGAGTAGGCAAAAGTAGGTTTATGTTTGTATGAAAAATGACGTGCAGGTTATGGTTATTATAATAGCTTTATTAACTCAAAAGAATGTCACAACTGTGAGTGAGTGACCCTGGACAAATCCCATAATAAAACTCCACCTCGGTTTTCCCCTCTGAAAAACAAAAGATTTGGAATAGAAAATAATTCAGATCACTCACAGTTCTAAAATAACATAATTTTGGTGCTTAGTTAAGTGAGATCTTTAAAGAAAAATTAGCTCAAGGGAAAAATATCCCATCTCAGTATTGAAATATTGTGAAAAGTTGTCAGTTCTAAATTGGTTCCTTATATAGAATTTCCTTTTCTTTTTTATGATCTTTTTTGCAATACACTCTTTAAACTCACAGATATGGCATATCTTGAAAGAATTCTTATAAATATAAATGCCAGAATCTGTTTTACGTAAGTCAAACAAAATAGCAATGGTACAATGTACCAACATTACAAAGTATGTATGATTTACACAGGGTATAAGAACTTTATTTTGATGTTCTTTAAGTGTTCATGAGCCATGTCCTACTTGATTGGGAATTGTTTCCCCTACTTTGTTCAAGACAGTTTTAGTACCCATCAGGGCTTCCCTGAGGCAGGATGCTCCTTTGATCACTCAGCTCTTCAGATAGTTCCTGGCTCATAGTAGGTTGGCAAAAAAATATTTACTGGATAAATTCATACATTCCCAGATATGCAAAAATCCTTCTCTCTGCAAAGTTTTCACCAATGACTCTTAAGCTGTGTATTTCTACTGACAATTTAGTCTCCTTAATATTTTAACATAATTTTTACCCTATAGTTTTTACATGTGAGTAAATAGGTTTTGGTACCAATTCCAGTGTGTGTGGTAGAAGTGGGAGGGTCTCCACACCAACAACAAGCAATTCTTGGGACACCAGCTGGGGGGTCCTATGATTCAACTCAATCACAACACTATCTACCCGGAAATAGCTAGCATCAGATGCCATGGGTTAGGGATTCAGTCTTAAAAGACAGCCCCCCACACACACACTTCAGGTGCCACTAGTCACAAGCCCTGGCTGTCACCTGTACTTCTAAGTACATGCTATAAATCAGCGGTTCCCACAATCTCCTCCTTGGATTTGATTAACTTGCTAGAGCAGCACACAGAGGTCAGAGAAACATTACCTATTAGATTACTGGTTTATTTAAAAGGATATAACTCAGGAATAGCCAGATGGAAGAGATGCAAGGGGCAAGGTATGGAGAAAGAGTGAGGAACACACCACTCTCCCAGCACCTCCAGATATTCACCTATCAAGAAGCTCTCCGAACCTAGTCCTTTTGAATTTTTATGGAGGCCTCATTACTTAGTCTCCACTGATTAAATCATTGGTCACTGGCATTTGATTAACCTCCAACCCCTCTCTTAGATGATGGGGATGGGGGATACTAAAAGTTACCTCCCTCTAGTCATGTGGTTGGTTCTCCTGGCACCCAGTCCTCAACCTCAGATTATCTAAGGGCTTTCCAATAGTCACCTTATTAACATAACAAAAGGCACCTTTATTGTTCTTAATGCCAAGCCTTTTAGGAGCTTTGTGCCAAGACTTAGGTTGAAGACCGAATGTATATTTATTATAAATCACTATATCACTGTTTAAATCAGTTTAATCCTTTTAGCCATATTCAACATTAAACTTCAGAAAATGCTCCTGAGCTGTTTTATTACCTACCTGCAAGTGCTGCTTTTCTGCATGACGTCAGCTCGATGATACCCAGAGAGTTTGCAAAAACCGTCATTACTATAAACTACAGGCCAATCCACAATCTGGGCATTTCCCAGTAAGAAACTCGATTCTAAAGAAGAAAGAAAAAAAGTAAGTTTTTAGCTTCATTGAGCAATGTACTTCTTTCAAGTAACCAAAAAAACAAATTCATAAAGATAGACAAATGCAACTATGGTTTTCTATGGTACAAATAATAAAACCTATTCTTGAAACTGACATAATGAGTTTAGCATGATCATCAAATGAGATCTGCAATAAGTACACGATCTGTATACAAACTAAAAACTCCACTGAACAGAAAAGCCAGTTTATATAATACCTCTTTCTGTTCAAGTATACTCTAAGCCAGTGGTCGGCAAACTGCGGTTCACGAGCCACATGCGGCTCTTTGGCCCCTTGAGTCTGGCTCTTCCACAAAATACCACGGCCTGAGCGAGTCTATTTTGAAGAAGTGGCATTAGAAGAAGTTTAAGTTTAAAAAATTTGGCTCTCAAAAGAAATTTCAATCATTGTACTGTTGATATTTGGCTCTGTTGACTAATGAGTTTGCCTATCACTGCTCTAATCTATGAAAACAAAGTATGGTTAATATTAAAAATGTCAATGACTATAATAATTATACCTAAAAAACAGGTTAATTTATTAATATTGGGGCTATGGTGACTTCTCCACAAACTGGGAATATTGGACTTGATAACAGAAGCAAACTTGGATGATTCCTCCAAAAATTCTATTAATATAATTTTGGACATGATGGAATAAATTTGATTGATCTTAAGAAGTCTAATTTAAAATAACATTGAAGAGTTCTTTTTTAAATAAAATTATTTAAAGATATTATTTTCAACCATATGGTACACAAAATTTGGAAACTCTCTTTAGTCTAAATAAAGAACCATCTCTGGTCTATTTTGCATAAAGAAGTGGTTTACTTTGTGTATAAAAATTAATACAAAAATAATACCTTTTGATATCAATCTTGATTAAAAGTCCAATAGTCTTAGGCAAAAACTTTAGCAATATTTAGACAACATGATAAATATGTTAACATTAAAATGAATTAAAATTAAAATAATATTAAGATATAAAAATAAAAAAATATTTTAAAGTAAATATTTTAAAAGATTACAACTTTTGAAAGGAATACTTCACTTCAAAATACTCAAAATATCTACCTGAAATAAACTCCTTTGAACTTATATTCAGAGTAGAGTACTAAAAAGATAAATTAACTTATGAGTAGAGAACTTTAAGTTTAAATTCTGATTCACAGTTGGTCTTCATAAAAATCACAGTGCAATTCAACATTTACTAAGTAGCTGCTAACTAAAGGGCACTATTCTGGGTCAGATAATTGACTAGAATGGAGATCAACACACCATACCCTTTACTCTCAAAACACTTACATATTCAGTAAAACAATTATATGACACCCAATTACAATTTAGCAAATCAAGAAGTATAGGACAAAATATGAAGGGAAATCTGTCCGAGGCACTGAAAACCAAACAAAAGTAGGCAGAAACTGAAAAATACAAATCCTTGAATAAAAGGAGATACATTAAATGTGATATTCATTTAACTGTCCATTCCCCTGTGAGCACTTCCCAATTTGTACAGTTCATGAATGAGAGATTTCAAGCAGAAAAGTCAAAGGTCATAATTTGGGGCTTCCAGAGGAGCTTAAAGTTATGGAGAATGCTTTGACATAAAGAGTCATAAAACTATACATGAATTTACCTCAAACTCTTATCTGTTCATACACAGGATAAGACTACTAAGGAACTCAAGTCTAGAAATGACTACAAGGCCAAGAGGCAGGCAGAAATTTCACAGCCTGCCCAAGGCTACAAGACAAATTTCAGAGCTCAAGTCCTATCAAGCTAGAGAAGCTTGGTAAATTCCTCAAGATTTCCATTTAAGCCACAGAAGGCCATGCTTAGGAGTAGGAAAGAAATCCCAGAATAAAGGTCTAAGTACGATAAAAAATATAGACAAGTGAGTCTCCTCTCTCTCTCTCTCTCTCTCTCTCTCTCTCTCTCTCTCTGTCTCTCACACACACACACACACACACACACACACACACACACACACAAGGCTGAAATCATAATCAAGGTGACCCACCAATAATTTAACTACCTGCTAAAATAAAATGCACCCCTCTGCAGAGGAAAAATAATTAAATCAAAAATCTCTACAATGTGTCAACCCAATGGCCAGTATACAATTAAAAATTATTAGGCCTGCAAAAAATAAAAATTAAAAACCAGAGAACTGTGACAACAATCAAGGGGGAAATAAGCAATAGAGGAAAAAGTTGATACTGGAAACTGAAATAATAAGATCCAGGCATCAGTATTTGTTTTTAAATCTTCTCAGGTGGTTCTTCTGTGTAGCCAGAGTGGAGAAGCACCAATTTACTACCGCAGCAATTCCTAAATGCTGGCAGCCGCAAGAGAATCTTGGGATGATTGTCAAAAATACAGATTGCTAAATTCTAATGCAGGCACGCTGAACAGACTCCCTCAGGGTAGAACACAAAAATACAGGCACGGAGGAAAGCCTCATGCTCAGCCAGCTTTGGAAAACTTTAATCTAGTACCTTGCTACTCAAAGTGTGGACCTGTATCGCCTGAGAGTTTATCAGCAATACAGAATGTGGGACCCACCCCCACCTGAATTTAGCAAGACCACCAGGTGACCCCAAGCTCGTGAATGAACTCATCTTGTGCATCCTTTCCTTCCTTTTTATAAATGGGAAAGAAGGCCAGGAAAGTTAAAGGAAGGACTCGGCGAACTTGGGAAAAGGGTGTGTGGTGGGGGAAACACACAGAACCAGGCCTCACTGTCTAAGACTTTGTATTGTACCACGCTATATTTCCGAACTGCTGTCTAAGCTTTTGTTTTGCTATAATATAAAAGAAGCACTTCCTTTTTACGATGCTATTCCTTCAGACAATAAGAAAATAACTACATCAACTCAATACCTCTGCATATTAATTCCATTCCTAAAGGAGATCATATGCAAACCGGTCAATAATCCAGCTGATAGAAATTTCTGGAAGAAGAGAAGTTATATTCAGTCAATGAAAATAATATGCAAGTATGTGAATGTTTCTTTCCTGTCTACAGCAATTCCAATAAAAGAATGTTTTCCACTGAGCTGCTCCAAAAATACCTGTATCTGACATGATTTGGATAGTTTTGTGGGTTTATTTTTGTTTTGTTTTTATGAAAACTGTGTGTTCTGATCCAGAAATTTCATGCACGTTAACAATGGGGAGGAAGGTTAAATCTTTCTCCTCCTCCCTTTCCCACCCCGTCTTTGTTATGCAAATGACCCTGGGGATATAATGCAGAACACTAGCACAGAGAAGTTTTAAGATATTTTAAGAAATGCTAAGACATACAAAAGAATTCTAGAGTGCTGACAAAGAGACATGGAGTAGAGGTGAAGGGAAAGAACTTCACAAAAAGACACCGAAACACTAAAACACTTTCGCTCATTTACAGTTTTCCCAAGGTCTAGGGCGGCTTCTGAGGAAAGTCAACTGGATTTTCCCACTGACTGTACTCACTTAGTCCTACTTTGGGGAAATCATCACTCTTATTCTAAAAACCCTAAAACCCTGCACGGAGCCCCTCAGCAGAGGGAAATGGAACCTGGCTCGGGGCTATTTCAAGCTGCTCTCCCAGATCCCTGCTCCTCCAAGAGGGACTTGAGGGCAGCTGTTCAACCTCCACAGTCCTCTGATTCAAAAAGCTACAAAATGCACATTCCAAAAATCAAGAAGAGAAATTTGAAGCTTAAAAGCAACACAATAAAATCCACGGAGCAATAATCACTAACATTTTCTACAAGAGATTGGTGGAAGAGGGTATTTCAACAACGCTGACTGTCAAATATTCATTAGAAAGTCAGGTTTTGGTTTGGGATTTTGGTTTTGTTTAACAGTTTACTTTGTTTCTCGTCTGAATGGAGCTCTTATTAAAATCTGAAGCTACTTTTTCCAATCCACAAGAACAGACGGACTAAGCTAATTGCTTGGCCTGGGATACTCTTTTCTGAATGTCTATAAGTAGAATCACCTCTGTACATGGTCACACTAAGCTCCCTCGGGTTGCATTCTTTTTTACTTCAAGGGAATGAAAAGGAAGCTAGATGACAAATTGATGATGCAGGTGATCTCTACAAGCATCACTCCAATCTGGCTGTCTTCAGTTCTCCCCATCTTAGGAAAATCTTCCCTACCTCCATCTATCTATCCCCAAATGCTTGAGTCAAAACCCTGAAAGTTATCCTTATACTCCCTCATTCATGACATCCAATATTTCACTAAACCCTAATAATTCTAAAAGAGAGAGAACAAAAACATGTTAGAGGCATCTACTTCTCTTCATCTCTACTGCTACCATCCCAGGCCACGCCACCCTCATCTCTTGCCTGGACTATTGGCATAGTCTCCTAGCTGGTCCCCTAGCATCCCTCCTTTTCCCTCCAATCCAACTTGTGGTTACACAACAGGTAACCCTTGTGGTCAGATCTGACCACAGCCGTGGACTATATTGGAAAATCCTGGCCCTGAAGTGCCAGGCCCCTAATTGACACCCACACCCTTGCCTCCCATCTTACTCTTCTTTTGCCCACTGCAATCCAACTGTACCGGCCTTTAAGCTTCACAAACTTAACCAGTCACTTTCTCTCTCTCTCCTTGTGAAATGATCAAATCAAATATAAACATGTTCACATTTTCTCCTTGCCTGAAATCCTCCTCTGCCTACTTACCATCTAGATACCTCTTATTTTAGGTCTCAATTTGGCACAACTTCCTTAGAAAGACCTTCCCTGACACCATCTCCCAATCAAAATTAGTCCCTATTACACTTAATAACAGCACCCTCCCCTCTTTCCTCAAATTGCTTACACAATTTGTAATGATATATTTGATGTCAATTTTTTGAATGCCTGTCTTCCTACTAGATTCCAAGTTTCATGAGATCAGGGAACATATCAGCATACCTGCAAATACTTGTTAAACAATCAAATCAAATATAAATATTCTGATTCCTATTTAAAGTCACATAGCAATGAATAATTATTAGAGCAATGCTAGACATTGTCAGGAATATAAATAAGGAGTGTGCTAGATATTTTTCTTTGAATAGTTGACAATTCTGCAAAAAATAAAATAAAATACAAAAATAGCAGATTTCCCTGCACTCTGGAAACTTGTGGATTTAAATCATAAGTATATATTATTTTTTTAATCTTGTCTTCTGGGTGAGCTATATCTATACATATATTTAAGTTTCATAGAACAGTAACAACAAAATAATTCCTGGGTTAAATACAGTCTT
Organism: Plecotus auritus; assembly: GCF_963455305.1. Taxonomy (NCBI): domain Eukaryota; kingdom Metazoa; phylum Chordata; class Mammalia; order Chiroptera; family Vespertilionidae; genus Plecotus; species Plecotus auritus. Next base: position 35,531,960 of record NC_137770.1, on the reverse strand, counting down.
GGCACATGTGGCTAAACAAAAGCATAAATAATTTATATGCCATGACCACATCCACAATGTTGATTTCTGGGAGGTGCATTGCTTTCTACTATATCAATAACAGAATAAAAGGCTGCTATCTTTCCTGTCCTTACAATACACCTATATCCTAATGTTCTACAAGGAAATATATATAACTAGAGGCCCAGTGCATGGATTCGTGCACTGGTGGGGTCCCTCGGCCTGGCCTGCGGGGATTGGGCCGAAACTGGCCTGGTACACAGATTCGTCCAGGGCGTGTCCAGCCCGTCTCGCCCAGTCCCAATCGGCTGGACTCCAGCAGCAAGCTTACCTACCAGCCGAAGCGTCTGCCCCCTGGTGATCAATGCGCATCATAGTGACTGGTCGAAGGGTCCAATGAACAGTTGGACACTTAGCATTTTAGGCTATTATATAGGATAGTGTGTGTGAATGTGTGTGTGTGTCGACACATAAACTTTGTACCTTCCACAGTGAGACTAATTATTATATAATAATATTGGCAACATTAGGCAGATCATCACTGTGGGAGTTTGAAATACACAAAAAAAATCTGTTAATTTATTCAAATGTGTTCAGCTGTCATCAAATTTAAAAATATGCCTCCATGTTTCATCTCCTTCAAGATCAAAGGTACATTTTAAGTTTCTGTGTTTCTTTGATGGCATTATTTTTCCATCTAAGCCAAAGTGGTTCAGAGGTACTTCATATTTCTGAAATTCTAGTGGTAGGAATAATAGCAATTTTGTTATAGAAAAATTTCAAAACACACCAAAAAAATGTTCAACAACTCGAAGTTACTACTTTTAATAGTTGGTGTTTTGTGCATAAGAAAATGGGTTTTTAAAAAAAACACTGGTCAGAATCATTAGAAGGAAAATATGACTGCAATAGTGGCTTATAGGACTCATAGTCTCAAAATACAACAACAAAAAAAAACTTTTAACCTAAATACAGATAATGATGGTTTTTTTACTGGATTTTGTTACAATAAAATTTCCTAAAATACCTAAAGCCATAAGACACTCACTAATTATATAATCTTGGATAAAAGCTAAATCAGTCATAATGTTTTTATCAAGGGAACAAGTATTGCATATTTAATGATTCAGCATCATTTTTCAATCCTGCGAATAAACAAACCTTGTTTTTACAAATGAATGTGTCTGTTCTGAAGGGATTATATATTTTCTTTGAAGTTAACCTTTTGAGGCAATCTAATGACAAGATAACTGAAAAATTTCAATTAAAAGACTAGTCTAACCTGCACATCTGGTAGAAAAACAAGCAAGACTTTTCTAAATACATTTACGATCCAATTAATTTTCTGAAGCTTTGTCCCCCTTTTTTTTTTAATTTCTACTATCTATGCACTAGGAGCTACAGATCACAAATCCAATTCATTTCTCTCCTTTGGTTAGACTTCACTGGGCCAGTTACAAAAAGAGGCTGATATTTCTGCCTTCTTCAGCTTCTCCTAGCTCTGCCACTTACTGAGGTGAGGAGAACTGATGTTTCTTTGGCTCTAAGTAATAGACTTGTGTTGCGTAGAGAAGGGGTGTCTGTCTGTCTGTTTTTGCTTTTTGGGGTTTTTTTCTTCAACCTTGATAAAGTGAATCCAAATGCTTTTTAAGCTCAGATCCACCAGTTTATGGAAATCTCAGCTCTTAATTCTTTGCTTTCCTCAGGTTAAGAAAACAAAAGAAAAAGAAACCCTACCCAACCTTACTTACCTTACATAGAGAAAACAGAAAAAGGTGAATATTTATTAAGCCTTTATTATGATGAGGCACAGGGCGAGATCTGCTCATTTGTGGCTTTGCTGAGTTTTTCCAGCAACCTTGAAAGGTAGTTATTATAATCCTGGAGAGTCTTAGTGTCTCACTGTAGGTAAAGGCTCAAGCCCAGACAGAAGTCTGTGTCATCAAGATGGAAATGCCTTTGTTCTGTTGAGAACACTATTCTTTGAACTTTGAAATGCTCCCACAGAGTTCCAGAAAGATTACCAGTTACCTTGGCTATTGTTGCTCAAGTAGAGAGAGATTGCTTTAGGAATGAATAGGATAATGTCTTTCCACCTCTAATTCTTTCTTTGGTCCATCATATTTATATATACTATCTGCATTTGATGTCAGTTACAGATGTATTTAATGCCCTAAGATGAGTCAGTATAGTGAATGGGCATAAATTCACTCACTCTGCACACAGCACTTACAGAGGGTACAAAAGAAGTACATGACACCATCCAAGTAGTTCAGTTAGTTAAGAGTGTCATCTCAATATGCCAACATTGCAGGTTCAATCCCTGGTCAGGGCACAATAAGAAGCAACAAAATAAGTGGAACAACAAATATATCTCTCTCCCTCTCTCTCTTCCTCTCCCTCTCCCTCCCTCTCTCCCTCTCCTCTTCCCCTCTCCTTCCCCTTTCTCCCTAAAAAGTAATAAATGATTGGGGATTGAACCTGCAACCTTGGCATATTGAGATGACATGCTTAACCAAATGAACTTCCTTGAAGGTGCCATGTATTTCTTTTGTACCCTCCATAAGTGCTGTGTGCAGAGTGGGTGAATTAATTTATACCCAGGTGATAGGTAATTACATCACAATACCTTTGAAAAAATGGGGAAATACCAAAGAAATTTAGTCTGTTTGAAGCCAAAACCAATGATAAATTCAGTTCTGGCCATTTGAGTTGTAGGTGACTTGTGAGAAGTATAAGAGGAGAAATTGTACAGGCCATTGGAAACCCAGGACTGGAACACAGAGAGGATAGAGACAGCACAGAGCACAAATGTGCTCTGAAGAGGAGGGTGAAGATGTAAGAAAGACAGCTGAAGGTTGAACCCGGATGATGGATGACTATTCACTCTCAGAAGGGAGGAGAGGAGAAAGAGAAGGGATGGAGGGGAGAAGAGGAGAGGCAAAAGGGAACAGAAAGAGAACCCAGGGAAAAGGGCAGGAGGAAGTGCAGACATGAAATCCAAAAGGTGAACGTGGAGATGGAGAGGGTACGGGAACACAGTCTCAAATCCTATGAAGCCAGGAAAATACAAATAAAAGGCCTTTAGATTCACAAGAATGCTCACTTGTATGTAACCCTCTACGAAGTTTCAACATTACGGTATAGACAGAAATCAGTTGAAAACAGATACAAAAGGAATTGGTGACCAAGAAGTAAAGGCATCAATTACAAATGGTGCAAAGATTTAAACATCTAAATGATGACAATAACTAACAGCACTGATACTAATACTGCTTCTTATATACCAGATACTGTTCTTAGCACTTTGCACATATTACCTCTCCAACACCATAAACTAGGTACTATTATTACTTGTATTTTACAGAGGAGAAAACTAGGTACAGATACGTAAGTCACAGAGCTAGTAAACATCAGAGCCAGGACTTTAGTGCAAACTTCCAGAACCTATGGCTCTTAACCAATGTGTACACTGCCCTCACATTTTTAAAAACATCATTATTATGATTTTTCATTATGCACCCCCAGTGCTTAGATCAGTGTTTAGCACACAGTAGGCACTCAGTATTATTTTTGTTGAATTAATGAATGATTAATTAGAAAGTGTATGAGGATCAAGCAAAAGGATGAGAGTTGTTTTTAAGGGACTTCACTCTGGGATTATTTAAGCTTCATTGAAAAACTCCTCTATTTTCTCAATGCTACAACTATGTGAAAACAAACTCATTGTGCTTTAATTTGCCCCCCATGCCCCACAAAAAAAAAATATGTCAGTAGAGAAAAAAAAGACTTCTAGAGAAGATCAGGATAAAGATTAACTTTCCCCCTCAATCCAACTGAGTTATTTGATTTTTTTAAGTTAAACTTGGTGATCTGAGGCTGGCCCTGCAGTCTCTAAATTGCCACAATCCGTTTTCCCTCTTGCACTGAATACAGAATAGGACTGTAAGCTACTCCTCAAGGCAAAACACTCAGAAGATACTTACCTGGTAAGAATCAATTCTCAATGATAAAACTTGCTATAAGCAACTCCTAACTGCAAAGTTGTTTTAAAAATAATTTAAATGGAATATACAAACTTCTAAACAGTTCTTTCTTGCATAAAATAGTTGAGCTTTTAAGCCCTTGGAGATGTGAACAAAAGTGATGGAAACTATTTCAGCTGTATATCAAGTTGGAATAAAAGATGAGCATGAGATCACTTACACATTCACCTCCCATGCTCTCATGAGATCCATCTGATTGGCCCTATACAATGCGATTTCCATTTTCAAATGTACACATTTATTAAGTATTTTAAAGTATGCAATTAATTATACAAGCTTACTTAACAAATTTAATCAGCATTGTTTTTTGGGGGAATCAATTATAGGCTTGTTTAATGTAGGAGACATAATAAAAAAGCATTTATTCAGCTAGTACTAAGTGCTATGTGCTCCCCACAGTGGAGGATATAAAGAATGCGTAAGGTATGACCCATATCCTTACAGAGCTTAGTTCATATAGGGACATTTTCATGACTTTCCAGTTCTCTGTCATTACCTTTAGAAACTGCTATGATTGTGTACTTTAGCTCCGATCTCAAATCATACATTTCGTGAAATCAATAGGACTTGGTACATAGTACTTATTTCTCTCATGGGACTAGACCCCAAGAAAGGTAGAAATTCTTTACAACAAAATTTCAAATAGCTTTTCAACCACTTTTTCTAAATTACTCTGCTCTTTACTTAATTTTCCTACCTTTTTCCATGTGAAAACTTATATCACAAAACTACTATCAAGAATGTATATAAAGATATCTCTTTATTTTAAGAGTAATTATATACAACCAAATACTAAAATAACATCTAAAATACACACTGATTTATGAGACTATATTATTACTATTGCCCTCATTTGATCAAATAATTTTCAAGACTAAACCTTTCCAACAGTAACTTCTACATTGTATTAAATAAGGATACTTAAATAATTCTTTTTATTCATTATTCAATGATGAAAAGGAGTCATGCCATACATTATTAAGTCAGAGTATTTGGTGGAATATAATGAGGATTTTTTTTCAACTTTATTAAGGTACAATTGACAAATAAAAATTGTATATATTTAAGGTATATGACTTGATGGTTTGATGTATGTATACATTGTGAAATGATTACCACAATCAAACTAATTATTTTATCCAGTACCTCCCATAGTTATCATTTTCATTCCTTTTGGAATGAAAAATGTATGACAAGAACATAAGATGGAATTTTTTATAATTCTACTCTGCTATTGGTAAAGGAAAATGTTTTATAAATATCCATTTTCTAGAGTGCATCAAGACTACTTCCTTTAACCTCAGTTTCCACAACAATTATCACTGGTTTTTGGCTGTGACTTGTTATTTATGTTTATTTGTTTTCACTAATAGTTATTTTATTCATAAAGTTACTATATGGCATATTTTAATTTTCCCATTAAAACTAATTTTGTTTAGGACATTTCAAAGCATATATCAATATGTGGTTTCTAACCCTCCCAAAAAAAAAAATTCCTATAATCAAGATTGAGATTTGCTGTTAATAGGAAACAACACCTCTTAAAGTAAGATTACCTCCAATCATATTTTTGGGGTAATAAATTTGGAGAATATTTGTTTTAGCTCTATATTTTATTTTAAAAGTTTGGATAATATCAAAATACTAGTATCATATCCTAGGCAAGTAACCATAAATCTGTGAACTATCTGTCAATAAAACCAAGGTACTGTCCTGAACTGATTCCTTCACCAATGTGATATAAATTGTATCAAGACATATGCTAGGGAACAAATTTTATTAAGATTTTTTATATGTATATTCATCTCTCCAGGATGAATATTATTTATGTGGCATTTTCTTTATATTTTATATATATCACCACCATCTGCTAAAGTAAATCTTTTGCTAGTCTAAAATTTATTCCTTTATATAAATTGTTTTTATTAATCCCCATTCATTTAGTCACAAAACATTGGTCACCATCAACTAAAATAAGATTGTCATAATTAAAAGAAATAAATACCTTTCTTTGTTTTAGTTTCCTATGTCTTATATATTAAATATTTTCTTCCAAGAGTAACAACTAACAACATTGATTTTAACCTCCCATCAAACTTAAGGGGGGAAAAAGAAAGAAAACAGAAGAAGAAAATAAATAGTAAGAACTTGGTTCACCTGTGACAGAACCTATAGTGACCTCTTGTGGTAAATCCTAACTACAGAGCTTTGGAGAGTAATACATAGGACCTTTTCCTAGGCCAGACACTGGAGAATGTGGAAGCATTGTCTGTCCATACTAGCAAACAGCTATTGTTAACAATGCAAGTCAGATAAATATTGACTAAACTAAAGGATTTCTTTTGGGAAATCTAACCAGTCACTGTCAAAATACTCATAGTTGCTCCCTTCTATCAAAAAATATTGTCTATGTTTCTGTTAGTAGGGCAGTTAAAAGATGGCTGGTACATCGATTTTGTACATGCCCTGCTTCTGAAATCAAGCAAAAGGTAGACAACAGTGAATGTCTTCAATTCTAATGAAGACAACAGTGTCCTGGGATAACCAGCTCTCTAGTCAGGAAAGTGCTGCATTTGTTATATAATGCAGCATGGGCTCTAAAGCAAGAGACAATCCTCTGGCTTATTTGTATGTATTATTTAGGAAGCTGTCAGTATAATTTCAACCTCTATGAAATCTTCATAGTGAAGAGGTACATTATAATACCTGAGTAATAATACCAATGCTTCTAAGACACTGCATGGTTTTATCAATATTTCCTAAATAGTGGTTTAGATGTTAAAGAAAATCTTCCAAGAAAAAATATCAAGGAATTTATACCCAAAATACCCATTTTTTTCACCATTTCCTTTAAAGTGTATAATGCTTGAAAAGTTATTATTCCTTTTTTGTTTTGGTTTTAAATCACTAGTTTCTCTATTTCCTCTCCCACAGGTTCTCTTTTAAGATCTCAGTCTTTAGAAATATTAATTACAGTACAAAAATAATTGTGGATATTCCTATAAGAAATCACGGAGTAAAGAAATGGCTGTGCAACCTGGGTACCTCTAGAAAGGTCGAAATTGAGTATCTTGAACTTCTCTTGGAAGTTAAGTGGCTCATAAAATACTACCACTTCTGCCTTCTTTCCTGAGCCCATTTTTTCTCTAAAGAGAAAAACATTTCTAGTTTTTCATAATGTTTAAAATATTAAAGAGTAATACTTAATTTCAAATAAAAATACATTATTTTCAAAATTATAATTTTTTGAAATGGCAACCTAGTTTACCATCACCCAAAATAACCACTTGTGCTGACTTCTCAAGGAATCAAAGACAACATCTGAATAGCATGTGCTGCCAAAGATATAATCAAATTGAAGACCTTGAAAATGTTTTGTTTTGTTTTTTAATCTAAAATTCCCACCTAATAGTCCTGAAAACTGTTGTTTTATTTCAGTGATATTTCCCTTTACCCAGGAGCTTACTGCTCCTTACAGCCTAATAGATGTTGATGAATAGCTTGCATAAGTAATTGAAATTAAAATAATGGAAGATAGTTTCATTAATGTTGTTGACACAGATTTGGTCAATAGTACTTTGGGCCGGAGACTTTATATGGTGTTATGAACTCACCATATAGTTCCCAAATTTTCCCTACCTACCAATTTATTCCTGCTAGCAAAAAAAAAAAAAGTATCTAAACCTTGCTTTTTATGCTTTTGACCTTTACAACTTCTTGGAGTAATAATGTGCTCTCTATACCTACTGGAATCACATGCCAAGAATTAGTGTAATTCCTTTTATTCGTCTAAAATGATCTTGCCTTTTATCTTTAAACTGAAAGGAGTTTCAGTATATTTCTAATATTTTGGTATTTGTCTATAAAGTGTGTGTGTGTATCCATCCTACTCAATGGCCCTCATTATTTTATTTTACAGACTTTGAATCACCAGTAATAATTTGAAATGCCTTCCCATAACAGACTGAGTTAACTAAATAAGGAAAATAAAAAACCCCACTTCAGGTGTGAAATAACAGCTAATAGGCTACAGTGCTACTCTAGTCTAGGGCACAGAATATAGCACCATTATTCTGGGAAATTGCAACTGAGGAGTTTGGAATTTTACTAGGAACTCCTCACGTTTAAAAAGTATACCCAAATATACCACGCTCCTTGCTCTTTGGTTCTGCATCATCAAGAAGTTCTCTGATGGATTTCTAATTGGCTGAGATTTCAGCTCATTAGTGATATCCATGGACAACTAAGCTTGTTTTGTTTTTGCTTTGTGTCTGTTTCCCTTTCATGTCTAATCTCTCTTCCTCCGTCCCTCCCTCCCCGCCTCCTTTCCTCTCTCCCCCTTCCTCCTTCCCTCCCACCCTCCCTCTGTATTTCTGTTACTTTCTGCATTTCTGGGTGTGTGAGAAAGAGAGGGTTTTCTTCTGCATCTATCTTTGTATCTAGGTGGATGCTGGTCCATATGTTTATATGTGTGCATCTCTATGTATATGTTTCTATTTCGTCTGACTCTCACTAAAAGACCTGATCTTTTCATAAGAAAGAAATGATGTTGTATCAGAAAGAGAAGCATTTCATGGGGTAAAGGTAAACAGACAATCCCAGGCTATCTCTCCAGTTCTTAAATATGTTGGGAGTACTGCCTCCTTTTCTTTCTTTTTCCACTAAAACTCTACCAACACTTCACTTTCAATGTTGTCAATTTAAAGCAAGCATGTCAAACTCAAAGGCTAACACGAGCCAAATAAACAAGGTTTAAGTTTATGTGGGCTGCAAAAGAACAAAAGCTTCAATTTTCATAGAAACGTAGGTTTATTTCGAAAAGTATAGCATAGCCAAAACCAGTTTGGCTCAGTGGATAGAGCGTCGGCCTGCGGACTGAAAGGTCCCAGGTTCGATTCCGGTCAAGGGCACGTAACTTGGTTGCGGGCACATCCCCAGTAGGAGGTGTGCAGGAGGCAGCTGATCGATGTTTCTCTCTCATGGATGTTTCTAACTCTCTATCCCTCTTCCTTCCTCTCTGTAAAAAATCAATAAAATATATATTTAAAAAAAAAAAAAAGAAAGAAAAGTATAGCATTAAAAAAAAAAAAAAGAACAAGAGTAATGATAGCCCTAACCGGTTTGGCTCAGTGGATAGAGCGTCGGCCCTCGGACTGAAGGGTCCCAGGTTCAGTTCCGGTCAAGGGCATGTAACTTGGTTGCAGGCACATCCCCAGTGGGGGATGTGCAGGAGGCAGCTGATCGATGTTTCTCTCTCATCGGTGTTTCTAACTATCTATCCCTCTCCCTTCCTCTCTGTAAAAAGTCAATATATATTTTTTTTTAAAAAGAGCAATGATAAAATTAATGTTTTCTTCCTGACACTTGGCATCTCTTCTCTGCTACTATCTTTCCTACTTCGGGGGAAGTCTTGTTCACAGTAATTACTTTCAAAACTGACCCAAAGTGAATGTCAGTAATTCTGGATCTGACAGGAGACTTATTTCCTTTCAAATTGTAAATAACTGCTCACACCGTTATATTGGCTGGGCCGCAAACATATTCGTGTGGGCCACACGTGGCCCACAGGCCGCGAGTTTGACATGCTTGATTTAGAGAATAGTGAAATCTTCACTGTGACAAACTCGATCTGTGAGAATTCTGAAGAGCATTTTCTCTATTAATCTCAGTTAAACAATTTCTCAGCATGAATTTATTTCTCTGCCAAATCATATAGAAATGGCAACTATGGGATACTCTCACATGAATATGTAGACCAATTTAATACTGTGATTCTTATTTTCCAGGGTTCTTCCTATATAAGTGGTACTGAGACTTTCCAGTACTTATTACATACTCATGTGCATATACTAACCTAAGTATCTAACACATTTCAAACAAAGCTCAGAGCTTTTGAGTCGTGGTATTTAAAGTTATCCATAAGCAATTGGAGATGGTATGTAAAATGCCAAAACAGATAAATTTTCATTTGCACTAGGTGTTTTCCATGGCAAGAACCACCGAACCAATGAAGCATTATAACATGACATGTGGAAAAGACAGAACAGTCACTCATTTGGATGGAAGAAGTAAAATGGAGGCAACAGAAGCAGACATTTCTAAGCCACACAAGGTAAGTCTCAATTTCATGGAGTATCTGAAACAAAAGGTTATCTGAAAACCCGCTCATAGTTCCAGCCTGTATACGAAGTTTCAAAGATGCTGTATTAGTAAACTTCAGCAAAGAACTGTGACCTTCTGGGTACCCTGTAGAGCAGCCAAGAGCCCATGGTTTTATTCTTTATTCTGAAAAGTCCTTTCATAGACCAAACTACAAGGAGTTGAAATAACTCAAGAGGATGAGAAAGCTGAAATAACAACACTCACGTATCTTAAATAACTGATTCTAATAACCTTTAAATTTCCAAAACTAGTTGTTTTAACAGTAAAAGACCTTGTACTTGAGGTCTTGAATAATAGGAATACAAAAAGGTAGTAGACAAACATAGACATTGCCTACCATTGTAAATTTATATTTTACATCATCAACATTTGAAATTACACTGGAATGGCTAAAAAATATTATAGGTTTCTTAAAGTAGATCATGCTGATTAGCTTTTTTTTTTTTTTTCAACCCAGAAAGTCTACTCTAGACTTGTGTATAGTACCAGGTACTGACCACAGTGGAAGAAATAAAGTCACTCTTCAGAACTTTATGAAAAATAGCTTGGGACATTTAAACATATATAGTCCCAAAATGAGGGGAAATACATGCCAGCCTAGTTTCAGAAAGGATCCTAATATAAGAATTAATGTAATATATTCTACCAATTCAGGGAAAGTATAATTATAGTTAATGATTTATTGTCATTTGAGTGTGCTTTGGTCTTACGCACTAGGCAGGGAACTTCTTGAGAACTGAAGTGTCTTAATCATTTCTTTATCCAAAGGAACCCACAGAGTGTCTGTTGTATAAGGAACCCCAAAATATATTGTTTTAATGAATGAGCAAATGAATAAATAAACAGTTATGGAAATACAGAGAGTATTTCAATTGCTTTGGTTTAAGCTCTACACTAATCAATATGCAGAAATGTCTCTCTCATAATTCTCCAAGCAAGGGATCTCAAAATAAAATACAGGCCTCTAAAAGGGGGGTGGGGGGGACACTTTAAAGGATACTTTGCATATCTTCCCTATAAAATTTGAAAATTATGTAAAAGAATTAAAAACAAGTAGAAGATGTAGAGATTTCAGTAAAATGCAAAGTTTACAAGGTCTTAAAATGTGAAATATATAAGCATCACCATTCAGAGCATCGTGGAGGAAATAAATGCATAAATGGTGGTATTTTAAAGACACTATAAGGTAAGAAAACCGTCACATCAGTAGCAAGATAAAATGGCATTTTTAAAATTATTTCTCCAGTTATTATAAAAAAGCACAGACGCTATTGCTTCCCTTCTACATTGCTCCTGTTTAAGTCAAATCAAATATCATATGAATCATTATAGGTCAATGCACAATTTAAAAAAAGAAAAGAAACTTTCAACATAAATGTGACCATGGTAACTGTCTTCCCATTTTCAAGTACTCTCTTCATTAGGTTCAACTTCAGTTACTCTCCCTTGTCCAAGGTTCCTTTCAGCGGTCCCCACTGGGCCTAAAATCCAGAGACTGAATCTTACCAAGTAGCCACTTTCGCAGTCATTCCCAACTTGAGGGAAACCCTTGCACTGAGATTAACTAAACTCTACGGATTCGTTCAGTCTCTGCAACCTACTTGGGTGCGGGAGGGTGGTGTGGAAAGAGGATGAACAAGAAAACATCCCTCACCAAACTGAAACTCAACTCTCTTCTCTAGATGTGTCGACCCCCTACGAGCTCCCCCTTAGCTCCCTCCGGTTCCTGGTTCTGGACAGGTGGGAGGGGGGTGCGCCTGTCGAGAGGAGGGTATGCAACTAACTTTCCACCACCACCTCATTCCGGCCCCCACCCCAAATCAGGTCCGGCTAGGAACTGAAGCCACCAGGTAGGGTTGTCTGCATCCCCCACCCCCTCTGGGAGAGGGATGGGATGGGGAGGATGGGGGGCGCGCGTGGGCAGGACAGCAGTGGGGTGTTTTGAACTGCAACTCTTCTTACCACTGGAGCGTCTGACGATGTTCTCCAAAAATGTGTTCTGCGGTGCCACCAGCCCTCTCTTGCCCCCCGGCATCCTGGGTCTGGAGAGCGGCGGCCAGGATCCGCGGCGGGGGAGGGGGGGATGCAGGAAGAGAAGGTGGAGGAAGAGGAGGAAAAGGTGGAAGAGAAGATGGAGCCGAAAGAAGAGGGGGCGCGGCGGCGGCGACGGGGTCCCCAGACTGTGTCTCCAGCCCGACCCGGATGAGCAGCTCTGGGGAGGAGGACCAGGCAGTTCATGGTAGTAGCGCTCCCACGGCCGCCGCTGCCCAGACTGTGGCGGTGCCGCACACGGGGCTCGGGAACTGCAGGCTCCGTGGGGCACAATGCGCCTGCGCCGCCCCCGCTGTCGCTGTCCCGCCGGTGCTGATGCTCAAGCTGCTGCTGAGGCTGCTGCCGCGGTGGCTGTCGCCTGGGCGCGGGCTCAGCATCTCCCCCTGCCCCGCGCCCCGGGGCGGGGGAGCGGGAAGAGCCAACTCAAGCGCCTCTCTTCCAGTCTCCCTTAGCCAGACCCAGACCCCTTCACTGCGCCTTCCTGTCCCCTGGCCCCAGCCCACCCCTCTCGCGCAGCTGGATCAACGCTGCCCGCCGAGCCCAACTTCGGCCAGGCTGCGCGCCTTGGGTCCACTCCTCTCTCCCTGGAGATCGAGGCAAAAACTCGCCGTCCAGGGGCCGCGGAGTGGGAGAGGAAGTGGGAGAAGCAGGCAGGAGCCACGGAGGGCAATGGGCAATCGCAGGGATCACATCTCGCTTCTCCCGCCGGGGTCTCGAGCCCCACACGCGTCTGCCGGGTTGGAGGTGCTCCGCAGAGGCTGAGCGCTGAGCAGGGACTGACTGGGCGGCGCGCGCGGGGACGCAGAGCAGCCACCTGACGCTGCTACACCCCTCCCCCCTTTGGGGGCTCCGGCTCGCGGAGCTCAACGCGGGAGCTTCCAGCGCCCGCCCGACCCCGCAGCGGAGCGGAGCCAGCAGGGCCAGCACGCAAATGGCCCCTGCGCCCCAGGCTGGTCTGGCGCTGGGAGCTGCCGCCGCACAGGGGAGCTTCCCAGGGCTGCGGAGCGCTGGAGCGCGTGGCGAGCCCGGCCACCGCTGCGAAGTTGCTGAAAAGATTGCACTTAACGCTAGGAGTAGGGAAAGAGGGTGAATAATTCACACGACCGACCGCGGAGAGGGCGCGGGCAGCGTGTGCGGTGGAAACCAGTGACCGCGGTGGGAGCAAAGCTGAGCAGGGCTGGGAGTGCCCACAAGATTCGTCTCTAACAACCCTCTATCTGCCGGTACCCGGGGACAGGAGTGCAACTGTTAGAAACACAGTCCAAAAGCCGGAGAGGGGGAAATGGCATAGGTGAGAATGGAGCGGGGAGAGGAGAGAAAAGGAGCTCATGCCTCGGCATCTTCTTTTATCCAAGACAGTGGTTCTCAAAGTGGTCCCACCTGGTAGCGCCTCCCAAGAACTTGTTAGAAATGCAAATTATGGGGCACTATCTACTACCCCAGAGAAGGAACTAGGGGCAAGGGCCAACTATCTGTTTCAATAAGCCTTCCAGGTAAATATTGCGTGCTCAAGTCTGAGGAGCACTGACCGGAGGCTTCCTCTCCACCTGGACCTGTTGAGAACCGACGATTGCATAAGCAGGGTCAAGAAGGGGGGAGGGGGGGGAGGTGCACTGAGGCGGGGTCAGAGGCTGCTGGCGGGGGAAAGTATGAAACAGTGAAGGCAAAGGGATCGTTGGGCAGGGTGTCCCCTTTCCTGTGGTCAGAATATGATAGGTAATGCCTGTTAGAAATGGTCAAGGCTACGTTGCCCGGAAGCACAGGGAATCCCCAGGCGGGGGTCCAAGGAAATGTCTCCTGCTCAGTGCCAGACCACAGCCTGAAGGAAAAGAAGGGAGGGGCGGTGTCTGACTTTGGAACCCCCTAGATTACCAGCCACGGAGCTCCAGTTACCATCACTCTGTCTCCTGAGCACCCCAGAGTGAGGGCCCTCGCCTGTGGCTGAGACATATATGCATAACCAGGATCCTGGCTTTAGCTGAGGGTCATTTGTTCCCTTTGCTCTCACAAATGTCCATCCGTTTGCCCAGAGCAGGGCAGCTGAGCAAACCCAGAAGGTTGACTGGAGGCAAACAGCAGTTTGCTCTGCTAGGATTCTTTCCACCAAAAAAATCAAGAGATTCTGTGGAATAACAGTAGGCTATTTTAGCTTTCTACCCAAGCACTGCTGGTGGCGCACTGTGCCAGTATCTTCCCTACAGCTAGAATGCCTTCACAATACACCAGGGTGTCTTCAGTTGAATAACAAGGGACTGAGGCACAAACTGGGTCCTTGTGGTTCGCCTGCCTCCTGCAGGAGTCAAAGATGTAGCTGAGGGTACAGCTCCTTCCCTGCAGTTGACAGGGTGTGTGTAAGCAGGGGGGAGCTGGAGAGGCGTCCTTAAACAGTTGGATTTTCCCCTGGGGTGAGTTTTGGGTGTTTTTTTCCCCCTTTTTATTAAATTTATTGGGGTGACACCAGTTAACAAAATTATACTGGTTTCAGATGCACAATTCTACAACACATCATCTGTACACTTGTATTATGTGTCCATCACTGCAAGTCAAGTCTCCATCCATCATCATTTATCCCCCTATACTCTCCTCCACCTCTCCCTGCCCCCTCTCACCGTCAGCAATCACCACACTGCTGTTCATGTCCATGAGTTTGTTCTCTTTTTTTATTTTCTTTTTTGCTCAATCCCTCTATCATCCCCACCCAACCTCCAAAGAGGACATACAAATAGCCAATAGATATATGAAAAGATGCTCAACATCACTAATCACCAGAGAAATGCAAATCAAAAACCTCCGTTGCCCGACTGCATGGCCCAGTAGTTGAGCATATCCACCTATGAACCATGAGGTTACAGTTCGATTCCCTGTCAGGGCACATGCCCAGGTTGTGGGCTCAATCCCCATGGGGGGTTGTGCAGGAAGCAGCCAATCAATGATTCTCTCTCATCATTGATGTTTCTGTCTCTCTCCCTCTCCCTTCCTCTCTGAAATCAATAAAAATGTTTAAAAAAAAAAAAAAAAACCTCAGGTAAGTTTATATGACTTGTGTTTATGGCCACTAGCTTAGTGTACAGACATCATGGTCCTAGACCAGAAATTTTCAACCTGTGTGCCACAAGAATTTTTAAATTTAGTGAGGGGCACAAACTATTTAGTGAGGAGAACTAACCTCTTTTCCCTTAGATTGTCAAATTAAAAAAGGACAATAGCCAACACAGCAATAGCTATCTGGTGTGAATGAATCAAAAGTATACCTATTTCTTGTCAAATTGGCAAAAATCTATATAAAAGCCTAAGTGACCATTATGACCGAACAACCGGAACGACTGGTTGCTATGATGTGCACTGACCACCAGGGGGCAGATACTCAACACAGAAGCTGCCCCCTGGTGGTCAGTTGGCTCCCACAGCCAACCTCCGGTGGCTGGGCAACCTCCCCCGGTCCCTCCCCACAGCCAGCCAGCCCCAATCGGCCCAGATTGGGGGGGGGGGGGGGGCAGTGGCCAACCTCCCATGTCGCCTCCCCCAGACAGCCAGCCCCCGTGATCGGCCCGATCCAGGGGCGGGCCAACCTTCCGTGGCCCTTCCCCCCTACCCCCACCAGCCCAGCCCAATCGCAGGTCAGGCCAAGGGACCCACCCGTGCACGAAATCATGCACCAGGCCTCTAGTATATATATATTTGGTGTGCCACAGAATTTTAGTGATTAGTTTATGTGTGCCATGAGATGAAAAAGGTTGAAAATTGCTATCCTAGACTAATCAACTATTCACAGACTGGGATGGTGAACAGGCAGGATAATCTTTTTAAAGTATGTATATATACATATATAACTTATAGATTGCTATCCTAGGTTTCTAATGTGATATGATAAATCCATCATCAACATTAAAAGGAAATATTTCAAATCTATATGTTGTTTTGCACCTCATCAGCTGCCCACTCTTGCCTCTGGGTATTGATATAAAAATGGCTTCCCAGCATTTCCCATCCAGTATAAATATCCCTGTTCTAAATCACTCCTCTGTGGGTGTATTAGCTCACACTTCCCAAAGAGGAAACTCTTTTGGACTCCATTAAGACACAGTCACACAGTTACTGGTAGAACTTCCCGTTCGTTTCCATTTGCAGATTTAATTAAAATGACATTTATCCTTTCTTCTTTGTCCTTAATAACTGCATAGCATTATAACTTTTGGATTCTTTTAATTGTTGTAAAAATTGTAATTATAAATATCAAATCCTTGGTTTACACGTTTTTCTTAATCTTCTGTTTTAAATTTTCATTTCACAGAGGAAGAAACAGACTCAGAGATGAAGTGCCTAGCCCAAGATGACATGGTGCTTTAGAGGCTGCAATGAGACTAGAATCGGGTCTCCTGACCCTGTAGCCAGAGCTCCTTGTAAATAATAAAAAATGATCTGATTTTTGGCTTATGTGGTAATAACCAGCAACATTCAGTGACCTCTATTGTCATCATTCATTTTGTAGCACTAAAGGGAAGAGAAACCCTTGACAACTTGCAACAGCTCATAATCAAAATAGAATTTAAGAAAATGGAGCGGCACAGTATGGACTTACTGCCCATGTGCTGGCAGATGGCAGCAAGGTGCCAATACAGCATTTCAAAAGCATTTTGCAGACAAGAGTCCATATGTTATAACCAAACTGCAGGACTTCACAGGTGAGAGACAGGAATCTAAAAGCTTCAATGTCACACAGAGGGTTTCTTTTTGTTTGTTTAGGGCAAACATTCCATTTTAAGACAGAATCATTTGTCCTTTCTTCCTCTCTTGAGAAACTGCAATTAGAGTGGTGTTGTCTGTGAGAACCAAGAGTTCCAGTACCCAGAGGTGTTCGCTGACCCCTAGGTCACAGCCGTGAAATGAACGAAAGCTGGCTGAGCTGCAGGTGTGTTCCAATTTAACAGCAGCTAATACAAAAGTGAAGACTTAGAAAGCTCCGATATTAAGCAGTGATGGTTTCTAACTACTGCTGCTTTGCTGAAGGATTCTTTTATCAAGCACCCCTCCTTAGAGAATTTTTAAATATAGTTTATTTGTCAATTGCTGTAAATATATGTAAACTCTTAGAAATGCATTAGAAATAGGTACAGTCTGATGTTTAATCCTTTCTGTGAAAATGGCCTACTCACAACTCTCCAGGGGAATGATTTTTGTCCCCATCCCTGCTTTGTTTCTGAGCTAGCCTCAGAAAGGTATGAGGTACATACAATCTTTGAATGCTAAATGGGTGGCTCTGATAGGGGAGGAAAGAGAGGAAGGAAGAAAGGAAAGTGCCAGAAGTTGGTCTCCATTCTGGCCTCCAGGGTTGGTCTCATTAGCAGTAGTATCAGTTCAAACCATTTCCTTCTCCCCAGCCCATTCCCCAAGTCTCACTCTCTACCTCCCCCCAGAGCCCTACCTGAGCTCTCACAGTGAAATATCCAGACATTACTCAATTCCTCTGCATGCAAAGACCCACACCTACACTTATAACCTTCTTCCTCCCCCGTCTCTGCACCCCTCCCTGAATCTAAATTGAGCGAAAGCAGGATAAAGATGTAGTATTGTATCGAGAGAGGTTCAGTGCTTGGACTCTGGACCCATACTGCCTAGAACTTAATTTTGCATCTGCCACTTACTAACTATATGGCCTAGGGCAAATTATTTAGCCTCAACTTCCCCCTCTATAAAATGGGGATAAAATTACCTATCTAATAGAGCTGTTACGAGAATTAAATGAGTTCCTATTTGAAAGCCATTACAGTCATACCTGGCATGTAACAAGCACTATGTGTTTGTAAGTAAATAAGCCTTTTTATCACCTACTTTCATTTACAACAAAAGCTGGAGGTGTTGGTCATGAATAATGTTCACCAATATCCAGTTGCCTTTTGCAGCTCCTTGAAATGAGCTGTGGCCAAAAACTAGTTCTGGTCAATGAAATGTGAATGGAGGTAATGTGTGAAAGCAGATGAGAGCAAGTACTCAGTTCCTCAGTGACTATGGAATGCTGAACAACACAAGGAGAGCAGCTGCCCAGAAGAGTTACCTAGACCTGCCATTGACATTATATAGGCAGAAAATACATGTCTGTTGTGCTAAGACACCGAGATTCTGGCACTATTTGTTACTGTATCATAACCTAGTCTATGCTGACTAACATAAGTTATGAACTTGCTTTTGGTATAGGAAGTTAGGGGAATAATAATCCCCTGCCTGCACATTAAAATCACACGGGAGCTTATAAAAATCCCCACATCCAGGCCATAGCTCCCAGACCAAGTAAGTCAGAATTTCTGAGCATGTGACTCCAACATCAGTAGTTTTAAAGTTCCCCAGGTGATTTCAATGTGCATCAAGGTGGCGAACCACTGTCCTAAAGCAGCAATTTTCAACCTTTTTCAACTCATGGCACACTTATACTAATCACTGAAATTCTGAGGCACACCAAAAATATATATATATATTTTGCCAGTCTGACAAAAAAGTATGTATAATTTTGATTCATTCACACCAGATGGCTAATGTGTTGGTTGTTGTCATTTTTTATTTGACAATCTAAGGGAAAAGAAGTCAGTGCCCCTGACTAAATAATCAGGTATTGGATGTTTTAAAAAGTCTTGCAGCACACACTGGTTAAAAATCTCTGTTCTAGAGCAATGCTGCACTCTGGGGTTTAGATACTGTGCCAAGAGTCTCAACTCCCAGGTAGATTACACCTACTCAGCAAAGACCCAACCCTAATATATCCATTTGTGAGTTTCTCCATACTTGCAGTTGGTAAGCATCTCAGGAAAGCATCGCAAAACCTCTGAGACTGATGCACAATAAATTCAAGGTCTCCAAACTCAGCTTGCCCCTCTCAATGAAACCTAATTCTTCTACCCATCCCTACTCAATGGCTCTTCCATGCTCTACAGTAGCTTTCTCAAAGCTTCTTCTCTCCACACCTCAGATGTCACCCTCTCACCTCTCAGTCTCAGAAGACGACTCACAGAGAACGGGTCATGTTGTCGATCTTAAACTTCTTGCCTTGGCTCTCTCTTCCTTTTCTTCTGGATGAGCAAGAAGTAATTTCCTCACCATTGCTTCACCAGTGCTCTGAATCCTATTCTCTTGTACCTCTGAAGGCACCTCACTTTACTGGCTGTCCCATGACTCCTCTCTCTGCAACATTTTGTAAGCTTTAAGAATGCTTTCTTGCCAGACCAGCATAGTTCAGTGGTTGAGCACTGACCTATGAAGCAGGAGGTCACAGTTCTATTCCCAATCAGGGTATATGACCAGGTTGTGGGCTCAATCCCCAGTGGGGGCATGCAGGAGGCAGCCAATCAATGATTTTCTCTCATTGTTGATGTTTCTATTTCTCTCTTCCTCTCCCTTCCTCTCTGAAATCAACACAAATATACATTTTTTAAATAATTTTTTTCTTAATTTGCTCTAGCTTTTGCTCCATCTCTTCCACCCCTTTGTGTTAATATCTCAGAAGAGTAATCTGTAGTAGCTGTCTCCCTTCCCTTGTCTCCTACATACTCCTTAACCCACCAGAAACTGCCCTCCACCCCACTATTTTCCTGAAACTGTCTTCCCAAAGGCCATTTTTTGAACTGCCAAATCCAGTGAGGCAGTTTCATTTTTAATTTTACTGTACCTGCCTATGACATGTAACCATGTTACCACTCCTCTCTTCTTGAAACATTCTCCTATCTTAGACTGCCTGGTATTGAATACTGATTATGAGACCTCAGCATTTTAATCAGAATACTGATTATGTGACCTCAGTTTCTTTGTCTATAAAAAGAGAATAGTGATGGTGCCTACCTCAAACGGCCAACATAAGAATTAAATGAGATAGTGCAAGTGGATACTCTTATACCTACATTCCTGAAATTGAAAACTCTGAAATCCTAAACTTTTTTTCATAAATTTGTCACAAACTTATTCATCAGAAAAGCCTTACCGGAATTGTTATGCAGCTATTTGTCCTCTTTATCCCATTTGCTGCAAATACTGATATATTTTGCTGCATAGATAGTAATGTGTTTGAAAACAGATTGCTGGCCCTAATCCTGTTAGGGAAAATGAAAATATACAGAAATCCACAAATTTCTGAATTCCAAAATATGTCTCTTTCCTCCAACTCTAGACACACATACATATCTGGGTGCTGACTGGCTCTCTCTATGTGGCAATTCAACATATCCAAATTTCTCCCCATCCAGTGATTCTTATCTCAGGAGCACCATCTCCATCAACCCAGTTGTACAAGTCAGTAACCTCAATGCTTCTTTAAAGATCCTCCCAGCTCCAATCCAGCACATTCTACCTCCCATATATCTCTTAAAAGTGTTTACTTTTCACTATCACTGTTGGCATTGCTCGAAGGCAAGGCCCCTCCTACGCGGTCAGGATTGAGAATTATTATTCCCCTAATTCCCTGTACATAAGGAAAGTTCATAATCTGTATCAGTCAGGATAGACTAGGTTATGGCACAGTAACAAACAGTGCCAGAATCTCATCTTTCACTTGGATTACTGCAAGAGTCCTCCAATTTGTCTCCCTGCTTCCTATATTTTCCTGCCATATTCCTCTCAATCTCTATCTCCAAGCTCCACCCCAATTCATTCCTCACCCTGCACTATAACTAAAGCTCTTAAAACAAAAATCTATTTATGTCACCCTCCTAAGTTTCTCTTTGGCCTGAGGTGAAAGTCTAAAACCCTTAGCTACTCTTTTTTTTTTTTGTTTTTTTATCCTTTCCTGTATGACTCATGCTTATCTATTCAGTCTCAACTCTCATTTTCCACTATAACCCCACATCCTCATATGTTCTTGCTCCCTACACTCTTCTCTATTCCTTGTGCAGTTGACCCTGGAACAACACAGTTTTGAACTTCATGGGTCCACTTTTATGTGATTTTTCTAGATAAAAACTATAAATATATTTCCTCTTCCTTAAGATTTTTTTTGGTTTTTTTTGTTTTTTAATTTATCTTTATTGTTGATGAAAGTATTACAGATGTCCCCCTTTTTTTCTCACTGGCCCCCTCCACCCCACACCACCCTTCCCAGGCCTTCACCACACTATTGTCTGTGTTCATGGGCTATGCATATATGCATATAAATTCCCCGGTTAATCTCTCCCCACTCATCTCCCACCCCCACCTTCCCTCTGAAATTGGTCAGTCTGTTCCATGCTTCTATGTCTCTGGATCTATTTTGTTCTTCAGTTTTATTTTGTTCACTGGATTCCATATGAGTGAGATCATGTGATACTTATCTTTCTCTGGCTGGCTTATTTTGCTTAGCATAATGCTCTCCAGGTCCATCCATGCTGTCTAAAGGATAAAAGATCCTTAATAACATTTTGTTTTCTCTAGCTTACTTTATTATAAGAATGCAGTACATAATATATATAACATACAAAATATGTGTTAATTGACAGTAAGGCTTCTGGACAACAGTAGGCTACTAGTTAAGTTTTGGGGGTCTCAAAAGTTATACATGGATTTTCAACTGCATGGAAGTATCAGTACCCCTAACCCTCTCATTGTTCAAGGGTCAACTATGCTTACCATGCTCTCTCTCTCTCTTCCTTCACGTATGTTCTATATCACCAAGCATATTCTTCAGACCACAGATTAGATATTTTCTCCAAAAGGCTTTCTTTGATTCTCCAAGACTTTCAGTAAAGAGCCCTTCCTGTGTCTTCTTCCAGTGTCACCATATTCTTTCTCTCCTGCAGCACTGCCTTCAGTGTTATAAATTTAAAAAATAGCCCTAGCCTGTTTGTTTCAGTGGCTAGAGCATTGGCCTACAGACCAAAGGGTTCCGGGTTCGATTCCAGTCAAGGGCACTACCTTGGTTGCAGGCTCCTCCCTGGCCCTGGCCCTGGCCCTGGTCAGGACTTATGTAGGAGGCAACCAATTGATGTGTTTCTCTCATATCGATGTTTCTCTCTGTCTTTCCCTCTCCCTTCCACTCTCCCTAAAAATCAATAGAAACCTATCCCCGGGTGAGGATTAACAAAAACAAACAAACAAATAACAAATACCACTAAAACCCTTGGTGTCACCTCACCAGAGCTGCCACTAGCCACTTTGGCATCTTTGTGAGAATTGGGAGATGTCTCCTTTGGACAGTCACTGGGCCAAGGGAGGGACACCCGCGGGTGAGATGAGTATGTACTTATTTCAGCCTCTATTTGCCTCCTTGATGGGTGTCCTTGGTGGGAAGAAGGAGGGAGGCTTTCTAAGGGGAGAACTAGAAAAAAGGAAAATCAGAATAACAGAAAAGCTTATGATATATGACAGAACGTAGATAATTCGGACTTAACAAAGAGAAATGGGAGATAGAATTTAAGGCACAATTAGGAATTCATGAGACCAATTTAATGAGTCTGGGCTTCTCTGTAGCCATGAAAGACATGTTTAGAGTAAATAAGTGACATGGTATTTTAGAAGATGGAATCTCTGTGTAATTGGTGTACAAGATACTTTAGGAACTCATCGCATAACAAAATTGCAACTATGTATTATGACAGACATTAACTGGACTTATTGTGCTGATCATTTTACAATATATACAAATATCCAATTATTTCCTTGTGTTCTGAAACTAAGATATTGTTATATGTCAATTACACTTCAATTTCTTTTAAAGAAAAAAAAATAAAAGGTGCTTTGGGGAGAGAAAATAAACTAGGTAAGAGAACCCTGTGTATGAGGTGATGATATTTTTGAAATATTAATAAATGCTCCCCTACCCTCATACTTTTTGTTCCTTTTTTGCTATCATTGCACCATTGCTCCCTGCCATGCTTACCTCTTCCTGGCTTTTGAATTTCAAAATCTAAGCATTGGAAAAACAGAAGTACAATAAGGAAATCTATATATATAAAAGCCTAAGCAACCATTAAGACGGAATGACCAGAACAACCGGTCGCTATGACGCGCACTGACCATCAGGGGACAAACATTCAACACAGGAGCTGCCCCCAGCCTGCAAGCCCCAATCGCCAATGGGGCCTGCCAGCCAACCTCCTGGTTCCTCCCCGTGGCTGGCAGGCCCCGATCGCCTGATAGGGGCCAGGCCCCTGGGCTGGGATGGGGAACTGGGGGTGGGGGCAGTGGACATTGCCCCTTTCCTAGAGGGGCTGAAGGCTGGCTCCCTCCTTGGGGCCAGAGGCCAACCTCCCAGGTCCCTCCCTCTATCCCTCCCCCGGCCAGCAGGCCCTGATCAGCCCTCCACCTGCCCACCACAGTGGCGGTTGGCCCCTCCCCATGGCCAGTAGGCCCTGATCTCCTTATAGGGGCCTGCCAGCCAACCTCCCTGTCCCTCCCCCCAGCTGCAGGTCCCGATTGCCTGATCATGGTTGGGCCCTGGGCTGGGACGAGGAACCAGAGGTAGGTGGCAGCGGATGCGGGCAGCAAGGGAAGGAGGAGCTGGGGAGGCTGGGAGGCAAGGAACCACATGGTGGCGGTGAGTGGGCAGCGCGGGAAGGAGGAGGTGGGGAGGCAGGGAGGCAGGGAGGCAGGGAACCTGATTGGCCCTGATTGCTGGCCAGGCCTAGGGACCCCATCCGTGCACGAATTTCATGCACCGGTCCTCTAGTTGTTATAATAAAGGCTATGTATACTCTACCAGGTGCTACATACTATTCTAAGTACATGCATTTTTCTCATTTAATTTTAATAGAGTAAAACTGAATTTCATTCAGTTCAGCAAATATTTATTGAGCATTTATGTGCCAGGCACTACAGTATGTGTTTAAATTATTCCCAATGAACCAAAATGAAATTGAAGCACAGAAGAAACTTGCATGGGGTCACAAAACTGGTATGTGATGCAGCAAGGATTATGTATTCTGTCTTCAGAGCGTAGATTCCTAATCATCCTGTTAAACTACTGCATCATACTATTTCCCAAAAGTTTTGGGGAAAAACTAATCAGAACTAGCTATCTCACATGTTCCCACTTTTAGCCTTAATGAGAAAAAAGTTCGCAGTGCTATGGGAAGGGAGACAAGCTGGAGAGGAAGCGGAGTAAGAAAGTCCTGTCTCTGCTGCTATGGTGGGCACCGTCCTGGATTTCCAAAGAAAATAACAAAATAAACCCAATAGGTTTATGAGGGTCAAGACAGGATCATCTGTCCCAACTCCTGGATAGAACTCAAGGGACACAATAAGACTGTAGAGAAGAAAAGGCTGAGTCGGGTGGCCACAGAGATGGGATGTCAATTAGCATAGAGAAAGTCTCCACCACTCGGTGGGCATGTGGATGTGAACATACTAAAATGACTCTTGCATGCCCCGGAGGTCACCAGGAAGCAGAGAAAGTGAAACCCAGTGAAATTATATCACATCTACAGCTGTGAACTCCCTAAGGTCAGAGATGGTGTCTTCTGCATATATGTTTAGCCCTGATTCAGTGCCCAGAACATGCAGGCCACAAAATAAATAGACTTATTAATTATTCAATACTGTTGGGAAATGTTTAGTGTTGAATTGAAATTTTTAATTTCTACCCACACCTTACATCATACACTACAATAAATTCCAAATAAGTTACCAGGTTAAACACTTAAAATTGGTATCTAAATTATTTTTGGCGCATAGGAAATGATAAATAATAAGGCTACCATGTTCGATTACATCAAAACTATATCACCTGCACAATACAAAAAGCATAATGTAGATAAAGAACTTGAA
This sequence comes from Plecotus auritus, assembly GCF_963455305.1. Taxonomy (NCBI): domain Eukaryota; kingdom Metazoa; phylum Chordata; class Mammalia; order Chiroptera; family Vespertilionidae; genus Plecotus; species Plecotus auritus. The sequence continues at coordinate 35,506,986 of NC_137770.1, read as the reverse complement.
GGAATGAGAAAAAATCATTCATAATATGATCAGAAGACATTCTTTCTTCAGAATCTACTTGGTATGAATACAGAGCTATACAAAATAAGATCTATAAAGAACCTAATGAGCACATGGCCAAAGGAATTGATGGATAGTAATCATCATTGAAAATCCGTCATTATTTTCATAGCATCTTGTGAGATTACTAGAACAGGTATAATTATTCCTATTGCTCACATCTTTTAAATGTCCCAGATCATTTAAGTGATTTTTAGAAGGTTCTCGGCCAGTAAGTGGAAAGTCAAGGCCCAATTCAGTGCTTCTGACATCTTGTCCAGTGTCCTTTCCCTACATCACATTGGAATATCAATGATATAGGGCCAGGGGATAATTCAAATGAAAAAAATAATAAATTTACAAAAATGGCTTAAATTATGAATTAATACTAGTAAATCTAAATGACCCAAATATTTAGATATGAATAAATGAACAGTTAGATCATGGTATGTTATTTTAATTGTAAGCGCAATATACAGATGATGTATTATAGAATTGTATACTTGAAACCTATATACCTTTATTAACCAATGTCACCCCAATACACTTAATAAATTTTTTAAACCATCCATGTTGTTGAGTGTAGTTATAGCTCATTTATTCTCTTTGCTCTATAGTATTGCATTGTGTCAATATATCACAATTTATCCATTCTACTATTGATGGGCTTTGGGGAAGTTTCCAGCTTGGGGCTACTATGAATAAAACTGCTCTAACATTCTTGTACATGTCGATCACAAAGCAAATGAATGTATTTTTATTGCATGTATGCCTAGCAATATAATTTTTTAATTGATAAATTCAAGGACTGTGTAGAAATTTAGAAAAGATCTTTAAAATACAGGTCAGTGGAAAATTCCCCATAAATATATGGGAAATATATATTCATTGATTTCTACACTATATATTTTGACTTGTAAGTAGAAGCATGGGGAAAGGCTATAGATTTTATGACTCATTAGTGAGTTACAGGATTGGGGTTTTATCTTTTCATCTACTAATATTTCATGTTACTACTGATTAATGTTTCTATTTAATATTCACTGTCAGTTGTTTAAATAGATCTTTAAAAATCAAAAGTCTGGCCAGAAAAAAGACACACATACACACATAAAACGTCCAGGAAATAAATATAAAGCAACTTGTGTTTTTTTTAAAAAAAAAAAAAAAAAAAAGATATGTAACTGCACATATTTAAAATGTAGAATTGGAGCATAGGGAATATAGTCAATAATAATTTAATAACTATGTATAGAGTCAGATGGGTACTAGATTTATCGGGGTAGCCACTTCATATGTTATATAAATGTCTAGTCACTATGTTGTACACCTGAAATTAATATACTATTTATTAATTTATATTATAACCCAACAGTAATTAAAAATTTGAAAATTATTTTTAAAATAAATTTTAAAAAAATAAAATGTAGAACTTGACTAGTTTTAACATCTGTAATGTTAAAAGTCACCACAGTCAAGTAGTGAACATACCTATCACCCCCAGAATCTTCCTTACGCCCCTTTACAATCCACCCTTCCTTCTCGGCCCATAGGCAACCACTGATCTGCTTTCTGTCACTATAGATTAGTGTACATTTTCTAAAATGGTATATAAATGGAATAATGCAGTGTGTACTCCTATTTCTCTGCCTTCTTTCACTCAGGATAATTCTTTAAAGTTCAGGCACGTTTGTGTGGGTATTGACAGAATGGTTGATAAAATCGCCTTTCTCCAGGTGGTTATCATGCCCCCTAAACTTTGAGTCATGGGGCATTAATAATGGCCAAAGCATAACTTCCTTTTGGCATTTGAAGAATTCATCTGGGGAGACACAGTGGTATTTTTAAATACTTTTTCTATCAGTAGTCAGCCAGAGGGAATGAGCATCAGTTAGGAAGCAGGGCAATGAGTCTGGCTCCAGGTGCCTCCATGCCTGAGGCCTGAGACTTTATGCCTCAGTGTGCTCATCTGTGAAAGAAAGTTAGCACTGACTCTTTTTAGTGGGGAGGAGCCACTTTTTATTTCCCTAAGTGGGAAGGAGCCACTTTTTATCTCTAGGTTTGAGAGAACACAAAGATTAAATGGTGAAGTACCTGAGAAATGCAGAAAAGGGGCACCAAGGAATCCTGGCAGACAGGAGAGGGAGCTGAGAGGTAGCAGAAGCCAGTGAGCAGATTTTGCTGTGACCTAAAGCTTAGTCATTGTATAGATGCTGATCTATTCACTGCTGAGTAACCCTGCATTTGCCGAAAACGCAGGCTGAGGAAGTTGCCTTGCAGTCAGACAGAGCGGAACTTGAATCCCACCTTGGAGCAAGCCACTTAACTTCTCCCAGCTTCTCGGAAAAATTAGAACAAAGAAAAACAGGTATCCAGACATTTTATAAATTGTTCTGAGGATTAAATGAGACAGCATTTAACAAACAAAATACTGCACCTGTAAAATGGAGACAATACCTTCAAGACATGGAAGTAAGTACTATAAACAGAGCCCTCCACATTTCAGGACTATTCAGTGGCCCACCTAGCAAGAGCAAAAAGAAAAACTGATATAATCCCTGGGCATGATCCCATCTGCTGGTCTCTCTCAGCAGTGCTTTCCCTGGGAGAAGCCTTTGTTCGCAGACAGGCCCTCTCCAATTTGTGGGGGAGGGAAGTGTCCACCCAACAACAGTGTCCACCCATGTTTAGTGGTGCACTGGGACCAGCTTGTGAGAGCCAACTTTTAGATTTTCAGAGATCTTGTAAGTAGCTTGTTAAACATAATCACTAATAAGCATTAAATTATGTTATTTGGCAATTAAATAAGTTGTATTAAAAATGAAGGCAATAAATACTCAAAACTTATCACTTCCTAATTATGTTACCACATTTTACTACTATCTATGTTCTTGAGATTCTTTGCGTCTATTATGTCTGTATGGGGTAAAGTCTCTGTAGTGTGTGCTAGTGCATACCAATTTCCAACCCCATGTTCAGTGATGTCACATTGGAAACAGGAAGTCAGCCATGGCAATCAGCTAATGCTACAAAAAAGAGTTATATTCATTGTTTTGTTGATTATCTATACTTAAGAAAGTGATGGAGAAAATGCAGATTATAAATAATGCAGATTAAACTTAAAAGTATTCATGTGTATAGTGAGTACATTGTAAATAGCAACAAAATAGTTGAGGAAATATTCAACCAGTTTTCAAAAACTATTATCCAATTCAACAAAGAAGTCACTCACATCATTGGCAGGTGTGTAAATTCTAGCACACATCTTCACTGTTTCATTCTTATCATTAAAGTAAATGAAAATACCAACCAATGTTTATGTTGGAACTGCATTATCATCAATGATAACTATAGGTTGGCCACAGACTCAAGAGTCAGGCAAAAATCAGTGAAAGTATACTGTGAGAATCAATGGCCTATGTGGAATTTACAATAAAGGATGCTGAATAGTTTAATATTACTTAAAAATTAAGTGCTACATATATTTTATATGAGCAGAATTTATAATAAATTTAAATATGTTTATATGTGTACTAGAGGCCCAGTGCATGAATTCGTGTATGGGTGGGGTCCCTCGGCCTGGCCAGCGATCAAGGCCTATCGGGGGCTGGCCAGCCAGGGGGGAGGGGCCATGGGAGGTTGGCTGTGGGAGTGCACTGACCACTAGGGGGCAGCTCCTGCATTGAGTGTCTTCCCCCTGCTGGTCAGTGCGCATCATAGCAACTGGTCGACCAGTCGTTCCAGTCATTCGGTGGTAAAGGTCACTTAGGTTTTTATATATATAGATGCATGCGATGCATGCCATTAAACATTTAAATATATGCTAGTTCCCAGATTCATCAACTCTGGGTTTGACCATCCAGTGCAAAGAGAAACTTCTCAATAGCTAGCTATCAATCCAGAGGAAGACCTACCTGTGTCACGTCTACATGTCTATGGCCACACTGAGAACAGTTGCAGAGGGGGGATGTAATACAGGACCTGATTCAGCCTGCAGCGTGTGCTGGGCACAACCATGTTTTATAATCTCACTGACAATGGAGACAGGCATAGTTCCCCAAAAAGAACAGAGATGCTGGACAAATAAAAACAAGAGACAGCCGTAACAGTAGACACTCAAAAATGGTAGCCTTTATCATTGGTAGCAAAGCAGTTATGACCTTTCATCTCAGGAAATAAAATTAGCAATAGTTTACTCTATAGTACATCTGACATTATCAAATTAAATAGTTTCCAACTCATTTAAATTTTCTCCTTTCCCCACAACATCAATAGAGTACCAGCCATTAGCTGCTTATTATTCCTTTTCTTTTAACTAGCATTGCTTGAGCATCTACTTTTCTAATGAACTGGGTTAGATGTTGTGGATCCACTTAGGTTTACTCTAAATTTGATAAATGGTAATCTAGCCATATCACAAGCCCATCTGTTGTGTCTCATACATCCTGTTCTGAAGATGATACCACTTCTTTAAGAAACAGTTTATGCCACCTCAGCTTCAGTAGACTAATTGAACCAAACATATTCAAAGAAGCAAACTCTAAGAATAAATCCCCAAATGTCAGCTCTGTCTAGGCGGAATGAAGAAATATATGGGATCCCAGCCATTTTTCAAATTATTCATGCCAAGGTGTCTGAGGGGGGCTGGGCTCCAGAGAGCAGCTTTATGCCTTCCAGAGAAGTCATATGGTCATGTAATTCTAATTGAAAAAAAAAAAATGCTGCATTTAAAAAGTCATTCCAAAAAAAGATTCTTATCATAAAGGGCCATTCTGTTACATTCTGTTTGCAGAATAAAACACTGTAATAGCCTTAAAATTGGGCAAGAACTGTTCGCTACTCTAAAAACATTTTTTTGCGTGTGACGGTAACGAATGCCATCCACTCTGTGCAGCATCTCTGGGAGACTAGACCAGCATCTTCTCTGGAAATGTCTATAGCGTTCTTTGAAAACACGATGGAATACATCTTACATTCAAAAGTGAACAAATGGCTCTTATGCTAGAAAGAATAGATCAAAGTAGCTCAGATGTGTACACCAGAGGCGGTTAAAAAATAGTTTTTGTTTAAAGAATATGGGCCAAGAAGAAAACAGAAACTCGGAAAGTTAAAGAGGTCAGCTCAGCTCAGATCAAGAGAGAAAGAACAGCCCATGGTAGCTCTGTGAACTGGGCCAGAATCCATATCCCAGGCCAATGGCAGGGGAGAAAGAGGCGAGGAACAGGGGCTGCCGCTGGCAGCGTGAGGCCTGAGTACTAGGCTCTGCATTAGCTGCTTGTCACAGGTAATCCCTAATCCTCACAACTCCTCAAGACAGATATCATTTAGCACATACTCCAGATGGTGAAACAGACACAGAGAAGTCAATAATTTGCCTACGGTCACACAGCTAGTAAGCATCAGAACCAGAATTCAAACTCAGAACTGTTTGGCTACAAACTCCTCTTTCCATAGGTTGGCTCCAATGAAACCGGAGAGCGAACAGTCCAAATCCCAACAGCCAAAGGGAGAGCTTGGCTCCAGTGTAGGTGTCACGTGTACCTGTGAGTGAAGGATGGAAAGCTCTAGATAGTGGCAATATATTTTGTCAGGTGGGTCAAACAGGCAGGGAGGGATAGAAGGACAGGTAGAGAAGGGCTCTGTCTGATTAGAGGCAGCACCCAGCCAATGGCTGGGGATGGGATTGGGAACAAGCCACGGCTCAGGGACAGAGGGTGGCATGGCTATCTATAGTCAAGGAACCATCAGTGCTGGCTGGAAATTCAAATTCAGACTCAAACTGGAGGTAGAGGCCTCATTATATGGAACTAGAAACCCCGTGCATGAAATTCATTCAGGGTAGGGTCCCTAGGCCTGGCTGGTGATCAGGGCCAATCTGTGGGGCAACCAGTGGGGCGATCAGGGGGCCCCGCTGGCACCAGCCTTGGCTGGCCTGGGGCCTGCGGGCAGCTCCTGTGTTGAGTGTCTGCCCTCGGATGGTCAGTGCTCATCATAGCAACGGGTCGTTCCACCAGTCGTTCTGCTGTTCGGTCGATTTGCATATTAGGCTTTTATTATATAGGATAGGTGCTCGGGAAGAAGAGATGAGATGAAAATTATGATTCAACATGTTGCAAGCCCCTAGGACGCATTCCAGAGTCACTGCACCTTGGCTGTAGGGCAGTAAGACCATATCTGGTGGGGACATGTTTCCGTGGGTCCTGGGACTGCCTCTGAGTGGAGTTAAACCTACAGGCTAAGGGTCTTCAGCACTGGCATCCAACCATGGCTTCTAGAAAGAGGACATAGAAAATAAGCAAGAAAACCAATTAACAAGCCCTAGCCAGTTTTGCTCAGTGGTTGCAGCCGTGGGCAAACTACGGCCCGCGGGCCGGATCCGGCTGTTCTATCCGGTTCGCTTGCTTTCCCCTCCGCTCCTTTACTTTGAATTTATATTAGTTCACACAAACACTCCATCCATGCTTTTGTTCCGGCCCTCCGGTCCAGTTTAAGAACCCATTGTGGCCCTCAAGTCAAAAAGTTTGCCCACCCCTGGGTTAGAGTGTCGGCCTGTGGAGTGAAGGGTCAGGGGTTCGATTCCCAGTTTAGGGTGCATACCTCAGTTGCAGGCTCGGTCAGGCACGTGCAGGAGGCAACCAGTCCATGTGTCTCTCTCACATTGATGTTTCTTTCCCTGTCTCTCCCACTCCCCTCCACTCTCTCTAAAAATCAATGGAAAAATATCAGAGTGAGAATTAACAAAAACAAAACAAAACAAGAAAACAATTAAAAAGCAAAATATTTGCAAGTCAAAGAAGTTCTAAGAAAGGAAAAAACAAAGAAACAAGAGACTGAGCTCAAAGAAAGAAGGAGCACATATTTTACAGAAAGTGCTCAGAAGTCCCTCTGTAGAAGTCACATCTAAGCTGCAAATTAGGGGAGGGAAAGAAGCTAAGCCCGAAAGGAGTAGAAGGAAGAGCAGTCCTGACAGAGGAACAGCTCGGGTATCAGGCCTCGGGTGGGGAAATTTGGGAAGCTAAAGAAACCCTAAGAAAGTGAGGTGGGAGTGAAGTGATAAGGGGAAGAAGAACACAAAGTGATGTCAACAACAAATGCTATATAAAATGTCACTTACTTGTTAGGGAGAGATAAATTAATAACAATATTGATATGACCAAAAAAAAACCCACCTTGTGAGATATATACACCAAAATTTGAATGGCGGTTACTTTCAGTGGTGGGCTTCTGGGTTTCACTTAGTCAAGGAACTAAGTAATCACACTTGAATGCATTAGCAGATTATTTTTACTAGGAACACACATTTATATATGTGCATGTGTTTTTACATCTGCCTCTATAATCAGAAAGAATGAAAACAGCCACTTTCATTTAGGAAGAAGCAGACAAACAACAGTTCGGAAACTTCAGGTGGAAGCCGAAAAGAGACAGGCTGCGGCCAGCTGCTCTGCCGCCACCGTGATCAAAACGTAGTTTGTGTTTATTCAATTCAACAAACATTTTCTACCCTGGGCCAGACTCCTCCTAGATGATGAAGCGCAGATGAATCCATCATATTCCCTGACCTCAGTTAAACTCACAAGGAAATAACCTGGTTTTGGATACACTTATAGAAGATTATGTCACTTTGCTAGGACTGCCGTAACAAAATGCCACAATTGATTTGCTCATAGTTCTGGAGGCTGGCAGTCCAAGATGAAGGTGTCGGCTGGCAGATTTGTTTTCATCCGAAGCCTCTCTACTTGGCTTACAGACGGCCACCTTCTCACCGTGCCCTCACATGGTCTTTCCTCTGTGCACACATCCAAATTTCCTCTTCTTATAAGGACACCAGTCATACTGTACTAGGGCCCACAATCATAATTCTGAGGTTCTGGATGTTATTAACTTCAACATATAATTTTTTTTAATTTTACTGATTTTTTACAGAGAGGAAAGAGAGGGATAGAGAGTTAGAAACATCAATGAGAGAGAAACATGGATCAGCTGCCTCCTGCACACCTCCTACTGGAGATATGCCCGCAATCAAGGTACATGCCCTTGACCGGAATCGAACCTGGGACCTTTCAGTCCGCAGGATGATGCTCTATCCACTGAGCCAAACCAGTTAGGGCTCAACATATAAATTTTGAGGGCTCACAATTCAGCCTACAATAAGAATCCACAAAATTAAACTGTCAGTAGTAAGATTCCTATTTATTTTATGATTTACTATTGATGTCTCTTAAATTTTGTGAAATCTGAACCAGATATTCAGAAATACCTTACAAAATAATTAATAATCATAAAATAAACGTAAAGAAAACTACTCTTATCTTCTTATAAAACAGATACTATATGACACATTTATGATTTATATTCAAAATATGGAAAGATTGACCAAAATGTAATTTTAAAAAAATGAAGAAATCTTCATTCTAGCACCTATGGAACCTTGGAAAGGGGTACTTGGAATGAAATTTCCAGAGAGTGAGATTATATGGGTTAACACAATAGAGCTTTATCATCTATTAATAACTCCTTAAATCACTTTGCCTTATGTGTGATAAGGTGAATCAGGCTCAAATAAAACCAGGGATTAAAAAGCTGAAACCACCTACAAGATTTAAAATAATTTTTCCATATGTCGGTTTCAAAAATTCCACTCGCTTTGTTCAGGAATGCTCAAAATCCATTCTGCTTTAAACTATATTCCATATGGAAGGGAACAGAAAGCACCGTCTAATTGGAGAAAACGGTGGCTGTCCAAAGTACAAACAACTAACATAACTTATCTGTCCATGGTAACAAAAATCAAATGGAAGACTCTGTTCTAAATTACAAGCAGGTTCCCTCTCTCACAGCAATCTTCAGGATAATGCTAGCAACATGTCCTCCTTAACATACTTGGGGGGAGCGGGGGAATCCTCTTCTTACTCTCTCTGCATTCTCTTTTGTCCAAGATTCTACATGTAAAACAGGAAGAAAGCCAGCAGGGCTGCCAAAAAAGTAGCAGCATTTTCCATCACAGTGCCAGATACAGAGTAAATACTCAGTAGATGTATAGTGTGCATCTATTCGTTCCTTCTCTAAAACGTATCCCCCTGTAGCCACCTCTCCTTTCTCAATTGTACCCTAAGTTCCTTTGGCAGCATCCATCTCCCAACCTCAGTACTAGGGACTGCACTATGCCACCAATTCTAGGAGAGGAGTCTATTTTGCTTTAGTCAATCAGCATTCCCTTTCCACTTTGTCCATGATGGTTGGTTTAAAGATGACCACATTACTTACAATTAAAGAGATGTGAAAAGACTTGACTGAACACTCCAGGGAAGAAGTTTTCTTTCTCTCGCCTAGTTGGTAGATTATGAAGCCTAGAATTAAGGCAGCTATTTTGGTACCTAAAAGGAAGGAGAGAAAGAGAAAAGGAGGGAGGGAAGAAGGGAAAGAAGGAAGATAGGGAGGGAAGAAAGAAAGGAAAGAGGGAAGGAAGGAGGGAGGAAAGAAGGGAGGGAGGGAGAAAGGGAGGGAGGGAGAAAGGGAGGGAGGGAGGGAGGGAGGGGGAGGGAGGGAGGGAGGGAGAAAGGGAAGGAGAGAGGGAGGGCAAAGGCTGGAGCCATTTCTAGTTCTCAGACCAGTCTCTGGCTTTGAGCAGAGGAGAGGGTCGTTGGGGAAGGGGGTAATCAACTAAATTCAAATTCAACAATATTTATACCTGTTTGTATTTATCAGATTGGCTAAGCTATGTTTAGTTTATGAAAAATCCATGTTTATTCCAGTATGTAGAAATGGCCCTCCACAGATTTCTTGTGGTACTTACCCTGGGTTATAATTTTCCAATATACCAAAGCCATTTTTGCAGACTTCTTCCAGGGTCAAAGATTATAATTAAAGTTTGAAGCATATCCCAAATATTCCCTTAATTTATTTGGATCCTCCTTAGATAACAATTAGGTATGAGTTGTTCAACTTTCTAGTATTTAAAGAATTAGTCACATATCTGGTCATTGTCAAGGATAAAGAGTTTGAGAATCCTGTAATTAAAGAACAGTGCTGCCTACTAGTATTTTTTCCTAAAGGTGTAACAGCAAAAAAGAGGATAAAAAACATGCACAGAAGCTCCTGGCAATCAGTGGCTCTTGGAATCTGAAAGTCATGTGCCATCGATCTGGGAAGGAAGCAACCTGCTTTATGTTGTCTCTCTGCTTCTGAAACCAAATAACTCTGGACATCCTGACTCAGGCACCTTGTGGGGATCGTGATGTCAGTGATACCTATACACGTATTCCCTATATCTGCTCCCGTTGCTATATTCCAGAACTCAAATCAATTCCAGTTATTATGACAGCATAATAAATTATTCCAACACTTCATGGTTCAAAACAACACCATTTGCTCTTGGATCTATAATCTGAGCACGGCTTGGTAAAGACAGCTCATGGCTTTACTGGGCATCAGTTGAGACAACCTGAAGGAGACTGGAATAATTTTAAAGCTTGCACAGTCGCTTGTCCAATGTTTAATGCTGGTCATGGATTGAGAACTTAGCTGAAGACAGTGGCCAGATATTGGATATATGAGGCCTGTTTTCCTCACAACATGGTCACATGTTTCCAAAAGTGAACATCCTGAGAGGGTCAGAGAGGGGGGGGGGGGCGGGGAGAAGGTGAGGGAGGGTTGAGAGGCCTAGAGAGTTGGAGAGGCAGAGAGGGGGAGAGAGGGGGAAAGATAGAGGAAGAAAGGGAAACAGAGAGAGAAAAAGGGGAGCGGAGGGGACACAGAGAAAGAGAGAGAACCTGTTACAGTCCTTACTCAGATTTTCTTGGTATTCCTTCCAGAAGACACATTCCAGATCTGAATCTTACATCAAAGGTCTTTAGGTGAATGTAAAGAAGGGGCAGAAACCCCTGTGAATGATAAAATCAAGTGCTCTAGTTAATTTATCATAACTAAAAACACCAGAATGAAGGAGAATACAACCTTCTACTGAGCTGTAACACAATTTTATAAAGATTTAGTCACTGATTATGCTGGGAGAAAGATTATATTATGAAAAGTGGGAAAATTGACAAACCCCAAGGCCTTTAATTTATCCCATAAACTGTATTATGATCGTCCCTGATTTACAAGAATATTAAAACCTAGAAACAAAGCCTTTCTGGAGATATTGTACATGAACGTGATAATGTTTACTTTCATATGGAAGATGTGCAATCATTGAGATCTATTCATATTAACACATTTTATCCATTCGTAAATACCTAGGAAGGCTGAAACTCTCTCTTGATTTGTTGGTTTCATGTATTGCTCCTTTATGCAATGTTTGATCAACAGAAGAGCTCCCACAATAGTTTTTAATTCATTAAAATGTTGAGAATGCCAAGCAAGCATAATTATTTCTATACACTCTCTTTTGTAAGGATAAATTAGGAGAAAATCTTTGTGTTTCCTGATGGCCATTCCAGGAAACTCAAAGATTATTTAGACATAAAGGCCATCTTAATAATTTTATTATTATGAATGTAGGGTTTGAATGTAGGAAAGGCAAAATCAAGAAAACTTGTCAGAAAAGATAAGAACGTAAGTTATAAGTCCAATGATAAAAAAATAGTTACATGCAATATTTTTTAAAAACTAATCATAACTATTAATATTTTAACTTTAAAAAAAATAAGTAATCCTTTTTTTAAAATAATGTAAGAGTAGTCAAGAAAACACAGAATAATTTAGCTACATAAAAGAAAATAAAAATCCCTCAAATTCTAATTTGATTCTTTGTGAGTTTAATCTATGTGATAATTTGCAATAGGGGATTTGTAGGCCTTTTCTTCTTTATGTATAAATGCATACAAATTTTCAAAATTTTCAACACCTTTCTGGCTGCTTTTCAAATTATTAGATGTAGGCATTACAAACTTATAAAAGGGCCTCAAATTTGTCTTCTTTAGCTTTATCAAGAACAATATCCTTCAGGAACATAGTTACAAAACTTCTTTAAAAACAACTAGCAACTGAAATCCATCAAAACATAAAAATTAAAATACTGCATGACCAAGTGGAGTTCACCCTAGAAATGTATGTCTGGTTTAACATTCAAAAATCAATTGCTGATGTTCATATTGTTAAAGAAAATAAAGGAGAAAAAAAACACATGATTGTATAAATCAATGCAGAAAAGCATTTAATGGAATTCAATAGCTATGTATCTCGTAAATGAGAAAAAAGGGAACTTTTCTAACCTAATAAGGGGCATCTAATACCTTAACATTATATATAACTGAAATATTGAATGTTCCTCCCCAAGATCGAGAACAAGACACAGACTTCTACTCTCACCACATCTACTCAACACTATATGGAGGAACATTCAATATTTCAAAGAAACATAAATAATAAAAACAAGTCAGAAAGATTAGGGAAAAAAGAAGTAAAACAATCTATTCACAGATTATATGACTGCTTACATAGAAAATCCTAATGATCATAAATAAATTTAGTGAGTCTCTGAGTAGAAAGTCAACATACAAAAATAAGGTGAATATACTAGCAGCAAACCACTGGGACAAAAATATTTTTAAATATGATTTACAATAGCATCAAAAATTAAATAATTAGTAATCTCTTTAACAAAAGATATATGATACAATGTAAACTTGAACTACTGCTGGGATTTAAAAATACCTAACTAAAATGGAGCAATATATCATGTTCAAGATTGGAAATAATATTAAGATGTCAACTATAACCAAATTGATATAGCAATTCAACACAATTCTAATTACAATCCCAGCTGATGTTTTGTAGAAACTGGTGAGCTCTTGCCAAAATATATATGAAAAAGCAAAGGACCTAGAATATCCAAAGCTATCTTGAAAGGGAAGAATAAAGTTGGGCAACTAAAACTCCTTGAAATTAAAACATACTACGAAGTGTTATAATCAGGACTATAGCACTGGCATAAGAATAAAGCAAGAGTTGTACAGAAAGAACAATGAACACAGAAATAGACCCAAGTTTTGAGTGCCAAAGCTACCCAATAGGCAAAGAAAAGTTTTTTTTTAAAATCAAATGGTGCTGAAAACAAGTAAATATCCATATGAAAAAAAATTAAGCCTCAACCCCTTATTCAAAAATAATTTGAGATGGATTAATTTGAAGATAAAGATAAAACTATAAAGCTGTTAAACAAAAAAAACTTTTTTTTACAGAACACTGATTTGGTAAATCACAGAGGTAGAAGCAGTAATTCCTAGAAGAAACAGGCTTAGGGAACAAGTTATAGAAGTAAAGGAAGGGCCCTTGGAACTTGGGAGTGAGGAAGCTAAAGGTAAGGGGCCTGGGGCAGGGAGGGGGAGGGGACAGAAGAAAGGCTGTTAAACAAAATTTTAAAATATGTATTTGATACATGGAGATAAGCAAAGATTTCTTAGGATATAGAAAGGAAAAATCATAAGTAAAAGTAATATTCAATTAGAATTTATCAAAATGAAAACTTCCTCTCATCAAAAGATACTATAAAAAAATGAAGAAAAGCCACATACCAGAAACAAATATTTGCAATACAAATTTCTTACAAAAACTTGTAACCAGAATATATAGTTTCCAAACTCAATAATAATATAATAATAACTTTTAAATATATATATTTGAGGAACATTTCATAATGGTAAACAAATCAGTTCATCAAGAAATCATAGCAATCCTAAATGTGTAAATGCACTACATGAATCTGGATTAGAATGAGGAAAACTTATTAGTATCAGTCTTGGGCAACTGATGAAATTTCAATAAGAACATGGATGAATCTTGACAACATTATGCTAGGTGAAAGAAGCCAGTCATAAATCCTATATAATAAAGAGGTAATATGCAAATTGGCCATTACTCCAACACACAAAATAGCCACCCCCATGTGGTCAAAGATGGCTTCCCCCATGTGGACACAAGATGGCCACCACAAGATGGCCAGCAGGGGAGGGCAGTTGTGGGTGATCAGGCCAGCAGGGGAGGGCAGTTGGAAGGGACCAGGCCAGCAGGGGAGGGCAGTTGGGAGGGACCAGGCCAGCTGGGGAGGGTAGTTGGGGGGACCAGGCTGGCAGGAGAGGCCAGATAGGGGTGACTGGGCTGGCAGGGGAGCAGTTAGGTGTCAATCAGGCTGGCAGGGGAGTGGTTAGGGGGTGAACAGGCTGGCAGGCAGAAGCAGTTAGGGGCAATCAGGCAGGCAGGCAGGCAAGCGGTTGGGAGCCAGCAGTCCTGGATTGTGAGAGGGATGTCTGACTGCCCATTTAGGCCAGATCCCACCAGGATATATAATTAGTCCCACCAGGATCAGGCCTAAACAGGCAGTCGGACATCCCTCAAGCGGTCCCAGCTTTGAGAGGGTGCAGGCTGGGCTGAGGGACACACCCCTCTGTGTACGAATTTCATGCACCGGGCCTCTAGTTATTACATATTATTCTATTTATAAGAAACGAGGCCCATTGCACGAAATTCATGCACTGGTAGGGTCCCTAGCAGCTGCCAGCTGCTGGCCGGGACCTCCTTCTCTTCCCCAGCTGGCCCTACCTCCTGGTCAAACTCCCAGACAACTCCCAGTAGAGGGGACAATTTGCATACTATGCTTTTATTATATAGGATATGCAAATTGGGCAAATCTGTAAAGACAAAAAGTAGACTAGTGCTTTCTTAGGGCTGAGGAAGATGGTTGGATAGAGGATAATAACTACAATGTTAAAAGAATTTTCTTCTCGAGGTGATAAAATGTTCAAAAATTGTGATGATGCTCACACATTTCTGTGACTATTCTAGAACATTTGATGTGGTCCCTTAAAAGGGGTGAATAGTATGGATATAAATTTTATTATCAATAAAGATGTAATTTATAAAACCAATGGCTCTTCACGTACGCCCTTATACATACCATCTAGGTTTCCATCATTGTCTTAGGTCGTGTTCCCTGAAAACAGAGCCAGAGTCTCAGATTCTAGTGTGTATAATGTATTCAGGGAGTGAGGACTGCAGTTCCGGTAGAGGGAAGAGTGAAGCCAGGATAAAGTTTAGCTCTGGGGCCTAAATTGCCTCTATAGACACGTCCCCACCTGGAATGAAGAATGCAGGTCTTTATGTGCCCTTGTATTGGTCAGTTTTTGACTGCAGCTACCCCAGTGGTTGGAGTTGTAACCGTTTTGGAAAGCAGGTTCCTATTAGCTGAGAGCAGTTATCTAGCTGGTGAAAATGGGTAGTTGTAAGTCATTAGCAGCCAAAACACAGCCACTGGGGCATGGAAGCACTCCTTTATTACAGGAAGTTTGGGCAGCACATAAACCAAAACTATTAGGTACCCCCAAAAAGTTCTCATGGGGATTGGCAATTATTTAGCTAAAATCATTCATTACAATATGGTTTGTGATAGCAAGAATTACACTTGATTTCCCAACAGTTTAGGAGGTGTTTGTTTTATTCATACAGCAGGATGCCATTAGCCATCTATATATATAAAAGCCAAGCAACCAGAACGACGGAACAACTAGAACAACTAGTCACTATGACGCGCACTGCGGCCGACCAACCAGCCCAATGGGGGCGGGGCCGGCTGGCCAACCTCCCGCGGCCCCTCCCCCCCAGCCGGCTGGCCTCGATTGGCCAGCCAGACCCCACCTGTGCACGAATTCGTGCAACAGGCCTCTAGTTAAAGATATAATAGAAGAACATTTAGAGAAATGGAAAAAAATTCCAGAAATATTGTGAGGTGAACAGGACACAAAAGTATGAAAAGTATAATCCAATTTTATGAATGTTGCAGTACCTGTTTTGCACACATTCTTTCCCCCTTTTTTGAAGGATGTACACAAAGATTTAAATAGTGGTTATTGCTCAGTGGCAGATTTAGAGCTATTTTTATTTTCTATATTTTGTTTGTTCATTTCATATTTGCTTTTATATAAAGAAGTGATTTCCAATATTATTCTCAACAAATTAATTCTCAAGTCTGAACTGAAATAGTGAGAACATCCTCATATATGGAGAGGTTGGAGAGTAAGATCCCAAGAACAAACCTGGTTCTCGGAGGGGTTACCATCCCAGTGTATTTATCCTCCACTTTGCACATTCAGTTTTGTCATTATACCTAACGCTAGTCAGTTGGTGGCCACTAACCAACAAGAGATAGAATCTACTGATCAAATATCCATGGACTACTTTCCAATGAAGTGACCATTACATTTCAGCAACCTTTCCATAGGTAACTTATTCACAGCCTCATGTTTCCAAAGTCAGGTACCTGAACAGACGTACGTTAACAGAGCATACAAAGCAGATGGTCTGGAGAAATATTATATCTAGGCTTTATGCTGAGGACTGATAAACCACAGCAGACACCCCAGGGTCTTCCTACTCACTGCTTCTCTGAGAGTCTAGCAGCCCTGGCCACAACTGAGAGAATAAAAAATGTGCCAGTGACTGGAGAGCAGCATTCCACATGTTGGTCAGAGACTTTGGTGTAACTTGAAGCTAAAAGGTGAGTTGATCCAAGTTGCCTCTCAGAAATTTTAAGTAGGCATTATTAAGATAATGAGGCTGCTAATGTGAGCAAAAGCTGGGACAAAGCCATGGAGTCTTGCTAGGGTCATAGTGGGTCATGGGAAGTTAATGTTATGAGACAAAAAACCCACAGCTAGAAACAAGACTCCATGAGCTGATAGATAATGGCAGGTCATGAGGAGGTAGAGGGTGTCCTCAAATCTCTAAGGTGACCTCAGTTCTTGGCTGCTTTCCTTTTTCAGCTCACAGATATCTTCAAGATAAACTGGGGTAAGCAGGATCTCCAGTGAACCTCCTGATTCCTTAAATCAAAAGAACTTCACTTCACATGCACTCCCCCTGACGCACCACTGAGTAACCAGAAACCTACCATACCCAGTATCTCTTAGGAACCAGTGTGGATTAACTCTCCAAATTAATTAAGTTCCAAGACAAGGGGCTAGAGAAGTGTGCTACTTTGAAAATAAATGCCCCCCCTCTAGAGTCTAAGCTTCCTGGAACCAGGAGCCTCGTCCAGTTTTACACACCAGTGTGTACCCAGCATGGTACCAGCACTAAATATTTTTTGAATGGTGGAATCAACAAATGACTTTAAAATGTTTTACTTATTTAATTTCCACAGCAGCCCATTGAGATATCTCTCTCTGAACCAAGGCTTATCGCAATGCATTTGTCCATAGGCCCATGTGATATTAAATGTTTTGACCAGTTTCATCTGAACTATTAAAGTCAAGAGCAATAATAATACTAATGTTTAGTATTTCAATTAGTCCTTAGAGTCATAAAAAAGGCACCAAAAAAATCCCTTGTTCATCAACAATGCACTAAGCCATTTTTGTTAGTCTAACTTACTATTTCCATCAACCATATGAAATAATATTACACTCTCATTTTACACACAAAATCCAAGGCACAGAGGAGTTGCATAACTAGAAAGGAATAAAACCAGGATTCAAACATAGGTCAGATTTTTAAATCTTAGCTCTTTCCATTTATCCTGTACTATTTACAGGGATCTTAGTGATCCTCTGATTTACCCTTTTGTTTACATGTGGGAAAAGTTTTAGGAATAAAAGTAGAATTTCTGATTCCTGACTCTTTGAGAGTTATAAAAACAGGAATACCACTGTTCTACTGATGAAGGACTAAAAGCACAAAAGAGACTAAGGCAAGGATAATTCCTTATTGGAGTCACTGCAAGTATCAAGGTCATTTAATTTCTTATCCAGTTCCTGGTATTACTTATTCCATTTTACTATTGCAGTTGTTAAATTTTCCATGTTACACATGGATTGATGAAATCAATGGATGGATAGATCTACTTCTCTACCCATCTAAATGCATGCATAATTTCCCCTGCAGAGGAAGTTCCTACACTTTATGTGATCAGTTCCTCCTCATTCGGGCAAAGGTAGATTTGTAATAATTTTGTAGAGCCACGTATTGTCCAGGTTATTTTACCTATATACCACCTTACTAATTTGGAGCTCCTAAAAAAGCCTCCATTTCCTAAATCCTCCTTAATTAAAATCTTCTTCTGTGTAAAATGTGAGTGAGCATGAAAAGGCCTAATCCTGCCATTGTTCCACACTCCTGATTCCTATTGCTTCCAAGAGAGATGTGGACCACTGCCAAAAGTGGGTCCTGAGGGCTGACTTCTAAAACTGTCTAAAACAAGACCATTGGCGTCATCGCATGCTGATGTACTTTATGTACTTTAAGTCGCATCGAGGCAGGGTAGTAAGAAACCTGGGAAATTCCTTGATAAGTGGACTAAGGGAAACTGAGAAAAAATAATTAAACAAAGCTAAACAATTTGAGCAATTTACAGCAACTAATGAATCACAAGGTTTTATCTTCCCTAATCAAGGACACTTATGAGCAAATGGTTTACACATTCCAAAGCATCCTGGGGTGGCAAGCCTTGGTCCTGGTCCTTCCTCAAGAAACTAACCAGAAAATAACCCCTAACCCCTAAAGATGCACATTTTGATGAATCAACATATTGAAGGACACACCTGAAAAGCTAATGAATGTTGTGTTAAGACCCTCCCCTATAGACTTTCCCTAGGATTCTGGCAGTTCAAAGAAATAGCATACCCATGCCTTGCATCTCCCTTTCTCCTAAACTCCAAGGGACCCCATAAGACTTACAATAAGGGGAGCAGTGGGCAGGCCCACCCCTGAACCTGTCTCCAAGGCCCTCTTTTTCTCTGATATTCTCTCTCCTGTTGCTTCTTCTACCTTAAGCCCTTCCTTTGTTTCACTGTCCCCAGTTTTAATAAACATACTCTCAAAATCACCTGGATTCTTGTTGTGAAATCTTTCCTACACAAAGTCAAGAACCTACACACTACCAGCCATCCCACGGGCAGACCTATCTGGTAACACCATGGTGATTAAAAGTCACACCACCAGGACAGAATTTCATGGTAACCTAGAGTTTTCTAAATTCCAGTTTGCATTCTTTAGCAATGATACCACTGCACTAGATGTCAACAGAGGAAAACACCTAAAGATGAAATATCTGCTTCCAAGTCATGTGAGAGGAAGCATGTCCATGCTGTCTAAGCAGCGGTGCAGGTACATGTCAGACCATGTCCATGTTCAGGTTTTGCAACTGTGGTCTCAAGACACACCAGGACTCTGAGATGCCTCGAATCTTTATTGCAAGTTGGCAGGTTATAATGAAATACACACACCAGATTTATGAACACTGCTATAACTTGATGACTTCTTTAAAACATTCTTACCATACTGGGTCTAGTAGAAAGTTCATAAATGTCATAAATGTCAGAGTCCAACATCTAAATTCAAATCCAAGTGCTGTGATATACTAATTTGTTTACAGTTATGCTGGGACAAGTTGCTAAACCTCCTTTTCTTTTCCTTTTTCCTTCATTTGTATAAAAAGAAGAAGAATGCATTTCCTATGGACTAATAAGATAATGTAGGCAATGGCCCTAGCACAGTACCTTGCATATAATACTCAGTGAATGTAAGACCCCTTTGTGTAAGAAGAATGAAAGACACTATTACGTTCACAAAGGTATGACATCACAAAAGTAAGTAGACCACCAACTCATAGTTAAAAAAATACTGAAGAATATATGGAGTCAAAAACAAAGTGCCTAGAAAACCAGAGAATATTTGGAAATTCAGATTAAAATGATCTAAAGTCGAAATAACCCATGGCTGTCTTCCTACAAAAAAATAAATTACAAGTTGAAGTTTAATGTGCATCTTTCTTTGGAATTTATCTCTTTAAGACATTTTATTTTAAGACACGGATTTGAAGAGCTCATATTTCATCAACTTGAGACTTATAGCATTTGACCTCTTAAATTCCAACACGAACACATGGGATTTATCTATAAATATATTTTTACAGATAGATCAACGAGAGACACTATTCTACAAAGTCAGAATATAGAACATAAAAGAAAACTATGAGGAAAATATGATGGTGCTGTGATGTGTTTTATTTTCTAATTAAGTATGACATTATTTAGAGGATCATATCATTGTTAGGCCAGGCAGTGTCTCTAGGCTACTGTGAATCTTGCTGCACTCAGGTCTGGAGTGGCTTAAACCATGGCAGATAGATGGGGCCTCTATCACTGTTATGACCTAGCCAGTGTGCTTCAGTGGGTTGGAGCATCGTCCCGTGCACCCAGAGACTACCAGTTTGATTCCTGGTCAGGGCACAAACCTGGGTTGTGGGTTCAATCCCTAGTGGGGTGCATACCGGAGGCAAACAATTGATGTTTCTCTCTCTCCCGCTTCCTCTTCCTCTCCCTCTCCCTCTTCCTCTCCTTCCCTCTCTCTAAAATCAGTAAAACATATCCTCAGGTGAGGATTTTTTTTTAAAAAAAGAGCATTGTTATAACTTCTAGTGGTTCACAATCCTAAATCATAGCCACAAAATTCATAGAACAAGCTTTTTGAAGATTGCCTGAACTAAATAAAGCAACTGGTACTGGTATAGTCATCCCTTAAAGGCCAGTTGTCCTGCAAACAAATTCAAGGAGTGAACCAAGGTTAACCTTCTTGACAGACTGACTTGAGCCTTTGGGGGACTTTCTTTAAACAGTGATCACAGATAAGGGCAAATACACTACATGGGGGACCACACAAACCTTGAAGGTGAAACCCATTGACGTGGTAAAATGAGTTTTCAAGGTGAACGTGAAGTGTGGAGCCCAAGCTGGAGTCTTGATGACAGATCAAGTCAAATAAATTAGATCAATGTCATAAAAGTAAACAAATTGTTGGCATGAAGGTCATTCATTAAAAAGAGGTTTTCCCAAATCTAGACACACAAAAGGGCTGACATACCAGGGATGGGGCCTAGGGTATGTGGAGTAGTGTGAAAGTTCCTCTTCCCTCAGACCCTTCATTGGGGGGATAGACCCCTGAACTATAAAAAGGAAGTTACTGCGGAAGCTCAAACTAGAAGCAAGTACTTTTAACGCTGTGTGGGGGTTTTCGTCAACATTCCATTAAGTGCTGGTAAAAATGTTCTAAAAACCAGAGTATCCAGTAAATGGTAGGAACACATTTATCAAGTAATAGTAATTATTCTCTTACTATGAATAATTTTTAAAATATCTGTATTTGGCATCATGCTTTAAAAACTACTTTCCCATTCATAATCTGTTTTACACCTCCTATAAACGCCATATGTTCAGTGTTATTTAGTCCCATTTTACAGATGAAGAAATGGATGTACAAGATGTTAATTAACCTGACCAAGATAACACAGCTGGTAAATGGCACAGCTAGCATTTAATGGTGTGCTCTCTAGTTTCACAAATTCATTTGAATGGCATATATATGATATATTTAGTTATCTCGTTTAAACTATCATATGATAAAAATTAAAATCACAAATAAAATCCTCAAAGTGTAACAGAAGTACAGAGACCATCAGTTCTTCTGAGAATCCTATCTAATGAAAGAGTAATATTCAAATTAACCATCACTCCGTTACACCCACAAGCCACGCCCACCAGCCAATCAGGAGCAAGTATGCAAATTAACCCAACCAAGATGGCTGCGGCCACAGAGAAAGCAAGAGGGAGGCTTGGGTTCCCCCGGCGATGGAGGAAGCCAAGCTTTCCACACACTCTGGCCAGCCCAGGCCTCCGCTTAAGGCTACAAAGTTTCAATTATAGAAGATAAATAAATCCCAACAGAAATAGCTGCCTCCACGGAGCGAGCAGAAGGCTTGGCTCCACTCCAGGCTACAAAGTTTCAATTGTAGAAGATAAATAAATCCCAGATACCAGGGCCTCCGCGTGGGTCGCTGGGGGGGCGTGGCCAGCCTGCAAACCACCACAGGCCCCTCACCCAGGCTGCCCCACGCCCCAAGGGAACCCCCATCATGATCTGGGACACCCTTCAGGGCAAACCAGCTGGCCCCCACCCATGCACCAGGCCTCTATCCTATCTAATAAAAGAGTAATATGCAGATTGACCATCACTCCAACACACAAGATGGCTGCCCCCATGTGGTCAAAGATCCTGCCCCCATGTGGACACAAGATGGCCACCACAAGATGGCCAGCAGGGGAGGGCAGTTGGGAGGGACCAGGCCTGCAAGGGAGGGCAGTTAGGGGCAATCAAGCCTGCAGGGGAGGGCAGTTAGGGGTGACCAGGCCAGCAGAGGAGGGAAGTTGGGGGCAAACAGGCTGACAGGGGAGCAGTTAGACATCAATCAGGCTGGCAGGGGAGTGGTTAGGGGGTGATCAGGCTGGCAGGCAGAAGCAGTTAGGGGCAATCAGGAAGGCAGGCAGGCGAGCAGTTGGGAGCCAGCAGTCCTGGATTGTGAGAGGGATGTCCGACTGCCCGTTTAGGCCCAATCCCACCAGGATCGGGCCTAAACGGGCAGTCGGACATCCCCCGAGGGGTCCCAGATTGGAGAGGGTGCAGGCTGGGCTGAGGGACAACCCCCCCCCCCCCCCGCCGTGCACGAATTTCATGCACCAGGCCCCTAGTAGTAGCATGAGAGGCCAGCACAGAACAAGTATTATTACTCATTAAAGGAAAATAATCACTCTCTAGTGGTAGTTAATTTACTGTAATAGTAACAAAGCTTTAGAAAACCCACAGGATTATTTATTCTGCGGAAGCAGTGCAGGTTACACATGACCAAGGAAACCCTGGGAAGTGTGCTCTCTCGCTTGGTTGGCCTCTTTTTTGTTTTGTTTTGTTTTAATTCATTGTCTTTGCTTTGCCCAGTAATTACATTTCTAAGTCTCAGAGCACAGAGAAGCTGATGTAGCAAGTAAGCCGATTTCAATAGGTTTGTCATGTTTCTCATAAAAGCATGATTTGCAATTACAATGTTTTGCTTCACATGGTGCCTTCGGTGATCGAATTCTCCCTTAGAGCGAGGAAACAGAATCAGCCAAATTGCCACATTCTTCCTCTGCCACCACGTTGTGATGGAGGTTCCCGTTGGGTTTGACTCTTTCCTGAATCTAGAATACTTTATTGTGATCTTAAAATAAGAAGAAACAATGTCTCCACCTCTATGGTTGGGACAATGCCCATCCTATAGAGCCAGTGATAAGCTTGACACTTGGCTATTTTCTCAAATTATACTGCAGGACAATGTGCAAATATTTCTCAAAAATGATTCCTTTCACGAGTTAAAAAATCTCTCTCTAATACACAGAATGAGCACCTAATGGAGTTCCTCCTTATCTGAAATCAGTCACCCTCCGTTCCAACCTAATCAATGTAGCCACGGTTCCACAATACTGAGACTCATTCAAATTTAAAAGACTGATTACAAAATTAAATGTTTTCACCGGCTGAGTACCATCTGAACAGAATCAGAGATGCAAAAAAGAACACTTCCCAAAGGAGTTAGGGGAAAGGATGACAAACACAGAGAGTTGGCTTTCTCATCCTTGAACTGAGCCTTGGAGATGCCCAAACACCAGGAAGAAGTTAACAGAACTCAGAAGGCCAAAAACCATGGGAAACCTCCGTGGAGATAGAACCAGGGACCCAGCAGCGGCAGGAAACGGGCACCAAGAGCAGAAGTGGGCACCATGGACGCGCTGTGTGTGTTAAATCAGTAGCAGCTCCGGGGAACCAATAACTTGGCATGGCTTGTCCTTCCTCACCCCTCCGTCCAACAGGCATCTGTTAGAAAGGCACAGTGCCCGAGACAAAGGTAGATGGAGGTGCCAGAGGGGACACGTGGATTGGAGTAGGGTCAGGTAGAGGGAGCATCCCTCTCTGTCAGTCAAATGAGGCAAGTGCTGCCTTGACAAGAAGACCGAGGAAATTCCTCTCTGCTGCTAAGCACCCCTTTCCTTTCTTCCTTCCCCACCTGGAACTACCTCCCGACTTCATTTCTTGCTCCATGTCAGTGCCAGGGCAGGGAATACAGATGATCATAAAGATGAAAAAGGAGGAGAGAAAGGAGAAGAGAAACAGGTGAGCCAC
This sequence comes from Plecotus auritus, assembly GCF_963455305.1. Lineage (NCBI taxonomy): Eukaryota > Metazoa > Chordata > Mammalia > Chiroptera > Vespertilionidae > Plecotus > Plecotus auritus. The sequence continues at coordinate 35,482,968 of NC_137770.1, read as the reverse complement.
CTCCCATGATTCCTCCTGCCTCAGCTCTAGCAACTCCTGAATTTAAGTACAGAAACCCAACCTGCTGGCATTAATATAAGGTCCCATATACTGCATACCTGTCATGTATCAGACTCAGCGCCACTTGCTTGACAAATATTACAGAATTCAGTACAACACTGTTGGAAAAGTATCATCATCCCTGATTCATAGGTGAGAAGTCAAACTTTTTTTAAAAAACTCTTAAAATGTAACCGTAGTCATACGGAGTTTTATATTTTCAGATCCAAGATTCAAGCCCAGGTCAGGGGGGCTCCAAAGATTCTTCTCTAAGGATCGTCTTCATTCCCATTTCTAGAATTCCCTCTGAAAATGGCTAACAAGCAGGCATCTACAGCCCAGTGTAACTCAGATGCACTCGGAGCTTAGGAAGATGCTTTCTGCCCGCCCCCGCCCCCCCCCCCCCACACACACACCCTCCCCTGCAGTGAAAGGGGGGGCTCCCTTGCCCATCCTTGCCAGGGATTCTCCAAAGTGAGGCAGGACAGGGGCCGAGAAGTGGTAGAAGAAGCCGCTTTGTTTTTTCTAGTAACTTACTCTGCCCTTCCTGTCTTGTGTCAGAGAAAAAACATAATCCCCTTTTCTTTGTTTTCTACCCATGAAGGCCGAGTGCTATGTACTGCAGGGCAAACAAAATCTAAGCGTTAGATATTCCCTAAAGGCTTCATGCTTCTCTGCTCCCCAACTCTCCTCTTCATGGAATCCTATGGAGACCCAACCCCCCTCTTTCGTTTGCAAAACACGGTAGCCCTCTGCTCCCTGTGGCTTGGCTCAGTAATGGACCACCTTCTCTAGGTTCCCGATTTATGTGCCCAGAGGACAGGGGTCCGTTTTCCTCTTTTCCTTCCCTCTCCCCCATCAGCTCTCATGCAGAGGTTTATTTCTCCCACCTCTGTGAATCATGCTTCCAACTTCAAACATCAGATGCTGCTCATTGTAATTTGAGGTTGGTTTGTTTGTTTTAAACTGTCTCTTATTAAAACCTTAATTACTTATAACTTACCAATATTTTAACTGCACAGATAACATCTGTCTTTTTGAATGGAGGTGGCAAGAGGTGTTCTTACTAATTCTCCAGAGCCACTGGCAGGCCAATACAGTTCTTAAGTTGCAACATTTCATAGAAAAAAAGTATTCTATTAATCCCAGACCATGCTATCAATATCCTGAGTTATACTTTCCCACAAAAGCTTTAGCAGTAACAATTTAGTAACAAAGGGACTGGTCCAGGTTTTAGTCACATGGGATGAGCGGCAGCTCTAGAACTTTCTATCAGAGCACCACAGGCAGTGGGATGGCCCCAGGACCTGAGGCAGGCTCAGAGGTGTGGCTGGAAGCTGCCCACATCCTCACTTGCAGATTGCATAGGAAGCTGGGGAAGGGAAATGAGCTCCTTTGAGACAGAGAGGGGAAGCGTAGAGTATAGGGCAGAGCCTTGGGGTGCCCTATTTCTCCAATGCAGGAAGAGCTAAAAAATATTTCTACTATTATTTTTTTAAGTTAAGTGGTTCCTGAAAATAAGATCAATGTTTTATGCAAGTTCAGCCTTCATGGCTACTGGAATGTTGTATCTGATATCTGCTTTCCTCCAAATGATGTTCTTGGAACGTTTGCTCAAATCTCGGAGGTAAAAGATAAAGGCAAGCCAGGACCTCCAGCATTTGTTAAAATGTTTTGTGTAATCCATCCCAGCTCATTCTGCTCCTGGGCTGGCTGATTTTAATCCTCATATGCAGTCCATTCTGACCCTCTGCCCACAAAGATAAGAGCAGTAAAGCTTTTACAATAATGGAATATCATATCTGGAAAGGATTCCACAAATCCCTCTGCGAGATTTGTACGAAAAATCCAATTTAGCAGAAGCTTTAAACACACAGACACACACACGATGCAGTGTTCCTCCGATCTATACAGCTCCTGGGGAAAAAGGGCCAGGTGAGAAACAAAACCTGAATTCCCCAAAACCGTATCACTTCCCAACGCACTTTTTAATTCTGCATGTAAAAATTAGACACTTTGAACTAGTTATTAAGTGGGTATTAAGAGCTTTAGACCTTTTTTCTCCCAGGTGCTCTGAATTTCAGACTATCAAAAATATAATGCCTCTCTTTTACATTATGAGATCTCCCAACTTTTTCTAGCAAAATAGCTAAGTTTTGGCAAAACTCAATTGTGCTTTTTCCTTCTCCTTTAGGATATAGTGCCATGAGATCTCAAAGTAAATTCAAAAATTTTTCTAATTTTAACCTTGCTGCTTTATGCTCATAGTATTATCCAGATTTAATGGAGAATTAATAAACAAACACAAAAAGCAGTCTAATGGTTTGCCAACCAACAGCAGTACAGATAAAAGCGGTTGGTTTCCCTGGGGCAGGTTTTGACCAACATTATCACAATATCTTTATCCTATGAAGTAAAGTGATCAGCTTCCCCTAAAGCAGCCACTCAACTACCTGCTCAAGCTATTAATCTCTTTTCATTACCTACATTTTTATCCTCTTCGGTGCGGTCCCTTACTGGTCTTTGGTTTCAGACAGTTACAGGCTAGGAAATGAGATGTCGCAGCAGAGCCACGTGCACCTGTGAAGTGAAAATGCTAGTGTCATATGTGTGGAGCTGACAGAAGGCCTTTTTTGTGTGAGAGCTGTAGAGTCGTATAAAGAAAAGGTCTTAAATAACATTCTATCTGGTCGTTGAAGAGAGCACTGCCTACTTATTCTATGGTGAATTCTTTCATAAAACCAAATGTTATTTGGTGACATCGTTACCTTTACTCTAATGTATCTGTTTTACATCTAGGTCTTCATTTGTTCAGTTTCCTAGAGTGACTTTCATCTGTTCACAAATTCGGTCTTCATCTCTTTCTGACCCCACCCCACGCTCGCTGACAATCTCATAGACAATAAACTCACGCGAATACATATTCACAAAAACTCTGTCTGTGCCTTTCGTTCTGCACCCACCTTCCCTGGAACATCCTCATGTCCCACATCTCCTGGCTTCAAAGTCCTCTGGCTTCACATTCCACCTCGTACTGTAGTTATTAGTTTGCATGTCTCGTGTTCACTACCAAGATGATCATCTCCAAGGTCAGAGCAAATCTGGCCTCATTTTTTTATTACCCAGAGCTTACATAATAGGTTCTGAATAATTATTTGTTGAATTTAAACTAAAGTCCTTCTCTCATCAGTATCCAAGCTTCCTCTGACATGGGTTCAAGCAAACTGAGTTACAGCACAAAATCTAAATACCTTATGCAGCATACATGATTAACCATATACTTGCCCCAGAATCAGCCTTATTTCTAAGCATTAATCTCCTCCGTCCACCCCAAACTATGTGCGCAATCCTTACATATTTCTAGCCACGTGGATTAGATAGCAGTGTACCATGTTATTTTTCAAGAACTGATTGTATAATATTAAGCAGATTATTTGTCCTTTCTAATTATATTCTATTACTGTTATTTCCTTTTTTAAATTTTAGTTCCCCAAACCAATATCATCTTATGCTTCTGTGCTTTTGCACATAACTCCTCCTCTTAGAATGTCCCCTGCCCTGATTGCATCCACAGTGTTCTTCCCCCTTACTCACTATGCTATGGCTACACTAAGCCTCTCTCTGTTTTTACAACATCCCATGATGTCAACTCCATCCCTGTGCCCTTCACTACTGTATCCTCCACACCTAGGCAATGCTTAGCACATAATGCTCATAAATGCTTACTGAATGTATCAAAGGATGAATGGGTTTTGAGGATCATCACCTTTATACCAGAGAGCAACGGGATCCATTATGATCCTTTTAGCTGCAAGTATGGATGATCCAACTAGCAAGGTCTAAACCAGTGGTTCTCAACCTTTCTAATGCCGTGACCCTTTAATACAGTTCCTCATGTTGTGGTGACCCCCAACCATAAAATTATTTTCGTTGCTACTTCATAACTGTAATTTTGCTACTGTTATGAATCGTAATGTAAATATCTGTGTTTTCCGATGGTCTTAGGCTCTACAGCAGCGGTTTTCAACCTGTGGGTCACAACCCACAGGTTGAGAACCGCTAGCAGGGTCGCCTAAGACCATCTTCAGGAACCCAAGTCTCAAGGCAAAGAAATAGACCAGATTCAAGACACCAATAACCAAAGATAAGGGTGTTTGGTAACAATTTGCTTGGGCCCCAATTTTTTTTTGAGTATTTATTTGAGCTCTAGCATGTATTTTTCACATCCATATGAATCTCTAAAAGTTTTCTAATTAAGAAAGAGCAGGCACTAAGCTTCCAGGTGAAAGTAACACCTGGTCAGAAGGTAGTGTTCACGGAATGAGACAGGCAGTCATTGTCCTATGACTCTTGGTTTTCCTCTTCTCCCTAACATCCCTTCTCCATCTATTTGTGGCCTCATCTTCTACATGCTTCTTAAATGTTGATTTACTACACTCTCTGCTTTCTATACTTTTTGCCTCACATGTTTTATTTATTTTGTTTTGACTACCAACTTGCTAATGAACAGAAATTTCTATCCCCAGCACTTCTCTCCCATTTCAGATTTGAACTTGCAATCACTCACTGGTGATTGCCAATTAAATATTCCACACGCACCTCTAAATCCACGCCTTTAAAAATTATAGCCAGCACCTCGCATCTCCTCACTCACCCCCTACTTGCTCTCTCTCAGTTGTTCCCCACGTGAAATATCTCCCCATCCATGAAGAACCCAAGCCAGAAACCTGGTTAGTCATGTTCTACCCTCTCTTTTCCTCACCTACACATCAAAAAGTTGTCAATGTTGTCACTTTCAACACCTAGATCTCTTTCAATCCTACTCCTTTCTACCCTGCTCCCTGCAAACTACCCTCATCATTTTGTAGTAAATCCTTTGGTGGTATAACTTGCCCCTATAGTTCATCCTCCCTCCTACAACTATGACAATATTTCTAAAACAGACCTCCAAAGTTATTTTCTTTCTTAACAATTTTTCCACAGCTACAGGATGAAGTTCGGCTCCTCAGGGGACCCTGAAAGCCCCATCATGATTTAACTCTCACTGTCTCTCCAGACTACAAGCTATAATTTATAATATATGATACTTACAAGTATCCTGCTAGTTGAAAATGTTTTGTACTCTTGATTCACTCTTCTTGTTTGACTCTTCATTTGGTAATCTTTGTTCTTTAGGAATGGCACACAGGTAAACTCCAAACCAGCCTTTGTTCAAATTAGTGGCATCTACAATGAATGAGATTTGCGTCTATTAATTTTTGAAAAACACCACCAGTGTAGTAATCAACAATATCATGAGCTGGCAAGAAAAGTGACTCAGTAAAATCATTTTACTGAGCTGGTGGATCATGTCCTATTTTCTCTACCCAGTATTCTAAAGATTCCCGCTGCATCTCTTATCTTCAGAATAGCTAACTACAAACTTCAACTTAGTTTTCCTTAGAGCAGTGGTCGGCAAACTCATTAGTCAACAGAGCCAAATATCAACAGTACGATTGAAATTTCTTCTGAGAGCCAATTTTTTTAAACTTAAACTTCTTCTAATGCCACTTCTTCAAAATAGACTTGCCCAGGCTGTGGTATTTTGTGGAAGGGCCACACTCAAGGGGCCAAAGAGCCGCATGTGGCTCGCGAGCCGCAGTTTGCCAACCACGGCCTTAGAGAAACAACTCTTTGAGAAGCTGGTATACCCAGGTACACTGTAATAAGGATACAGATTAATATGAAGGATGCAATGCAAACTTGCATGCTTGCTCTTCAGGGTGTCTGAAAATGTAGCTGAGAAGAAGTTCTGCAAATGCCAACCTCTCAGTGAGTAGTGAGAGGTAAGAGGAGCTGGGAGATACTGAGCGTGTGGACACTAGTGATTGTCCAAGAAGCACACTGCCTGAGTGGTCACATAGGATCTACCAACTATATATTGTTTAAAGTATTAAACAAGGATAACTTGATTTAAGAAAGCCACACACAAAGTAAGGAATATTAGAGAAGTGATTCAGTGAGCCTGGTGCAAGGCAGGTTCAATTTGGGCATAAGAGGCAGGTCGAAGGTAAAGCCCAGGTATAGTGATGTTGTGTTGACTTCTGCACCACAAGTAAGGCAGGCTCGTTGATGTTTCTTTCTAACATAAACCAACTCTAGCAGTCAAGAACATGACTCCCTTCCCCTTTAGGTTGCAGCCACAGTGTGCTGTCTAATGTTTAACAACTAGTTCTCTTGGTGTAATTCTGACAAGGATTTTAGTTGATGTTTTGGTTACTATTAGCGAGTAGGACAAATGTGAAACAATTAAGATATTGAAATTTCACATTTGTCATTTATGTGAACAACTTTGCTGAACCAGACAATTTCCTAACACTGAAATAATATTTTCTCAGTTTATCTGTGCTATTCACAATGAAACAGCTAAAGACACCTCACACTTCAGTTTTATCTGAATTATTAACATTTTCTCCATCACTTTTTTAGGTCTCAGTAGACAATCAACAAAACACTAACTCAGGATTTATTGATTTCCATGATATAAAAATTCCCACCATGGTGCCTACCAACATGATGTCTTTAAATCCAAAGTTGGGAAGAAATGCACATTACCACACTATTATTTAATTTTCACCATACAGGTAAAATAAACAAATAACATCAAGAACACAGATAATAATTATGGAGTAAAATAATTAAGAAGTGATGAGTTTCTGATATTTCCCTATATTTTTAATGTAATTCACTTTATTGTAAGTTTACATAATCTATTATTAATTATGGCTTTAACAGCCAGCTTGCAAAATTCCTTAGCAATTCAACAACCAACTCTCGGAGGATAGTAGAGCTGGCTCCATCCAGACCACTGGTCCAGCCTAAGTATGTAAAATACCATCCTGAACATGAGTAACTTGCAACCCACTGATGTCCTTCAACATGTGACTTAAGTGTGAGCTTTAGAGGCTTCGGAGAAGGAAGGGGGCACTGAAGGAAAGAGACACAAGGCCAAAAGCAACAACAAAAATTTCAGAGAATATTTATAACAACCAAAAAATACAAGAATAGATACAGGGCAGTTAATATGTCAGAAAGGGTTGTTGCATTAAGGATTCCATAGATGAGACTTCTGGTTACCTATTCAATCAATATTTATTCTCCTTACAGATGAGATAGCCAGCTGCATAGCTCCCTTCCTTCTTACTAAAAGAATACCGTTATTAAAAGCATCCGTGTACCCAATTAAGAAAATGTACTTTCGCCCGGCCAGTGGCTCAGTGGTTGAGTGTCAACCTATGAACCAGGAGGTTATGGTTCCATTCCTGATCAGGGCACATTCCTGGTTTCAGGCTCGTTCCCCAGTAGGGGGTGAACAGAAGGTGGCCAATCAATGATTTGCTCTCATCGTTTATGTTTGTCTCTCTCTCCCTCTTCCTTCCTCTCTGAAATCAATAAAAGTACTTTTTAAAAAAAGAAACAGAAAGAAAGGAAGGAAGGAAGGAAGGAAGGAAGGAAGGAAGAAAGAAAGAAAGAAAGAAAGAAAGAAAGAAAGAAAGAAAGAAAGAAAGAAAGAAAGAAAGAAAGAAAGAAAGAAAAAAAGAAAATGTACTTTCCAGCCTCTGCAGCTAGGAATGGCCATGTGACAATTTAAGCCAATGAGAAATAAGTGGAAGTCATTCAGTAGGGCTTCCAAGAAGGCTCTCCTAAAGGATTCATTCAGCTGACACATGACATTTGTTCCTTGGTCTTATTCTTCTCTGTCTGGAATTTTGTCAAGGCCCTGCGTCCTTAAGACTGAGAATCCACACTTGAGATATCTGAGCAGAAAGACAGGTCCCTAACGACACCCTGCCTTCCATACACTGCCTATCTTCAACTCCATATTACATGAGAAAATTAGATTAAGTTGTTCTCACTTGGCTTTTCTGTTACATGTGGCCAAACCGCCCCCTGCCCCCCCCCCCCCCGCAAAAAAAAAGCCTAATTAATAAGGGACCAGCATTAGATAACTGGGAAAGTTTGTTAAATGAGAATTTGATAAAGCTCAACCATCAGCATCACCATTCCAGTTTAAAAATGCATCCAAGAGTCCTTCGTTAACTCTCACTAACCTCCCACTAAATATTTACAAGGACCAGAAAGGGAAACCCGGGGCTGACTGATAATGTATGCTAAGAATTTGGAAGGAATCTCAGTAACTGTGAGGCTGTTAGAGGAGGAAAGAGAAATAATTGGTGACTTATAGGTCACGCTTTGCTACCAGAAGCATAAGCACAAGACGGAAAACAAGGTACAGAGACACTCTGCCACTATAGCAGCCAATGCTTCTTTGTTTCCAAACAAGAGAAATCCAACTCAAATTAGCATAAAATTTCAGGCCAAGATTAAGCTAGAGGATTGTGTAATATCATTAAGACTCAAGTCCTCTTCATGTTTGGCTGTTTTTCTTGTGTTAGCTGAATCTAAAGGATCTCTGGCTCCATGTGGTGACCCCTGGTAGTTCCAGGATCTTATTCTCTTGAGCTCAAGTGCAGAACAAAACATCCATCTCTTTCTCAGCCTAGGAACATTATGTCTCAGTGGCTCTGCCTTGGTCACATCCCATCTTTGAATGAGTAACTGTGACCAGGGGAGCATGCAATGCTCTAGTCTGCCATGCCATGGCCACCTGCCTCCTCCCTAGAACCAGGGGGGAGGAACTCCTTAGAAAGCACAGGGACAGTGGAACAGCATCACTTACTGCGAGGTTCTACCAACAGGCAGGATAAGGATATGCAAAGCTACACCTTGGCCACTTTCTCAATGTATCTAATTTTCTGAGAAGGCATCATTTTGGGAAAATGTGCTCTAGTGAAATAATTGTTTCCCTATTCCCACCACAGATCAGAGAATAGAGAAGTATTTCTCTCAGAGAAAAAAATTGAATTTGATACCAGAAAAAAAGAGAGAATCAAATGGGATGGCAAAAATAATGTCCACTATATCCACTGTTGTCTTTGGGTCAAAAATTTCATTAATGCAAAAATGAAACCACTCTGCAGATTAACTACTCTGCAGATGGCTCAAACAGTACTACATCGCTTTCCACACACGTCGGAGGCTGCAGTTTCAAGGAAACAATTAACTAGGAAATTGGAGAAAAGGAGCACGAGGGCAGCATATTTCATCCTGAGGGGTATCGTCCTGAGTGTAAAACCTTGGAGGTTAGTAGAGAAAGGAAGAGCAGCTCTGCGTGAAGCAGATGCTGGGGATTACAATTTTTAATGTATCACAATGATTCATGGAATCAGAGGTGGTAAAAACACAATAAGATCCTGCCTCAGCGAGGCAGGACCACATCACATGAATGCCTACCAGACACCAGGAATCAAACTGGGAGAACTTCACACCAAAAACAAGAGGATGACAATATAGTTGTCAGGTATACAGAAACCAAAAGTAAGCCAGGGACACATACCAATTACAGACAAAGACTTAAATGGCACAGAGACGAGTTTATGTTGACAAGAGAAACAAACTACCATAAATCTTTATGTCAACTATATAAAGCATAAAATATTGTAAGACAGAAAACTGATCACAAACATTATTTCAGATTGACAGTAACAAAAATAAAATCACTACATGTCAAAACTTATCAGTAAGGTAGTGTTAATATAATGGAGGATTGTTTTAGTCATTTATTCATTGAAGAAACAAACTACCCCTGGACAAAGGTGTTAGAATCAGTTCTCTCTCTCCTTTTTTATCATCCCAACCAGTGACCTACTTGAAACTGAATAGTCTTGAACGTTCTGTGGTTTCATAATGGACATTGTTCTACTTATTGTATTCTTTATTTTTCTTCTTCACTGACTCCTAGGCTACAGTTTACATGCCACCTATCCAATTATTTTCTTAACATGACTTTGTATTGACCTATTGTTTTGACTCAAATACATTTACTTTATGGAGTGACTGGTGAATAGGAAATTATAAGGTAAAGATAAAAGGTACAAAGGTCCATACCTTGGAGTTAGAGGACAGTGCAGAAATGCCCTAAGAGGCAGGTACTGGAGGTACACTAGTTTGATGGGACTGTTGTAACAAGTTGTTACAGACTGGGTAGCTTAAACACCTTCACCAGTTGTTGTTTCTGTCAACCCTTAGATTTCATGGTATCTGCAGGGAGAAAGTATACAACAAATGCTTGTGGGTTTTGAATAACTAGTGTTGGATATTGAGCATTTGTTAATATCACTTCTTCTGCACCAAACCAAGGATCGATACCCCAAAAGCACATCTTCCCTTAGATTCATATCACTTCCTTCCAGCCCTGAAAAGTCTTACTCTATTCCCATGTGCAAATCCCTGATCTGTATTGAAATGGTGAGTCTCTCCAGACTCAAATTCAGGATTTGCTTAGACTAGAACTCAAACCAAGTATGTCAGCCCTGGTCAGACACTGGCCCCACTATGTAGTTCCATTTTATGAAGCAGTAGGAATTACTCAGTCCTAAAATTAAAACATCCTCCAAGTAGCCTTAATAATTCCTCTTCAAGCCTTAATATGATCTGAAGGACCTATGATGACAGAATCCCTCCAATAAAGTACAAGGAGCCTCTGTAGTAGAGGGTTAACTCAGGTCTGGTTGCCCGACACCTGCACATTCCAAAGAAAGGCGTGACTACAGGACAACCAGCCCTTGTCCGAGGAGACAACCTCAGAGCCCTTAGAATAGCTTGCCAGATAAGAGTGATTTTATGTTCCTGAGGCCTTGGGCCAGGCTGCATCCATTTGACCAGCTGGTTTGTGCTAACAATGTGACTAATGGTAAATGCCCTTTTGTGTATGCCTGAGGTCCTGGGTCATGCTGTACCAGTTTGACCTCAGAGGGACTGGAAACTGAGTCACTGAGGTGAATCAGATGGGTGCTGCACTCCTATGAGACTGACCAGAAACATAAAGCTAAAAACCCTGGACACCAAAGTTCAGGTAAGTCCCCTGGTTGGCAATGCTTTGCACATGTTATCACATAGATAACTGGGAGAATTAAGGGTGTCCAGGTGACTCCACTGGGAAAGGACAAACCTCAAGCTCACTTCTCCAGGACTTCACACTAATTGCCTTTTACCTGTGCTGATTGTAACAGCTTTTCTGAATCTTCTTTGTCTTCCGAGCAAATCATCAAGTCTGAGTCTGGTCTTGAAGGGCTCTGGTGCAGAAGGAGAGAAGCCAAATATTTTAGCTTCTCTCTACCTATAGATGTTCTGGTACTCAGAACACTCGGGCCTTTTACATAGATCTATCCCATTACTTTGTTTTTCACCTGTTTATCAAATCCCCAAGAACTGACTATATCTAGAAAAATTTAAATGTCTAAATACATTGGCCAAAAAAACTCAACCTCTACAGATTTAGCAAAAGGAAATGCTATATTCATTCTAGTATTTATTTGTAAGTAAAAAAAAAAAAAAATTAGAGGCAATGATATGCCCTTAAACACAGAAATGTCACAATACTACTATGGACTCTTACGTAGCCGGGTACGTATATGGAGTGAAATCCAAGAAAAAAATGTTGGGAGCAAGGGGGTTGGAAATCAGGTATGCATAATGAAGCTTCATTTTTATAAAAACAAAATAAAATACCAACTCTTTTGTTTTTGTACACATAGAAAAAGCTGGAATCTCATTAATCTGATGCCAGTGGGTACCATGGAGCAAAGAAGGGAGGGTAGACTAAGAGATTTCTTTGGTGATATTTAAATGTTTTCAACCATATATCATTTCTGTAATTTCCACAGATTTTTTAAATACCAGACACCCCAACTTTTGACCACTTTGCCTCTATTTACAATGCCAAACCATCTGGCACTAGTCAGCAAAATTCAGCAGTGTTAGAACTAGTGTTGCCTGTATTTCCACTTTTATCAGTTGGGGCATAGTTGGGGCATGTGCAGGAGGCAACCAATCAATGTGTCTCTCTCACATCCATGTTTCTCTCTCTGTGTCACTCCCATTCCCTTCCACTCTCTCTAAAAAAAAAAAAAAAAAAAAAGAAGTCAGTGGAAAAATATCCTCTGCTAAGGATTAACAAAAAAACAACAACAATAACAATAAAAATACTCTTGTTATTCCTGCTGGAAACCGATCATTGTCTCACTAATTAGAAAGGTGTGGACAAGGAACCTTGGAAGGCTGGTCAACCTTGAAGCTCTGAAAGGTCAGAGCCAACCACTCCCTATCTAATTGAGACAATGGTAATTGAGGCAACTTCCCCATCTTGTAATCATGTAAATCCTTACTGATATGATAATCCGCTTATTACCTGCTTAAGGGCTATGGGTGTTTCCCAAAGCTGCTTAAGGGTAATGGGTGTATCCCATAGCCTCAATAAAAGGGATAGCAAGGCCAGAGCCTAGCGGTAGTCCTCCCACTAGAGGTGGGCTCCCGCCTGGCCCCCCATATTCCCAAATTAATACTCTTCTAGTCTCTCTCTTCATTTGTGTGCGGCCTTCTCCAGAACCTGAACCCTGAACTGGAACCCTGAACCACACGGGACGTGAAAGGGGTTCCCACATCTGGCGCCCAACGTGTTAAGAGATCCCACAATTCCCACAAAGAGAAGGAAAGATTAGGCTTACATTTAAAAATAACAACAGAGTGATTCTTATTGGGAAAGTATCATCACCCATCACACAACTCCTCATTTAGCATGAAAATAAAGATTACCATAAAAATGTTCACATATTTAAAACAAGGCTACGATTCTGAAGATGGCAACTGGAAGGAAGGTAGGGAGAGAGAGAGTGTGAAAGATTGAGGGAGCGATACAGGAGTGTGTAGACTTGTGTGGTGTGTGTGTATGAGCTAGGGACAGTTAGATCCTGCAGGTCTTCCAAGGGGCTGCCAAACTGGGGAGTCTTAGATGGCGGAGCCCTGCTGCCACCACGGACACTCCGGGGGCGACCAGCACGGGCACAGAGACCACGCCATCTTGAAAAACAGAGCTGCTTGAGACTAGGATCCTGGCTTCAGCACCACCCAGTCTGGTCTCAGATGCAAAACGGGACCCTGCAGCCACTGGGGACAGAGACCTGCGACCACAGCTGCAGACCCACAGACACCAAGAATCCAGACATCCTGGCACAGATTTCTGTGAATCACAGAGCCCATCCCCTTCCCCGCAGGCTTGCTGCAGCACCATAGGAACTGCTAGACCACCCCCTCCTCGCCCAGGGCCACAGCACCACCAAGAAAGGAAATAAGTGAAATTGAAGCATGCAACATGACAGAAAAAGAATTCACAGTAATGGTTGTACAGTTCATACACCGGATGGATGAGAAAATCAAAAACCTATGCAAAAATCAGGAAGAAATCAAAAGTGATATAGCTGCAATCAAAAATACCATGGAAGGTTTCAACAGTAGACTAGAAGAAGCAGAGGACCAAATTTGTGAGTTAGAAGATAAGGTAGAGAAGCAAGCTCAATCTAAACAGTAACTGGAGGAAAAAATTAAAAAGCAGGAGGAGAGCTAAGGGAGCTTTGGGACAACACAAAACGAAGTAACATATGTATAATAGGGCTTCCAGAAGGACAAGAAGAGCAGCAAGGATTAGAAAATCTATTTGAAGAAATAATGACAGAAAACTTCCTGGATATGGGGAAGAAACAAGATACAGAAGTACAGAGTCCCAAGCAAGATGAATCCCAAAAGACCCACACCAGGACACATCATAATTACAATGGCAAATGTTAACTACAAAGAGAGAATCTTAAAGGCTACAAGAGAGAGACAGAGAGTTAGCTACAAAGGATCCCCCATCAGATTATCAAATGATTTCTCAACAGAAACACATCAAGCTAGAAGGGAATGGAAGGAGGTATACAAAGTGATGCAAAGCAAAGGACTGAATCCAAGAATACTCTATCTAGCAAGACTATAATCAAAATTGAAAAGGAAATCAGGAGCTTTGCAAACCAAAAAAAAAGGCTAAGGGAGTTTATCACCACCAAGCCAGCAATGCAAGAAATGCTAAAGGGAATGCTGTAAAAAAGAAGAAATAGACAGGGAGGAAGGAACACTGGCATAAAGTACAGAAATGGCTACAAACAAGTATCTATCAATAATAACATTAAACATAAATGGATTGAATGCTCCAATCAAAAGACATCGAGTGAGTGAATGGATAAGAAAACATGACCCATATATATGCTGTCTACAGGACAGCCTCCTCAGAACAGGGGATTCACATGGACTGAAAGTGAAAGGATGGAAAAATATCTACCAGGCAAATGGAAAGGAAAAAAAAGCTGGGGTAGCAATACTTATACCTGACAAAATAGACCTCAAAGTGAAGACCATAACAAGAGACAATAAAGGCCACTTCATAATTCTAAAGGGATCGATACAACAAGAGGATATAACTCTGGTAAACATTTATGCACCCAATGCAGGAGCACCCAAATACATTTAAAAAAAAAAAAAAAACTTCTGGAAGGTATCAGGGGAGAGATTGACAGCAACATAATCAAAGTAGGAGACTTTAATACCCCATTAACATCACTGGATAAATCCTCTAGACAAAAAAATTAGCAAAGAAACATCAATCTTAAACAACTCACTAGATCAGATGGACTTAATTGACATCTTTAGAACATTCCACCCCAAAAGTACAGAATATACATTCTTCTCAAGCGCACATGGGACATTTTCAAAGATAGACCACATATTGGGACACAGGCAAAGTCTCTCCAAATTCAAGAAGATTGAAATCATATCAAGCATCTTCTCACATCACAATGGCATAAAATTAGAAATCAACTACAGTAAAAACAATCACAAAAATTCAAACAGTTGGAGGCTGAATAGCACACTATTTAACGATGAGTGGGTTACCAAAGAGATCAAAGAAGAAATAAAACACATCCTGGAAACAAACAACAATGAAAACACAACAATCCAAAATCTTTGGGACACAGTGAAAGCAGTCCTGAGAGAGACGTTCATAGCATTAGAAGCCTACCTCAAAAAATAAATAAATAAATAAAATAAACCATCTAACTCTGCAACTTGAAGAATTAGAAAGAGAGCAACACGAAAAGCCAAGTGTGAGCAGAAGGAAGGAAATAATAAAGATCAGAGTGGAAATAAATGACATAGAGACCAAAAAAACAATACAAAAGATTAATGAAACCAAGAGCTGATTCTTTGAAAGGACAAACAAGATTGATGAACCCCTAGCCAGGCTCACCAAGAACCAAAGAGAGAGGACCCAAATAAACAAAATCAGAAATGAAAGAGGTGAAATAAAAACAGACACCACAGAAATATGAAGAATCATTAGAAAATACTATGAGCAACTCTAGTCCAACAAACTGGTCAACCTAGAAGAAATGGACATATTCCTAAAAAAATACGACCTTCCAAAACTCACCCAGGAGGAATAAAAAAATCTGATTAAGCTGATAACTATGGAGGAAATTGAAGTAGTAATAAAAAAAGACTTCCAACAAACAAAAGCCCTGGACCAGACGGCTTCACAGGGGAGTTTTATCAAACATTCAAAGAAGAAATAAAACCTATCTTCCTCAGACTATTAAAAAAAATTCAAGAGGAAGGAGCACTTCCAAGCTTTTTCTACGAAGCCAGCATTACCCTAATCCCAAAACCAGATAAAGACAATACAAAGAAAGAGAATTACAGGCCAATATCCCTCATGAACATAGACGCCAAAATCCTCAACAAAATCCTAGCAAATTGCATCTAGCATTACATTAGAAAGATCATACACCATGACCAAGTGGGATTTATTCCGGGGATGCAAGGATGGTACAACATTTGCAAACCAATAAATGTGATATACCACATAAACAAACTGGGAGATAAAAACCATTAAATCATACCCACTGATGCAGAAAAAGCATTTGATAAAATCCAACACCCTTTCTTAATAAAAACTCTCAGCAAGGTGGGAATAAAAGGATCATACCTTAACATAATAAAAGCCATATATGACAAACCCACAGCCAACATCATACTCAATGGGCAAAAACTAAAACCATTTCCCCTAAGAACAGGAACAAGACAGGGATGCCCACTCTCACCACTCCTCTTCAACATAGTACTGGACATACTAGCCATTGTGATCAGAGAAGAAGAAGAAATAAATGGAATCCAAATAGGAAAAGAAGAAGTAAAACTGTCGTTATTTGCAGATTACATGATATTGTGCATAGAAACCCCCAAAGACTCCATCAAAAAATTACTAGCTTAATAAATGAATTTGGCAATGTAGAAGGATACAAAATTAACACCCAGAAGTCTATGGCTTTTATATACACCAATAATGAACTCACAGAAAGAGAAATTATAAAAGCAATCCCATTTACCATTGCAACAAAAAAAAATTAAGATACCTAGGAATAAGCTTAACCAAGGAGATAAAGGACCTGTACTCAGAAAATTTCAGAACGCTAAAAAAAGAGATAGAGGAAGACATGAACAAATGGAAGAATATACCATGTTCATGGATTGGTAGAATCAACATCATTAAAATGTCCATACTACTCAAAGCAATCTATAAATTCAACGCAATCCCTATTAAAATACCAATGGCATACTTCAAAGACCTAGAACAAACTCTCCAAAAATTCATCTGGAATAAAAAAAGACCCCGAATAGCTGCAGCAATCTTGAGAAAGAAGAACAATGTTGAAGGGATCACAATACCAGATATCAAGCTATACTACAAAGCCACTGTTCTCAAAACTGCCTGGTACTGGCACAAGAACAGACATACAGACCAGTGGAACAGAACAGAGAACCCAGAGATCGACACAAGCCAGTATGTTCAATTAATATTAGACAAAGGAGGCAAGAGCATACAATGGAGTCAACACAGTCTCTTCAATAAATGGTGTTGGGAAAATTGGACAGATACATGCAAAAAAAATGAAACAAGGCCACCAACTTACACCATACACAAAAATAAACTCAAAATGGATAAAGGATTTAAACGTAAGATGGGAAACCATAAAAATCTTAGAAGAAGCCAAAGGCAACAAAATAACAGACATTTGTCGTAGCAATATCTTTACCGATACAGCTCCTAGGGCAATGGAAACTAAAGAGAAAATAAACAAATGGGACTACATCAAAATAAAAAGTTTCTGCACAGCAAAAGAAACCATCAACAAAACAACAAGAAAGCCTACTGCATGGGAGAACATATTTTCCAATGTTATCTCCGATAAGGGTTTAATCTTCAACATTTACAAGCAACTCATACAACTTAACAAAAGGAAGATAAACAATCCAATCAAAAAATGGGCAAAGGACCTAAATAGACACTTTTTGAAAGAGGACATTCAGAAAGCCAAGAGACATATGAAAACATGCTCAAAGTCACTAATCATCTGAGAGATGCAAATCTAAACAATGAGGTACCATCTCACACCTGTCAGGATGGCTATAATCAACAAATCAACAAATGACAAGTGCTGGAAAGGATGGGGAGAAAAAGGAACCCTCCTTCACTGCTGGTGGGATTGCAGACTGGTGCAGCCACTGTGGAAAACAGTATGGCGTTTCCTCAAAAAATTAAAAATGGAACTGCCATTTGACCCAGTAATACCACTTCTAGAAATATATCCCAAGAAAACAGAAACACCAATCAGAAAGGATATATGCACCCCTATGTTCATAGCAGCACAATTTACAATAGCTAGGATTTGGAAACAGACTAAATGCTTATCAGCAGATGAATGGATTACAAAACTGTGGTAAATCTACACAATGGAATAATACGCTGCTGTAAAAAAGCATATAAGCATAACCAATGGATACAAGACACTGGGGGGGGGCAGGTAAAGGCATGTACTGGGGGGTAGGGGAGGCCGGGGGGGAGATCAATGGGGGAAAAAAAAAGGAAACATATGTACTACTATTTGTAATACTTCAAACAATAAAAAAAATAATAAAATAAAAAAAGAAGGAATTCTTACCATTTGCAACAGCATGGATGGATCTGGAGAGCATTATGCTAAGTGAAAGATAAATACCACATGATCTCACTCATTTATGGATAATAAAGAACATTACAAACTGTTGAACAAAAATAGACAGAGGCAAAGAAACATCGAACAGACTGTCAAACTACAGCGGGAAGGTAGGGGAGGGTTGAGGGGGCAGGTAAGAGATCAACCGAAGGACTTATATGCATGCATATAAGCACAACCAATGGACACAAGACACTGGAGGCAGGGGGCCGAGGGCAAGTGCTGGGGTTAGGGGAGGCCGGGGGGAGGTCAATGTGGGGGGGGGAGACATATGTACTACTATTTGTAATACCTTAAACAATAAAATTTAAAAATATAAATAAAATAAGGCTACCTACCACTTCATATTAGCTGTATCAGATAGTTCTAATTCTCACCAGCAATATATGTCTTAGATGAAGTGTCTATGATGAAGATGAATTAAAACTTTGATTAATGAAAAGTACATGTTTCATATTTATATGTCTCCTAAATTTTTTGCATGAATAAAGAGGGAACATTAATCTCTGACAACAGGGGAAGCCTCAATGTGGAGAGAACAGGGAACAGGCCTCAATGTTAACAGAAATGTAAATCAAAGAGCTTGTGATCATTTTCAATCTCTAGGACCAAATTCTAGATATTCCTAACATTTATTTCTGTCTCTCACATTGAAGTCCTATCAGAACTACAAGAAAAAAAAATTCATTTATGGTCTTCATTTCCAGAATAAATTGAGTTTCATTATAAAGCATCCCCACTTTTCTACCACAATTAATCTGCTCACAAGACGGCCAATGGCAAAAGATTAATGGAGCGCAAAGGAGTGCTCCTTTGCATGGCAGAATGACTATCACCATCACCTCAGTCATGACACCAAATGACCCAGGAGCCTAGCTCTTCTACAACAACTTGCAACACACATACTGCACTACTAACTGCTTCCAAAACAGCATTATGAGTTTCTGAAATAGAATTTGCATTCTATTTCACTTTTGCAATTATAAACCCCGGATGTTAAAGGTCAAGAGAAAAGGTCAGTAAAGTCTGTTCTATAGTACCAGCTGGGCAGTTGACACCAACCTTATTCATGGTGCCCTAGCAGCAGCTTCAGTGCTTCAGACTGTTGACAGAAGGAGTTCATTTTAGGTTCAACACCAATGACATCTGAAAAAAATAATCTTGGAAAACTACACATAAAGCAACTAAAAGGCGATATTCTATAAAGCTATGGTTTAGCTGGTGAGAACTTTTATGGAGTAGCTTTGAACCAATAGATTCTGTTAAGATCTGAGGTAGGCACAAAATATATAGATGACAAAGTCTTTTCCTCGAAGAAATGTCCACTCTACATGGGGCCCAGAACATGGGAGATTAAATTGTAATTTGAAAGAGACAGGTACAAACTAGTCTGAAATCAAATTGGGAATGTAAGCACTGAGAGTCATCAAAGGAAGGTGTGAAGCAAGCCAGAAAAGCAGTAAACCTGTATGGCAACGTGGAGAAACTTGGCTAGCAGGAAAATTGGACAAATGGAAGCAGGTTTATGGCATTGTGTAAAAAAGGGCAAGAGTCTCAAGGCTGAAGATAAAAATTTTGATTGGCAATAGAAATTTCAGCTAGAAACAGGAATAAGCAACTTTTTGGTTAGAATCTTTCTCAATAGTGCTTTTGAGTCATTGCCTGGGGCAATAAAAGATTAGGATGTTGTCAAAATAACTGGACCAGACTATAGGAGCAAAGATAAAAATACTGACATTAAGCACTCATATTATCAGATTCCAGGAAAACCTAGAGTGCTTGGGTATCTTGTGAGCATATTCATACTTTGGGGTTCGGCTTGGGACATTCTAACCACTGAAAACATTACAAAACCTAGACAAATATTTAAAAATAACTGCAGGCAATGAGTACAGGCAGGGTCTGAGGGGCTTTGGTGCATAAAGGAAGGAAGGTACAGGTGTCAAGCTTTACCACATCATCTAGCAGTTAGGAGCCAGTGGTCCTGGATTGTGAGAGGGATGTCCGACTCCTGGTTTAGGCCCAATCCCTAAGATCGGGCCTAAACCGGCAGTTGGACATCCCCTGAGGGGTCCCGGATTGGGGAGGGTGCAGGGACCCCCCGGCCCCCTTGCACCGGGCCTCTAGTATAGTCAGTAATATTGCAGTAACTGTATGGTGTCATATTAGGGTGATCACTTTGTAAATTATATAAATGTCTAATCACTGTGTTGTACACCTGAAACTAATTTAATATTGTATTTCAACTATAATTTTAAAAATTTTAACTTATATTGAAAAAAAACAACAAAAATAAATCCTTAAGCATAAAAAACAGAATAAAATAAACCAGTTCCATTTATAACAGCACCTCAGGTACAAATCTAACATTATATGTACAGGTACTTTAGGTTGAAAATTACATAGCTCTATCAAAGAAATCAAAATTAGGTTAAAAAGATCTAAATAAATGGAAAGATATACACTATTTATGGATTTGAAAACAATAATTGTCAACTTTCTCGAAATTCATCTGTAGAGTCTACACAATCCCAGTAAAAATCCTAGCCTTTTTTTTTTTTTTTTTTTGTAGAATACAAGTTACTTCAAACATTTATATGAAAGGCAGTGGAACTAAAGCAGTCAAAACAATTTTTAAAAAAGAAGAGCAAAGCTAGAAAACTCCTGTTACCTGACTTGAAGACAATATAAAGCTCTGGTAATCCAGACAATAAAGTGCTGGTGAAAGGACAGACACAGACCAAAGTAATAAAGATTCCAGAAACAGCCTCGTGGGAATACAGGCTTTTGACAAAGATGTTAAGGCAATTCAGTGAAGCCATCGTTTATTAAACAATCGGTCATGTGCATGAGAATAAAATACTCTAAAAAAATTAGATATAATTAAATCCCTATCAACAATGGAATGGATAAATAAACTGTAGTATATTCATACAATTGAATATTACACAGTACTGAAAAAGAACATATTACTAAATACTCAAAAATATAAAGTGTCACAGACATAGTGTTAGAAGCCTACATGTATAACAGACTATATACTGTATGATTTCATTTTTATGAATGTCTAGAATAGGTAAAACTAACCCATGATCACAGACATCAAAATAATGGTTTTCTTTAGGAATATTGACTGGGAAGAGACCAAAGGGGAGCCTTTTGGGGTGGTGATAAATTTCTATAACTTGATCTTGTAGTGATTACATAGGTGCATACATATATGAAATAAATTAAATGAGTTGAACGCCTAGGATCTGTGCACTTTACTATATATTTGTTGTTATACCTAAATTTTAAAGAAGGTAGAAAGCAAGGGAGAGAGAGAGGGGGAGGGAAACTTTATATACTGCTATGGTGTGGTGTGATCTACAACATATATTGTCAAGTGAAAAACCAAATCACAGAACAGTATTTATTATATGATACCTTTTATCTAAGAATGAACATGGAGAGATACAAATATGTGTGTTTACCAAAAAAGCAACAATTGATGAATAAACCAAAAATGAATAAAGTGTTACCTATGGTGTACTTGGCTTATTGTTTTGATTTTGGAACCATGTAGATGTTTTTACATAATTTTAAAAAGTAGATGTTAAAAATTATACATTGCATAAATACACTGAAACAAATGTACCTAATAGTTTACCAAATTGATAATAGGAACATATGAAGAAAAATTACTTCGAGTGACTCTAAAACATATTTTGAGTGTATCATTCTCTGGGCGAGTATATGAAAGACGAAAGAAGGGCCACGGAATCGCTAACGGCATTTAGCGGTATTCTTTTTAGTGAAAATGCTGCCAGTGTTACTTTTTAAGTACAATAAATAAGAAATGTCACTAGGAAGCAACATCTTCAGCATAAAAAAGAAATAAATATAAAATCAAAAGTAATCTGTTTTCGTCTCAATTGTTAGCTCTACATTTCTTCGAAACAACTGTTATTCATCATCTATGCTATGGCCTTGGAACAAGCTTGCAGGTCTGGGAAACCGGGAATCAAGACTGGAACCCAAATGAATCTGAGGACAAACAAGCACTATATCATATTGATTCTAATTCAAGTGAACCATCAACCCAGAGAGTTCAGTAAGCACACAACTGTGGCTTCGTTCCGAAGCTTCCCAGCATAAAGAACAGCAAGAAAAATGAAAACTGAACTCATAAATTTTATTTTCAATGAACCTAGAAGAAAGAAACATCATAAAACTTCAAATAAGTGTTGCCCAAAGATGGAGCAGAACCAGAGGGAGGGATAAAGGGTGCAGAGAAGGCCTGAGGAGGAATCATCTCAGAAAGAGCCAGCACATATAAAAATTACAAAGGCATGGGTCGTCCTAGAAGGCTCTATCTCTTGTTGATTATCTCTAGGTGAGCCCAAGGCTGATGCCAGAAAGAGGGGACCACACAAGAGGCCCTGCTTTAAATGGTTTGCTAGGGCAGCAGAGAGGAGGCCCTTGAGCTGTGAGCCTAGAAATCTACCCTGGCCTCAGCTCCCACAACAGCTCCTGCTAAACATCACAAAACTACCTCACTAAACTATGAGTAATGACAAAGAGACATTCTCCATATTCACACAAAGATACTACCAGGAAAGTAAAAAAGATGAAAAGAGCAAGAAAGCCTTCTTAGAGACAATGAAAACGACCAGAAAAATACTGACACAAAGTGGATAAAAAGTACAACCTAACATTCCAACTGAGAATGTTAAACTTTTATGCCACAATTGGGACTACAACGGAGCAGTACCACAACTCAAATCAGAAAAGAAATAGAAAAAAACAAAGCCTTTTCAGAAATGAAGACTAAATGATATGGAATAAAAGGAAGACTAGACACCATAAAAAGCACAGAGGAGATATAGAAGACTGAAATGAGAAAACCAAAAATGCAAAATAAAGTAGAGGGAGGGAAAAAGGAGTACACAAAAGCATTTATTTTTTAAGTCAGTATTAAAAGGTCATATTAGACCATTGAGCTCATAGCAAACAGCATATAACTCATGTTTGAATGAAGCTTAACACATGTAATTTCTCTATAAGGTACTTCACAGCTTTCTTGCACTTAAAATCACTAGACAGCACTTCATCATTCAGCTGAAGGGCCATTTTAAACACTGAACTCACCAACAAAAGTAAAAAATAAAATGGTGCTAAGTAGACTGCATGATGAAAGCTCAAACCATTAGGGGAAGCATTGCCCTGTGTGCCCTTGGCTGGGACGTGTGCACCAGGTGACAAATGTTCACCCCTGCACACATCCCCCAGGGACCGAAAATCACCACGAGCATGGATTTTGGTTTACTAGTAAATTTTAGCGAGTAAGCAACTCTCAAATACATAATGTGCAAACAAGCAGAACTGACCATAGTTTTGCAGATTCATATACTGTTATATGGAAGTTTCTTTACAAAACCTATAGAGGGCAAACTCCAGCAAACTGAGAGGTAAATTAGATTAATTAAAATTAGAGGTGAATAGAGGGGTTGGGCAAGGGAACAGAGATTGGTTTCATTGCTTCTCATGTGGGGATAGTTATTGTTTTAAATAAAAGTGGAATGAGGGTATCAGGTAAAGGCAGTCCCCAGATTTAAAATTAAAACTTCCTAAATATCAAGGAGGAAAAAGAGTGTAATCGGAAAAGGAAGAAGAAAAATGGTACACATAGTAAAAGTTTTTAAAACTTTTATAAACAAACCAGAAAACATAATATGAAATTACAGAACTAAGACAAAACACACATTTTCTATCAAGACATGTACAGAAGCTTAAGTAAGCAATTAAAAGGAAAAGATTTTCAGATAGTCTCCCAAAACAGAATCCAGTTCTGTACTATATACAAAAGACATGCCTGAAACTAATTTTAAACAATTAAAATAAAGAAAAACATACCAAAAAAGCAGAGGTTGTGACTGTAATATGAATGGGACCATATTGCCACTGGGTACAATTCACAATGAAGACATAACAACAACGCTGGTTTTAGTGATACTGTTTAAACAAGGAAGGCCACACCCCAAGTGTCCCGGCAAGTTATTCGGGGCTTGTTATAGGATTAATGCCTGCTGGGTGATTAGGAGGAGGGTTTAGGGAAGTATGGTTTAGCTCTGGACGGATGGTGTCTGCAAGGAGGAACAATTCTATGACCAGGTATCTTACTGATGTTTATCTAGGAAGTGAGACTACACAGTGGGGCTAAAGCTTTCATTGGTAATGGTGATGGTTAATTTTATTTGACTTGACTGGGCTAATGAGGGCCCAGATAGCTGGTAAACATTATTTCTGGGTACATGGATCAGTGAGGGTATTTCCAGAAGAGATTAGCATTTGAATTGGTGAACTGAGTCAAGAGCACTCTCACCATGCAGGTGGAGGGCCAGCATAGAACACAAAGGTGGAAGGAGGGTGGACTTGCTCTCTGCTTGAGCTGGCACACATACATTCCTGCCCCCTGACACTGGTGCTCCTGGTTCTTGGGTCATCAGACTCAGACCAGGACTATGTCACTGGCATGCACCGTCTCTCCACTCCCCCTGGCCCCCCTCCCAGCCCCATTCTTCAGCCTTCACATTCAGATTTGGACCAGAACTATACCACCGGCTTTCCTGGGCCTCCACCTTACTAACGGCAGATCATAGGATTCTCAGCTTCCATAATCATGTAAGCCAATATCTCATACTAAACCTTCTTCTGCACATTTATGTAGATCCTACTGTTTCTGTTTCTCTGGAGAACTCTGACTAATAAACACAGCAATGAAGCAGCAGTCACTCAAGATAGCTGGGAGGGGAGACATGTGTAGTCATTTTTCTGATTTGTACAAGTTCTTACATTTGCCTTTGCTCACATATGATTACAGACTGGTCTTATTTGGTCATACTCAATCCTATCGTGGTCAACATGGGTCTGATGTTGGCACCCTGTGAAATATGTGTTCAAAAGCGGAACATCATTGTCTAACTACGTATAAGAGGCAGGCAAGATACCAATTGTCAGCAATCTATCAGGAGCTGCTTTTCCACCCCATTATCTGCTCTTACTTTCCTCAATATTCATACACACACAAAAAAAAGCAGAGTAGCTACTTTCCATAAAACAGAAATTACAGAAGGATATAATGAGGTACTAACAAAAGGAGATTTAAATTTATCTCTCTTTGTCTAAGATCAACTTGAACAAAATGGAGAACATAGAATACCTAAACAACATCATCAATAATGTAGATCTGATTGATATGTTACCAAGTTTTCTGTCTGGAAATAGAAAATATATCTTATCTTCAAGTGCCCATGGAACATTCACTAAAATTGATTACATATTAGTCTACAAGGAACATCTTAATAAATCCCCAAGGAATAAACAGAACATAGATAATATAAGCTAATAATGATGAAAGAAAACTGGCAATTAATTACAAATTCAGAAAATGAAAACTCTTCTACCCAGAAAAAAAATTCCTGATCTCATAAGACAAACAGGTAATATGAAGAGAAATTACAGAACTTTTAGAAAGCAATCGTAACAAAATAAATTACATATCAAAACCTATAGGCTACAACTAAAGCAGTGAATAGGAGGAAACTCCTAACTTCAACATACTTAACCATTTAAACAGGAAAATAAATAATGCATAGGGCTCAAAAGTTTGTAAGGGAATAACAAAATAAACCCCCCAAAAAGCAGTAGGAAGGAATTAACAAAGGCAAAGCAGAAGTGAATGAATTAAAACAGAAAATCAATAAAAACTAATACCTAAAACAACAACATCATTACCACTGTTAATAAGATTCCTACCAGGCAAATTGCTTTCAAAGAATGACTCAGCCCTGGTATGAATTGTTTTCACACCCCTGTCTCTATTATTGGAGCTGACTCTGAAAGATAGAAGTTTCAAGATAGTGTGATCTTGAAAGTGGAGAAGAAAATGTAACCTGTACCAAAAAAAATGTACAAGCACATTAGTATTTGAGTGTACATTGTAATTGCATTGAACATTGTAATGATTTTGAGCAAACAAAGCCATAGGAAACCAATGCTCTAAGTCTCACCCCCAGCCACCAGATCGTATAGAACAAAGATCAACAAACTTTTTCTATAAAGTACCTGAGAGTAAATATCTTGGGCTTTGAGAGCCATATGGTCTCTGTCACCACTACTTAACTCAGATGCTGTGCTCTAAAAACAGCTATAAGCTGGGAAGAATGTTGGAGGAAATTTAAAGGTAGCTATTCCAAGGGAATTAATGTCTACATTAATTCAAGGCCCACCCAAATGGTGCTTGTGCATATTCTATACCACATCCTCTGCCTCAGGTGTCATATCATACAACCTGGAAAGACTTCCACATTTTGATTTCTCACCATAAATTTGCATCTACAAAATCCTTGCCTCCTGATCATATATTTTATTTCCCAGGCAATGTAATGAGAGTGTTGTTTAAATAGCCACTCAACTGGGTTTAAATCCCAACTGTCCCACTTAATAACTGTATGACTAAAAGGGAGTGTGTCCAATCCTTAAACTTAACTCCTCGTTTACAAAATGAGAAAAATTATAATAATATTTACAGGGTTTAAGAAAGTGGAAGGAGATCACGTATCTGAAGCACCTAGGGCAACACACGGTTCTGTTTCTTAATTCTATTTCCAATTTCAAATAATATTTCAAAACCCATCTGCTACTTTAAAGTAAAATGAATTCCCATTTTTTATTTCTCCCTTTGAATGAAATAGTAAGATTTTGTAAGGAACCACTCATGTTTCTAAAGTTCTTATCACACATTAGTATAAATGATCACAATTTATCTACATTTAAAAAGGCCTTTTAACAATGAAGCTGATTATTCATTTTATGGAAACATTCTGGATGCCTCTGCCTTTAAAGCAGAGAGATTCATAAGAACATCCAAGCATTAACTTCAAGCGTACAATATATCAAAAGTTTCAGAAATCATGCATATTTTCCTTGTACAACATTAATATCCTTTAAAGTTGTCAAAATACGCCATCTATTTTGTTTTCTTTTCAGAAGCGCTGTTCATTAAAATCGTGAATCTTCCCATTCTACTAGATAAAACCAAAAATCTCCTGAGAATTCTTATCACCAAACTGGAAAAAGCTGAGTTGGGGGGGGACTTTCTTGACATTGAAGGAACAGTGATCTACGGACATCACAGCCAATCAGTTACACTTGCCCAGCTATTCTCTCACTTGCCCCTTCGATCTGTTTCAGCAGATGGAAGGTTCCAGAGTCAGACTACCTATGCTCAAATCCCAGCTCTTCAACTAGTAGGATGAATAACCCTGGGTAAGTTTAGTCACTTTCTCTGTGCCTCAGTTTTCTCATCTATAAAATGGGGCTACAGATAATATTATCACAAAGGAAGGCCTGTTGTGATGATCACATGTACGCCTCAGTTTGGGTTCTCCAAAAAACAAGCGTCTGAGACAGGACTCAGGCTCAGGGAGCTTGTTTAGGAGGTGCTGCCAGGAAACAGGGAGAAATACCAAGCCCACTAACCATACGTTATTGCCTGGGCAACCAGGGCTCAATCCAGCAGGGGGCCTTCTGACGTACCTTAAAGAATAGCACTCGAAACTCTGCCTCTGCAAGAAGCTTGGGGCACTGATCCATTAACTCCCACTCCTCATTTGTGGAGGTTCACTCCTGGAAGCTTTAATTTCTCCTCACAACCTGGCAGCTGGCTCATTCACTGGCTGACCCACCTTCCGCAGCTTCAGATGAAGCCCAGAGGCAGGAAAGTTGGAGTATGTTCTTGAAGTGAGATGGTGGCAACAAGAATGGAACTTTTCACTACAGCTACATTAAAATCAAGCTGACGCTGGCAGAATGGTGTGGATTCCGACATTATCTGGTACAATGTGTGAAATACTAAGTACAACGCATGGGAAAAAATTGCTTAATAAAGCACAGCTCCTATTAATATTAATTTTGTTATCAGAAACTATGTTGTGCTGTAAGAAAACAAACACCATTGTCCTTTGGGTCCTGAATTCTGAACAATGACACGTATCAGATAGGAAATGCAGGCAAGGGTGCAAGCAGCAGAAGGGTACAAAATAACGGGCTTAGTTAGGATTGCACAGGGTCCCAGGTGCCTGCATGATGTCGTGGTAGAGCTATGTAACAGACAGGAGTTTGTGTCTGGAACTCAGGGAAAGAATGGGTGAGAACTGGAAATGAAGACTTGGGAACCACCAGTATCTGCATTAGAGTTCAAATATTCATGTGTGATCTTGGAGGAAGACAAGTTGAATGGAGAAAAGAAGAAGGCTAAGAGTAGGCCCTCAGGCCACAGTGGTATTAAGAGGCCATGAAAGGAGGGTGACCCTGGAAAGCACACTAAAAATAACCCTGCCAGGGAAGTAGGAGACAAGCAGGAGAGGGTGGTGTCATGGCCACCAGAGGAGAGGGGAAGAGGAAAGTTTCTAGAAGGGAGTATTCAGCGGTGTCAAAGTCTGCCAAGACCAGCATGAAAACAACTGAAAAATGCTCATTACATGCATATTATAAAAAGATATATTTGTTTTTAATGAAATATGACTTTAGTTGAGAGAAATAGAAACAATAAGAGCAATTTAAAAATTGAGGCACAGTGGGATCTATCAAATTCAATTCAATAAGTGCTTTTATTGAGCACCTACAATACTATATAATAAAGAGCTCGTATGATAATTAGACTGAACAGCAGAACGACCATCCAGATGACCTCCTGGATGAAGCCAGGGCTGCGAGGGCTGGCCAAGGCAGCCGGGGCTGCGAGAGCCAAGCCCCTTGCACGAATTTCATGCATTGGGCCTCTAGTGTGCTCAGTAATTGAGACTGATTATCCAAAATTCATGTTAAAAATTCATGTCAAATTAATAATTAAAGATTCTTTAAATCTCTTCTCATCTTTATCCTTAAAAGGTGGGTTTTACAGTATGAATAACTGATATTATGAAATTGACCACAAGCTTAAATTCCATTAGTATTACTTAATCAGCAACCATCCCTCACTGCTCATGCTCCACTAGAATGCAAAGCATGTCACTGAACAATGGAAACCATGCCAGCCAAACTAATTATCAATCTGCCTACTGGTTTTACCAAACATATGCTTAAATATCCTCTTCATTCTAGGATCTGATAGCCTGATATCGCAAAACAAAAAACCTCCCTTGTGTCCTTGCCATAATAACCAATTGTCTTTTAGTTTTGTCGTTGGGAGGCACTGGCCACTAGGTGGAGAGAGATACCCACTGACCCCCTAGGCAAAGGCATGAACTGAATCTTTAGGTCCCCACATTCACTCAGTGACTTCCCCTAGACAGTAGGTTGGATTCAGTTCTGAACAAAGGAAATCTCTATGAATGGTGATGCCAAGTATTCCATGCACTTCGGGTCATTACTCCTTTCCCTGGAATCTATGCATTCACTCTCCAAGAATGAGTTCCCTGCCCTTTTGATCAAGATAACCCTCAGAATTTGAATTAACAAGTTATTGTTCTGCCTCTCCGCCTTTAGCCTTCTACAGAGCTCCTGTTAACAGCTCTCTAGCTACATTGGTGAAATAGAGGGGATTATGCCCCTTTGTCTCCTCCTCCAGTCCCTGCCTTGCCCTCAAAAGCATCCTATATAATAAAAGTGTAGTATGAAAATTGTCCCCTCGACCAAGAGTTGTCTGGGAGTTTGACCAGGAGGCAGAGGTGGCCAGGGGAAGGGAGTGACGCCCCGGCAGCCAGCAGCCAGCAGCCACTAGGGACCCTACCAGTGCATGAATTTAGTGCACTGGGCCTCTAGTAAAGAATAAAAAATAAAGGACCATACCCTCCAGGAATCTAAAGGAATAAAAGTCTTAAGGGTGAAATCTGAGAGCCATGATTGACACACCTATAACCCACTGTAAGATCTGTCTTGATCTGGAATCATAGTAAATGTCCCACTATCTTTGAAAAACTTATGTGAACAGTATTTTATAAAAAAATCTGTTCCTCCAGCTAAAAGACATTTTTATTCAATTAAACTAAAGAAATTAACTCTATTAAATGCCCTTGGTTATATTCTTTATCTCTCAAACTTTCTAAATCACAGCATAATTTTTGTTTTCTTTCTAATGATTTTCCCCGAGTACACATCTCTCCTATTTTTAATATATTACTTTCACAAAACACCTTAAATATAGATTTTTAATTTTCTCTTTAAATAAAGTTATATACTTTTTTCTCCTCCCTCATCTAAATAGTTAAGCACGTCCAAGTATGTAAGTTATTTACTAGAAAATATCTTTCTACTTTCCAACTGATCACTGTTGGCAGAGAGAAACAATTAAGTCATAACTGTTTCATAAATATGATTTTCCTGTTGTGCAAGAATATTCCAATATCTGCCACTTTAACCTTATATTATATAAATTTTAAAATGTAAGAGAGTAGATCTAAGAGTTATCATCACAAGGGAGAAAACTTTTCTTTTCCCCTGCATCTACTAGTATATGAGGTGATGGGCATTAACTATTGTGGTAATCATTACACAATATATTTAAGTCAAGTCATTCCATATATACCATGAACTTATAAAAAAATGGAAAGATAAGCCCTGGCTGGTGTCACTCAATGGTTAGAGCATCAGCCCATGCACTGAAGGGTCACAGGCTCTATTCCTTGTCAAGAGCATGTACGTGGGTTGTGGGTTCAATTACCACCCGTGGTCAGGGTGCATGCAGGATGCAACCAGTCAATGTGTTTCTTTCATATCTATGTTTCTCTCTCCCTCCCTCCATCCTTTCCACTCTCTGAAAGGCAATGGAAAAAAAATATCCTCAGGTGAGGAGTAACATAACAAAAAAGAAAGATAAAATTGGAATAATGGATGGTCAAAGATAGATGGAGGGGAAGATAAAGCTAAAAAGGAAACCCACTGAGAAAATAAATGAAGGACTGAATGGAGAAACATCTGATGCGGTCTGGAGTTGTATCTGAAGACCTGGGGGTTGCTGGTTTTTACCCCAGATCTGTCCCTTTCTAACCATAGGTCTTTTCATATTTGATTCCTTACTCCTATAATTTCCAGATTCATTGTTTTCCCTGATGTTTTCGTTCTTGTGAAGATATCAATAGACCTAAAGCAACCATTAACTGATTATTCCAAGGCGTCGTTATAATTAACTTAGTGATTAACTACCAACTTATTACCTTCTATAGTTAACTTAGTTGGTCTGAAAATGGTGAGATAAATCTTTTACTCTGCTAGATCATGTCAACCTTAAAGTGTGCCTCATGCACACTGCAAACTCCATGCACAAATGAGATCACAGTAACCGAGTGGAGACCTGAGGAAGATCTAATCCTAGCCCTTTCTTTCGAATGACAGGGCACTGAAGCCTGGAGGAGAGAAGCACCTCCCCACGTCTCCTAACACTGGTCCATGGATTCAAACCTTCAGCAGTACCACTCCCAGACTAGGGCTTGTGCCACACACCGTGATTCTCCTGAAACAAAGATGAGTTCAGCCTAAAACACATGTGTCTGTTATATTGGCAGGAAAACAGCAGACACTCTCTGCTTTCTACCAGCAGAAATGGAACAGTGGTCTTTGCAGCCCAGATTTCTCTGACAGTTGGGGTTCATCACATGAGGACCTAGGAGGGCCAATAGCCCAAGCCTCAAATTTAGACTTTTCACCTTATTTCCAAATAAGGTTAAACATTCAGTTATAGAAAGATGCAAACAGAACTGAAAGTCCCCACCCAATTTTAAACTTGGGTCCCTTCCAGACCACCCTGTACGGCAACAGGATCATATGAATAACACATTCATGTTGGATGATGCTGTGTGTGTGTGTGTGTTTGTGTGTGTGTGTGTGTTTTAACAGCATTGATGTGTTAAATGTAATCATGCAAACTATCTATCTACTTTTGTATTTCACATCCTCGTATGCCAGAAGATTCAAAAATTAAAGTGTTCTGACCTCTTTGGACATCCAAGAAACTGCTGACAGGAATACCAAGTTGTTTTGTGGGAAAACAGGTAATTCCTCCAAAACAGAAGCACCATTCAGAAACCCTCTTCTGGACATTCTATGTGGAGCATTGCAGTATCTTATCATGTGATAACATGATTCCATGCAATCCTCACAATACCCTCTGACATAGTACCCAGTTCACAGATGAGGAAAGTGAGGCTGAGGCCAAGTACTCAAGCACATACAACTAGTAAGAGGGTGATCCAGGATCAGAAAGAACCCAGTCCTGGCTGACACCAAAGCCAGGTTCCAGCCCCTCTGGGTCACCACCTCCCAGGATGAAAACCACCTGATGGTTTTCAACTCCTATTTAGCAACCTATCAGATATTAGGCTCTTCCCATCGGCCTGTATCACCCTATGAACATGAGGAGGTGAGGTGCTCTAGGCCAGCGGTTGCCAACCAGTGGTCCTTGAACCACTGTGAGGTCTGAAAGGTTGGCGACTGCTGCTCTAGGCTGTCCTGGAGAGGTGAGCTGCCATCAGAAGGTCTGAGTGTGAACACTGACCTACAAGTTTAATGTGAGTGACGTGCAAACTAATTGGTAGTGCAGTTACCTGTGACACTGCATCCTTCCCCTACCTTTATTCCTAACTCATGTCAGATATGGCCATGTTTTGGGTCCCTATTTTACACTATAATCTATTGAATTGGTGCAGTTGTGGCTCATTCCTCAGCTTTTCTGCCCACTTCCAAATAATACCCAAATCCTGTTTCTGTTTCTTTTTCCAATGATCCTAAAGGACAATGTTTTTCTCCAATCTTCTATGCCCATGATGTGCCAAACCACAAAAGCCTAAAGGTATGTGAGCTGCCAACCCAAGGCTGAGGCCAGGTAAAGGTAGGAAAATGGGAAAAGTTGTCCTCAGCACTTACCTCTAGTTGTTCCTATACAGGTCTCTTCTGTTCTGCTCTCCTAGACCTCCTGTGCCAGCCTGCTACCCTGGATTCCTATAGTTAGGAAAGACAATGGTGAACCTGAGGAGGGGTGGTGAAGGATTAAAGAAAACAGACAAGAGAATATAGCTGGGACAGGTGGGACACCGTTCTTGGATGGAGAGACAATGACACAGCCTGTAAGCCGAGTCTTTATTTTATAGTCAGATCCCATGAGGCAAAGCAAGGGTGTGGTCAAAATGTTTACAACATTCTCATGAGTTTCTAATCTACTTAATTACATGCACCTGAGAACTCTATCAAGCTTTGTTTTGGCAGCACTTGCTGCACCTCCTGCAGTCTACATCACTTGGCTACCTGGGACCACAGGTTCGGACCATAAGGTCAAGCTTACAACCATAGTCTTTGGCTATAATTGTGCTGGAAGGGCTTTGCCCTCCAAGCTGGGACCTGCACATGGTTTTGCCACGAGAGGACCGTGCCCTCTCATTAGTCCGAGGCTTGAACCTGTCCAAATGCTGTAACCACTCTCCACACAATGGTGTTACTAATTCATGGCCATAGGTATTGTGACTCACTGGTCACTGTCCCTTACCCTTGCAGAGGGCTCCTGGAGAGGGCAATACCTTTGGTAGAATTCAGAACTGCACACCTGGTAGAGAGGTATTTTTAGGAAGGTGCATTCATTATAACGTATAAGCAGTTGTTTGCTCACATAAAGTTATCCCCTCCCCGAGCTAAGTGCTACTTCTCAGAGGATGGCCAGGTATGTGCCCTCATCCCTCAGCAGGATGAGGCAGCCTCAGAAAGAAAAGACATTGAACCAATGGAGAGAGCCAGACCTCAAGGACAGTTCGTTCAGCCCATGAAACAGAATATGGTACCCAGAGGATTTAAGGCAACAGGGTTATGAAGTGGTGCAGGCAGCTGTTGACTTCCAGAACATGGCACAAAATCACAGAAGCATCCAGACAGGCAAGTAGAATAAGGAGGAGATTCGCCCTAGAGAGGGTCACTTGATGAGATCTAAGCAGAAAGGTAGGAGCACCAGCCAGGCTGGGGAACAGGATCACTGCTGAACCCCTGGTAGGTCAATGACCAGACTGAGACAGGTCCCCCTCTCTAAAGGGACCAAGGTACCAGGCATGTGTCTGAGTTAACAATTTAGCTCAGAAAAATAAGAAAAGGCTATCAGCCTGTATAACACTTTATAACACAAACTTAGGAAAAGGCATCCATCTACACAGAGGTAAGCCTGTGGGCACAGCGCTTGGCAAGTGAACAGCATCTTTGTATTATTTGTAAAAAGATGCCACTCCAGGTGAACACAGACTTGCGCAGGGCACAGCCTCGTGTGTGGAACACGGGCAAGATTCTAGCCTCCTCCTTTTTCATCAGACAGTAAACAACCCGATCCACCAAAACCAGCAGACCTAGAAAGTACAGTGGCACAACAGTGAGAGAAGATTTATTCTGGAAAGGTCTAGAATCTGGGGCAAGGGAAGGGTTTTTCTTCTCTCCTCTGAGGTATGACCAAGTCTCCTTCTTATACCCTACGGGACATAAAAAGTAGAATCAAGCAGAGGGTGCATTCGAAGCTGATCAACAGACATTTTTCCTCCCAGAAAGGGTATGTCAATATGAATTCAAGCTGAGAAATCTGAGGAACTCCAAAATAAATGCTTTGGCAAAAACGTATATACCGTGACTTTCTCTTCATTGTCGAGTTATGTTCCTGCTTTGTTTTTTTCCAGGCCCTCCTAGCAGAGTTTTCATTATCTATGACCAAGGAGATGATAAGTTGGACAGATGCACCATTCAGAGGCCAAGTCTCACGCAGCAATTTTTTCTGGAAGTAACATCTGGCTCTACAGCTCTGTTCCCCTTGGAGACTCAGCGGCTCTGGACGTGGCTGGCTGCTTGGCTTGCTTCCCGGCTGTGGAGTTGCATCTCGAGTTGCTTCTGGCATAAGCTGTCTCTGGACATCTGACTTTTTCCTTCCACTGCCTCCCCCTCTCCTTTTACGTGAGGCCAACCCTAAAGGAGTTGGGGCGAGGCCTCAGTAGCCACTGGACGTGAGACCTGGCTGTGTGGGAACTGGCCTTCCATACCCATGTTATCACTTAGGAGAGGTTAATTCCTTCCATCAGGCTAGACCTGAGGCGGGTGGGAGAGAATAAGTCTCCGTTCACAGGTGAGATGAAGTGAAAAATCCTTTCGGAGAGTAGGGACTTTAGTGTCAGTGAAGCCTGAAGATAAAGAATGAAAAAGAGGCATACATATTTAGGAGAGAAAGGAGAGCAACAGTCCCCAAGGGTCCCAGAAACACCTTTAAATTGGAAGAATTCCAGTATCATAATTTGTTTTAAGTAATGTTTTCATTTTCCAAATGAAACATACTCATTAAAGAAACTACAGAAAAGAAAAGAGAAAATAATAATACCTAGAGAGAACAGTATTTCTTCCATCCAAACTCAGCCTGTGTGGAGCATTTCCGTCTTGCCCTTCTTTTCCCTGTATATAAAATGGGGGGGGGGGGTTGAGTTCCTTTCTAGATATAACCATACATGATATAAGTGTGTATAGATCATATGAGAGGGGAAAGGAGAGGGAGAGAGAGAGGGAAACATCAACATGGGAGCGGAACACAGATCAGCCACCTCCTAAACTCCCCCCACTGGATCGAACCCAAAACCTGGGCATGTACCCTGACTGAGAAATGAACCAGCCACCTTTCAGCGCACATGACTACACCCAACCAAGTAAACCCCACTGGCCAGGGCATATTCATGGGTTACAAATTTTACAAGTTTTATCATGTTAATGCTTCTTTTTTTAATTTTATTTTTCAATTATAGGTGACATCCAATACTATTTTAGATTAGTTTTAGGTGTACAGCATAGTGGTTAGACACTTATACACTTCTTTACAGTTTTTAAAGGCTCCACCATTGAGTAGTTTTATCAATTTTCTAAATCATTGTAACATAATTTAGATTCAGTGGACACTTAAGAGACATTTTCATAGAGGAAACAGAATCGGTGAAAAAGGATTGGATTTAGGCAAAGAGAAGGAAGGAAAAGTTGATGCAAACTGCAAGGTATGCACAGCCTGGGAAACAGCAGGGTGACATCAATAGCAGAGATCCTGAAGCTATTAGGGGCCTTAGAGGTTGTCTAGCACCCAACTACTCAATGTGCAGTCCACAAACCACAAGCATCAGCATCGGCTGGGAGCTTCTCAGAAATGCAGAATCTGCATTTTCAAAAGACCTCTGGGTTGTTCACATGCACATTAAAGACTGAGAACCCCTGGTTTAGAACAATCCCTTCCCCTAACCAGAACAGTGAAGTCTTGCCACAGACACTCAGTGATAAAGTGGTGGGCCTGGTCTTCTTTGTACAACAAAATGTATCTGATTCAACTAAAATAATAATGGATAATATTTTCAATGATTATGTGTCAGAAATTATTCTAATTGCTTTATATCTAATTCTTACAACAACCCTATCAAAGTCCCTCTTTCACAGATCAGAAATAAGATTTGAATAACGTGCCCCAGGTCACACAGTAATTGGCTGAACCCTTGCCTCAATAACTGTGTTCCTAACCACTGAACTGGGTGGATAGATGGACAAATGGATGGTCGGATGGATGCAGCCTTTTGCTGTATGTTAGCCCAACTTATCTGACAAGTAGCACATTTAAGTATGTTAGGAACATACTTCAGTATTCCCTGTTTATTAGATTTTCTATTCTTTCTTATTTACCCACTGGTTTCTTCTCCCAATTCACTCATTCACTCCAGTCTTTATTATTCTTTATTTTCTATTTCAGCTCTGCTCAGGGAATTATGATGATCAAAAAATTCTCTTCCCTCATAGAGTTTGCAATCTAGAGGGAAAGATGAGATTAAATAAGTAATACATAAACATATATTTACCTTCAGGCAGTGCTCTGAAGGAAAATCACAGAGCTGAAAAAATGGGGTCGTGACCGCATCTTGGAGTCAACCTTCTTTTGCTCTACCCCCTCCCTGCCATTTCACATATACTTTATCTTCTTCATCACTATCTCTCCATTCAAACATCAAACTCATTTTGCTAACATCTTACATTCTTCCAAATCACATACCTTCCTAACGCCCTCCCCCCACTAAATTTGGCATCCGTACTTCTTTCCTACTTCAGCTATAATTAATTACCACCATCTTGGTAGCTTAAAACAAAGCAAATGTATTGTCTCAAAGTTCTGGAGGTAAGAAGCCCAAATTAGATCTTCCTGGCTAAAATCACGAAGTCGGCAGGTCTGCGTTCCTTCGGGAGGCTCTTGGGGAGACTCAGTTACTTGCCTTCTCTAGAGGCTGCCTCTCCAGCCAGCAATGGCATGGCTCTGACCTCCACTTCTGTTGTTGTCTCCGTCTCTGAATCCCATTCTCCTGTTTTCCTCTTTCACTCATAAAGCCCTTTGTGATTACACTGGGCCCACCCAGATAACCCAGGGTCACATCCCTATTTCAAAATCCATACCTTAATCACATCTGCAAAGTCCCTTTTACCACGTGTAGTAACATACTCGCAGGTTCAGGAGATTAGGATGTGGGCGTCTTTGGGGCCATTATTCTTCCTTCCACGGCAGACTCATTCAATTTGCCTTGCCCTGTTCCTAGACTCTGGCTCCATGCATTCCCTTCATCCTATTAGCCACTATCCACTATCTCCTTCTCATTTTTTCCCCTCATAATACACCATGTAATGATTCCAGTAAAACCCAGTCAACAGGAAGAAGGAAGCATGATGGTCAACCTGAGCCATGACTTTTCCACTGGAGCATAACCTTTCTTCTTTTTTTCAAACAATGCTTTTGTCTTGGATTGAATTTTCTAAAATCCAAAACAGCACATTTCCCGGTTCAGAATGTGCCTACAAAACAATAGAAAGACCATCATTTTTTCCAGGTAATTTTTATACAGGAAAAAGTTACACTACAACAGTTCATTATATTGGTGCAGACACTGGGAAGATTAATGAATATATATCAAAAGGAACTTAAGCTCCAAAAATCTATCCTAAAAATAATTAGGGATGAGCACAAAGATGTGTACTTGTTTATAATGATGAGTAGAAAACAATCTAGTTATTCAAGACTCAGGATTGAATTATTATATTTGTGTAGCAGTTCACTGTGTAACCTTTAAAGTAATATATACTAGCATAGTATATACAGTACTAAGTGACATGGAAATAGAGTAGTATACCCATTTTCAGAACACTACAACATGGTTGGTTAATATACATGATTATGTCCAGAATTATGTAATAAGATAGCCACAGGGCTTCATTTTTATTATTCCTGTGGCTTTATCTGTGGCTTTCTAATTGTTCCACTACAACATAGATTACTATGCAATAAAAAGGCAGAGTTGACCTAGCAGGTTGGCTCAGTGGATAGAGTGTCGGCCTGTGGACTCAAGGGTCCCAAGTTCAATTCCGGTCAAAGGCATGTACCTTGGTTGCAGGCACATACCCAGTAGGAGTGTGCAGGAAGCAGCTGATTGATGTTTCTCTCTCATCGCTGTTTCTAAGTATCCCTCTCCCTTCCTCTCTGTAAAAAATCAATAAAATATTTTTAAAAAAGAGAGTTATTACAAGCAGGGTTTACTGATAAAACATACAGATATTTAATAATATATCTGCATTATGACATTAAATATAATAGTATATTTAATATAATATATCACTGAATATAATACAATGACTGAATATAAGATATTTATTTTGTTTTTACTTTTTTCCAGAAAGTTCTTCAAGGCACCCTGTGTTCACTCCTCATCATTTATCCTATATACAAGAATAATTTTAATTTAATCTGGGTTTTTAGTTGTCTTTGTTACCATAGGAGCAAATATCTTTCCTATTCTTCTATATCATAACCAGAAGGAGAAGGTTTTTCTAGCCTGATTCTCATCTATACCCCTACAATGTAGAAACTCCAAAGGCAATTTATACAAAAAATCAAGGGCTACATCACTGTTCTTTGGTATATATGTCCAAATTTGGTTCAACCACACAGAACCTTCTAATATAATCAACAAATCTTAAACACTAGACAGTATACATAAGAGCCAACTGACAGCTGCTAGCAATGCTGTCACTGAAATCTACATGAGTTTTACTTTGCCTAAACTGATCAGCCACAGTGACAAAAAAGGGAGGAAATTTAAAAGTTAGATTTGATAATGCATGTAAAACTAAGGACAAAAAAAAGAACTACAGAATTGATGCACACCATATCGAAAGAGACTTAAAAATGTGGAACCAGTTGTTGAAAATCAGTAATTCAATACAACTGGGATGGTCCACCTTCAAGATTTGGGAATTTAGCTATACAATTTAGTAAAACCTTTTTAAAATGCCCCACTATGACATTAATTTGGTTTTTCCTGAGAGTCCTACAAGAGCCCATGAATGGACACATAGAGGCTGTATTTCCCATCAGATAAGAGACCATAGCAGAGAGGTACCAGGGCTCTTTTAAGCACCCCCTGATTTTCAAAATCACAAATTCTGACCATTCACTACCAACTAGCCTCCTGGCCTTTTTGTTAGCACCCACTACTACTAGACTTATTAGTTAGGAATTTTCTCACTTCTTCAGTATAAAATTACTTTACTTAAATAAACATCTATGAATATCTACCAAATGCTTAACACTCATTTGCCTCTAAGGATAAATGGGACATACTCACTACTCTTAAAAATTTCAGGAGTAACTTATCTCAGATTCCCATCTGAGGTCTCAGCTCTTCTCAATCTCCTCCTCTTCCATGCTCCCAACCCTAAATGATCCCCTTGCCCAGTATCCCCAATGAACTTTACTTCCCACTGTTGACTGCCTTCCAGATCCCAGACTCCTACTTGAAACAACTCTGGCCCCTCTACTTTGCTCTAGAGAGATTCTCTGCTTCTCACAGACTCTGCCTCTGAATTCAGAGGCATCCTAGCCCTAAGATCCAGGTATTTTTATTTAGGGAACATCTCCTGGTCATACCCCAGATGAAGTTATTCCCAACCTCGAGTGCCCTCTAAGACATATCAACTCATTAAGCCTCCTAGTTCCTTGAATATACCCCAAAATGTAACATTATGCCACAGGAAGCCAGTGGTGTGTATCACCCATTCAAAACCAGACATTCTTTTTCAGTCTCTTAATCTAATCTTCTGCACTTTCTCTCATGATCTTCCCTTAGGGCAGAATGGAAAAGGGAAGACCACAGATCCTATCTGTTATATGAATTTCAGACCTGAATCAGAGGATCTCTTGGGCTATAATTTTCCTACAGTCCTAGGTTTTGAGAAGTAGAACTGCCTAGTATTTGTTAGAAATTGTTTAGAAAGAGGGTCACAGCAGTAGCTCCATCCCGTATACCTGTTGCAGTCCGAGTTTTCCACTACTCTCATAAAGCTCTGGAGCCTCCCCTTAAATCTGCATTGGCTCTCTGACTTGATTCTATTATAAGGATGCAGAAGAAGTGAAGATGTGTGGCTCCAATGCCCGGCTTTCAGGGAACTTATAGTGTTCATGCTCCTAGACGTTCCCGGTTGGACTGCTTCCTTGAGAACACAGCGCTGTAAGAAACCCAAGCTAGTCAAGAAGCCAAAAGAAGAACATCAAGGCACCCCACTTGCAACTCCAGTGGAGCCCAGTCTTAAACCAATCCTGCCAGCTGAATGTAGCCACCTGAGTGACTCCAGGTAACAGGAGAATCACCCAGCCAACCCACAGAATCACGAAAAATAACTACATTTTTAGATCATTGTTATACAACAATAAAAACTGAGACAATATTTAAACCCAGTATTTCAAGAACCTGCGTTTAAATCCCACTTACTCTTCCACTTACTAGCTGTGTGACCTTAGGCAAGTTATCCATCCTCTCTGTGGAGCTAGATGTCCACCCCTTCTTTCATGGTAATACAATTTCCACTGGGTACACAACTGCCCGGCTAGACTACATTTCCCAGCCTCCCTTACACTTAGTGACCATGTGACTAAAGAAGGTGATCAGGATAAATGTGTGCCATTTCTTGGTCTGGACCTTAAAGTCATTGGAAATACAATTCCTCATGCTCTCTTCCCTTTATAAAGGACTGGAACATGGATGTGCCCCAAACCTACCCTCACCCAAGCAAATATAGA
Organism: Plecotus auritus; assembly: GCF_963455305.1. NCBI lineage: Eukaryota > Metazoa > Chordata > Mammalia > Chiroptera > Vespertilionidae > Plecotus > Plecotus auritus. Next base: position 35,441,784 of record NC_137770.1, on the reverse strand, counting down.
CAATATCCTAGGCAATAGTACAGAAACAAAAAGAAAAGAATATGGTGCCTTGAATCAGTATGTGGACCCAACCTGCCCACCAGCCTAGACTCACTAGACTACAACACGAGACAAATATGCTTCTGTATTCTCAAAGTCACATTGTTATTCAGTTTCTTTGTTATGGTATCTTAATCTTAATCTAACTAATATACCCTCTATGCCTTAGTTTTAAATAATGCTTGAGGTCAATTTGGAATTAATTTATATTCTTTTCATAAAGGGGAAATGATGGGAATATTATAAAATTATTATGGCCTTTCAATAATCCCCTACAGAAAAAGTATCTTGCTGCAGTTGAATACTATAAGACAGTCTAAAACAATGTTGTGCAAGGAAATTTCTTGTAACTTATTATAAGATACAATGTGTTCAAGGCTATGAAAAAAATATTTCGTGCAATTGTGACTTTAGTTGAAAAGGATTCTAAGAGCACTCAAAGCATCCAACCTACTGTTGGACTAGGATTAGTTGCTCAGATTAGCAATGTATATGTCTGAAGTTTCCAATTTTAATTCTTGACCGAATGAGGTGAGGTTCCTGTTTCAACTTGGATAGTCAATACTTTTAATTTCTTAAAAGTAAATAAGGCAATTGATTTTTAGCAAATTTGATATACTACTTAAGAGCATAGACATACTTTCTATTCTGTGGTTCATTCATTCCATTGCATTGGGGATCAATCATGAAAACAATATGATTAAATGGAACAAATTTTCCCTTATTGTTTTTGACCCAGTGGAGTTCATTTGAGGGTCAAATAACTGGAAACACAGGACTGGGAAGCCAATTTTTATGAAAGAGAATTAAGCACAAATGCTTTATTTAAATATTTATGTTTGAAAGGAATTCTCTCTGAAATTTCATTTAGAGCTGCCCTTATACAGCAAGAATTTTGGTAAACTTATTGCAAGCTTTGAACAGATGTGTAACAAGGCAAAATGTGTCCCAATGTTATCAAATGAAAAAACACGGAACTGTACTATTTCACACTAGTCTGCCAAAATTCATACTGGATGACTCATTGAAGTTTATAAAATAAGAATGGATAAAATATGCATAAAGCTTTACACAAATATGTTGTTTTCTCATGTTTTTAATGGTTGCTGCAGAATTTGTGTTAAAATTGATGCTAACAGGCCTGAGAGAATAACCATTTAATTCAAGAATAAAATGAAAATAAGCTCAGTTGTATATTTCTTCATATTTATATTAGTGGCCCAGTGCATGAAATTCGTGCACTGGGATGGGAGGGTGTCCCTCGGCCTGGCCTGCACCCTCTCCAATCTGGGACCCCTTGGGGGATGTCCAACTGCCGGTTTAAGCCCGATCCCTGTGGGGCCTAAACCAGCAGTCGGACATCCCTCTTGCAATCCGGGACTGCTGGCTCCTAACCACTCACCTACCTGCCTGCCTGATTGTCCCTAACCACTCTGCCTGCTGGCCTGCTTGCTCCCAACTGCCCCCCTTGCCAGCCTGATCACCCCCAACTGCCCCCCATGCCAGCCTGCTCGCCCCCAACTATCCCTGCCAGCCTGATCACCCCTAACCGCCTCTGCCTCGGCCCCGCCACCATGGCTTTGTCTGGAAGGACGTCCGGAAAGTCTCCCGGAAGGTCTCCCGGTCTAATTAGCATATTACCCTTTTATTAGTATAGATGAGTAGGTTCTTGATGTTTTTAAGGTCTGTTTGGCATTCTAAGATTGCTAAGTGTAAGGAATAAGAGACAAGGAAGCCTTGACCAGTGTGGCTTAGTTGATTGGGCGTCGACCCATGTACCAGAAAAGGTTGCTGGTTTGATTCCAGGTGACAGTACATGCCGGGTTGCAGGCTCCATCCCCGGTAGGGAGCGTGCAAGAGGCAGCTGATCGATGTTATGCTCTCACATTGATGTTTCTCTCTTCTCCCTTTCTCTCTCTCTAAAAATCAATAATATATTCTTTAAAAAAAGGGGGGGGGGAGATAAGGAAAAAAGCCAATACCCAATTTTAGGATATTAAGAATATTAAAATCCATGTAAAGGGGGAAAATAAGGCAATGGAAATGTATGTTAAATAATCTGGATGCATATTGAATAAAAATCAAGCAACCTCTCTTTAGAACTGGGTTGTGAGGGAAAGTAGGAGTGGTACAAAGACCAGATGCTCTCTTTTGCCTACAAACGGGCTGGAACCACATTGTGAAGATGATCTCAGACCACCACCCTTCCATTCAGCCCTCTGGTGTGATTGAGAGATCCAACTCAAGATTAGAAGCTGAACAAATTAACATTGGCCGCATGCCAGATGCCGTGAGCTAGCTGCTAGATTCCTAACACATCTTCCTCCTGGGGATGTGGCAATTAACAAACCAGATCTCAAGTTGTAGATATAGCTTTTAGGGGGCAAGTCTTACTTTAAAATTTAACTCTTTTAGATAATTTAATATTATAAAGGAAGAAATTATAACTTTACTAGAAGCCCGATGCACAAAGATTCATGCAAGAATAGGCCTTCCTTCCCCTGGCTGCCAGCACCGCCTTCACTCCTGCCTGGAGCCGCCTTCCACATCTTGCCTTGATGCATCAATTTGCATATCCCCTCCTTATTGGCTGTGGGCACCGCCATCTTTGTCATGGAGTTACGGTCAATTTGCATATTCCATCTTTATTAGATAGAATTATGAGGGAGATCTGGCAAATACCACTTTAACCAAGTGACCAAAGTTAACATCATCAATAGTCAGGTAAGCTGGCATCTTCACTTCCTGACATGATCCACTAAAGAACACACCTCACTTTTCCAATAGTCCCACCCAAAACACATAACCCGTATCCGACACTGAGGAAACATCACATAAACCTAAAGCGAGGAGCATTCCACAAAACATTGGTCTATATTCTTAAAAAGTTACATCTTGAAAGACAAAGGCTGAGAAACTGTCCAAATTAAAAGAGGTTTAAAAAGACATGATAAATAGATGAAAAGCAGGTTCTCAGGTTGGATCCTCTATTGAAGGGGAAATTGCTCTGAAGAAATTGTGGGTTTTAAGGTTATTTTTCAGTTACAGCTATTTAGAAAATTGAATATGGACTGCAAATTATCAAGATGTTATATTTCCTGAATTTGATAAATGAGCTCATCCTTAGGAAAGACACGCTTAAGTATTTAGAAGTAAGAATATATAATGTCTGCAACACAGGTTCAGGAAATGCTATCTATAATAATAAAAAGGTAATATGTTAATTAGACTGGACAGCCGAACAACCTTCTGGACATCATTCCGGACAAACCCAGGCGGCAGGGGCCAAGGCAGAGGAGGTTAGGGGCAATCAGTCAGGCAGGAAAGCAGTTAGGGGCAATCAGGCAAGCATGTGAGCAGTTAGGGGCATGAGCAGTTAGGGGCAATCAGGCAGGCAGGTGAGTGGTTAGGGGCAATCAGGCAGGCAGACGAGTGGTTAGGGGTGATCAGGCAGACATGTGAGCAGTTAGGGGTATGAGCAGTTAGGGATGATCAGGCAGGCAGGTGAGTGGTTATGAGCAATCAGGCAGGTAGGCGAGTGGTTAGGGGCAATGAGGCAGGCAGGCAGGCAGGCAAGCAGTTAGGAGCCAGTGGTTCCAGATTGCGAGAGGGTGCAGGCTGAGGGACCGCCCCCCCACCCCTGTGCATGAATTTTGTACACCAAGCCTCTAGTGTATATATAAGGAGACAAGGAATAATAAAACAAATGTGACAAAATGTTACTAATTGGTGAATCTGGATAAGGAATTTATAGGAGTTCTTTGTACTATTCTTGTAACTCTTCTTTAAATTTAATAAACTTTAAAATGCTTAATTATAACTCTTTTAAAATATGAGGTTATTAATACTTTAGAATATAAAATTAGAAATTATTATTTTCAATACCATATTGATTAATAATGTTGGTAAAGTCTATAACTTTAAAAAAATGATGTTTATGTCTTAGTAAAATAAGAATACAGATCATTAGAGCTATTCATTAAACATTTTAAGTAGTAATGCTCATGTTTGAAATGGATATTTTTCAGGTGCTTTTCTTTCATAGTTGTTTCATTGGAAAGTTCTGAGGAGTGAAACTATTTTGAGTGCACATTATTAAGCACCTAATATCCATATTATAATACTAGAGACCCGGTTCATGCACCGGTGGGGTCCCTTGGCCTGGTCTGCGCCCTCTTGCAATCCGGGACCCCTTGGATGATGTTAGAGCCCAGTGCACAGGTTAGGCCCGATCCCCACAGGCTAGGCCAAGGGACCCCACTGGTGCACATGCACCGGGCCTCTAGGATGTATATAAGATCTTTGGTTAATCTCTTCCCACCCTCTCCCCACCCCCTTCCCTCTGAGATTCATCAGTCTATTCCATGTTTCCATGCCTGTGCATTGAGCGTCTGCCCCCTGGTGGTCAGTGTTCATCATAGCTACCGGTCAAACGGTCCAGCGGTCAGTCAAACAGTCTTGAGGTTGAACGGTCGAACTGTCTAACAGTCCCTTAGGCTTTTATATATATAGATACGGTGCACTACAAATCCAAAGCTCCATGGCTTCTCTACAAATCCATTCCTTCAGCATATCACTGAGCCCCATTTTATAGCAAATACTGCACTACTTGTGGGCCAACTCAAAGCTCTAGTGTAGTTTCCAGTAAACTGCCAGTTCCCAGATGGATATCTCTAGCCCAGAACTCTCCTGAGCTGAATTCCACATGGCCCAAGACCTACTATATGTCTTCACTTGGGTGTCTCACAGGCATCACCCTGTACGTGTCAAACTCCCCTTCAACTCTGTGTGTCCTCCAGTCTTCTTCTGTTTCAATTAATACTGAATCCTTCTAGTTGATTCCAGGAGTCATCTCAGTATCATCCACCTTCCTCGCCACTCATAGCCAAACAGATATTAAGTCCTCTTGTTCCTATTTCTAATATATCTTTATCTACCTTTCTCATCTCCATCTAGGAGAGGCAAGTAAGTTTAGTGACTAAAGTCATGATTTATGGAACCAGATTACTTGGATTTCAATATCTATCTCATTGCCATGGGACCTTGGGTAAGTTACTTTGCCTCATTGTGCCTCAGTTTCCTTGCCTATAAAATTGGGACCAGCAATGGTATCTATTTCATAGGATTCTTATAGTAAGTACTCAATAACTGATAAATATTACTGTCTACCTTCCCATCACAGCAGTCCAAATAACCATCATCTCTCAAGTAGACAAACCAACCTTTGATCAATCTCCCTAATTCCACATTTGCACCTCTCCCCAATACAACAACTGGAGAATCTTTATTAAAAACACTAACAAAGGCCCTGGCCAGTGACTCAGTTGGTTGGAGCATTGTCCCACATATCAAAACATTGTGGGTTCTATTCCCAGTCAGATCACATACCTAAGTTGCTGGTTTGATCCCTAGTCAGGGTATGTATGAGAAGCAAGACATTAATGTTTCTCTCACATCAATGTTTCTCTCTCTCTCTCTCTCTCTCTCTCTCTCTCATCCTCTCTCTAAAATCAATAAAAACATATCCTTAGGTGAGGATTTAAAAAAAAAAAAAACACTAACAAAAGCTTGTCATTCCTGCCCAGCCAGGTGTAGCTCAGCAGGTGAGCATCAACCCAGGAACCAAGAGGTCACTGGTTCAATTCCCAGTCAGGGCATATGCCCAGGTTGTGGGCCCGATCCCCAGTTGGGGGTGTGCAGGAGGCAGCCAATCAATGATTCTCTCTCATCACTGATGTTTCTATCTCTCCCTCTCCCTTCCTCTCTGAAATCAATAAAAATATATATTTTTTTAAAAAAAGCTTGTCATTCCCTATGTTCCAGTGGCTTCCCGTGGCCCTTAAATACAATCCAAACATTTTTGTTCAAAGGCTATATGCATGACCTAGCCTAGCCTAGAGTTTCCCCAACTTTTGACACCTGAAGACCTCATGACGGGCAGTCAGTTGACACAGTGTTATGAATTTTAGGTTAAGAAAAGAAACAAAGCCCAGCCAGTGTGGCTCAGTGGTTGAGCTTCAACTTATGAACAAGGAGGTCACAGTTCGATTCCCGATCAGGGCACATGCCTGGGTTGCAGGCTCGATCCCCAGTGGGGGGCATGCAGGAGGCAGCTGATCAATGATTCTCTCTCATCATTGATGTTTCTCTCTCTCTCTCCCTCTCCCTTCCTTTCTGAAATCAATAAAAAATATATTTTTTTAAAAAGGAAAAGAAACAAAGGCTTATCCCAATATTATATATTAAATTCATAATTTAAAAATAAAAACAATAATGGTTATGTATAACTGAGAAGTAGAATATTGTTCACAATTTTTCACCAAGGCACCCAATTCCATGTCAACTTAGATCAGTTTCCATCCACATATAGATGGTTTATTTTATGATATTTTCTTTCCAATAAACTTTAAAATCCTAAACCACAATGTGGATATCAGGAATGGCCATCTAGAATGGATCTTTCAGAGACCCCATAACTGAATTAAGGAGACGATCCAAAACTTATGGCATGATTTTTCACTAAAGATCGCTTTCAAAGCTCTGTCAGATGTTAAGTCAAGGAACATATCACACATAAGGCTGAAAGAAAGTTTAGAAATTTGAACCAATTCCCAGTCCACTCTTACAGCATCCAATTCTGACAGCATTTCTTCAGTTTCTCCTACAGCACTTAGATATGATTTTCAAAATACCCCAATAGCACATAATCTTTTTTCTCTTGCTGAAACGAGTGAAGAACATCATCATGGACTGAGGGAAAAATTAAACTCATAACAATGAAGCCTTTTTTGCTGAAGATCATTCTCTTTATAACAAATCCCATTATTTTATCCTTAACATTAAAAATCTTGATATGCCAGCTTTCAAGTAATGGATCAGGCTATTTGAGATTCTGATATCACTAAAATATACCACTTGAGCAAGCCACTTGAAAATGTTTCAATGATACAAAACTGTCATTATTAGATCATCATAAAGAAATATCTTCCATCTCTTCCCTCATTGCAAAATCTTGTGAACACCTTTCCTCTCATCCACAATTTTCTCCCTATCTCCAACATCAATTTTTTTCCTTTTATTAAGACATTAGAGGCCTGATGCATGAATATTCATGCAAGAATGGGCCTTCCTTCCCGTGGCTGCCGGCACTGCCTTCTCTCCAGCCGGAGCCACCTTTCTACCTTCCCACCTTCCCACACTGCCCAGAGGCCCGGAGCAGCTGGGGCAGTGCGGAATGCCTGCGTCCCACCCTGCCCCCAGCTGCTCAGTGCCTGCATATGCAAATTAAACCACCATCTTTGTTGGGTTAATTTGCATACTCACTCCTGATCGGCTGGTGGGCATCGCGAAGGTGCATCAATTTGCATCTTACTCTTTTATTAGTGTAGATTCCCATCAGCCCAAAACTGTGCTCTTATTCTGGACTTTTAAAGAAAGTATCTCCAATTTTTCTGATTCCCCTCTTAAACCTCTCCAGTCAGGTTTCCGTACCCACGCACTCCATCAAAACCACTCCTGTCAAGATCACCAATTACCTTCATATTATAGTTACTTGTCAATCCTCCTCCCGCTTGATCAGCAGCACTTGGCACTGTTGGTCACTACCTCCTCTAGGAAACACCTTCCCTACTTGGCCTCCTGGACACCACACTCTCTGGGGTTCCTCCTGGAGGCACTCTCCCTGCTCTTCCTCGATCTCCTTTGCTCCTCTTACCTGAAGAGGTTTCTCCTTTCTTCAGGGAAGCAGATCTACATCTCCAGGCCAGCTCTCTTCTGAAATCCAGGCCCATATATGTCCCTGTTTGTCTAATAGACACACCATCCCCAAAACTGAAGTCTTGGTCTTTCCTACCCCAAAATCTCTACTCACAGCCTCAGTTAATGGAAGTTCCATCTTTCTAGTTGCTCAGGGGAAAATAGTCTTTCAGATTTATCCATGACTCCTCTTACTCTCTCATAACCTACATCCTATCCTTTAGACCATTGGTATACCCAGAGTATGACCTCTTCTCTCCACTTCCTCTCTGGTCCAAGCCACCACCATATTTCACTTGGATTATTACAGCTGAGCTCCTTGCTTTCATCCTCCCCTCACTCCCAGTTTACAATCTTCACAGAAGCCAGAGTGATCCTTTTAAAATACACCCAATCATATCATATCATATCACTCCTCTGCTCATATCAACCCTTCAGTGGCTCCCCATCACTCTTGGCCAAAGTCCATACCTAAAAGGATCCTCAGTCTGGCACTGTGCTTCCCGCCCCCTCCCCTTCCCTTCCCCCCATCACTTTATCCCTCGCTCACTCTGTTTGAGGCACACTGGAGCTCAAATATTTTAGGGATACTCTCACATTAGGGCTTTTTAAACTAGCTAGTCCCTCTGTCTAACACTCTTCCCCCACATATCAGACATCTAGAGTCTCTGAGAACCCAGCCCTCTTCTCTAGCCAATTATCCTTATCTCGCTACAGTCTTCTTATTTTCTTATAGCACTATGAAGATAATTTACATATTACTCTGTACATTATTTATTATTTACTTTCTCCCACTAGAATGTAAGTTCCATGGGAAAATAATTTTTAAATCTGATTTGTTCACCACAATATTCACAGTACTTGGTAAGTACTCAAGGAACATCTGTTGTAGAAACTAATAAATCCATGGTAAACTCTACTTTCAGCCATTTCCCCAAACGTATACACTACATTTAAAATCATAAAAACAAGTGGTTATTAACAATGACTATAAAAAGGCTTAAAGAGCAAGTGTGATATGGCCTTCAGAGTCAGACTTAGACTTGAACACCTGCTTCATCACTTAACCTACCACCTCTGTGACTCAGGCCTGAGACTGTTCCCATTTACGAACAATGGAAATCGTGACACCTGCCACCCTGATTATTGAAAGGATTGAATGGAATAAGTGTGCAAACTTTCTTAGCACAGTGTCTAACATATAATAGCTGTTCATTAAATGTTAGGAGATCCATCTGCCTTTTCTCCTTCCTCCTTGATTATAATAGGAAGAGTTACTTTCTGTAGCTGGTGAAGGTTGAGCAGAGTTAGAAAAGGATTTTACTTTATATGCTGATGAGTCTGCAACAGATGCCTGGAGCACAGCTTTGAGAAGTTCTGGTGGCCGTGTCCAGATCCAGGTAGAACGTGTGCCGTGATGACATTTACCCTGGTAATGGAGGGGAGAATGGTGGCATCTGAACATCCTGGATTTAATGGCTTGCCCTCCTGCCTCACAGAAGAACCTCTGCTTCTCAAAATGCTCATTTGATCTTTCTAACATAACTGTGAGCGGAGCTATATTACATCAGCATCCATTCCAGCTTTCTGAGGTTCAGGAATGAGTGTCCCTGCTGGCAATGACTCAGTCCCCCTGAGGAGGGCGGTTCCTGTCCAGGCTAGTCCTAGGACAGTATGTTAAGTTTTAACAGTGACCAACAGATCCTGAGATTTGGGCCCAGTGGGAGATTCAGGAATGAACTCCTACAACTAGCAGCCCCTCCTGCCTCACATCATTCCCACCACCAGTAGAGGCCTGACACTGGAATGGGAGTGACGCATGATGACTGGCTGGGCATCCGGAATCCTAGGAAACACAGCACATTCCTAAGATTAGAGTTAAAGCAGTCTCCTAGGCAGAGGCTAATCCAGAACCAGCAATCTGATCCTATTGCATTATTTCCCTGCGTAGCTTCGAATTTCAAATACAAAAGAAAGAAAAATAGAGGAGGAAGTCTGAGCTCTTTTTTTTTTTTTTAAGTCACACCAAAACTGGAGCAATCAGAGGAGTCAGAATTATATACAAACATGTTCTGTTGGCATTTGGCAAAATTCATGTGACGCCAAAGCTCAGAGGACAAGAGGGAGCCAAGGAATTAAGGCCTCTTAGAAAAAGCAGGAAATGCCGCCCAACAAGACTTCACCATGTGCTGGTAAGTTTGTGTAAACTTGGTGCTTGAGGTAAACCACATAATTAATGGCTATGAAACCACTCCCCAATCATTTCAGATGGCCAGGATCCTGAAGGACGGGCATCTGGTAAAGAACATTTTAGCAAACGGTCTTCATAGCACTTCTAAATTCATACCTAGAAATCTCTGGAATTAAAGTACATTCTTGACCATTCTACCGGGGCAAGAAATCACAATTCTTTAAACTCGTGAACCTGTAAGGACAATGATGAGTTATCTTTTTTTTTTTAATTCTGTTACTCTGCTTCAGGTATATCTTTTAATATTTAAAAAGATTTATTCTTACATGGACAAATTGGTCTATATAATAATATGCAGATTATTAAATTTTTAACTTTTCTGCCATTTTTACATGAATGTCTCAAACATTTTTCCCTGTACAAATTCAATGGGGTGGGGGTGGGGGGGAGATCCAGTAAGAATGATGAAACAAGTTTGAGAAATATAGCCAACAGCCTTGGCCCATGTTTGCATACGATCCAATCTGGCAGATGTACCAAACCTCTGAGTCAGAGGTAAAAGACCCATAATTGGTTGTGTCAAGTCTCCTAATTGTCTCTTAAGTTGCAGTTCACATAGCAATGGACACGAACTTAAATATCTGTGTCTGATGGCGCAAGGTTTAGGTTATATATGGATGTAGCAAAATGTTACCCGATCCAACTTCTCAATTTTTTTCCAGACCAAGTGTTTAGTGGGTTGGGGCCTATTTGTAACGGAGGAATTCAGGCTGGGCAGCCAGTTTGAGCACATGGTATATGAACAGTGTACTTACCCCAGGCCACATTCACTGCCTGGTCTCAGGGACAAGGTCAAAGGCAGAACTCCTCAATGGTCTGCCAAACACGTATCATCACATTGTGCTCAAAGTGGTCTTGTTCATCTTCAGGATGGAGTTCTCAACACTGTCAGTCACTCCTTCACTTGCACAGATTTATCAGGCTGCCACTTCCACACTAGAGCCCATTTTCTAGAAGAAAAATATAAGTTTTCAAATTGCAATTTCATTACACCATATTCCAGATGTTTCAGGTAGACTGGATGAAAATACAAGTATATAGATCACATGCAGTAATGGGAGCTTTCAAATGCTTCAGAATGGCACAAAGCATAAACAATTCAACTTTTACACTGCTGACTCCACCTCAACTAAGTGATCTCTGGTTTTCTAAACCACCTGTGACCCCTGGACAAGAGTCCCACAAATGCTCTCTGGTTTGCAGTCCGAATGGAGCCATCCTGGACCTGGGTGCTGCCAGCCCGGCAACTGAGAGAGAGGTGGTCCCAGTTTGAAGCCCTGAGACGGGGTCAGGTTGGGTTATCAGCCTGTGTAGGACCTTTTAACACGAGCTTAGGAAAAGGCAGTCGTCTACACACAGGTAAACCCATAGGCACAGCACTTGACAAGTAGACAACCGAGTGTGGCCTCCAGAAGGAAGCCTTAAAAGCCAATGCCACATCCCACATTGATTTCTTCCTCTGCCATGGAGATGATCGTCCATGTTCTCCGTGTGGCTGCTCCATCAGCCTAGATCCCAGAATGAAGGTGACAAAAAGACACACTACAGATGCGTAAGCAAGAAACATGCCTGTTATTCTATACTAGTGGCCCGGTGCACAGAATTCGTGCACATTAAAAGGGGATTAATTAGAGGAAATAATTTAATATTGCTATTTGCCCTTTCTCTATAATAGAAGTGTCAGAGATGAAAGAAAATTAGTAAAATGTATATGAAAACCTTCCTCCTGTCAGAGTCTGGGGCTCACCATGGGGCCCAGAGTCAATGCACCTCAAAATCACATGAGACCCAGACCCGGCTGCTCCCCCCGCCCATTGGGCTAGATCCAGACAGCCAGTCCCACCCTTGTCAAGCCCTGCCGGGCAGGGGGCATAGCCTCAGGTCCCCTGGCCCGGTGCCAGGATGGGGGTGTGTGGCCTGAGGTCCCCCAGCCCAGACCGGGGCAGAGGGCATGCCTTGAAGTCCTCCATCAAGCCCCACCAGGTGGGGAACACGGCCTGAGATCCCTTTTCAAGCCCCACTGGATGGGGGGCATGGCCTGAGTTCCCCCGTCAAGCCCCACTGGCAGGAGGGCACAGTCTCAGGTCCCCCATCAAGCCCTGCTGGGCGGGGGGTGGGGGTGCAGCCTGAGGTCCCCTGTCAAGCCCCACCTGGTGGGGGGCACAGCCTGAGGTCCCCCTGCCTGGCACTGGGGCAGGGGGAGCAGCCTGAGGTCCCCTAGCCCAGCACCAGATGGGAAGAGCACCTTGAAGTCCCCGTCAAGCCCAATGGGGGTGGGAGAGGGTGTAGCCTCAGGTCCCCTGGCCTGGCACTGGGGCGGGGGGTGTGGCCTGAGGTCCCCCAGCCTGATGCCAGGGTGGGGGGCATGGCCTGAGGTCCCCTGTCAAGCCCCACAGGGGCGGGGGAGGGCGTAGCCTCAGGTCCCTGCTGATTGCTTGTTAAGGCTCCTTACGGGAACTTGGCCTCAGCTGTGGGTGCAGCCATCTTTGTGATGGAGTGATGGTCAATTAGCATATTCCCTCTTTATTAGATAGGATCATTGAGCATTGGGAGCTGTTTATCATGGCAATATAACCTAGTAAATATACCATAACCTGACTAAAACACCAGGCCTTTATAGGAAAGATTTTGGGACATCATGCACTATGGCAAATGTAACTGTAGAAGAAATCTGGGCTGTATCTATTACACAGTAGTATATACACTGAGTTGCCAGATTATTATGATCTCTGAACGCATAATAATCTGGCCACTCCCTGCGGACTGAAAGGTCCCGGGTTCGATTCCGGTCAAGGGCATGTACCTTGGTTGCGGGCACATCCTCAGTGGGAGGTGTGCAGGGGGCAGCTGATCGATGTTTCTCTCTCATCGATGTTTCTAGCTCTCTATCCCTCTCCCTTCCTCTCTGTGAAATATCAATAAAATATAAAAAAATAATAATAATAATAATCTGGCCACTCAGTGTATATCCTATATAATAAAAGGGTAATATGCAAATTGTCCCCTCGACCAGGAGTTCGACCAGCAGGCAGGCCAGCCAACTGCCCATGTCCCCTCCCTCTGGCCAGGCTGGCCAGACCCCACCCATGCATGAATTCATGCACTGGGCCTCTAATATATATACTGAGTGGCCAGATTATTATGCATTCAGAGATCATAATAATCTGTCCACTCAGTGTATATGTGGATATACAGAGACTTCTTTCCCACTCTCATACACACACACACACACACACACACACACGCACACACACAGAGAAAGAAACCTCCTCAAATCAATTAGATATTCTGAATACTTAAAAATCAGTGCTCAAAAATCTCAAAGAAACACAGTTACTCCATCAAAAAAGGACTTGACTCATTTGTCAAAATCATTTGCCGAGTTCCACTTCTTTTCTAAGACCAAGTACATTAATCAAACGCAGAGCTTCAAAGGGGCTTCATTCTGAGTGATCCAACAGACAAATAAATTAGCTGCCAATGGTTCCTTTGTAATTGAAGGGAACCAGGCTGACCCAAGGGGATGGGGCTAAATCAAAAAGGGAACCCTCCGAGTAAAAGCAGCATTTGGGGGCCTAACCCAAATCAGTACAGCCATCCCACACACTCATTTCCAAGAGTAAGGGTGAGCATGTGTGTTTCTTCACTAATAAGAAGATGCAAATGTCCCACATCTGATTGATTTCTTATGTGCTACGTCCATAAAAATGCTTGTGTCTGGAATACACATTTGTTTGAACGTTGTGCTCAACTGTGGCAACTTATAATCCTGAACAGGCGTTACACCTATGGTCCACCTTTCCCTTTGAAACACTGTAACTAACCCCGGACGGGTTTTTTTCTCTTTATTGCAGGAAGGAATTGCTTAAGATTTCTCATTTAAGTATGTGAAGAACTGTCCATTTTTAATTTACAGAGCTTTCAACTGGTGACTCAGAGAGGGATGATGTCATATGTTATCCTAGAACGGCTGGTGTGGTTCTCTCTGCTCACTTAAGCCATTCCCCTGTTTCTGTGGCAGACAGTACTCCCCAGTTTCCATCCTTTCATCAGCCTCTTCCCAGCCAGCCACAGGCAAACAGCCTCCCCAGCAGTGGACGAACAGGAAGTCTGACAGCTTGAGTCTGCAGTGGGACCCCTAGTGTTTTCCCACTCCAGGTCCTGGCAGCGTTCCCCAGAAGTACAAACACACGCACACAGAGCTCCCATTGTTGCAGCCTTCCCCAGCCCACGGATCCTAATATGGAATGCAGCAGGAAACCCATGATTTCCTGACACTCGGCAGGCTGGAGGAAGCAAGGGGGAAACTCCATTAAAAAGCCCAGCTCTCCTCCATGTTAGCTGTGAAGTGGAAAATGGGGAAGATTCAGCAAAATCCCGTGTCTGCAGCCAGGCTGGAGACAGGGAGAGCAGAGTGAAACCCGCAGGCTGCTGAAATTTCCAGACTGCCAGGAAGCCCCTAGTACTCAGTGAAAATGAGGGTTTCTGGACTCAAACTGCTAGGGAAAAGGGATCAGTAATTCTCCCAAGTGTGTGTTACCTTTCTTTACCAGTATGGTAAGCCAGAGGGCATATGCCAGCTGCCTCCAACAAGTCTGTAGGATCCCAACTGCCCAAAGTAAAGCAAAGTGATCTCAAGCCTGGTGCTTGAGATCACTTCCCGCAGCTTCATGGGCTTTGGGAGAAGCGGGAGAAGCCACAGCAGCAGCTCAGGCACAGCAGCTGGAGCCGCGAGAATGAACTGCAAGGAGAGTGACAGCAGCTGCGGCTGCGGGGGCAGCGAGGAGAAGAAGATGCTGAAATGTGTGGTGGTGGGGGACGGTGCTGTGGGGAAAACCTGCCTGCTGATGAGCTACGCCAACGACGCCTTCCCAGAGGAGTACGTGCCCACCGTGTTTGACCACTATGCAGGTAAGAGAAGGTGGGAGACTGGTCCCTGCCTGCGGGGTGAGTGAGGTGGGAGGCGACACCCCGACATCCCAGGAGCCTGGCTGGTTTCTAATGTCAGTATTGGGTGCGGGCCTGGCAATACCCAGGTAACTTAGCATAACATACAATCAAGGACTTTGCTGGAATTATTAGGAGAACAATTGGTACATCGATTTGTATTGTAACACTCCCCCCTCCTCCTTAAATCAAATGAATAATACAGGGGAAATTCCCTGAAATGTGCCTGAGATTCATCAACTTTTTTTATTGTGAATATTTTAAAATGTAGTGTAATTGCAGCACAATTTTTTTTTAAAAAAATTACCACTAACCACACAACTGGTGAAAGAAGTGTTCTTACCACTTTTCCTATATTCACCACAGGCCATTCAGAAATGAAAATGTTGAGGATAATAAGCATCAGAATTTTCATGCTGATATAACAATTGGTGCTGTACTACTGTACTTTGATTTTCCTGGGGTTATGGGTGGGGGGAAAGTAATAAAGGGGTTTAAATATCTATTACGCAATCTGTATCTTGAAGAAAAAGAAATATTTTAATTGATAGGTTTTAAAAAATAAAGAAAAAAATAAAATCTAAAACTTTTTAAAGTATGTCCCAAAAGGACAAGTTTGGGGATAAAATAATTTAAAGCATGATAGTTAACATACTTTAGTCACAACTTAATTCTTCCAGGTATGTGTATTTTTAAGCGTTCTAAAGTTCGTAGTGTGACTGCTTATCAATGTGATATCTTATCTAAATGTTTCCACTTTACTCTTTTTCTCTTAATTTCCAAAACAAATCTTATTTAATTTCTTAAAAGCAAGTTCATGAAATTCTTCAGAACTTCACAATAGCCTTGATTTTATAACGTTTTAAAACAGTGATCAGTTTGGTGCGTTATCAGAGATTTGGGATGTGGTAAGAGGAGACTTTCCTTCCCCTGGCTTTGGTCAGACTCCCCAGAGGGGAAGCGGCCCACAGGAACCCTGTGTGAGTGTTGGCTTTGTTATGTGGCCATTTGGAAGCCTCTTTCTGCAGGAAGTAGCTTCTTTCCAGAGCTAAACAATCACCTAAGTCTCCCGCCCCTCCTCAGCTTACATGGCTTATGGCAATATTACAGAGCAGACAGGGACAGAGCCGCAGTGTCCATTTCCCAGCTGGTTTTCCTGTGTTTGTAGAAATTAAGAGAACAATTGGTACAAATTTGAATGGTGGCTCCCTTAAGCTTTTCTGAAAATACTAGAGGCCCGGTGCATAAAATTCATGTACTCGGGGGGGTAGGGGGTCCCTCAGCCCAGCCTGCGTCCTCTCGCAGTCCTGGAGCCCTTGAGGGATGTCTGACTGCCAGTGTGCTCACCAGCCGTGAGCCCAGCTTCTGGTTGAGCAGCACTCCCCCTGTGGGAGCACACTGACCACCAGGGGGCAGCTCCTGCATTGAGTGTCTGCCCCCTGGTGGTCAATGCACGTCATAGCGAGTGGTCGTTCTGCCGTTCAGTTGATTTGCATATTAGCCTTTTATTATATAGGATAATGACTATGCCCAGGGAAGAATATTTTAATGAGAATAAGATAAAGAGAAGAACAGGTAGGCTTTCACCTTGAGGGGAAAGAACAAATTATGAAACTATGGGGTCTGTGACTTAAAGTTACTAGGATTGTTGTAAGGTTACTTATTCCACACCCTCTTTCTGCCAGAAAAGGAAAACTGGCTGGTACCTAATTTTAAAACTGTTTCGATCAAAGGTGGAACTCAAAATCTCCTAAAGGAAGAGGTTTCAAGTGTTTTTGAAACATATGTATCCCATCCCCATCCTTGAGTGAAGCAATTACAGTGTAGTCTCAGAAAGAAGAGAATAAGACCATCTTTACAGATAAAGTCAGCCAATAAAAAACGAACAAAATCAAAAACATTAGAGATCAAAGGTTGAACCACCACTAAATTCCACTAGAGTCAAATTATTTTATTTTATATTTCAACTAGAGGCCTGGTGCACAAAATTTGTGCATGGGGGGGGGGTTGTCCCTCAGCCCAGCCTGCACCCTCTCCAATCTGGGACCCCTTGGGGGATGTCCAACTTCCAGTTTAGGCCCAATTCCCTTACAATCCGGGACTGCTGGCTCCTAACTGCTCGCCTGCCTGCCTGCCTGATTGCCCCTAACTGCTTCTGTCTGCCAGCCTGATCACCTGCTAACTGCTCACCTGCCAGCCTGATTGATGCCTAACTGCTCCCCTACCGGCCTGATAGCCCCCAACTGCCCTCCCCTGCTGGCCCAATTGCTCCCAACTGCCCTCCCCTTCCAACATGATCGCCCCCAACTGCCCTCCCCTGCCAGCCTGATCGCCCCCAACTGCCCTCCCCTGCTGGCCTGATCTCGCCCCCAACTGCCCTCCCCTGCCAGCCTGGTCACCCCCAACTGCCCTCCCCTGCTGGTCTGATCTCACCCCCAACTGCCCTCCCCTGCTGGCCTGGTCCCCCCAACTGCCCTCCCCTGCTGGCCCAATCACCCCCAACTGCCCTCCCCTGCTGGCCTGTTCACCCCCAACTGCCCTCCCCTGCTGGCCTGATCACCCACAGCTGTCCTCCCCTGCCAGCCATCTTGTGGCAGCCATCTTGTGATGGCCATCTTGTGGTGGCCATCTTGTGATGATGTCACACGAGAGCGTGACACTACCTAGGCTTTTATTATATAGGATTGTGCATATACTTATTGTTATTTGAACATCAAAGCATCTTAAAGATTTTGGCTACTCAATGATTTTAGCTCTCAAGAAATCACAGCCACTATACCCAAAGCAATCATTTGCACATAGTAGGCATTGCCAAACATTGTTGCTCCAATTTATACTTTGTACCTTTTCTTAAAATATGTATTTTTTTATTTCAGTGAGGAAGGGGAGAGGGATAGAAACATCAATGATGAGAGAGAATCATTGATTTACTGCCTCCTACATGCCCCTCATTGGGGATTGAGCCTGCAACCCAGGCATGTGCCCCGACCAGTAATCAAACTATGACCTCCTGGATTATAGGTCAATGCTCAACCACTGAACCGTACTGTCCTGGCACTTTGTAGCTTTTTAAGTAGGCAGTCTTTTCATATGCTTTCAACTAGACTACAAATACATCTAGGATAGTAATGAAGTGAACTTTTCCATCAATAAAGGGATCTGCTCCATCACAAAGACTCTAGCCCTATTTAACACTGTCCTCTAAATCTATGAGATAAATTCTTACACATGAGAACCTATAACCAATTGTTAAAACAAAACAAAACTAATGCTCTCTTCTCCATGTGGAGTAACCAGTATCCAGTCCCTGGGTCCTACCAGACTATTCTGAAATGTCAACCTGGATGCAACTGATTTACTGAATCTTTCAAAAATTGTAGTTCAAGTCAAAGAAAGCCTATCCCTTGAATATGTTTCCCCAGTAGATGGCCATCCCAGGAAGGTACAGATAAAACAGGAAGGATGGAAGTACAGCATACTGCTCAAAATGGTAAGCTCTGACGCCAGATAGCCTGGTTCTTATACTGGCTCTGCCATTATTATGTGACCTTGAGCAAGTTACTCAACCTCTCGATGCCTCAATTATCACAAATGTAATAAAAGGGATAACAGAGGTATTAGGATTTTTGTGGGGAGAGGGAATAAATTAATACATGTAGTTCTTACAACAGTGCCTTACAATGGTAGGTGCTAGGTGCATCATAGCTATTATAATTAAAAATAGGGTCTCTTCACACACACACCTTTAAAAGGGAATTAAAATATCACTAAAAGATAAAGACTATACAAAGAAAAAAATATAATTCCAAGAGTAGCCTCCAAATCGAGGAGGGTGTGATGAAGTATGTGTACTGTCCTTATACTTATCATGAGTATTGATAATTGATAAATATGTACACACAGAGTTATAATAGTGGGATATTCACTTGGGAGAGGAAATATCAGCTGTGCATGAGTGATTATAGAAAAATCAATAACCAAGTAGAAAAATTTTTTTTCAGTTTTATGAATCTCAATAATTTCCCCTTTCCTCATGTACCAGAATCCGAAGGTACATCTTCTCCACGTCGCTTTCCTTGCCTCTCCAAGGGGAGCTCCTTGCTCCATCTTCAACCCATTTCCAGAAATGTTAACATTTCTAGAACACAACTTCCACCATTGGATAACAATTTATCCATTTCCTTAGGTTCCCAATTTCACTGTGCTGTGAGCTCTTGAGGGAAAGGGTCATGTCTTGCCAAATCAGTGTTCAGTGCTCAGTCCTCCCCTTACTTGGTCTCTCGGAGGCTTTTCTTATAGTTTGCTATTTTTCTTGAAACACTTTCATTACTTGGTTTCAGAGGCACCACATTCTCCTGGTCTTTACTGCCCTCACTGGCAGATCTCTCTCCATCTCCTCTGCTGCTTCCTCCATCTCTTCCCAGCCACTTAGTGCTGGCATACCTCCAAGCTCAGTCCTTGACCCTCTTTGTTTACACTCATGCCCTGGTTGATTATATTGTGTCATTGCTTTAAATATTACTTAGACACAGATGACTCCCAAATATGTACTTCGCCCCCAATAACCTCCTGAGACCCAGACTCAGATATCCAACTGTCCACTTGGATATCTAACAGGCATCTCAAACTTAACCTGGCCAAAACAGAACTTCTTTATTTCCCCCAATCTACTTCTCCCCTAGGCTTCCCCATAGAAGTACATGAACCCAGTTGCTCAGAACAAAAAAGCTGGTACTCTCCTTAAGTTCTTTCTTCCTTTGACCGTGCCTTTCTCCCTCTCCATCTAAACTCTGCCAATAGCTCAACATTCAAAATATATCTCAAACCTGACTACTTGTCCCCACTTCCATTGCCTTCACTCTTATCCAAGCCACCATCATTCCTCATCCAAACTACTGTAAACACCTCCAGATTCCCTGCTTCTAATCTTGTCCCCTATAGTCAGTTCTGCACATGGCTGGCAGGAGGATTATCCACAGCCCCAAATCCTCCAATTCCATCACACTCAGACCCCATCATTTATCATAGTCTATAAGGAACTCCATGACTTCGTCCCTGTTATCTCTCCAACGTCATCTCCCAACTCTGCTCTTTAGTGTTTCTGCTCTAGCCACGCCAGCCATCTTGATATTCTTCAAACACACTCAACTCTGTTCTCCCTGGAAGACTTTGTATTTGCTCTTCCTCTAGTATCCAGCCTGACACTATTTCTCCAGATCCTCCTCAACTTCAACTGACTATGCTAGTTAACACATTCATACACATGCAGAGTCACTCTTTTTTTCAAATTTTTTTATTGATTTCAGAGAGGATGGGGGAGGGAGAGATAGAAACATCAATGATGAGAGAGAATCATTGATTGGCTGCCTCCTGCACTGGGGATCAAGCCCACAACCCCGGGCATGTGCCCTCCACTGGAATCAAACCCGGGACCCTGCAGTCCACAGCCAATACTCCATCCACTGAGCCAAACCAGTTAGGGCTGCAGAGTCACTCTTTAATCTCTCACCCTACTATGTCTTTCTTCATAATGTTTAATACTACCTGGCATTATACTTATATTTGCTTACCATTTGTATCCCACACTGAAATGTATACTCCATAAGGGTAAGGACTTTGTCTTGTTCTATCCTCAGCTTCTAAAATAGAGCCCAACATAGGCCCTCAATAGATAAGCATTGAATAAATGAATTAGTATTCCCTCCTCATTTTGGGCCCTTTAGTGCCAAGATAATTCCTGGTCCATTAAAGCTTTGATGAATAAATGAACAAATTGCTGATCCCATAGGTATCTCTTTAGTAATGAACATATAAAATTAATACATTTGTTACATAACATGTGAACTATGTTTTTCACATATTAAATAATCATTTCATCTCTGCTGGAATTATAATGCATCATTGAATTTACTTAACCTAAGTAGCCAATATCAGATCTAGCAAATATGTACATCTAAATGTGTAAATTTCATCTGGTAACAAATGGGATGTATTAAAATTCCTACATATATCCAAAAACCTGCCTAAATTTTGGATGGCACACTCAAACACTTAAGTTCTTATATAAAGAGCATGTTCCGGGGTAGCCCCAAGTTCAACTAAGGGCTAGGACTGAAATTTGGGGGCAGTAGAATGATGGTAGAAAAGGTCACTCATGCTTTTTACAGGTGTACCTAAGAAATACCTCTGGGCCCTGCTCCCCACTCCCCTCAGGATGGCTCAAGATGCCCTAACAACCTTTAAAGCTTTCACATCTTACCATGAACAACCACATTTCTTCTCCAATCCTATTTTTATCCTGCCTGTCTAATCTTGAGTTTTGTAGCAGACCCGCCACTGAGAAAGTACTAGCAAATAATATTTCACATGACATGACAAAAGGATAGCACTTCCATTTTGAGTTTAGTCAGAGTGCATGTTGAGTCAGACTGTGACCATGGTTTGTATGTTTATGTGTGTGGGTGTGTGAAATAAGCCCATTCAGCTGAAATCTGGAAAAGACGTACCTCACCATTTCCATCACTCTCAGAATCAGAATTCATTTTGTCTGTGGCTCTTTCTTCTATCACCCATCCCTCCTAGAGCTTGTCGTAAACCACCTGTGTTTGGAAACTCATTCTAAGCCACTATTTGCAAACCCAGGCTGCCTATGCAGGAAGTTAACACAATTCATGGAAAAGGGGAGGAATCTAGTTGCTCTATCAACTGAGTGATATGTAAAAGGAAGTTTTCACAGAGAGCTGCAAAGTCAATTCTAACTTTTTCTACCTAATTAAATGGTGATGGGTCCAAGGTAGATTCAATCAAAACATTAATGGCCAAAGCAGAGGGTGGGGTCCAATTTGGGGGTGGGGAATAACATAAAATAAAAAGTGAAATTTTTAAAAGCTCCAGGCCTATACAGGGCTGTGACACAGTTCTGCCCGTCTGAGAACATTTACTCGGTAGTTTCTCTCTTGTTCCTTCTGAAGACACCTGAGAGTCTCTGGAGAATGGATCCGACTTATGTTTTGTAAGCCAAAAGGAAACCTAAAACAACTCCCATGGGACTTTGAAATAAATCACCGGGATTTTAACTTTAGACACAAATCTAAAAGAAATTAGTGAAAGGGGAGACAAGAATGGGCAAGTGGAATCATTCACTCTATTCCATCTCAATGTAATGATTGCTCAAAACCCAGTCTCGTAGGTATCCAACCCCCAATATCTCTTTTTTGCGGCACTGTGATGTGTGTCTAATGCTTTTTCTGGACTCTTGGAGGCTACACCAAAGGCACAGTGACAGGAATATATGGCTAGTGCCTTCCTCATTCTACACCGCGATGCCTATGAGACCCATCCTGATCAGAGGCTCCAGGGGTAGGAATTACACTCAGAAAGCAACGGTATAGTGCAGAGGTGGTCAGCTGTGAACTGCTTCTCTCAGGAGTAAACATAAAAAAAGAAGAAGAAAGAAAATTAAGTATCTATGCCCAGAGTGACCCAGGAAAAGCCATGCTCCCAAGTTTAGAAACTGCACCTGCAGAATCCACCTGCCTCCCAGCCTTAGCCGCCCACAAACCAGGGACTGTGGCCAATTCAGGCTGCCGTGGACAGGCTCCCAGCAACTGTGGCTTCTAGTTCCACAGATCCTGGCTTCTTCGCTGACCAGCTAGGAAATGCTTCATAAATTTTACTACTTAACTGCCCGTTGAGGTTGAGCTTCAGGTAAACCGTATTTTATCTCTGGGATAGCTTTCTCAAAATCTGCCATCTCTCCTCTTTTTGTGAGTCAAATAGCGAATTGGGCTTAGTACACTGGGCGTCTATGTTTTTTGACACAGTTGGCCTGTTCTACAAATGTAGGTAAAGGTGGGCAACACAAGGCCTCTCGGGAAAGGACAGGGAAGAAAACAGAGACTGTCTCTCTTACCGATCATGAGCACGTGATCACAAAGGTCTGTGGAGGCCCTGCCCACTGTGTGAGGATACAGGTTCTGATCAGGCAGAAAAGTTACTTTACCACAAACAAAAATCCACGCCACCCCTTGGGTAAGTTAGCAGAATCCAAACAGTTAATTTTCTGGGTGTAGCGCGGTCAGGATAAATCCCATCATGAATTCAGTAGGGACTGTCCGTGAGTCACGGAGAGCCTGGCATCATTCCTGATACTCTGAACTTTTGGATTTGCCCAATGTTCACGAAACAAAAAGAGCTGATTCATGTGTATTCACTCAGCATTTTGTCTTGGTTCACAATACAGCTTTTATTCAGGGTGTTCATCATTCCCAATCTCAGCATGTGGTAGTATTAATCATGAAACCCAAACACCACAAGAATGTGTGTTCATAGCAATAACGACAACTGTACACTCCTATAGTCCTTCAGTCACACTTGTATTTTCATACATTGATGGTTGCCTCCTCACAATGACCCTATGAGGTGCTACTATTTTCCCAGTTTTACTAATGAGGAAATCAGGGCCCAAAGATATTTACTAATTTGCCCAAGGTCAGATACCTTGTAATGGAAGAAGGGAAGGCCATGAAACAGTAAACAAACAAGTAAGCAGTGTATCGGTTTAAGCTAATAACTTTAATCAAAAATCCAATGTTAGCTAGCCCGCTATAACAAACAGACCCAAACATGTAAGGGATTAACACCGCAGTTAAGGCTGTTCCTTGCTAATTTTATGGTCTTGGGCGGGCATTTAAGTCAGTGGGGCTGCTTTCTTCCACGTGGTCATCTAGGGACTTAGGCTCCTTGTATCTTGTGACCCTGCCATCCCCTAGGATCTCCAGTTATCTGCATCCAAGCAGCCTAATGAGAAAGAACATGGAGAAACTTGAATAGAAAGTTTTATGGGCCAGGTCTGGAAGTGACAGACATCATTTCTAGTAGCACTCCGAGGGGATAACTTAGTGGCAAGGCCACACCTCACTCTAAGTGAGGCTGGGAAATGAAGCCCATCTATGTGGCCAAAAGAGGGAAGAATGGATTCTGATGGAAACTAGCCATCTCTGCCTGCATCAAACTCTCCAGTCACCAGATATCCTTGCACACTTTTTCCCACATGCAAAACAAACTCACCCCTTTCCTAAGAGGAACCACCCAGCGTCCCATTCTGTCACTGAAGCAGGTCAAAGTCCAGCATCTGCAGGTGGCACACTGTCCTTTCCATTTGATGGAGATGTGGCTCCTGTGGTCCAATGGAAGACTAATTATCTGTCCTATATACACAGTAACCCCCTGGACAATGACAGATGGGGATGGGATAACTAAAATATTCCAGTCCCCTTTCAGAAAAGGGAAGAATGGGTGACACATAGCAATAACAGACCCCTGAAGGCAAACACAGGGAAGACCCTGCCCTGGAAGTGGGGGGAATTGATCCTAATGCTGTTCTCTGAGAGGAATTCCTTCATCCATTCTTCTTGACTTTCCCTGGCGAGGCTCTCCAGGAGGTGTTTCTTACTCACCCATTATCCTGTAGGACTCACATCTGAATTGGACCTTAGAGGGTATGTTTTCCTTGGGGGCTGCACAACTTCAGAGCCTGTTTCTTACTTGTGCAGTTTGGGGGCTCAAGTGGTTTTTTTGTAGTCATAGCATATTTAATCCAAGCTTGACATTTCTTTGGAAATACAACTCTCCAAAATTTACTGAGGCTTCTGGTAAGTTCCATGTGTCAGCAACCACATCTAAGACTGAAGTGTCTTTCCTAGACATAATTTCTTAAACATGCTTTATTTGTCTGCTTCCTCTAACCAATGCCTTTTGCTCTCAAATTAACCTTGGCTACCTGGAGGCCATATGAAGCAGTAGGCTTAGATGGAAGGGCAATACTTGTTGGGTCTTATCTTTGACACAGAGATGATTCTCCTATTTAAATAAAGAAATGAATATTGTTGCTCAAATCTTTTTTTTTTCTCAAACCCTTTTTTAATTGTATCTCCTATTTGTGGAATCTAAAATATTCAATTTGCCCTGGCCAGGTAGCTCAGTTGGCCAAATTATCATCCCAATATGCCAAGGTTGTGAGGAGGGGAAGGGGGAGGAAACCCGGAACCCAGGCACGTGCCCTTGACCGTGAATCAAACCCTCAACCCTTTGGTACTCGGGATGATGCTCTAACTCTGAGCACACCAGTCAGGACAATAAATAAATATCTTTTTAAAATAATCAATTTTCCAATTCTATGAGGCCATTAATATGTGTTCTATTTATCTCTGCTTTAAAATCAACAAATTCAGCTCTTTTCTTCCTTGTAACACCTTGCTAAATACAATAAGAATTCTGGCACTTCCCAACCTTTCCTTTGAGTGCTATAGACTCTGTAGGAACTAGGTTTATCTTCCATGTTTCACAGACAACAGCCTTGTAAATATTTTGCCACAGAATGACATAGATCTTTATCTTTCCAGCCTGTTCTGTGTTTGTTTGTTTTTTATCACCTGCCACTTAATGGCTAAGCCAACACTTTTTAAGTGTTGTTGTTGTTTTTTTAATGAGAGCAGCACACAAGATAGGATGCTATAACAAATAGGCTCTAATATATAGTGATTTAAACTATTAGAATTCTATTTCTTGCTCAGATCACAGACCTGAGATGGTTCGTTCCACGTGGTCATTCATAGACAGACTTCTTTCCATCTTGTGACTCTGCTGCTGCCTAGGACTTTGTAGTGCTCTGTATCTAGAGTGAGAGATGAAAGAATACAAAGTAGTGAAGGCAAGGAGTAATGGATGGGCCAGGTCCACAAGCTGCTTACACACCAGTTCTGTTCACATTTCGTTGCAGAGAAGTTAGACCCTCGGCCACACCTAATTGTAAGAGAGGTGAGCTATAGGCCCAAAGAAAGAGCAAACCAGTTTTAATAGATTTTACATTAAACACACTAGACCCACATAACAATATAAACTACCCTAAGCATCACATTTAGTTAGATGTTTACTCAACTACAAATGACAAGCCTGTATTTCTTGAGTTTGCCTGGTCATCAGAAAAACCTGCTTGTTAAACATGCAGTCTTTGGACATCCAAGGCTGCTACACCAGACCCACTAAGAAATAGAGCTGCAAATACAAACTTCCTCAAGCATCTTAGGCATTTCTGATCAGATGAACCCTATGAAACTCCCATGTTAGAGTTCAAAACCATTTGGAGATTGTAAGTTCATAGTTTGATCTAATGTAATTTAGCAAGTTCAGGAAACCCTTCTTTATGCCATAAAGGTGCCTATAAATCAAGTTAAGAGGAACAATTCTATAATCAACCATCAATCAGTAAAAAAGCAATTTAAAATATATAAATTATACATATATAATTTTATATATCAATTATGTATATATATATAAAACAACAAATTTTATATTTATTTCTACAAATAAATATAACATGTAATTACTAATATATATATATATATATATATATAATTTATATAATTTATACCTATAATTTCTTGACTTGATAGCTTCTAACAGGAGAAAATGTGTAAAACCAGAAGAGGCCTTCAGAGCTGCTCAAAAACAGCTAGAAAATTCCTAAATGAGGAACCAGAGGGCTTGCCAAAAAGATCTGTACCCATGGCTGGGCCACAGAGACCCAGAACGAAAGAGAACATACAAGGCTGAGAACTAGAAAGTGTTGGGAGAAGGCTGGTGCAAGGCTGGGAAAGCCTCAGAGACTCAGAACAGAGATAAGTGGGGACTATAAATCAGGGCAGGACGGAAACTAACCAGGCTACTTTGGGGGCACCAAGCAGGAGGGAGACTAACCAGGCTAACGTGGGGGCATCACACAGGAAGAAGATTAACCAGGCTAACGTGGGGCACCACACAGGATGGAGACTAACCAGGCTAATGTGGGAGCACCACACAGGAAGGAGATTAACCAGGCTAACGTGGGAGCACCACACAGGATGGAGACTAACCAGGCTAACGTGGGAGCACCACACAGGAAGGAGACTAACCAGGCTAACTTGGGTGCACCAAGGAGGAGGGAGACTAACCAGGCTAACGTGGGAGCACCACACAGGAAGGAGATTAACCAGGCTAATGTGGGGACACCACACAGGAAGGAGACTAACCAGGCTAACGTGGGAGCACCACACAGGAAGGAGACTAACCAGGCTAACGTGGGAGCACCACACAGGAAGGAGACTAACCAGGCTAACGTGGGAGCACCACACAGGAAGGAGATTAACCAGGCTAATGTGGGGACACCACACAGGAAGGAGACTAACCAGGCTACCTTGGGTGCACCAAGCATGAGCTGCTGGGAGAAAGGCCTCAGTCCTTATTAGCAAAGCTTTATAAGTATGAATGGCTGTTGGCTGAGCCTGCTGCCTGTAAAACAATAATCAGCAAGACTGTCAGGCCTTCAGAGGGGTCACTGAGGGAAATCAGAGAACACTTACCCTCTGCAGCAAAGGAGTCTTAAAAAACAGGAAAGAGCCTGAAATCCTTGGGGTGTTTTGGGGTGGTTCTGTCTTGGACGCTGTTATAGTTCTTCCATATCCATCCAACTCTACTATTGTGAAATGAACAGAAACATCTGTTTCCCTTCTGCAAATCCTTCTGTTCTTCATGCTTTGACCTAACATTTGGGGAAAAGGAGAAAAAAAATGGAAAGTCGCCTAAAATTCAATTTCTCAGAGTCCAAAAAGTTTCAACTTGGACTAGAATCTGGTTCCTGAAAGAGACAGCGTGTAAATTATGTAAGAGGCAGAAATTGCGTAACTGGGACTCAGGCAACCTTATCTCAACAACCAATTGATAAGCGCTCTTGCTAGTGGGGAACCAAGCCTTCCTTTGGAGCCTCTCCAGCTATTTTAAAGCAAATTAGTAAATCAGACTTAGAATGTGATTCTACTTGCCAACAACACAGAAACAACGATCTGTGCGGCTGAAGCAGAATGCACCATAAGGAACAAAACTGCTTCCTGGTCCTTTTGCAGCAATATTTACAGTTACTTAATAAAATAGTAATCAGCTAATCCTATCTAATAAAAGAGCAATATGCAAATTAACCACCACTCCGCTACACCCACAAGCCACGCCCATCAGCCAATCAGGAGCGAGTATGCAAATTAACCCAACCAAGATGGCTGCGGCCACTGAGAGAGCAGGAGGGAGGCTTGGGTTTCCCCGGCAATGGAGGAAGCCAAACTTTCCGCACACCCTGGCCGGCCCAGGCCTCCACTTAAGGATACAAAGTTTCAATTACAGAAGATAAATAAATCCCAACAGAGATGGCTGCTGCCACAGAGCGAGCAGAAGGCTTGGCTCCACTCCAGGCTACAAAGCTTCAATTGTAGGAGATAAATAAATCCCAGATACCAGGGCCTCCGCGTGGGTCGCCGGGGGGTGTGGCCGGCCTGGAAACCACCACAGGCCCCTTGCCCAGGCCGCCCCATGCCCCAAGGGAACCCCCACCCTGATCCGGGACACCCTTCAGGGCAAACCAGCTGGCCCCCATCCATGCATCAGGCCTCTATCCTATCTAATAAAAGAGTAATATGCAGATTGACCATCACTTCAACACACAAGATGGCTGCCCCCATGTGGTCAAAGATCCTGCCCCCATGTGGACACAAGATGGCCAGCAGGGGAGGGAAGTTGGGAGGGACCAGGCCTGCAAGGGAGGGCAGTTGGGGGCGGTCAAGCCTGCAGGGGAGGGCAGTTAGGGGTGACCAAGCCAGCAGAGGAGGGAAGTTGGGGGCAAACAGGCTGGCAGGGGAGCAGTTAAACATCAATCAGGCTGACAGGGGAGTGGTTAGGGGGTGATCAGGCTGGCAGGCATAAGCGGTTAGGGGCAATCAGGAAGGCAGGCAGGTGAGCAGTTGGGAGCCAGCAGTCCTGGATTGTGAGAGGGATGTCCGACTGCCCGTTTAGGCCGGATCCTACCGGGATCCGGCCTAAACGGGCAGTCGGACATCCCTTGAGGGGTCCCAGATTGGAGAGGGTACAGGCTGGGCTGAGGGACAACTCTCCCCTACCCCCGTGCACGAATTTCATGCACCGGGCCTCTAGTTATTTAATATGTGTCAAGCCTTGTGTTACCACTGCTATCTTTCTTGAGCCTAACATTATCTCCAGGTAATAAGTATCTTCATTTCATAGACAAGAAAACTTAAACTCAGAGAAGTAGCTTGTCCAACATCACATGGCTAAGTGTCAGAATGGATATCCCTATCTACCTAGTTCAAATGTCACCTCCACAGTGAGGCCTGACCACCCTGATTAAGTTGGCTCCCTTTCAAAACCTGCTTATTCCCTCTATAGTTATTATGTTGTTTGTTTAATTGCCCATTGCTTATCTCCCCATAGAATGCACGCTTCATGAAGGCAAGGTTCTTTCTGTCTCATTTACTCTTATATCCCCAATGCCTGGGAATGAGGCTACAACCCCACAATATCTACTGAATAAATGACTGATTAATTGAATGAATGAATGACATCCAAGCATCTCACAGACTTAACCACTGCACTACACTAAAGTTAGAAGCCTTTGTGAAGTGTCAGGATAATTTTCTATGTTGAATTTAACCCTCCCACATCCTAAAAGGATATATCCTAAGCATCATGAACATACATTCTGAAATATTGTACTGCCTTTGTTTAAAACATATAAAACAATTTTATTTTTTTAGGAAAAAAATTCCAAAACATTTTGCTTCCAATCAAATTTCAAACTTATGAATTCTGAATAATTTAGGCAAAAAAGTTGTTTTCCCAATTATATTAAAGATTTCTATTTAATATCTGTTTTTCAGATGTCATATACTACAGGCAAAAAAAGAAAAATTTAAATCCTTAAAGTATGTACTGTACCACTTTTTTTATAATAATGAGATAAATTAAGAGAAAAAACAGTAAGTCAATAATCTCCTTAATGTATATCAGATATGAACCTCTTAAGAATTATAAGTGATGTTTATAAATTGCAGCCATTCATTCTCTAGAAAGTGTACTAATTTTCAGCTGGTATGCTAGCAAGACATTCAATGAACATATTCATATATATTAATAATGGGGCACTTTATACTTGTCAAAGTAAGA
This sequence comes from Plecotus auritus, assembly GCF_963455305.1. Lineage (NCBI taxonomy): Eukaryota > Metazoa > Chordata > Mammalia > Chiroptera > Vespertilionidae > Plecotus > Plecotus auritus. Next base: position 35,411,750 of record NC_137770.1, on the reverse strand, counting down.
GTTGTTAGGTGAAGAATGGCTCTCTCTCCCCTCTGATCATATTGGATTAGCTTGTACTATGAGCCCTAAATGCTTCTTTTCTCAACTAAAATGAATTTCATATGGCACTTGCAATAGTTCAAGATGGTAAATAAGAGTTTTAAGAATATTCAATAATAAACAGGTTTTAACCAAAATTTTCAAAAGAGACAGAGTAAATATTCAATCTTAATTGTCAATATTAGGCACAAACTTTGCTGTAGAGGTTTTACACTATTCTTTTTATTCATTTACCCTCCTAATAATTCTCTATGCCAGCCTCCCTTTTAGGTGAAACTAATCAGGTGGCAGATCAAAGCCACTTCCTCTCATGCAAGTTCAGCAAGGATAGTGAAATCCTCATTATCATGCACAGAATAATGAGTCTTAATGTATTTGAAGATCAAGGAAATTTTCATCCTTGTCATCCTGAGATAATAAATACATCCAGACCTTTCCAACGCCCATTAAATATATGACCCATTCTTTTCCCATTTTTAATGGGAAGCTTTCAAGAATTCACTTCAAGTCCATCATAAACAACTTGTATTTCAAATCCATAGTCAGTGCACAGTAGCTTTTATAATTGTTTGGCAGGAATGGGTATCTTGTCAACAGGTTAGGTGCAGCCCTAACAGGATATAGAAGTCTAGACTAAATAATCTTTTTGATCACCACTATCTTACGTCTTTTCCCCTTGTTCTGAGGAAAATAATGTGTTCTTAGGTTGACACATGTTTTGGTATTACAGGAAACATTTTGGTCCCTGTGGTTACCATAGATCACTGTGTTTTATAGCAGTGAATACTCATGCTGACATTGTAACAGACAAGCTAGTATTACTGGGATTTAGTATGCAGCAGATTACAAATCATCCTGACTTTTATGCTTCATTCACTTCCTACCCGTTAACATAGTAAAACCTTCTTAAGAGTAGTGTACATAAGCCAAACATGCTATTTAGCAATTTCACCAGTAACCACAGATTGAATTCCAGTTTTGCAAAAACAAATGTTCCATGGTAATCTAGAACTCAGTCCAAGGTCATCTAGAACTCCATGGATTTTTCTGGATACAAAAAGAAATCTTCATGCCAACCTATACACAAACCCTGAAGTATCTACAAGAGGTCATAAGTTATTTTGGACCCTACCATGTTATAAACTAGCCTGAAGCATAGTGATGTACTCAGTAAAAGAAGTTATTTCACATTGTGCCTATTTATATATATGGGTAGTCATTTCCAAAATTTCAACTGATATCCAAGTGTTAGCGCTTACAGTAGTAGGGAAGCTGTGGAAGGGGGTCAAGAATATAGATTAATCGATGCATAGCTTTCAAAGGATCCACACATCATTTGAAAAAACACATTTTATTTGCTTTCACTGTAACAAGGTGCTAGTACATCCCTCGTAGCTTTCCTATGTGAAATAATCACTGCTCAGCTCTCCCATCTGTCACCATGTCGTGAACAGTGAAGAAGCCCATTGCCTATGAAACGAGGAAGAGAATTTCTATTCCATTGATGGAGACACTTAGTTCCACTTTCACAGCCAACTTCTGGTTACTGTCACAAACCCTGCAATTAACTCAAAGCCCAGAGAAAAGGAGCACCAAGTAAAGCATTTTCAGGTTGAGATGAATCAGCCCACAGAATGACCCATTTGGCCCATTAAAAATTGTTCACATTTTTTCTCTTTCTTTGTAAAAGGGCACCAATGACCTTTAAACAAAGTAACCAAAAATGGTGACTTCGGAAGACTTAATGCACATTTTTTTTCTTTTCATGGTTCTTAAAATCAATAATCTGCTATTGAAAGATATATGACATATTCAAGAAAGAGCCACACTAAAATGGTTTTGGTTCATATTTAGTCTTTTCATGTTTTTCTACTTCTTTTTTTAAGGACCCTAAACTTGCTTTGGTATGTACATGAGCTTTGCTTCCCCTCTGAGGAAAGGGAGGCCCCTCTTCTAAAAGAAAGGCAGTGCCGTATTAACTTGACAAGCAGCTCCTGATTAGCCAGATTTCATGCTAATACCATTTAAATGTTATCCTTTATTAAGGGAAAAGTGTAAGAAGTATTTTAAAGGTATATGTGAGAATCATAGAAATTCAGTTACAGAAATTACATTGTGATAGAAGAGGAATGAAGAAGAGTTGAGTGTTTCTTCCTTGGTGAATTAATCAGTGATTCGGAAGGAAGAATGCAAGTCCACCCTGAGCGATGTCTATCAAATCTATGGAAAGAGAAAATTATGTTAATTGTCTCTGTGCTTTTTCAAGGACAACATTCTTTCAGGCTCAAATCCTTGTACTTTTTCCACAAGGATCCATCAGAATCCTTTCTTGGGTACAGACAATAATCCTTCTCTATTATTTCTCAAATTTCTGCTTTTTTCTTGTTTTAATATCAAGTCTCAGAAACAACAAGATCCTTATATTCTAGGGATGAAGACTAATAGAGGAAAACCTTCTCCCTGAAATCCCTAACAAGGTAACAACACCTTACTCCCCAAGAGAGGTGCTGTTTAACAGCAGGATCTGCCTGGAGTCCTGTTCCACTGGATCAGTGTAGGCATGTAACATGAGAAAACTGGATGTTCTTAGTGTGTGTGTGTGAGAGGGGGAGGTGGAAGGAGAGAGAGAGAGAAAGAGGGAAAGAGAGAGAGATCCCAACTCTCTTGGTAGGAAAAAGAAGAAAGGAGATATATCTTTCTATATATATAAAAGGCTAAGTGTCCGTCCTTCCCTCTGACCAGTAGCAATGATGCTCACTGACCACCAGGGGGCAGATGCTCAACACAGAAGATGCCATGATGGGCACTGGCCATTTAAAAATAAATGACACCACAGACCTGGCACCGACAAACCGACACTCGGCTTCCCCCAAGTGGGACACAGGCCCCGCCACCACCCCAGAGTGACAGCCCACCAAATCGCAGCTGATGCTGCCGTGGCGCAAAATGAGGCCCACAGCCCAGCTCAGCCCAGCCTGGAAATGGTCGCTGTTGGTGCCAGGTAATGACGTCACATAGAAATGGCTGGCTTCCTCTCCCTAGCGACTAGCCTCCTTGGAGTTTCTTCAGCCCAGGAACACGACTTGCTTTATAGCCAGATGCAAACATTTTGCAGTTCAACCAAATGTTCGTGAAGCATTTTCCCATGCCTCATCTCATTTGATTCTCACAGAAGTCCTGGAGTCTGTACATAGGAGACTCGGTAGAATCCCATTTTCTTTTCATTAGCAAATTAACAGAGATTTAGAAAGTTTATAAACTTGACCCAACTGAAAAGAAGTAAGAAATGGTGGAACTTGAAAATGACTTCAGGTTTTCTCACTGTGCAGAATATAGTCAAACACTGCTGCAGTTAAATATTTTACCCTTTGTTCTCCCTGCATGATCTACAATAATAATCTGCTTCATGTTGATATTTACTGCTGTGTTGCTGACAATTACCCAAAAGAGAAGTTGGGGTGCTTCACTAGGCTGGAAAAAGTTTAGCTAAATCAGAAAGCAGGTCTAATTAAGCAAGTTTATTCTATATATATAAAGGGTTAAGTTGACTGGCGCATGCACCAATCACACGTGTGTGTTTCGATCTGTCATTGTTGATCGTGAATTTGGTTGACACTTCTATTATAGAGAAAGGGCGAATAGCAATATTAAAATATTTCATCTAATTAATTTCCTTTTAATGTGCACAAATCCATGCACCAGGATACTAGTATATTAATATTCCTCGGGTATTGCCCTTACACAATTCTGCTTTTCCAGATTAGGGTTCAATCTCATCCCTGCAAATTGACTGCAACATGTTTTGTTTGTTTTTAAGAGAAGATGGTATTATTCATAAACACTCTTTAAAAGCTTCTATCGTCTCATTTTATAGTTCAATTTTACTCTACCCTGAGTACCTCTAAAAATACCTTGTTGAGCAAATTTATCACTATAACTCTCTCTAACATGAAATTTTGTATTGAAAACAAGTTATCTAGGAAGTAACCTGTCTTCTTGATAACAATATTGTAAGGTTCCCCAGGCAACTAATCTGTATTAGCCAAACATCCTTAAGAAATTACAAATTACATAATGCACATGAAAGCATTTTGTGTGCTATAAAACACTATCAAATGCTACTTTTTCTTAGTTGTAATAAATCACTTTATTTATTAAATGCACTTCAAGTATAGAATGACATAAGAAGTAATTAGCCACAAGGTACAGCAAAGGCATGAGACCAAACATCCTCTTTCCCCAGGACCACATCCCTAGGAATGCAACCAATCCTTATTTGTTCCTCTACACATGCCTAAGCAGCATGGATGCTCCAGTGCCAGAAATCAGGCTCAGGACCAGAGATCTCTGCTTCGTGTGCTGCACCTCATGCACACAGACTGCTTGTTCCTTTTGTGGGTGGAAAACGCCTCAGAATTGCTGGCGTTATCTCAGCAGCAGACGTGGGAGGGGAGCGTAAGGGTCTCCACAGCCCAAGCCATCCAGCTGCAATACCAGAAAAAATCATTTCTAATCAAGCATGTAAATCCATTTTTATTACCTTAAAAAGACACACAGTAAGAACATTTGGATATTAAAGCACTCTATTCTAAAGACATAATTGTAATTTTACTGTTTACTGTTGGTAATATACCTCAAACAATTTATTGCCTACTGAAAAATCTAGGCCTACTTTATACCAAATTCTAAGTAGTTAATAAGTGCAATTAGTCCCTACTGGGATCAATGCAGAAGTTGGTAGTTTAGAAGATTTTGTCTGCTTCTTTTCTGATTTCCCTAGCATTCTCCGACTTCTGAAGTTCAAGATCACCCTTATCCCACACCCACAACCTGGGGACTCTCACTAACTCCCAGCCTTGTTCCTCCTCAACCCCGGAACCCCATCAAGAAAAAGCATTTTTGGTAATTGCATCCAACTATCACTTAAACAACTCTTCTCATTTAAATAACTATCACTGGTACATTTTTAAGCTATAGTTGGATGTTGAGGCAGGAGATAAATTCTCCCTTGAGCAATATAAATTGACTCTAGCTTACAAGAGGGCTGTTTGCTAACAAAGAAGATAAATTATTAACTTATAATAACCTCATCCCTAAGTTCCATAAATACCAAAAATATTTCCCTTCTCAAGCAATTTCAACTCTAAAATGTTTATTCAGAGCTTGTGAAAATCAATTTAATATTTTAATATTTACTTCTGTAAGATTAGTAATATTTCATTGAGACTTCTCATATAAACATAATTGCAAAAATCTAGTTTTTTCCTCTTCCTGTAAACCTCCAAAAGAAAAAAAAAATAGAAAACAAAAATACAAACTGTATTTTCAGTAAAATCAGGACATATATTCCAAAATATTTTTTAAAGGATGCCAAAAACAACAGAATTCTCAGAAGAAACAAAGGGAGTAGTAAGAAGCTGAGCGAGATCCTATTAGTGATAGGTCTCAAAAACTGCCAACAAAAAAATATGCTTTTTGAAGAAAGTGAGGGGTACACCTAGAAGAGAAAAGATCTATAGCCCATGTACATAAAAGAGTCCAGAAAAGAGAATAACCTGAAGATGTCAGAAGCCGCCACAGACCTGGTTCAGAGTACAGAAGCTAAGTACTTCATGAAAAGTCAGATAAAGGCAGATGCAAGAGAGGTTTCTGGCAAGTATTTAAGGATATTTCAACGTTAGAAAATCTGTTAATAAAATTAATAGGCCTAAGGAGAAAAGTAGTATGATCATCTTCATGAGGATTGAAAAAGAACTATAATAATTAATCCTTACACTTTTATTTAAATAACAACAAAATAGGGAATTGATGATATGATAGCCCCCAAAGATGACCATTGTCAAATTTCTCCCTTCCCTGTATAACTATGTCATCCGCCCTCAAGAGGTGAAGTTCATTCCCCAACCCTTGAATCTGGACTGGTCCTGTGACTGTTTTGACCAAGAGAATGAAGAGGAATTGATTTTCTGATACATCAAAACTCAGAACTTCCTTTCTCTTAGAACCCAACTGTCAATGTTGTGAAGTCCAAGCCATATGAAAAAAAAAAAAATTAGAACTAAAACACTCTGATCAACAGTGCCAGCTGAGCTCCCTGACAAGTCAACGCCAATTACCACACATAGAAGTGGGCCGTCTTGGAAGCTCCAACCAGGTCAAGCTCCAGAAAGACTAGAGCCCAAACAGACATATTGTAAAGCAGAAAGGCTGTCCAGCCAAGTCCAGTCAACCCACAGAAACATGAGATAATGATTATTGTTTTAAGTCACTAAATTCTGGTGTGGTTTCTCATACAGCAACAGACTACTTACACATGGGTATTTTGCTTATCTGTCTATCTCAGTCCAAAAGCCAGGGCAATGCTTAACTGGAAAAGGCTAGAAATAGTTCCACTGAAGTCAAAAATAAGGTAAGGATTCCCATATTACCATTTTTATCTAACACCTTATGGGAGCTACAAGATGATGCACTTGGATAAAAGAAAAATATTAGTGGTATTTTTTTTTTAAGTTTACTCTCTCTCCTCCACTCATTCTGGTCTCTTTGCTGTTCCTTGTAAGTAAGTTTCTCTTTTAGAGATTTTGCTTTTGCTGTTCCCACTGCCTGGCACTCTGTCCCCAATAGCCATATAACTGGCCTGCTCATTTCCTTCAGAGATCTACTCAAATGTCACTTAATTAGCAAGGTCTTCCCCAGTCTCTCTATATAATAATGAACTACTTCCACTTACCTTGCAGAATTTATCACCACATAATACATTACACACACATATGCATGCGCTCACACAGCACATTTCTTTACCATCTGTCCATTAAGATAGGGCTATATCTCTGGCATTTAAAAGAATACTTGGTACTCAATAAATACCTTTTGAGTGAATGATTAAAGTTTACAAGGGTTTTCACTTTCTAGTTATTTTTATATCTTGGTTTTTCCTTAAATTTTTATTAATATCTACCTTTTCCCTCTGATTTTTGAGTCTTTATAGTAGATATTAGAGCATACTTATGAATAAGCACAGAAAATGTAAACAATTTCATAATTCAGTGAACCCAACTATCTTGCTGGGTGATATTACAACTAGTCAAACAAATCAAAATTACTTCCCGTAAAACATGCCATACTTGAACTACTGTTTTTCCTGGTTATTTGGGCAAAGAACTAGTCATGCTTTTATAAAATTTCATCCTATAACTATGTTGCACAGCCATGGTAGGAATGGATGCACACACTTGTAGTCAAGAAGATGTGCTCTGGATCAAATATACCTAAATTAGACACTCGGCTCTGTCTTTCAGTGGTAGCTTCGTCTTGGCTTCACTTACATTCTTTAAGCCAGTTTCTTCATTTGTAAAACGGGGACATAATAAGGACTTAATTCCTCAAGGACATGAGGTGAGCCAATGTGTCAACATAGGCATCAGTGTTGAATAACTATCAGTGGCTTTGCTATTATTGTGTGTGTTTTTCATGCGGAAGAGGTACTTAATCCAACTTCTGTGTTCTTCTGTAACATCTGATCTCCTAGGCTGCATTTTCCCTGACTCTGGTCAGTTTCCAATATCCAGGGAAGAGTACACAACACAAAATGTCCACATATTAAACCAGTATCGAATGAATGTTAACTTGGTTTGGTTCATGAGACACTGAAATGAGGATGGGAGTTTATGGAGGGTGTGTATATGAATATCTCTCTGTAGAGAGAACAGAAAATGACAGTACTTGGGTGGTTAGAACACTGACATGCCTTGAGGCAGTGGATGATATGAAATGACTTTCTGGGGTCCCTTCTAGATAAAACCTACACTTTCTTTTTCTTGGTAAAGCCTTCCCACACTATAGGTTTCATTAAATCATTTTCAACTAGAGAATTATTACTACCTGCCTCAAGTAAATTCTTACATTCTTGGGTATTTGGCCATACTTTCTTCCTTTTTGATACTTGAAAAGATTAATTTTCAAAAGTGCTTATTACAGTTAAATTCAGGATGGATAGGAAAAGCTGTCTTATTTCCCCCAAACTACACTTTGCTAGATTATCATCTCAAGGAGTATTCAGACAACAGCAAAGGGAGAAAGCAGAAGGCAGAAAGCTGCATTGGGGTGCCTGGGAAGTGGGCAACAAAAAAAAACAGTCTACTTCTTAGAGCCACTTCTAAAAAAATGTATGTGAACCTGTACATGTGGTGAAGGTGAAGGTTCCTGTTCCCACAGATCTCTATCTGCTGTACAAATAACTGTTTTCTTTAGCCAGTTTTTCTTGCAGGCTTCAAACTGGCATTCTTAGCCATTTGCTAAACATATCCACTGAGGGAAGATGGCCTGGTAAAGAAATTAGTTCCCTTTCTTTTGATTATAGAATATTTAAAAACCAGGAAACTTGTCAACACTGTGATCCCAAGATACTATGATGTTTCCTGCCAAATGTATTCTTTTTTATATAAATCTCCTGTGGTTTCTATATTGTGAAAGCATTTACCACTTTGGTAACTGTTTACTGATATACTAAACTAAGTTCTTAGGCTGCTGCTTCTGTGATTCTAAATTATTGAAAGGCATATCAAAACTATTACTAGTTCCACAATGTGATATTTTCCATAGGAAAACTGGCCTGGACTCTTATTTAAAAAAAATAAAGTAGCACTATTATAGGTAGGGAAAAAGGTGAATACCACTCTAGATTAAATGCCATGTTTTAACCAGACTGGGTTCTGATTATAAAGAAAAACTTGGAGTTTTTAATATGAATTACTTTCCATTCTATGAGAAAATTAATGTTAATTTTCTAGTATATGATAACAGTTTTGTGGGTAATTTTATAGTATATAATAACAGTGGTTATTTGGAGACTGACCTTATTTTTAGGAGATGCTGCTAAACTACTTATGGGTGCAATGTCACCATGTCTGCGATTCACTTTCAAATGGTTCGGGGGCGGGGGGAGGAGATGTGTGCAGAGAGAGAAATAAAGCATATGGATGTAATGTTAACACTGTTGAATCTAGGTGGGTGATAGAGTTCATTCTTTCAACTTTTCAGTATGTTTCAAATTTTTCAAAACAAAACATTTAGATAAAGTCCTTTTCAAAGGAAGTTTTGTGTGTTGATTTTTTTAATGATAATTGTGTCCTGTGCCACAACACACACTTTTTCAAATTAAGATGGTCATTTGGGATTAGACATAAATCAGTGTGTTGTTGAAGTTGACACTACAGAGGAGGCTTGTTTCTGATTATTATATCTGGACCTGTGTTTAAATCAGATTATTAATTTCCCTAATCCTACTCTAGAACCTACCAAAAGACTTCATTCAGCTTAGAATTATTTTTACACAGAAAGGAAATGTATTACTTTCTTTAAAAATATCTTTTTTTCCTTAAATAATTTCCCAAGAGAAAAGTCTGCTTATGGGACACATAGAAGAAATTTCCCTTCATAAACATATTTCTTCATTATTTCAATGTTTTAAAAGCTAAACACAGCACTCACAAAGAGTTTAAATTGTTTCTACATTTTTCTACATATATCAAATCTCCACTTCCACGTCCTTTCTCCTGTGACTCCAGAAAGTCTCTTAAATGGCCAGCAAGTTCCAAGAGAGGCTGCAGGTCCTGAGAGGATGCAAGTCTCATGAAGCACTTGACATAGTTCCTTTGCCTCTAAAAAAGCCTTGTCAACGAAACGTGCTACGTGAACCAGCTGTGATGGTAGATGACCCAGCTGAATGCCTTTTGGGATATTCTTTCCCAAGTCTGTATGTGTCATGGAATGTTTTCTGGTGGCCAAAAAGCGGTGAAGGGTCTGGAACTTTCTCTTTGGAGAAAGAACTTTGAAACACACACACACACACACACACACACACACACACACACACAGTGGGAAACCTTATTTTAATAAACACTGGGTAGACAAAAGAGGGTGTTTCATGAGATATAGTTTGTCTATAGAAATGAGAGAAAATATGAGCAAGAGGAAAAAAAATCAGAGTTTCTCTATTGTTAAGAAAGAGCTTGGCGCTAACAGGAAACAAGATGACATAAGCTCAAAAGTATGATCTGCCAAAACATTAACCAGTTCGGTTTATCTCATGAGAAAAAAGAACTTTAAAACTTAAAAAGAATAATTTCCTTTAGTTTCCAAAGCATTTCTACCCAACACTTAAAACAGTATGAATGTCTGATCACTACCAGTTCCTGGAAACTTTCATTTTAAACATTAAAACAGATCTGCTCTTGAGAGTCATTAGTATTTCTTAAATTTTCCTGGTTTCCCTTGTAGGCCAATAGCAAGAGAGTGCTGTGTAACATAGCATTCAATTAGCGATCAATTAATCAAAACCTCCAAGTATGCACTTGTTAAGCTTCAGGTTAATTCAGCTCCAAAGTTGTATTCAAATATGGTAGAAACAAGAGATGTGACAGAAATGCTGATGAAATGTAGATGTACATTTTGTAAGTCAGATTTTATTATGACCTTCTACTGAATTTGCAGGTTAGTCTGAATTAATTGATGCGTACCATCGAACCATCTCCATCACATCTGGTCCTGTTATTACACGTCACAGTGAGGTCAAGGGATTTTTCACATGCTTCTCGGTCTTTAGCAAGTACAACTTAGGTATGAAAGGAATTTTCCCTGCCACGTAAGCCTGGCTGGGCCCCCCACCCTGCTTTGTCCTGCTGGTCCTATAGCTGCCAAGCGTTGGCAAGCTCCAGACTGTGCTCCACACAATTTAGATCCACTCTAATGGGTCTCTCTTGGCCTTGGTGTCCACCAGCAGTAGATTCCAGCTTAGCATGACAAATCTCTCATGTAGGAAAAACTTCTTTCTTGATAACTCATAAGTAAGACCTGAGGGGGAAAACTGCAGCGTTCAGGTACATTTAGAAAGCTGAGTCCAGTCCATCTTAGAAGTGTTATTAAAGGCCATTCCAATATTTTGCTTGGTTACTCAACCTGTTTCTTTGTTTTCCTGGGGCATAGGAAAATCACAGAGTTCAGAGCAGACCACCTTTAGGAAGCTGTGGACATTGTTCAAGCTGCAGTAATTATCAGATCATATAACGTGAGCTTTTGAGAAATCAAGGCCAGGGAAAGTCTTAAGCTGTGTACTTTCAGTCATGCTTAGAATGATGATACAATCACCCTGGGGTTTATGGAACACGGCTCCTGCTTCAGGAACTGTGATGGGGACATTCATACATATCCTGGGAGGTAACTCTGATTTTTCCATTTCTGGAGATGAGGACAATAAAGCACACTTAAGGAATGTGTCCTTGGTCACATCACACATAAGCAAGCAGCAGAGTTGACATTCCATCCCACGCTCAGACCATAAAACCACACTGCCTATCACAGCCTAGGCTGCGTGCTGGGGGTCTGGGAACCCAAACTCAGCCCATGGTCTTTCTACGTCATTGCACACTGCTGACCATAACTTATTCAAAGAATAACAAATCATTTTAAAGTAGAAATAGAAAGAAGAATTCATCCAACAAATTTGACCCATGTTACCAGAGAAACTTTGGGCAAGCCTCACAGAATTTCTGTGGTTCCCATATCATTCTAAGAACATTAGAAGTCAGCAGTCCAAATACTTTTACTGACTCCTTTGGGAAATTAAAATGGCTAAATGTTGTTTCTGAAAGTTGCTTTGACCAGAACCACTAATTTAGTTGTCAGAATCTGACCCACTGCATCTGTCAAGGACTTTTCTCTATTTCAGGGGTGCAGGGAGTCAGGTCAGGGTGCCGTGGCTATAATTTTGAGATGGGCACTGCTGACTACTTGCAGGACAAGAGACATGAAAACAGACCTCTCAAGATGAGTAGGGGAAGGAAATGAGAAGGTTCTTCGCCAACCTGTGTTATATTTTCTGGAATTAAGAGCAGCAGAAAGGGGAGAGTATCAAACAAATTGGCTCTATGCTGAAAGACCAGATGTGAAATTCTGAAGAACTAAAATAGAAACCTTGTGGCCATCTGAATGTCACTGTTTCCAGTCCTCAGGGATAATGGCCCTGACTTGCATTTCCTTTATAAAGTGTATAGAATTTTTTCTGTATAGTAAGTACTATGAAAGTATGGAAGAATGATAAAATGAATAATTTATAATATTGAAAATAGGGCCGTTGAAAAAACCATAAAGGAGTTGAATTTGGTTAGTAGGAAGAAATAAATGTTACTCATGGTTTAAAAAATCATAAAATGTAATGAAGGGATGAGGACACATATGTAATACCTTAATCAATAAAGAAATTTTTAAAAGTCATAAAATGTTTTAATATTAAGAGTATAATATACTCTCTAGAATAGGCTTTATGTGGTTGTGTTTAAAAGAAATTAAAGATCCTATCCTTTTCTACAGTATGTATTTATTATTTTCATCAAAACCATTAAATACTTTTTAAATATGTTTTTATTGATTTCAGAGAGGAAGGGAGAGTGAAAGAGAGATAGAAACATCAATGATGAGAGAGAATCATTGATTGGCTGCCTCCTGCACGCCCCCTACTGGGGACCGAGCCCACAACCCAGGCATGTGCCCTGACCAGGAACTGAATCCTGACCTCCTGGTTCATAGGTTGATGCTCAACCACTGAGCAACACCGTCCGGGCCCATTGAGTACTTTTTGGCATGAAATATTACTATACTGGTGCTATGCAAAGCAATTTGAACTGAAGTCTTCCCCATTCCTTTAGAAATTAGAGCTTAATTCCTGCAGAGCCTGCCACAACAACAATATAACAAATAAATACTTGCTGGCTGATTGATCATAGAGGGGGGAAATGATGTGACTGGAGATATGGAGGGCTCCAGGCAACAGAATAGAAATAGTGAATAAATGAAAGATACTGGAATATTTACATGGGACATGCGGCAGAAGCAGGGAGGGAGGGAGCAGATGATCAATACGCAGCAGCAGCTGTCAAGAAAACAAGCCCACAGACTAGAGGACCACTTTAGAATCTTGTTATTAAGCCTCACAGAGGATACTTCATAAACACCTACTAGCTTTACAGAACAAGTGAAAAATAATGAGATCAAGTTATATCAGGACATTCCCCATGGAATTACCATGTTCAAGGAAAATTATTCAATTCAGTTCTTGTAACTAAGACATTTGTCACAGGATTCCACCGCATTTGTTTTCCCATTTGTCATAATGGTTCCATGAGATAAAAACTGTATTTTGATAAGAGCGTGTTCAACAGTGAACTAAGTACCAAAAGCTATTGATTTCTGATTCAACCCATGGCAAGTCCTCTCTCAATATTTCACTTGCTTTCTTCCCAGGGTGCTCATGAAAAACAATGACTCATCTATATAAATCCCAGCTAGCCCGGGCTGCACAGGGAAGTTTCCGTGAAGTTATTACCAGTTCTCCAGTGGCTCACAAACTGCTGCTCAGGGGCCGGGCAAGCACGCAGGGAGGCCACGCCACATGTGCATTCTTTTCACGGTCATTGACCATCGACATTATTTTTTTTTAATGTGGAGTTTTAAACTGGGAGTCAAAATGCAATACCATCCTAACAGTACTGATCTTCTGTCCTCTAAGCTTCTGAGAAAGTAAGGACCAACAATCATTAGCATCCTCCCAGGTCTTTGATACAGTCAGAAATACTCAAGAGAAAGAGGGGGAAAAGAAGAAATTTCTAATCTCATCAATGACTTGTCAGCTTTATTTTTTAATTTTTTCAAGGTATTTTTATTGATTTCAGAGAGGAAGAGAGAGATGGAAACATCAAGGATGAGAGAGAATCACTGATTGACTGCCTCCTGCATGCCCCACACTGGGGATTCAGCCTGCAACCTGGGCATGTGGCCTGACCAGGAATCGAACCGTGACCTCCTGGCTCATAGGTCGATGCTCAACCACTGAGCCACACCAGCTGGTCTATTTTTAATTTTTAAACAGATCCTTGCCGCGCACCCCCCCCCCCCCCCCGCCACCACCGTCTCTAGGCACACATTCAGAAGAATGACTTGCCGATTGTTTGGGGTCACTTCAAAGGGAAGGTTTAGGATTTATTGATATAAAGAAACGCAAGTACAAGCAAAAGACACTCACATCAACTGCCTTTATGTGCTTTCTGTAGCTTTGTCGCTGGCAGGGACATCAATGCCCAGTTAACTCTGCAGAGCAGTTAGTTATGCTGTTAAGAGCTGAAGAGGAAAAAAGGGCAGGCTGGCATCCAGGGCGAACTAGGAAGTTAGCCTGAGGCCTGCAGGGGGTCTGCAGGAACAGATCCCCTGCAGGCACTGGTTGATTCAGTAGCTAAATGTCAAGCTCATTTATATTCAGACCAGGAGATCCCATGGTATTAAATGAATAAATGGTATAAGGATACTATTTACTATTTTTAAAAACCACATTACCCTCAAGTGAATAAAAGGGTCATAGTAAAATCACCAGTACCTCTCAAAATTTTCCACCAAATGTAGTCTTTTTTTTTGGGGGGGGGGGGGGCAGGAGAGGAATGTAGGAGAGTATACCCAGCAATGGCAAGTAAAAGATTTTTCTGAAGTTCCATGTTTTATCTCTAATATCCATATGAATTTGATATTCTCCCCCATAATGGCCTTCTTGCTTTAATATGAAAATGAAGTGTTATTTGGTTGCTTTATTGGGAGCTGATGCTGCAGGAAGAAGTATCTCTGTTCTGCCTGTTTGAGAAGCCTGGTCCTGAGAGAAAGGCATACATAAGCAATCGCTATCGTTCTCTGTAAATAAGCCATTCCCCACTCCCATTTTGTGAGAAAAATCCATAAGCTCTTATCCGAAGAAAATACAACTGTCAACAGACCCATGCAAGCAGTTATGTTTGTGGTTATATAAGACAGATAACTCAGAGATACAACATGAAATAGCCACAATTATTTGCTATATACATTATTTTTATATAAATGAAAAACTCTGACAAATAATACAAAAATAAAGGTTCATTTTCTACTGAGTTTTACAGTTCAAATCAATAGAGGTCATATGCCATGTTATCGATATCGCCAAACACAAAGAACCCTCTGGATTCCAGGGTAGAGAAATATTCAAAATGACAGGGTGGCCTAATGGAGAACTATAGTAATCGCACTTTGTTGTAATTTTTCTTTATTTTTATTTTTGACATGACTACAGATGTCCCCATTTCTACCCCACCCTTTGCTCACCTCCACCCAGCCCCCGCCCCCACCCCCTTCCCTCTGGCCATTACCTCACTGTTGTCTGTGTCCATGAGCTATGCATACATGTTCTTTGGCTAATCCCTTCATCTCCTTTCATCCAGTCCCCCCTTCCCTCTCCCCTCTGACAGGTGTCAGTCTGTTCCATGTATCTTGGAATTTTTTTAAAATTTAAACTTAAAGTAATCTGAAAAATAACTTCCAAAGAAAAAGGTGATGAAATATACTGTCAGTCTCTCCCTACTGCCAATCTGAACAAGTGCTAAGAAAAGAAAATTACTTCTTCCCTATATGTCTTGAGGTAACTCAGATGGCATCATTAACTGGTTTCTCAATTGGAATGACCCACTAATGAGAACCAAGGCTAGCTCCTCCCATTCCTCTGCCCTTTGGAATGACATGGTGGCATGAAACTTGGTATTTCTGATGCACTAGCCAAGAATTCTTCCCATGACCCACATCATCTTTTGCCTAAATGGCAAGGACACCCTGAAAAATATTGCCATGAAGCAACTCCCCAGCAACTGAGGAAGGCTTAATGCATGACTCCTTAAAACATGATGCGGTAACCAATGCACATAGACACTGGGGCGGTGGGGGCTTGCCTGGGTGGGAATGGCTGGGGGGGGTGCGGTCCATTGGGGAAAAAGAAGACATATGTAAAACTTTAGACAATAAAAAAAACATGACGTGGGAAACACAACAATAACAGCAACTACTCTGGAGTAGTGATCTTTTGAATTGGGCTGTGAGAGTCACAGACTCTTCTAAGACAACATAATCATTTACATAGCTGTATAAAAGGTGCTACCACTGACGTGATGCTAAAAAGGGTAGTATCATAACAAGCAGGTTTTATAGGTGAACTCCTACAACTGAATAGCATCAATCGATTAATAGCACCTATTCCTGTTCAGAACACATACAACATTCATTTCCAAAACAGATGGTTTTATTAACTTCTCATCCTCAGTCTCATTGCCTCTAACAGGGGGATGGTAGAGCTCTGTCTTCATGGGCTTTTGGGTGGAATACCTGAGATACAACACACCCAGAAAAAAAATGCTTTGCTATTAGCACAAGAAGACAATACATTTTAGCTATTATTACTATTATTTTTGGCATTGGTAACACTGTTAGAGATGTGATCAAACCATGGTAATGCCTGGTTTAAAATGCACAGCTTTGGAACTTACTAACAGCTATCATTTTGGAACACCTGTCAAATCTCAATCAAGCATTATATTAGCAATACATATACACATTATCTCTAGTCCTTACACCAGTAGCACAAGGTATTTAGATCCCAATTCCAAAAACAAGGAAACAAACTCAAATATATTAATTAATTTTCCCAAGGTCACAAAACTACATAAAAATTAATTTTCAACAAATAAAGGCTTTTTCAGGCATGCAAAGCCTTAGCTTTGATGTCATTCTTGTCTCTGATTGAGTCCACTCACACATGGGTATTTGTGTGTACACAAAAGCAGCACAGCTTACTGAAAATAGCATGAGCCTTGGAGTCAGACAGACAAAAACTTAAATACAATGTCCAGCACTTACTAGCTATGTGACCCTCTTTGCACATCCGTGTCCTTAACTACATAATAGACCTATGCAAACTTTGAGAGTCATCTATGACCCCCCTCTTCACATTGACTGTGGAAAGTGCAGGACCAAATTTATGTCTACCACTCATGAGTCAGGGTACAGGATCTTAGATGGTGCATTTTGTATAACATTTTGTTTGCCTTTGCTTAAGTTTTTCTTCATTAATTTTATTTTAACCTGATTTCCTCACTTGAAAAAATCTTGTATTTGTTTTGGCCAGCCCCTTTAGACCTTTCTGGAAAAAGTATAATATTGAACATATAAAGAATAAAATTGAGAGAAACCAAGATGGAGGCATAGGTAAACACCTAAACTGTTGCCTCGCACAACAATTTCAAAACTAAAACTAAAAGACAAAACGGACATCATCCAGAACCACAGGAAGGCTGGATGAGTGGAAATGCTACAACTAGAAGGAAAGAGAAAAGCACACTGAGACTCAGAGGAGCTGCAGGAAGCAGAGGAACCGAGACACGCGTGGTGAGGACTGGCAACTGAGTGCACAGCTGGCTTTCTCAAGCGGGAGGGAGACAAAAGCTCCCAACTGTGCTGAACTCCAGTTCCGGGCGAGACTCTGGGGACCCAGACTCATTCGGGGAGAAACTGGACTGTCTGGCAGCGGGCAGAACTCGAGGGCGGCTTTCTATCAGAGGTGCTTGCAGCGATTACCACAGGATACTGAGATGCAGGGGCCTATTAGGGCAGGACTAAAGGGAAACCAATGCTGTCTGCTTTGCCCTGAGACTCTGCCCCATTCAAGCTGAGCACAGAGGCTTTTGCAAGTCTTCTCCCATAAGGGTGTCTCCAGCACAGAAGTTCTCCCAGCGTAGACACAGCTGGTCCTCACAGCCAATTGGCCTGGAGGTCAATTCCTCCCAGTGACACCAACAACAATCAAGGCTTAACTACAACAAAACTGTGCACACAGCCCACAGAGGGGTGCGCCAAGAGTGTCCACCTCAGGTAACTGGGGAGGCTGAGCCACTGGGCCCTATAGGACACCTAGCACACAAAGCCACTCTATCAACTCAGGGAAGCAGCCAAAATGCAGAGACAAAGAAACAGATCACAAATGAAAGAAATGGAGGAAAGCAAACTACTGCATATAGAGTTCAAAACCACGGTTATAAGGTTTTTCAAGAATTTTCTAGAAAAGGCCGAATAATTTAGTGAGACCCTCGAGGATATAAAAAAGGACCAACTAGAAATTAAGCATACACTGACTGAAATAAAGAATAATATACAGAGATCCAACAGCAGACTAGAGGATCACAAGAATCAAGTCAAAGATTTGAAATACAAAGAAGCAAAAAACACTCAACTGGAAAAGCAAAAACAAAAAAGAATCCAAAAATATGAAGATAGTGTAAGGAGCCTCTGGGACAACTTCAAGTGTACCAACATCAGAATTATGCGGGTGCGAGAAGAAGAGAGAGAACAACATACTGGAAACCTATTTGAAGAAATAATGACTGAAAACTTCCCCCACCTGGTGAAAGAAATAGACTTACAAGTCCAGGAAGTGCAGAGAACCCCAAACAAAAGGAATCCAAAGAGGACCACACCAAGACACATCATAATTAAAATGCCAAGAGCAAAAGACAAAGAGAGAATATTAAAAGCAGGAAGAGAAAAACAGTTAATTACCTACAAGGAAGCACCAATACGACTGTCAGCGGATTTCTCAACAGAAACTATGCAGGCCAGACAGGAGTGGCAAAAAATATTCAAAGTGATGAATAGCAAGAACCTACAACCAAGATTACTCTACCCAGCAAAGCTATCATTCAGAATTGAAGGGCAGATAAAGAGCTTCACAGACAAGAAAAAGCTAAAGGAGTTCATCACCACCAAACCAGTATTATATGAAATGCTGAAAGGTATTCTTTAAGAAGAGGAAGAAGAAGAAAAAGGTAAAGATAAAAATTATGAACAACAAATACATATCTATCAACAAGTGAATCTAAAAATCAAGTGAATAAAAAATCTGATGAACAGAATAAACTGATGAATATAATAGAATCAGGGGCATAGAAAGGGAGTGGACTGACAATTCTAGGGGGGAAAGGGGTATGGGGGGTGCGGGAAGAGACTGGACAAAAATCGTACACCTATGGATGAGGACAGTGAGGGGGGTGTAAGGGCAGAGGGTGGGGCGGGAACCGGATGGAGGGAGCTATGGGGAAAAAAGAGGAATAATTGTAATAATCTGAACAATAAAGATTTATTAAATTTTAAAAAAAGAATAAAATTGAACAACTTATCAATTATTAATAAATAATTGATCCAGCACAACATAATATCAACTCACTGAATAACTAACTAAAAACAAAACATTTCTTCATCACCTCAATCACATCTATGGAAACACTAAACCCAAAGGGCTTCCGTCGTGTTCTAAAGAACTTCATATGCATTAAGGTACTAAAGCAACTATATTCTCTCAGTGCTGTCACTTGTCAACATTACTTTTCTTACCTTTGAGTCATCATGGTGTAAGCTCAACAATGGGAAAAAGTTCAAGATGGCTTTGCTTCATTGGAAAAAAAGGCAGAAGACTCAATTGGCTACATTAATATACAGAATATATTATTGAGAAAAATGTATTTTTTAAACTGTCCAAGTCTGACCTAAGTATAGACCAGTGTATAAATCCGGGTCTATGATCTCTTCATGGGCAAATGCTTATAAGCCAGAGGGTCTGGAAAAGGTAAGATCCATATCCACCAATGGGAGGGATGTCACAGAAGATATCCAGATCTCCACAGTCACACACAGTAGCTCAGACCATCAGAGACATCGAAAGAAGGAAGTGGGTTGAGTCCAGCCTTTGAATTTGTATAGACCTGGATTCTAATCCTGGTTTAATCAGCAATTCACTGTGTAGCTATACACAGATGATATGTAACCATTTCATAAACCCAAAGGAGGCCTCATAGTTAGTGCAAGGATCCATAGTTAATACAAGGATTCCCCATGTTTCAAAGACCCAGTTTAGGACAATCTTACCCTTCCTTCCTCCCTCCCCCAGCTCTCTGCTGGCAACAACCAAAGGAACTGGGCTGAGCTATGGGAAAGCGCCCAACCCCATGTCTGTTTACTATCACCTTCTCACATACTCACTTTCCCCTCCTGCCTTCTCCTCATGTTCTTACTTCTCACCACTCATCTCTTACCCCATCTTTCATCTTGGTCTTCAAAATATTTCTCTTTTAGTCTCTCCTCTAACATTTCATGTATAAGCTTTAAAAAAGCACAGCATGCAATAAAAAAATCAAAAAAGTCTTAAGTGTTTAGGAAAATTGGACTTAATAATAAGCCAATGACATCAAGAGCCTGGTAAGTGTCCAGAATTTTCTTCAGAATCTCTACAGAAACCACATACTACATAAAGCCTGGGCTTTGAAATCAGACCAACCTACATTCCACTCCCAGCTCTGACTCTTGGAAAAATTGTATAACCTGACACTCTTTTTCCTTAACTGTTACATGAAATAATTCAGGTAAAGCACTTCAGCACAGTGCCTACATAGCAAGTATTTAGGGAATGTTAACTAGTATTAATCCTGTTACCGTCCTCCTATTTCCCGCACCTCACTTTTCTTTCGCCACTAAGATTCAAGGTACATTTTTAACAATTTCCTTCTATAACAGTATGTAGAGTAAGAAGGTAGAAGAGGGTAAAGGGGAGATACATTGAGATGGAAGGAGACTTGACTTGGGGCGGTGAACACACAATACAATATACAGATGGTATATTATAGAACTTTACATCTGAAACCTATATGATTTTATTAAGCAATATCACCCAAATAACTTCAATTTTCTTTAAAAAAGAAAACTTTCTACTGCTTTTATATACATTCATAAGAATTCAGCTTTATTATGTTCTGTTGTGGACTAGTCTAGAAACCTAAACATTGAGGGATGAGGGGGAATAAATTCCAAGTTGCAAATTCAGCTTGATAAATTCAGATCAATCTGTTTACAGGTTTATAAGAGAAGATTTAGAGTCAGCCCTTGTGGAAATAGAGTGATAAATTCCTTTTAACTTTTCCTCTGGGTTGCTCCCAAGGTCCATGTCACAGGCCCGGAGACAGAATTAGAAGGGGATGCAGAACAAGGCTGGGCTCAGAAAGAATTAGAGATAATCAGGGAGGCTCCCAATAGCTATATGGCTCTTGGCCCGTATAGTTTGATGAAGTGAAGATAGAGTAACCACATCGAAGACTAAGCAAAAGTTTATGTAACTGTGTTGAAATAATACACTGAGGTTCTCTCAGTGCGGACACTCAGGATTACATTGTCCCCTTAGACCCTCAACAAGTCTCCTAAGCAGTGGACTTACAAGGGCCAGTTCTACAGAGTTCTAAGGCAGCATCTCCAATGGTGATTACCTGCTCGCCAAATGTATCTGGACTTCCAAAGCATGAAATGTGAAATTAAAATTTTTATTCTTTGCAGACTCTACCCACTTTTTATCATTCTGTTTCTGCTTCCCTCTTTCTTGCAGGCCTAGAATCTAGTGTGTTCTAGTGAGTAGGTTAAAAATAGAGAGAGAGAAATCAGGAAAGGATGAAATGATATTTTCATTGTATATTGTCTGGGAAGAGACTATATAATCTTCAATTGGCAAATACAAACTATCTTTTTTCCCATTTATAAAAATGAATTGTCTCTTTCTCATATTTGAATACATCCTTGGGTAAAAGTCATCAGAGAAGTCAGTGCTAGATCTTTCTTTTGCTGTTTTCTCACCCACATGTTATGAGTGAAATGAGACAGATTTCTTATATAAAGTATCTTTGTAGCCCCCAACAACTTATGATATAACAAGTTATAATGTAGTTCATTGACTAGACATGTTTATCTTTTGATAAGTGTATTGAAACACATGAACATATTTTCTTTCATGATACGGTGATTCTACAAATTCAAATATGGGCAAAGTGTTAATAATTTAAGTCAAAGTAAAGGTGATTAAATGAAGTGAATCATTTGTAAAGCTGAGAAAATGATAAAATACTGCAGTTTGGGAAGTCACTGACTTCCATGCCTAAATCTGAGTCAGATTTCCCTTGATACTAGTGTTATGGAAAAAGAATTTGCTCCTTCCTGTCCATCCCACAGCCAGATTTATTACTTATTACTGATCTTTCCCATGTTAGCTCCCTTTGTCATTGAAGGTAGTCAGAAGGAAATTCCATATTTTGCTATTTTAAGTATATTTCAGAGTCAGAAAAACAATGAAAGTTTGGCCTCTTAGATAATGGACTTTTCTTCTGCAATTACATAAACTCAACACTGATTTTTTTTATTTCCTAACATTCTTCTCTTTTCTCTGTTTACCATTCATTCACTCAACAAACATTTGCTGTCATGCTGGAGCCACAGTCCCTATATCATTGCAAGTTACAGGGGTAGTCCTAGCTTCGGATGGAGCTTTGTACATGACTTGCACATCTTTCAGCCCTGCCTTCTCAGGACTGGCTCATTCTCAGGGAGATTTCTCTTCACAGTTCCTAAATGGCTACCAGCAGCTCCTGGGCCTACCTCTTTGCCCATTCACTTCCAACCAGAAAGAGGATCCATTCCCCTGTAGCTCAAATAAAGGACCTTGAATTGAGTCTTGTTGATTCCAACTGGTCTGACTTGGGTCATGAGCCAACTCCCAGCCAACTAATGTGATCAGGATATACGTTACAGACCTACAGTAATCACAGCTCATGGCTACAACCAGTCAGAGCCCACTGCATAATGCTGAGAAGCTCAGGGCACTTTTAGAAAACAGAGGAAGGTGTGAAATGGATGCTGGAAGGAACAAGACACATACACTATACTCCCTGTCCTTACAGAACTGGTAGCCTCTGAAGAATTGGCAGGATGATGGGAACCCACCAGCTCAGTGCATGCATGAATCAGTTGTGATACATGAAGGCTAACAAGTTTGTAACCCTGGGAATCTTTCCATAGCAACAGGATGCAGGCCGACTGTTCTGTTCAAAACTGCCACTGAGCAACCACCATATGCTCAGAACTGCTGGCCTCTGGCGGTGATTTAGAGATGAAACCTTTCAAGTCCAATTAGCCCGCACGTTGATTCATGCAGTGCCTAAGAATTCACAGTTATTTATAAAGTTCAAGGTTTCAGATAAATTTGACAGGAGATGCTGAAATACAGTGTTTGCAAGGATGTTCATTTCCTCAGCTAATTACGATTTTATTTTTCCCGTGTAGAGCTGGCTAGAGAAAACTGTAAATAGTTGGCTCATGTTAGTGGTAATATTCCTTCTCCAGCTTGTTTATCATCTTGAATGTTGGATTTCATTTTAACTCACATGTTACACCTCATCATCAATCTACTGCTCTCAATCAGCGGGTCTTCATCTTAGCCACATAATGGAATCACTTGGGGAGCTTTAGAATATATCTATGCCTAGGTCTCAGCCCCAGAGATTCTGTTTTCATTGGTCCAGGGTGTGCCAAGGTTGAGAGCCCTTGCTCTAAGTAGAACCTTGTTAGAGATACAGATATGTCTCTCCTAGGAAACATGCCCAATTTGCAATTGCAACTAATTTAAATGCTATAATCCATTAAGAAACAGTTAAAATTGATTTAGGATTCAATCAAGTTCAGCAATAGGAAGAAATGTTCTCTGGATCAACAGCAAGCACCTATCTGTGCATGCTTTTGTCCCCGCCACCACAGGCACATCCCATCTCCATTGCCACCACCTGGCCTAAGCCACCATCACCTTCTCCCTGGGCCCCTGCAACAGTCTCCCAATTCTCTCCTGCCTGCTGTCATATAGCAGCCAGAGTTGAGCTTCTTAAAATATAAATTATAACATGTCATATCCTTCCTCAAAAACCTTCAAAGGCTTTCCACTGCTTATGCTACAAAATACACAAGCTCTCCAGGCCACTGTCTGCTCACTCCCACCCACCACCCTGTTCAGTACATGTTGGCTACATTGACCTTTCATTTCCTCCATCTTTTCCATCTCATTGCTTCTGGATGTGTTGTTTCTTCTGTCTAAAATATTATATACACACACACACACACACACACACACACACACACACACACACTACCACCTGATCTCTTCTCACTGCACACACAAACATTCTTTGCTTGCTCACTTTACTTACTACTAAGGTCTCAACTTATATGTAACTTCTTCAAAGACATTGTCCTTCACCCTTAATCTAAAGTGAGTCCCCCTGCCCTAACTGGTTTGGCTCAGTGGATAGAGCGTCCACCTGCGGACTGAAGAGTCTCAGGTTCGACACCCGTCAAGGGCACGTACCTTGGTTGGGGGCACATCCCCAGTAGGAGGTATGCAGGAGGCAGCTGATCGATGTTTCTCTCTCATTGGTGTTTCTAACTCTCTATCCCTCTCCCTTCCTCTCTGTAAAAATCAATAAAATATATTTAAAAAAAATAAAGTGAGTCCCCTGTCTTACACTGTCTTAGTGCCTGATTTTATACCTTCATCGTGTGGCGTTACTTGTAGGGTATCTGGCTCCCCTCTAAACCATAAGCTCCCTGAAGACAATGATGATTCTGTTTTGTTCACCCATGTATGCCCCAGCACCAACCTTTGCCCCAACCCAGAGTAGATTTTCAATAAATTCTCAATGCAATAGGGGACATGTCCTTATTGTAGCAGTTACTTACACTGAGGAATACTGTCAGAAATAGCTTATGAAGAAGATAGCCCTATTTACTCAAAACAACTACATTCTATAAGTGTTCTCTTTACAAAAACCTTTAAGAGAGAGTTTTTCACAGTATCAGTTCTAGGAATAGTTATGCTTCTCTTGATTAACCAGTTGGTGTTTTGTTGCCATATTTCATAAATCATTTGATTTTGATTCTATGATTCTGCAAATCATTACCCGATTAGGCGTCCCTCTTTGCTTTGACTGATAAGAAGCTCAGAGCCAAATGTTGGCCCTCCCCAAGCTCACCCGTGCCAGCACCAGAACACTCTCACGATATGTATTTTGCATCTAATCTCACTCCAGTTGCATCCAATAAATCCTTCCTTTGTTTTCCCTCTGCTCATTTTTAATTATAACGTACTTATAAGCCATCTTACTCTCTAGAACTAAGCAAGACATAGTAAATAAATGAAATAGTGACAAATAAGTTACTCAAGGAAAAGAGATAATATCTATGTGATGAAATGTGTTTCAGGGGAGTCAAAAAAATAACACTTTTTTCCCTGCTTGAGAGAGAGAAAAAAGAGTCAAACAGAAAAAGACCAGATGGGCTTAGGACCATGAGTAACAGTAGGCTTTCTAATCCATCACAAAAAGCATTGAAAACAAAGGCCTAAGCACCCACCGAGAGAGAGCAGAGCTTTTACTTCCCTGGGCAGACAGATTTCAAAGGGAAAGTGATGTTTTCCCAGTTACTGTTCCTAAATTTACCAAGCAGACCATTCTCCATCGTCTCCACTCTCCTGGGAGCAAGCAGGTCCGAGTGCTAACATTAAGTGATGCCCTTCACATGCAAACATTAAGCCAAGGGAAAGGATATCCTCTTCCTCAAACATCATCCACTTCAAAGCATTTATTTCAGCTGGTAGATATTCTATCATATAAACATCCCTGTATTCATTTCCTACTGCTGCTGTAACAGATCACCACATCTTGTTATCTTACATTTCTGGAGATCAGAAACGTATCTCACTAGGCTAAAGTCAAAGGGTACGCAGAGCTGCATTCCTACAGGCTCTAGGGGACAACCTATTTCTTGCCTTTTCCAGCTTCTAAAGGCTGCCCTCATTCTTGGTCTCCTTTACACCCCTCTTACCCCTACTTCCATTCTGACCACCAAGTAATCAAAGATAATCTCTTCAACTCAAAATCCTTAACTTAATCATATCTGCAAAGTTCCTTTACTATATAAGGTTACCTATTCATAGTTTGGGATAATTGGAAGGTGGATAATTATTTTGTTGGGGGGCGGGCGGGGGAGTGAGTATGGATTATTCTGTCTACCATTGTCACGCTAAGTAATTAGGTGCCTGTGAAATGCCAAGGTATGAATTAGGCATGTGTTTAAAACCATTATCAAAGAACTGTTACCAGTCCAGTACCATCCATTCAAGCCAATTCATGTATTCTAACATGAATTCCAAAGACATGATATAAAATACTTTTTCACCCTGGAAAAGTAGTCCAGGGATATTTCTACAATTGATTTTAACCCTAAGAAAAATGTCACTGCTTCCTAATCAATAGCCCTCTGGCATGCAGCTTTGATTAAAGAAGCTATTTGCTAATCCTCCTGCCTGGAACTCACCACCCTCTCTATGATCCCCCAGACCCTCCCTGCCCACTGCGCGCGCTCTCTCTCTCTCTCTCTCTCTCTCTCTCTCTCTCTCTCTCTCCTCCTTTCCCTTCATACCTCCACTCCCATCCCCAGAACTCCAGCAGCCCCTGAACAGGGATATGAGGATGGGATGAGAAGCATCTCTTAACAACAGGAAGGTGATGAGGTAATATTTGACAGAGAAATTAGGAAATTCCCCAAAACTGTTTAAGATGAATTTGGCTGGATTTTTAGACAATTTTTCTAGTCTTACTGCTAGCTGTAGATTTTTTTTTTATACATATTGTTTATTCTTCTTGCCTTTTCTTACTTTTGACCAAAAGGTCAAGACCTCTATAATTCTCAAGGTGAAAGCCCTTCAGAATCCAGCATAGTGTCATGCAAATAACAAAACTTTTTTTATTATTAACTAGAGGCCCAGTGCACGAAATTTGTGCACAGGGGGTCAGGGGTCCCCTCAGCCCACCCTCTCCAATCCCGGACCCCTCAGGGGATGTCTGACTGCTGGTTTAGGCCCAATCCCGGGGATTGGGCCTAAACCGGCCATCGGACATCCCTCTTAAAATCCGGGACCACTGGCTCCTAACTGCTCACCTGCCTGCCTGCCTGATCACTCCTAACTGCCCCCCATGCTGGCCTGGTCACCCCCAACTGCCAGCCTAGTTGCCCCCCTGCCAGCCTGGTCACCCCTAACTACACCCCCACCGGCCTGGTCACCCCTTATTGCCCCCCTGTTGGCCTGGTTGCCCCCAACTGCCCCCCAACCAGCCTGGTCACCCCTAACTGCCCCCCCCACTGGCCTGGTTGCCCCTTACTGCCCCCCCTGCAAGCCTGGTTGCCCCCAACTGCCCCCCCTGCTGGCCTGGTCACCCCTAACTGCCACCCCGCTGGCCTGGTCACCCCTTACTGCCCCCAATGCCGGCCTGGTCACCTCCAACTACCCCCCCACCACCACCAGCCTGGTCACTCCTCACTGCCCCCCTCTGCCGGCCTGGTCGCACCTCACTGCCCACGCCCTGCCGGCCTGGTCACCCCCAAGTGCCCCCCCTGAGGGCCAGGTTGCCCCATTCAGCCTGCTGTTTGGTCGTTTGGTTGTCCCTCACTAACCCCCTTGCCAGCCTAGTTGCCCCACACAGCCTGCTGCTCAGTCATTTGGTCACCCCTCACTAACTCCCCTGCCAACCTAGTCGCCCCACGCAGCCTGTTCTGTCGTCCATTCAGTTGTGATGGTCGCTTAGGCTTTTATATATATAGATCAGGAGCATTCAGCTGCCACTTGCCTGTAATTCTTAATTCCCACATCTTCTAAAAGTACACTCACCTAAGTACAGTTGACCCTTGAACAACAGGGGTTTGAACTGCATAGGTCCATATATATGCAGATTTTTTTCAATAAATACACGTGGCTTTTCAAATCCAAGGTTTTTATATTCACAGATGCAACTCACCACAGATGGAAAACAGTGTCTTCGCACTCCCAAGTATGGATTCCCAACCGCAGATCAAAAATACTGCATTTGATTGGCAGTTGGTTAAATCCCTGGATGCAGAGACTTAACTACAGAGTCAACAATTATAGGCAGATTTTCAAATGTGTGGGGATCAGGGCCCCTAACCCTGCCATTGTTCAAGGGTCAGCTGTACTTCAAAAGCATGTAGGTTTTAGATATTTTAAATCATTTGTTTAGTCTTTTCTCTCACTGGTTCAGATCACTGCCCCCTTCCCGCCTATCTCTGCTTCCCCCCAGCCATTTCTGTTTTTACGTGTGTCAGCACTTATTGATGGGCTACTCTCTTCTCACTCTTCCTGGGGTCATATATCTAAGACAACTAGTTACAAATGCAGCACCTCATGGCGAACCAAAGGACCTGACCCTCAGACCAAAGTCTAAAACAGAAAATTTTTGCTGACTTCTCAAGGATCAGCCAATGTGATGACGTTATTTATTTATTTTTTTAAGCAAAGCTAGATTTGTCTGAAGAGGTATGGTTAGTGTTCCTTTATTCTCACGAATTTTGATTTTTGTTTTTACTATAACGTATTTAGCAGTTGTGCTTTGCTATCTTTCTCTCTGTTGCTTGGCTGGGAAGTCAGATTTGGAAGCAGAGTCTGCCGCTCTCACAATATTCCCCACAGTCCTCCCAGCAGCATGGCAGTTCGAGTGATGATGGAGCCCGTCCCTGGAAGAGGTTAGGGTCAAGGGCTTGGGCTGCTCCCCTCGGGCCCTGAAATTGGCACCCTTAATGGCTGCTTTTGTCCCTCAAGACTGAATCAGTGTCATCTCAACTGGCAGTGCTGGGAACTAGCCAGACTCCATCACTGTCTGTCTTAGAGTGTGACCAAGCCATGGACTCAATAGCTTTCTTTGTTTTCTAGAACTGATCACTTTCAATTCTGCAATTGTATCCTGGCATCCATGCCAGAAAGTATCTCCAGGACCTCCTGCTGTTATTCCTGAGTGCTAGGAAAGCTGCAAGTCTCCACAAATTCCTCCCCCTCCCCACTCCTCCCCTCCCCAGCCTGCCAGCTGCTCCTGGGATCCCAGTTAGAGCTGTAGCAATTTGGCATGATCCTCTAAAATGAATATCCTCCTTGGGGGTGGGGGTCATCTAAAGCTATCCATTCATTCAACAAGTATCCATTGAATGTGCATTATTTTCAAGACAGGATGCTGGGCCTTAGAGGTTTGTCTATGCGTGTAAGGAGTTCACAGTTAATCATTTGTAGAACCTTGGTGTGTAGGGAACTGCAAAGAAGATGGATTTTGATAAGGGAGAAAAAGGAAAGGAGACTAATCACAGTGCCAGAGAGGAGAAATTGGGGTAAAGGGTGCTTGCCCAAGAAGACAAACTAGTCTGACTTCACCATGTCCACCCAGGCCCTTAGGAGGCAGACAGACAAGCAGTGGGTGCTTCCTAAGGTCCAGAAGCACACTTTTGTAAATTAGGTCACAGAACTCCAGAAAGATACTCAGAAATCCCCATATAGAAGGAAACACATTAGTTTTTATTATGCTCCAAGCTGCTGAAATATTGAAATACAACCTACTGAAATATTGAAATAAATGACCGAGAAAATCAGCCCTTTTTATGGTCTCATTTGCCCAAATTGCTTGCCTCCCTCCTTTACTCATGCTCTCACATTTTGAGGTCAATTTCCCCTCAGTGATGACCCAGGGGAGTGAGGCAACATTTTCCGGGCCTCAAGATTACTTGTTTATAATTTCGTCCGTTTACAGTCCTCTTTTTTGGCCCAAGTCCCTCCCCAGCCTCAAATCTCCGCTGCGGGAAGCGGCAGCCCTCTCTGCAGGCTTCCCTGAGAGCAGATGCCTTGGGCTTGGACCCCTTAATTTCTGAAGACCAGTGAGTGGGCCGGTGAGAGCAAGCACACCTGCTACTGCTCAGAGTCTGTTCCTCCTGCACTGCTTTAGTGGAGTAGACATCACATCTGTCAACCACCAGAGGGGCTCAAAAAGCCACATGTAAAGAAAGGATGAGAGCCTGGTCACTTACGTGTGGCCTGCAGATCAGAAACTGGGGCACCACCCAGAAGTTTATTAGAAATGTACTAGTAGATTCTCAAGCCCCACTCAGACCAACTGAATCAGCATCTGCACTTCAACAAGATCCACCATCACCACCCAACCCCAACGCCCATCCCTAACCACCATCCTCATGGTTCAAATGCACCTTCTAATGGCAGCAGGGGATGAAACAGCTCCAGTCCTGCTTTCTCCTGTCTCCCACTCAGTTGAAGGGCCACTGCTCCACGTGCTATCTTTTCTGTCTGTCTTGGAGCCACATTTCTCGGTGGCTGAAGAAGTGCCTCTTGCATTGGTTTCACTAAGGATGCCTCCTCTATCATTAATAGAAGGGTGGTCTGTGTCATTGTTGAGCAAGGCATTTAAAAATCATCTTCACACCTCATTCATCAGCTTCATGCTTCCACAGCTCATCCCTGTGTCCCTTACCCACCACACTATACATCAACTGGCACTGGCATCAGTTCTCACCTAAAAAGCTCCGTGACTAAACATATCCTTTTATTTGTTAAACCCCTATAGTGGGCCAAACAATGTGCTAGACATTTGTCCTCTAGCTGAGAGCCTGTAGGTCAGACTGTGCAGTCCTATCACACAGCCCTTGTATTAGTCAGGGTTCTCCAGAGAAACAGAATCAATAGGATGTGAATATATATAGAAAGAGACTTTTATTATAAGGAATTGGCTCACATGATTATGGATACTAGCGGGTCCAAATCTGCAGTGTGGCTGTGTCAGCAGATTCAAAGCCCAGGAAAGTTGATGGTACCAATGGAGTCCCAAAGCAATCTGGTGGAGAATCCCCTGTTACTCATAGGAGGGTCAGTCTTTTTTTTTCTTCCTGTTTCAGGCCTTAAAATAATTGGATGAGGCCCACCCACATTATGGAGGGACATCTGCTGTACTCTACTGATTAAAATTTTAATCTCATCCCAAAACACCCTCACAGAAATGCCCAAAATAATGTTTGACCAAATATCTACACACACCATGGCCCAATCAAGTTGACATATAAAATGAACTATCACAGCCTTATTAGAAATTCATGACAGGAAGGGGAGGGAGAGGCACCAGCATCACAAGGTGGGTCACCAGAACACAGTGAAGGTTATAGACATGTTGGTGCATCCTTTCTTACTAGGCCAACACTTAGGTCTTCTGCAACATCCTTCATCTACCATTTTCCCTTTACCAGTGACCTCAATGGAGGCCAGGGCTCAGGAGCATATAATTCCATGCAGAAAAGAATAAGCTAGACAGAAATGATGAGCATCTCTTTATCACCCATTCCCAGGCATCCCTGACAGCTATTCATGAAAGAGCTAAGCCCAGGTCCAGGCCCAATCACTCTTCCTGCCACAGCCAGTTCAAACCAAGACTTTAATATTCCTTCTGAACAGGTTTGGGTTTTCCCTTTGGAGAGTGATAGGTCAAGAATGAGAAAAGTACAGAGAGGCCACAGGTCAGAAAGCAATCTGGGTGAAGGCCAGTTTAGGGCAACCCTAGAGATATCATGGAAGTTCGGAGCTAGACCCAAACAACCTAGATATCTAGACTAAACCAGCTCCTGGAATCTGCCCTGAAATGGGCCTTCCAAAGATTGGTTCCAATTACAGTAACCCACCCCTCCCAAGTCCCCTTTCTTTCTTCTGCATCTTCTTTCTCACTTCCACCACCACTCCTTGTCTCCAGCAAATCCAACTTCTATTTCTCCTCTTTGATATTACAATTTCTCTGCAGTTACTGGCAAAGCCACCGAATACCCCTCCTCCACAGTTCCACAGCCACATGAGGTCCTGAATGCCTAACTTAACAGGGCACTGCTGTTCAAGTTAAGATTTTATAGACCTCCACACATGCACTCCCCATCCCATGTCCACATGGCTTCCACTGGTACAATCTCAATCTTCTACTGACCAATTGGTGATAACTCAGGATGGCCATCATCTTATCTCAAATTTCCCTTCCTACTCTTGAACCTTGAACCTTTGGTCTAGTAGGAACTGCAGTCCCAACTACCCGAGGGTCCTTGACAATGTGGTAGTGTAAACTGCTGAGTGTCTTTAGGTTCCAGGAAAAAGATATGATGCTAGTATGCTAAGAGAGCTTGGCAAACGACCCCTTGGCCTGCAAAAAAAAATGTGTTGGAGACACAAGAAAGGGTATCTATACATATAAAAGGCTAATATGCTAAGTGTCCGACCGTCTGACTGGTCGCTATGATGCATACTGACCACCGGGGGGCAGACGCTCAACACAGGAGCTGCCATGACTTGTACTGGCCATTTACAGAGAAACGGCACTGCAGAACTGGTGCCGACAAAACAACACTCGGCTTCCCCCAAGTGGGACACAGGCCCTGCCATGACCCCGGAGTGACACCCCACCAAATCGCAGTGAACACTGACGAGACCCCATGGCGGAATTGGTGGCTGTGGGCACCAGGTAACGATGTCATGTAGCAACACCTGGCTTCCTCTCCTTAGCGACTAGCCTCCTTGGGAGTTTCTTCAGCCCAGGAACACGATTTGCTTTATAGCCAGGTACAAACATTTTACAGTTCAACCAAATGTCTATGAAGCATTTTCCTATGCCTCATTTCATTTGATCCTCACAGAAATAGGTATATAGGAGACTCAATGGAATCCTATTTTATTTTCATTAGCTGGAAAACAGAGATTTAGAAAGCTTAGAAACTTGACCCGACTGAAAAGCAGTAAGAAATGGTGGACCTTGAAAATGGCTTCAGGTTTTTTCACTGCACAGAATATAGTCAACCACTGCTGCAGTTAAATATTTTACCCTTTGTTCTCCCTGCATGATCTACAATAATAATCTGCTTCGTGTTGATATTTACTGCTGTGTTGCTGACAGTTACCTAAAAGAGAAGTTGGGGTGCTTCACTGGGCTGGAAAAAGTTTAGCTAAATCAGAAAGCAGGTCTAATTAATACATTGCAAACCAGTAGTTTTATTGCTAGCTTTACTCAGTGGCCAGGTAAGTTTCTATTGAACAAGTACAAAAAAAAATTTACATAAATGTTAAAGGCATGCTTTAAAATTAAATACCCATTGCATTTGAAGTTATTTATTACATGTTATTACAAGCTAATATCTTTTTAAAGAATCCTTGTGATTGGCCACAAGCCTTAAAAACACGAGAATTCTCATGATCCGTCTGCAATGTGTTAAGCAAGTGTGTGTGTGTGTGTGTGTGTGTGTGTGTGTGTGTGTGTGTGTATCACTGGTGCCAAAAGCACACATGTGTTTCGATCTGTCATTGTCAATTGTGAATTTGGTTGACACTTCTATTATAGAGAAAGGGTGAATAGCGATATTAAAATATTTCTTCTAGTTAATTTCCTTTCAATGTGCACAAATCCGTGCACCAGGCCACTAGTTAAATTATAAATGCCTATAATCCTTCCCTTCCCACAAACCCTCCCCGCTTCTGATGCGTAGAAAAAGTGTCTGGCTACTCAGCTTCCCTCTCTTCCAAAGCCCAAAAGGAGAGCACCAGTCAAGTCCTAGTCTTTCTCAGTTTGGCAGAAAGAAGACTAAAATATTTACAGAAGATGTGCTGGGTCAAGGCTGAACTAGTCTATGAAAAATACTGAGAAGTTTGAATCCCCCGTTGGTGTCTTTCTCTTTCTCTTAAAGTCAGAATGGTTTTAAGGACTCTGGGTTGTTAGTGTTGTGTCCTTGAATGTGAAGCTATATTGAGACCATACCATATGGGTTCCCACTTACCTATTATATTTTTTAAATCTTTGAAAATGCACAGAAACTCTACTAGGTTAATTGTACCTCACCTAAAACCTAACAGGAAAAAAAAAAACATCAGCAAAACCAAGAATAAGAATTCAAAGCCTCATATTGCTAATTCATTGACCCAGTTGACCCCAGGTACCAAGCACTTCATGAGGCCTCCTAGCTTTGAATGACAATACTTAACATAGGTTCTAATGGTAGCCAACACTTCACTGGCTCTCCTTAATAGGACTGGCTAGCCATGAACCTTACATTGCTGATAAGCATCTCAAAATTATACTTTTATTTGTAGATGTTTGGGGGGAAAACAATTGTTGGGAAAATATGTAAACAAGGACATAAAAGTGGTAGATGTTACCTTATATAAACTTTGAGAAAATAAATAAAGTTACAAGATGGGCTCCCAAGTATTCATTGCAGGAAGAACCCAAGAACTATTTTATCTCAAACTGTCATACATACATCCTTCTTGAATCATAATTAACCAGCAAATATTAAAAAATAAAAAATATATAGTTACAGAAAAGAACACCTATTCTGGTTAGGGATATTAGACTAAAATAAGTGAAACAAAAAGAAAAAACTCACAAATACATAAAATGCTAGGATCCTGAGTAACAATCAGGCAGACAAGTAAGTATAATCTAGAATAATCACCACGCACAACTAGAAACAATCTCATCACATTCTCCAAATTAATCTTATAATACTGTGGAAAAGAAGTTATTGAGAGAAAAAACACACACTCCAAATATTCACTTGACTAGTTCATCTTGCTAGGACTAGACATTGTCAATAAAGGGCTATATTTAAAACCAATTTACTGCTGTTGTCTTTACAGCTCATATACTTCTTTCAGTTTGCAGTGAATGTGTTTTTGGAAGATTCTAGCATCTTCAGATGCACAATATTTCCTTGGTACCTGGTAAAGCATTAGTGGTTCATCATAATTCTCTGAAAAAGATAAGCTGCTCTGCAATATACGGTTTATAAATCTGCACTGCAGCAGACCTATTCATCACATGTTCTACTCATAAAAACACAAGGTTGGCCCTACAGGCTAAAGTAAATCTAGACAGGCCTAAGACAAAGTCAGAGAGAACCAAGAATAAGTGGTAGAAGTGATGGGAGACACTTTAACTTAAATGTGATGACACTTAATCATATCTGTATTTAACAGTAATAACAACAACATAACCACAATTGTTGGGCACCCAAATATCCTTTTTCTGATTTACATACACAATGTAGAATTTTATCTCCTACCATCTAGCATTATATCCTCAATACTTTACCACATTCCTCAATCTTCTTTAAAAAGTTACATAGCCCAGCCAGCATGGCTCAGTGGTTGAATGTCAACTTATGAAACAGGAGGTTACGGTTGGATTCCTGGGCAGGGCACATGCTTGGGTTGCAGGCTCAATCCCCAGTGTGGGGGGGGTGCAGGACGCAGCCAATCAATGATTCTCTCTTGTCATTGATGTTTCTATCTCTCTTTCCCTCTCCCTTCTTCTCTGAAATCAGTAAAAATATATTTTTTAAAAAGTTACATAGTAAGTTTCCCCATAACTGATGAGGACCAATCACCAACTCTTGAAAAGCTAGGTTGTGTCCAGCTGTCAGCTATAATAAACACTTGATGAACAGCCTTTACATATATATTGTTGTGCGCTTATATGATTATTACCGGGAGTACATTGCAGAATAGGCTTGCTGAGTCAGAGACAGACCCACGTTTAGGCCTTAGATCTATCCTGCCAAACAGTTTGCCAGAACACTTGAACCAGTTTATATTTCCTGCAGCAGTATGTGAATGCCGCTTCACTAACACTGGTTATCACTCATTGTCTTTGTCAATTTGACAGGCCAAAGATTTCCTCTTGTTTAATTTGAATTTTTTTACTCCAGAATTTATTGGCCCTTTTTTTATTTATAAGTTGTCTTTATTCTTTATTTGCTTCTGAATTATTATCCTTATTGACTAGTAAGCACGCTTATGTATCAAATATAATCACTATGTCGTGTTCCCAAACTCAAAAATCCTATCAGAATTACTTTAAACTTATTAATTGAGGAGGTGTAACATCTTTACAACACAGAGCTTCCCACCCAAGACCATGAGCTGTTTCCCCATCTGTCTTCCTTTATGTATCTCAACAAAGTGCTTCCTGTGCTGTTTCTCATAAAGGTCTTGCACATTACTAGACACATTACAGCGTTTGTTGTTGTCGTGAAAATAATACTTTCCATCATTTTTTCTAAGTAGTTATAGCTGGTACCTGATAGAATTTTTATGAGCCTAATAATTCTTTAAAAACTCTTGGTAGGAACACACTATTCCACTTTTATCAACACCTGGTATTTGAATTTCCTCTGTGATTATTTCTAGACAAGAAGGGGAGAGAGTTGCTACAAACAGACGGCCTACTTCTGTACTGTGAGACAGATATAATCAGAAAGATAATCTCTCTGTAGGAGTTTATAAATTTTAAGTTTTTTCCTTTACGTCACTTCATCTATTATTCACAAAACCTGTCTAAAGTGGATGGAATACTATAGAGTAATTGAGTTATTAGTCTTCATCATTATTTTAATGATGAAGAAACTGAGGTTCAGATCTGAATCATTCGCCTGGAGAATCTGATAAAAATGCAGACTCTTGGACCCTACCCCACACCTATTTCCTTTGAATCTTAGGGGTAGGGTGTGCAATCAGGGAATCTGTGTTTTTAATTCGCTCCCCTGGTGGCTGCCATGGTGCATTTAGATCACCAAGTCAAAGTGCAGACTAAAACCTAAAGTTTCTGCCTCTAATTTAGGTATTTATCCTACCATCCCTCAATGGCAGCTGGATTCTTGTGAGTTCCTAGCCATATATGAACGTGACTTAAGGAGCTTGCATTTTTTTAAGATTTCTTTATTCAGGGGATCTTGCAAAAAGTATGCTCTGGTTTGCAGACAAGACTCCACATGCAGGCTTCATTTATAATGCAGTCACTTCTTCCCAAAGTCTCAATGAAAAGACTGTGCTCTGTGGCTGTCGCCAGGAAGTCTGACTACTATAACTGCAGTCACAGTGATCCACAGGACACCGTGGCAGTAGCCCTGCCCCAGCCCTGCCTCACTGGCCTGGAGTCGGCAGCCCTGTAGCTGGTGAAAGTTGCCTGGAAAAGTGGGAAAGTGCCCCAAGCACAGAGGCCATTCAGGACAGCCACGTTTCCATGGCATCCCCTCACAACAAGCAGGCCAGCATTAGTGCAGGATGTCATCACTGGTGACTCCATCTTGCCCCTTAGTGTCCAGGAACACTCATGGTGAGTGTTCCTTTAGGAAATGCCAAAGATTAATCTAGAGAAAACAGATGCCTCAGAGAAAACCTCCAGTTTGGTTGGAGTTTAATGCACTGTCAGTCTCTCAATCCCTATTTATGGAGCTACGTGCAGGGTCCATTCTAGATGCTGGAACATGAGAATAAATAACGCACAGCACTTTATGGCCCAGTGGGCAAGTAAGCATGGAAAAGGGGCTTAAGGTATTTGGCGGGCATCAAAGAGGAGTTATGGAAGTGAGTTTTCCAGGTCATGGGAGTTTTCTATGCTTACAAGTATAGGGAAAGCATTCTAGAATTTCTTTTCCCAAGAACATGGAACAGCTTAAGCAAAGGCATCATGAGTATGATAGACTGCAATCAGTCTGGATTGTAGGACAGTAAAAAATAAGAGAGATCTGGAAAGGTAAACCAGAAGCCAGATTACAAAGATTGTGTACACTCTTGAAGGTATCTGAATTGGATCTTAGAGACGACAGAGCCACAGCTGTGGGACTGGTGGCAGTGAGGGAAAAGCAGCACAGAAGATGTAGTCTGGAGAACGAATGTGGACCGGGAGCCCTCTGTAATAGGGGTAAGGGGTTGCAGTGAATAGCTACAGAGATGGGAAAGAGGAGTTAGGTTCTGGAGATATTTAGCAAGCAGAATTGGCAGGGCATGGAGACCAAGTGAATGTTGAGGAAGGGTGAGGCCAAGCAAGCCTCTGAAATTCCAGGATGTGGATGTCATGGAATCATGGCTCTGTCTTCGGTTTGGCCCCATCCCCAGTCAGTTCCAAGACCTCCCCTTCTCTTTTCCCCATGCCCCTCCCTCCTCCTCTTCCATCATCAAACAAGTACCGGCAAAGAAAGATCTTTCCTGAACAGCCTCCCACACCCAGAACCAGTGCAACTTCATTCCAGCAACCTCTGTTCCCAAGTGTTGTTATTTAAGAAGCCATGTGCTCTGTATGCCACCTTACATTTGTGTAAGCTTTGGTGAACAAAATTTTCATATTCATGATTTCCTCTGCTCCTCAGTAAATTCCATTCTGCCAGTAAAAAAACAAAAAAATAAAAAATAAATAAAAACAAAAATGGAGACATAGGGAAGCTGTGGCTTGCTCAAGGCCCCAGAGTTATTTCACAATAAGCTGAGGGCTCCAACCAGTTCTTCTGTCTTAAATTCCTGGTGGTTACAACTTGGAATAACTATAAACCAAATGCCTTGTCACAACAGGCATACCTAACAGATCAAAGAAACATGACCAGGGAGGGAGATGCATGGCAGATGCATTATCCTGTTCACATGGACTCTCGTTACTGCAGGATGAATACACAGACCTCACAAAAGCAAGCCCTCAGCTCAGAGTCCTAACAGATTTTCAGGAAGCCTATGAGATTTTCGCCTCATTCTTTGTCCTACAGAAACAGGACCTCGTGTCAGCCTATCAAACAAGAGATTTCCCTGAGCCACGAGCAACTTTTATTTCACACACACACACACACACAGGCTGCTGCTCAGAAAACAAGAAGCATTCTTGGCAAATAAGGGGAAAATGCAGGCTGAGGTGAGCCATGCAGATGAGTAAGAAGGGTTTCAAGCCACATTAAGAGGACCACGTATGTGCGATGGATACGACCTCAACATGAAGGAATTAGCCACCATTCCTGTTTATGAAAATGTATTGTTTATTTCTAGTTTCATACTGGTTCCTAACTTATTTTAACTTGAGGGGACTCTCATCCCAGAGGCCTCTTATAAAATGGTTCCTTATAAAATGTGCATGCATATTTGGGAGATTTAAACCAGGTCACAAACACACACAAGCTGCCAG
This sequence comes from Plecotus auritus, assembly GCF_963455305.1. Classification (NCBI taxonomy): domain Eukaryota; kingdom Metazoa; phylum Chordata; class Mammalia; order Chiroptera; family Vespertilionidae; genus Plecotus; species Plecotus auritus. The sequence goes on along the minus strand of NC_137770.1, from coordinate 35,373,111 downwards.
GTGAGTCAGTCCCAGACAAGATCTTCTAGGAAGGAAGCGGAGCAGCAGATGAGGGTCAGTTCAGAGGGGAATGGGGTGGGGGGAGGTAAGTGGATGCTGCTGAAGAGAGCCAATCAGCAAGTATGATGAGGGTCAGGATTGTGGGTTTCCATTTAAACTCCCATTTCTTGCCACCCCCTAGACACAGACAAGCTGCTGTGATGATTACCCCCTGACTTCTGAATAACGTATAAAGAGTTTTTATGTACCTTTAGGGTAAACATGATTTGTTCATTTTTCAGGTGAGAGGGAGACATACAGAGTTGCCCAACATCTCCCCAAATGAGTAGCAAAGTAGGGACCTGAATTCAGGCATGGAGAAAAATTATCTGAAACTTGGATATAAGGCAAAGAGCATGCAATTGTCCTTCCAATGTCCAATGTCATGCTGGAGCAGTGTTTAACTCCCTCCCCCAAGAAGTAACAATCTAGGGCAGTGTGCCTTCATTTGATTCTACTATTAACTAAAAGCTTAGACTTCCTGAGCTGCATGCTAACTTGTAAATCTTGTTGGGTAGAGATGCCAATAGTTACTGTTTAGTATAAAAGAAAACACAAAAGGCTATCTTTTCCACAGGACAATAACCAGTTTTTTATTGAATGTAGCCATCTTATTCTAACATTTTGCTTTTTAAGTACCTATCTATGCCTGCTTCCTCAAAATGCCCTTTGAACAAGATTTATCATCTTACTGGTCCTCTCATTATTGAGTTCATAAATCTTTGACATACCCTCATCCTATATTTCCATGAGAGTCTTGTTATTAACTTTCTTAAAATTCTATTTCTTGCTATGTCTGTAATCTAGTGTTTCTTCCTCCAAAATAGCACCTTTATGGTACTACATCCACACACCTCATCAGGCCTGCCTCATTCTACCTGCCAAATAGAATACACTCGAGATGAGTGATGCAGTCAGCTGGCTCTATGCTGGGAATGGAAGGGCACTTCGAGGCTTCCTCCTAATTGGCCTGACATTTCCAGCCTTCGAGTTTTCAGGATTCATCATATATTCACAATATTGATTTCAAAAGCCCATTCTTGGCAGCTGAATGGGCCAGCAAGGAAGGGGCTTTGAACCAGGTTCCTATTGCTGCTGATGGGCTAGACGGGTGGGCTGGGCTGGTTTACAGGGAATGACCAACACATCCTCATCCTGCAAATGACACGGAGTTTGTGAGGTGGCCGACATGCTGAGGGGAATAAGTTCTCTCTGGGTGAAAAAAATCAAAGCCAGGACTTAGAGTTCACTCCAACTCACAGAGGCCACTTCAATCTGCACAAAGAAGAAACACAAGGTAGCAGAAGGTTTACAAAGAAGGCCTTCATTTTACATCCTCAACGGGTCACTGACAACTTTTCCCACTTGGTGGAGAGAACCGTCTGAGCATGTCAGATGACCCACTCTCTTTAAAACCTCTCTAAACTCGGAAACAGGGCTAATAGTCTGAGAAGAGAAGGTGATCTGGGATTTCAGCCTGACCACTGTCTGCCAGGCAGATTCGCTGGCCGCAGGCACTTCCCAGCAGTTAGGGCCTTGCCGGGAGCCGCAAGCTGCAGGTCTGCGCAGTTGGAAGGCCTCTCCTCTGCCTGAGTTGCCCCTGGTGCTCCATTTCTGTGTTCAGCATCTACTACACTTGCCAGGATCTGTGCTGCGTGCTGTGTGGGACATGGGGTATGGGAATCCTGTCCTCAGGGGTCTTCCTGTCCAGTGGGAGATATAAGACAAAGATCTAAATAGCTACTGTTTAAGGTAGAAAGTGACCAGTAATTCACAAACATTAAGACCCTACCATGTGCCAGTTAATGTGCACTGGGTATAGAGTGGAGAGCAAGACATACTTGTCCTCAGAAGAGGTTTAATAAGCATTTGCTGAAGGAGAGAAAAGAACAGTTGTTCGTCACCCACTACGGATGGGCCAGGCTGTGTGCGGGGCATTTTCTCATTTAATTTCCTTCTCACAAGTCCTCACCTTGGTAGGCAATGTTATCCCCATTTTTAACAAATAAGGAAACAGGGGCTCAGAGATGTTAGGTGACTTCCCAAGGTCACACAGACAACGAATAGCAAAGGTAGGATTGTAATGAGAGCCACCTGACTTAAAAGATCCTGCTCTTTCGACCTCACTACGTTTACTGTTAGCATTTTAGGGCACACCTGCCTTCTGTGCTGTTGTGGCTGACTCACTTCCAAATTGAGGGGCCTCAGAGGACCCTGCAGCCTGTTGGCAACAATAAGGCCTCCACTGCTAGTCCCAGATAAGGGCGCACAAAGCCATTTGGATAACCCACATCTGTGGTTAACGCTTGGCTCCGTCTCTGGCTGTCCCCAGATGTTCTCTAGCATCAACTAGGCGATCCACTTATCTCCCTTCCGATAAAATAAGAAAATGAAGGGCAGAGAGGATAAAAGTGATTTCCAGAGACAGGGGCACAAGCTCTGCTCCCTTCCTTTCGATTCCTCCAGCAGGGATGGCCAAGCACACAGAGGAGACAGACACTACACAGCAGAGCTGAAAATCACACCACTTCTACCCTAACATGTCCCCCTCCATCTTCCCGCCATTTGCCAGAACCCAAGGAAATTGTTTTCATTCCTTCTCTTTCAGTTTCTTGGGGGGGGGGGGGGGGGGGGGGGAGAGAGAGAGAGAGAGAATTGGGGGCTTCCATTGATAAACAAAGCCTTCCGAATAAAGGCTACATTAGTGAATCAGCCTAGCCCCACCCTGCATGCCCACCTCTTCTGCCCCATCTCCCCATGCACCCCAGGGAGCTAGCGCGCCTTGCCCCACCCCCAGCACACCCTGGTAGCTCCTGCACCGCCCTCGTCCCTTCTGCCAATGCACCTTGGGTAACCTGTGGCATCCTGGGGGCTGAGCTCACACACCTCCTCTGGAAAGCCTTCTCTGACCGAGCTTCAGCAGTGCGCGTGCGCACACCCAGCAGTGCCCCTCTGGTGTTCCCACGCCCCACAGCACGCACACGCACATGTACGTACACGCACGTGCGCACGCACAGTGATACCCCTCCTGCAAGCTCCCACGCCTCTCCACGCTGCCCTGGCATGGCGTTTCTATGTTGCAGTGTGCCCACGCCTTGCTGGTACCCCCCCTCCACGCTCGGACAGTCTTCCTACTCCCAATGGTGAGAGGACCGGGAACTCAAAAACCCCTGGAGGGCGGGAAGGCCAGAGGGAAAAGAAGGCTCTCTGCCCGCAGCCCACCCTTCCTGGGCTGGCGCTGGCACCAAAGCTGCCAGGGGAGAAAAGGGTGAGGCCTGAGGACAAGCAGGCTGGAGGGAATGGTTCTCGGAGAAAACCCGAGCAGGAGCTTCAGGGCTCCAGTGGCAAAGGTCGGAGCCATTGCTCAGGCATATTTGCGGTTCTCGGTGGAGCCTGGGGGTGACTCGGCTTCTAGGGCTTGCGCCACAGGAGGCTGTGGGACTGTAGGTCGTGGCATGGTCCGAGGGGGTCCTGGAACAGCTGCCCCTGACCTGCATGGCTTGGTAGAGGTAGGAAATTCCTGGAAATGGCTGGATTTCTTCCCTTTGTTCCTGACCCATGACTAGGTAGTGAATTGGCCACGAAAGAAAGCATTTAGGCAGATTTCAGGAACATATGGCTGGACTTAAGCAAAAGCATTCAGGAAAAGAAACACAGAGCTGGGCAAAGAGTTCCAGGCCATGCCGACTCACCTTCACTTCCATCACTAGCCTGGCATTTGAAAGGAAGTAAAAATGTTTAAAATCCCTTCTGTCAGTGTTGTCACCAGGGTTGGATGGAGCCGGGTTCACCACTTTAAAGTACACGTTTAAAAGCTGAGTGGCTACAGCGATGTTATCAAACTTAACACATGTTGACCTGTGTAGATTTAAAATAAATTCCCAGTGTTTGTGGAGGCAGAGCTTTTAAACAAGTGCTTTGCAAAGAATGAGCCACTTAAGAAGTACTTTGCATACATGTAGCCCATCAACCTGAAAACAAATAGAAGTAAAATCAATACCAAATCAGCAACTGAGCAGCAGACTAGAGAATTTGGCTGGCATATGTTGGAGACAGGTTTTTAACCATTTGCACGCCATAACCGTCTATAGACGCAAGCGGTGGGCCTTTTTTTAATTAAATTCAAAATATCGTGGCAGTTAACTGGTTAAAAGGTTGCTAATTCAGCCCTGGCTGGGTAGCTCAGTTGGTTAGATTGTAACCGTTAGAGTGTCATCCCGATATGCCAAGGTTGTGGGTTTGATCCCCAGTCAGGGTGCATACAACGAGCTACCAATGAATGCATAAATAGGTGGGACAACAAATAGATCTCTCTCTAGCTTTATCTCCCTCTCTCTCTAAAATCAATAAATAAAAATAAAAGAGGGGGAAATAAGAGATCAACTGAAGGACTTATATGCATGCATATAAGAGTAACCAACGGATGCAAAACATTGGGGGGTGAGGGCATGTATGGGAGTGGGGTGGGGGGGGCAATGGTAAGATATGTATACATATAATACCTTAATAAAAAAATAAAAAATAAAATAAAATAAAAAATAAAAGATGGCTAATTCAGTTTCTCTTTCATTTCCTGCATAGCTAATGGTAGGGGGCATCTTTACATTGCATTTGCAGTTTTTAATCAACTAGGAAAAATCACATTCCCCTTTATTATATACTTTTTCCAAAGAGAAATATATATATATTTTTTTTTTTTTGGAAATCTAAGTTTGCTCTTTCTACTCACCAAGAGAAGTGTATTATGCATTCAATCTGTTCAATCTCAGTTTAGTTTCAAGTTGAGACTTTATTTCATTTCCAGACATGTACAGAGTGGATGGAATCCCTCTCTTACTTCTCATTTTTGGATACAATTGGTTGGCAAAGCAGTAAGCCTGCTGGGTAAATCAAACTCTCCACTTTTCACTCTACATACACCCTTTAGGTATGTGAAACTGAACCCATACAACATGTCCTCCTGCAACTAAGGTTCAAAATTGTATTGAATCAGTTGAGCTAAAGCACAGGAATATTCAATTTAAGAAACATTTTAAAATAAATATGAAGTCCATCTTGTTTCATTATTTGCTTTGCCTTATAGATTATAAAATATGCAGGTGGGTTAATAGTCTTTGTTTTGGGGTTTTGTTAACATTTCAAAGACAGATAAAAACAGAGATGTCTAACAGAGAGATTGCTTACACAATTCTGTGTCCTGAAAGGTGGCTCAAAAAAATAAAATGAAAAAAATAACCTAACCAATAAAAAGTTCAGCATTTTTTTCCTTCAGGAGCTTGATATTCTAGGGCTTGATAAGAATCAATGAGAAGTCTACAGAGAGCCTTAGTGTCACCAATAATATTCATCTTGATGTCATTGTAATTAACCTAGTTATTAATAACAGGAAAAGAGCAAAGGGAAGGCCAAGTATTATAGGCATGTCATTTGGGCAGCTTTGCCAGGAAGCTACAATTTTACACTCCCCAGGGGTCCAGCAAGGGAAGATAGACAAATGCCCAGTAAAGTTGGGGTGACATAAGGAGGGTACTTTCCTGTCAGTCACACCTGGAATAGGTCATTGGCCAGAATGGGTGTGGCCACTGCAAGGGCAAGAAATTTGGAATATTTTATCCCCTAAACAAAGAAGTTCTCTCTCTTTGTTCTCTTGGGACTCTCTTGCGGCAGGGGGAGGGGGCGGGGGGGGGGGCCCGCTTGGCTCACCTGCATTTGCCCACATGGCCATGGGGACCCCACACACAATGAACTAATGGACTGAAACTAGCCTGATGCTGAACTGGACCCGGCTGCAACATGGAAAGGAAACTCTGCTCTACTAAAACCCCAATTATACTTCTTCCAGGACTGGATTAAGGGAAATGGGACTTAAAACCCAGGGATGTAATTCCATGCAAATAAACATCACTCATCTTCACATGCAAGTCTCAGAAAATTCTTTTTCTCCAGATATCATAAGGACCCCAACCCTGGCAGTCAGTGGGAAAATGATACCCCAGCTTCTCCCAATAACAATCTCATTTGAAAAATTTGGACTTGGTTCAGCCCATTCACTCTTACTGCAGCCCAAGGATGTCTTTCATTTGGAAATCATGCTGTCATCTTGGTTTAGAATATACATGGATGAGGCATATGATTATCCTCACTGCCCAAAGAGATGTTGGCATGGAGAAATGTGAAGGCTCCGAATTAAAGCTGTGCTTATGGACTCTCCTCTTCTCTTCTCCCCTAGTTACTGTGACCGTGGGAGACAAGCAACACTTGCTCGGACTGTATGACACGGCAGGACAGGTATATTTTTATTATCTTGATTTATTATTATCTTGATTTATTTTTATTATATTGGTTCATTCAATAGATGTTACCTCTTATCATTGGGGGCAAATTTATTACCTACCTAAATAACAACCAAAGCATATTCTTAATATCTTAAAAATATTTATAATTACGAAGAACTAAGCCATTACATGATTCAAGATGTTAATAGGCAAATAATAATTCATTCATTGATTGATGACTGACAATAATCAAAATAATGTATTTGGCCAAGACTCTCAAGTTCTTCCTACCCGTATCAATTCCAGATCTGGGATTACTGAGTCAATTTCAAGTTTAAGTTTCACCCATTATATTTTTGCATTATATTCTTTTCCCACCCTTTATTTGAATTGCCTAATGAGCTGTGAAAAGGTTCGGATAGGGGATAGTGAGTGAGGGGTAGGAAGAAGACAGAGTAAGTGCTGGGAGAAAGAAAAGCCAGAACTAGATGTTTGCCAAAAGTGAATAACTGAATAACTGAAAGTTGACTCTCAATTCTCTAAGATTTTTGAAATATTCCCACTCTGTCAGATATGTTTCTTCAAATTGGAAAACCTGGCCAACCGTTAACGTAAAGCAATGGTCGGCAAACTGCGGCTCGTGAGCCGCGGTTTGCTGCTGTGTTGACTAACGAGTTTGCTGACCACTGGGTTAAGCAATTGATAGCTGTGGGCCAATTTCTTTGATAGAGCTTTTGTTACCATATGTCTTGGATCCATTTATTAAGGTCAAAATCAGTGGGTTGTTTAGTTTTACATCTTAAGTCCTTTGGAGTGAACATCTGACCATGCTCTTTCCCACTGTGAGTTTCCTGGTAATTGTTATTTATAGTTATACATTTGTCTAGGCCTTCCCCCCCCCCACCCAGTTATCTGGTTATATGTCTTTCTGCTCAACTTGAAAGCTCTTTACTAGAAAAAAAATAGTAAATGGAATTATATTTGGGATTTCTGTATGCATTTGCAAGGACCACTGTATAAATGTCAAAGGCTAATGTTGGGCAGGTCTAGGAAATGGGGGACCTAGAAAATCTAGCTCTAGACTCAAGGCTTCTAAGAGCATCCAGTTTCCCCTCATCAGCAGAGGGCTATTTGGGCCATGTACTCTCAGGAAGTGGGAACTCACAGTAATACCAAGACACAGAACTAGGACAGGATACCCCCAGATGCCCAATATGGGAAAATCGGTTCGTCCCCTCTGAGCTAAGTACAGGGGCCTCAGTGCAGCTCATACTTGGCTACTCCTCCACCAGAAAGCATTCCAGCAAGAAGGGTACACTGCTCTTTGGTCTGGAGTTGCCAAACTCAATCACATAATCATTGGGGTGTCCCCCTTCATCAGGGACTCACAGCCTTAAAGAAAGAGGAGTTTACACCCTTCTCCCCTATAGTCAGATTTTATAGATAATAAATCCAGTTTGAAAAGTTCTATACAGCAAGAATTATTGCCTGACTCTGAAACCTCTGTTTCCCGTGCCTTCTGAAAAGTTCTCTGTGCCCCTCATGCCCTCCCTTTTGTATAGCAGTCCATGCAATTATTAGCTTCTGTGCATTAATTGTCCCCAGAACAACCTTCCCAGGCCTCTATTTAATTTCAAATTCAATAAAATGGTTTAAAAGCTCGTGTGAAGTTCAATTCTTCTCTCCCACTGCTCTGTCCTTTTTAGAAAAAAAAAAATTTAGACAATACTACTATAGGAGTTGAAGCTCTAAGGCAGTACAAAAATATCTTTAAACACCAAATTGAAGAAAGCAGAATGACCTAAACCTCTGACACAGGGGAAAGTGATGAGCACGGATAAAATATAACAACAAATGGTTTTAGGTATTTCTTCAACTTAACTTTCACTTTAATGTTTTCCAGCAGCTACTTTGAAAGCTCGGAGGTAGACAAGGCTCATAGGGGAACATAAAACACGAGGAAAAAGAATCAGAACATGTCTTACATTTTCCTCTAGGCCTCACATTCTATGGTTAGGAACTTTAAAACATGACTCCAAGAGCCCTGGCTGAGTGGTTCAGTTGGTTGGGCGTCATCCTGTGCATCACAAGGCTGTGGGATCTGTTTCCAATCAGGGCATTTGCAAGGACCTAGGCTGTGGGTGTGATCCCAACAGGGGTGCGTGCGAGAGGCAACCAATTAATGTCCTTCTCTCTCTCCCTTCCTCTCTTTTGAAAATCAATGGAAAATATCCCCAGGTGATTCATGTGCACACTAAAATTTGAGAAGCACTCCTCTGGAAGTCATTGGTGGTTGAGGCATGGTCCCTAGTGTTAGGAAGAGGTGGTGAAAAATATTACCTGAGTTGATTCCCATGGTTCTATGACACTGCCAATCAGTCTTTATAACAAATTTAATTTAGAAGCATTGTCCCAAAATTTCCACTCCCTGCCTCAGATAGAGTAGTCACCCTCCTCAGTTATATTCTAATAATGTTGCTGCAGTCATGTGGTTAAGGAACATCTATAACAAACTCAAAAATACTCATTTGGCCAGAGTTGCTAGTAAGAAAGAGCCGTGATCTCAAACTTGATTCCTTTTTGAACCACAAAAAGGAAATGTCTCTGAGCCTGGCTATAGAGTTCCCAGCAAGATGGCATGCTGTGCATAATTTTATTTCATGAATAAACCAAGGAGCAGCGTCCCTCATCTTTGCTTGAGCTAACTCTGGGTCAGAATTAATGAAACCAACCTCAAAAAGCACATGTTCTGAAAGGTAAATTGATAGGAACTCATTATTTCTACCCTCAAAGTTACCCCTGAACAAATATTTTGACCTGGTTTCCACCACTTGGCCGCATTTCGTTGGCCTTGGGCACAACTGAGACCTTAACCCAGCCCTGACAAGCCAGCCAAGCATTTGCTTTACAAAGACAGTTCATAATGAAGTCACACACATACACTGCCAGCACATGGCAGCTGCTGTTAGGCATTAGCTCTCTCCCCAAAGCCTGAAACAAACTAATATTTGGACTTGGAGTAGAGCCTTTTACAAACAGTTTTCAGAACTCTGCTTCGTCTGTTAGAATTCCAAATATTAGGTTAGGCCAGGGATGTTCAACCCTTTTCATCTCATAAGCTAATTACCAGAATTCTGCGGCACACCGAAGACTATATTATACTTTTTGCCGATCTGACAAAAAATAGGTGTGATTTTGATTCAGCTACACTGGACAGCTATTGTTGTGTTGGCTTTTATCGCTTTTTTATTTGACAATCTAAGGGATGTCAGTACCCCTGACTAACTAGTCAGGTATTGCATGTTTTAAAAATATTTGCGGCATACCAGTTGAAAATCACTGGGTTAGACAATGAAATGAGGGCTGTTTCTCAGGGTGACTCTGCACGTTGCCCCTCAGCTCACACTGGGGAGGCAATAAGGCCAGGCCTGAGAGCCAGATCCCTCTAGGTCAGTGGTCGGCAAACTCATTAGTCAACAGAGCCAAATATCAACAGTACAATGATTGAAATTTCTTTGGAGAGCCAAATTTTTTAAACTTAAACTTCTTCTAACGCCACTTCTTCAAAATAGACTCGCCCAGGCCGTGGTATTTTGTGGAAGAGCCACACTCAAGGGGCCAAAGAGCCGCATGTGGCTCGCGAGCTGCAGTTTGCCGACCACTGCCCTAGGTCTTGCCGCCTCATCCTGTCCAGCACATGCCCCTTAGGAGTGTATTTCTGAGCGTCTCTCTGAAAGGGATCTTTAGAGTTCAGGTCTTTGGCTCAGCTTCAAAGAATCTGAGAGCCAACTTTTCCATGACGTGCTTGCAGGCCAGTTGTTTAGAGTGCATCGTGAGAGACCAATGGAGAGCAGGATGCTGGGGTGGGGACGCTGGAGCAACGCCTGGCCCTTCACAGGCTGAGGAATGCCAAGCCAGGAGAGGGGTCTTTCCCAGGTCATGGCTCTGCGCCCAGCGTCCTCCCACCCCCTTCCCACCACCCAGAGTGGAGCCAGCCATGGTACTAAGACATCTTGCCTCCTTCTCTGAGTAGGCCCGGGCTTACGTATGGGCAAAGCGCTGCTCACATTGAGGCCTCTCGGACCAAACTCCAGGATGGACATATCTCAAGGCAACATCTGCAAAAGTGGCTGTTAGTGGCGCTGCCAGGGAGGAACAAGAATCTTTTGGTGTCAGGAGTCTGGTTCTCATGCAAGCCCCGCAGGATCGGCATGTGGGCAAGCACAGAATGGGTGTGTCACTGAGAAACGCAGCCCACGGCAGCTTATCCGTCACCAGTGACCACGGGCGCGTGGGAGCAGGAAGGCCGTCAGCTGCACGCCTCAGCCAGGGCTGCACCAGCCCTGATTTCTGAAGCCCCCTTTCCCCAATGGGCTGCAGAGACATGGGACAGGCTGGGGGGCAAGTACAGCTGGGGTTCATTAATGGCAACCCAGGGTCTACTTGGAAAGACGTCAGTCTTCCCCTTCACTGTTGGCTCACCCAGTGGGGCCATCTGGAGAACAGAACCTGGCACCAATCCTCCATGGAAAATTTGCCTAAAACCTCAAAATAATTGTTTTTCCTCAATGAGTAACTCACCCTTTCTTGATCACACGCATCTTACTGTGGTTTTAGAAGTGTGCAAATTGGGGGTTAGATAGCAAGTTTCCCCACATGACAAGTAACCTTAGGACATGATCTTACTTCCCCCCAATTTTTGGAAAATGAATCTGTAGAGACATTGAATCAGAGTTTCGACCAGAGCATGTAAACATTTGGGTCTCGTTACTACTCTGTTTAGAAAAAGCTCATTTCAGATTCAGTCCTGCTATCCAATGAGGATAAGGACACTGCAGCGATCATCGGCATGGGATGCAGGATGGACTCTTGGCTACTAAAGAGCTTACTACATTCAGGGCTCTGTTCTAAGTGGTCTACAAATATTAACACATTTTATACCCATCAGAGTCCTATGAGGCCAACACTATTGCCAACCATTTTATAGATGAAGAAACGGAGGCAGAGAGAACTTACCCAAGATTACTCAGTAGTCACCGGCAGGGTGCGATTTGAACCCAGAGAATGTGCCTCCCTAGCCCATGCTCTTAAGTGCTGTGCTACACGCCCGCCCTAGGTATGTTGCCCAGATTTTGCAAGCCAAGCCTGACAGCTATGAGTGTGTTTATGGGATAATATGAAAATGAGACTTGTGCTGAAAATCTGGGATAAATGTCACTAAACGCAAGAAGACTTGGAAGCAGACTCCTACTTCCAACTGACTGGGGGATAAGAGAGGTGGAAGGAATGTGCGATGCACTGTCCTTGCCACTCCCAGTGTGGGCCCTGGACCAGCAGGGTCAGTGTGACCTAGAAAGTGGTTAGAAATGCAAACTCTGGGGTTTCATCCCAGACCTGCTGCTGAATAAGAATCTGCACTTTAACAAGATCCCGGGGGATTCAAATGCACATAAAGTCTGGGGAGGGCTGGTATAATGGCTTCACTCACCACCTGTACCATTTGATGCTAAGGCGGTCCCTGAACTTTTCTAATACTCACCCATAGTCCTCCCAGAACACCAGGCGTGCCTTCAAACCACTCTCCTGCCTTTGGGGTGAAGTTAGGTGGGAAGTACAAAGCCTACCTTGCCCCAAATCTCTCCCTAACATCCCTTTCCCCCAATTTCCCACCCCTACCCTCACCCCAGCCTCTTTGTTCACTTTAACCCTCCAAAGCCCCATCTGAGTTGTTCTTTTAGATTAAAACACTGTCCCTTCAAGAAGCACTCAAGCACTGGTCTTCCACTCTTACCAGTAATTTCAAATACCAGCTAGACTTTACCCACTCCTCTCAGCCCCTTCACACCATCTCAACCTCCAATCCAGGCTCACAATGTACGCCATCACAGATAAAAATAAAAATCACTTCAGTTATCAGCTGGTACACATTCAAATCCCTCGACCTCCCACTGCCCTGCTCTCAGTCCCAGGAGATGCTCCCTGTTGTTAACCCCCAGCCCCTGCCACATTTCACAGCTCTGGCCAGTGGCAATTGGGGGCTGAAAGAGCCCCGGTGGCCCAGGTGTGAGGCTTCTTTAAAGCTATGTTTGCTCTGTCTAGGCTTGGGTTTCTTAAACTACAAAATTGGCTGAGGGGAAAGGGAAGCATGGTAACCTGTGTTTCTGAAACGTGATGCCACAGAGTCACCTGGAGGGCACACAGAGACACACAGGGTGCAGCACCCGCTCCCCCAGAGCCTCAGCTCCGGCAGGGATGGCTGGGGCCTGGAGTGGACATGCCTACCACGCTCCCAAGTGATGCCAATGCTGCTGGTCGGGGACCATGCTTTTGGGAGCCATGGTTCTGACGGTCAGATCATTCTGTCAAATCAAGATTCTCATTATTCTATGATCGTAGAGCTAACAAAGAACAAGAAATACTTCACCCTGGGGGGATGAGGACAAATATGTGATACCTTAATCAATAAAGAATTTTTTTAAAAAAGAAAAGAAAAAGAAATACTTCACCCGTCTCACTTCCACATAAATTGAATTGTTTCCCGTATTTTCCTTTCTTTCCCCCAACTGGATTGACAATTCTTATTCACTTTCTATAGTTCATATAGCATCCTTAACAGTGACAGACGTTCAGGAGGCAATTAATACATCTTTTTAAAGGGAATAACCCAGCAAGACTAACGTTTCCACAGAAGAGAGATCAGAATACAGAGCAGGATAAGGTCCAATGAAGGACACGGTCAGAAGCCCCTCAGCTGGAGGGACTCATTTGATAGCTTCTGGGTAGAAAGTTAAATAAACATGATCCTTTCCGACTACCCTTTATTTGCTCCTACCTCATCTAGCTGTGACATTCCTCCCAGTTGTGTTTTGTTTTTTGGCTTTGAGGTTTTAAACATACAGTGTTTGCTGCCATCTGGTGGTATTTTCTGTTAGATGCAGGCCATGAAGTAGATAACTATATATACCCTGTGGTCTCTACGTTTCTTAGCTCCCTGGGTAAAGCATGAGTCTATATTAAGATTCCTGGGTAACTGAATTTTCAAGAAAATGTTTAGTCTGCCCCTTAAAATTCTGAAGGAAATAGTGTAGTCACGATTAAGAGCTAGAGTTGGATTCAGGCTAAATATCCCATCCTGATATTTAATAGTTCTGTGTCATTTGTTGATTACTGAACTTCTCTCAACCTTAACTTCCTCTTCTATGAAATGTGGACATTGATGGTACGATCTTTCCAGTGGTGATGATTCGACAGGATAATGCATGTAAGTGCTTGAAACAATGCCTGGCCCTTAAGAACGAGTCCTTGATATACATATGGTTGATGGTGAAGATGATGATGATGATGTAATTAACTGTTCTCAACTCCAGACCAAGGAAGTCCAAATGCCCAGATATGCAAGCCAGATATTCTGATTTTTTTAATATTTTATTGATTTTTTTACAAAGAGGAAGGGAGAGGGATAGAGAGTTAGAAACATCGATGAGAGAGAAACATTGATCATCTGCCTCCTGCACACCCCCTACTGGAGATGTGCCTGCAACCAAGGTACATGTCCTTGACCGGAATCGAACCTGGGACCCTTCAGTCCCCAGGCCGACGCTCTATCCAGTCAGCCAAACCGGCTAGGGCCAGATATTCTGATTTAATTGGCCCCAGAGTAGGAGAGTGGGTAAGGGCAGGTAGTTGCTAACAGGGCATCACGATGGTCTTAAAACTCCCCAGGTGATTCTATGGCAGTAAGGGACCCCTGGAAAAGCCATGTGTTCCTTTGCAGGTCACTGAAGACCAATGTCATCTTACCAGTCAACAGCATTTATGGAATTTTTGCCATGAACAGAGCACAAGTGGGGCATGAGGAAAAAATCAACAAGGTCCTGCTCCATTTATGACACCCCGGGTGTGAGGAATAAGTGAAAAGGGCAGGTGGTTTCATAAACAGTTGTCAGTTGTGGCCTGGAAGGAGCATTCTTAGTGTGTGGGCCTCTTACCAGAGCATATTCTGGGGAGAAAACAACTAAACTGGCATTTTATTTATTAGGCCACCCTATGATAGACTTAGAAACAAATCCCAAATTCTGAGCTCTAAACCTTCACACAGCATAATTCTTCAACTCTTTGTTTTGCATTTCAGTTAGCTTTTCTAAGTTAAATTTAAATGCAACTTTTAAAAAGTGTATAAGGAGAGAGTTTCTGTGCCTTGGCCAATGGCCCACTAACTTTAAAACATATTCAGTACAACACAGTTCCAATGTGACAGTATTGCAATAATCCTTATTGAAGTATGCGCGTTAAATGGGTGAACTTTATGGTATGTAAATTATCTCACTTAAGCTGTTAAAAATATTTTTTAAAGTTCATCTTAAAAGGGAGCAATTTATCATTTCCATACACAACAAAAAGGTGTTTCCTAACTGATGGCTCCTTTATTTCTAGTAACATAAGGAAGCACCAGATTCCGGGGCAGGGGACAGAACGGGGTCTGTGGAATCTTGCCTGTGTCAGGATTCCACTGCACCAAACGGGACCCACCTCACCAGGCTGTACAACATCTCTGCTCTTCCCACAGGAGGACTACAACCAGCTGAGGCCTCTCTCCTACCCCAACACGGATGTGTTTTTGATCTGCTTCTCAGTTGTAAATCCTGCCTCTTACCACAATGTCCAAGAGGAATGGGTCCCAGAGCTGAAGGACTGCATGCCTCATGTGCCTTACGTCCTCATCGGGACCCAGGTTAAATAAAAGGCGGCGATGGCAGGGCGGGTTGGGCGGGTGGGAGGTGGCAAAAAAGGGAAGGCCCTTTGGGGATCTCTTGAACATCCTTTTTCTACCAAACACTGTAGAAGAGGATCGCGGCGAGATCAATCCTAGAACAGCCCAGCCGTTCTTACGGTCTGCGTAATTATTTAGCCATAGTTGAAAAGAATAGAGCTCTTTAATTCGAAACAGAAAGTTTTAATGTGACCTTTAAAAATGAATCACTTGGCTTTTTATTCTTAAATAACCAAGTAATTTTTGAAATTGGCACCCTTCTCCTGCCCTGAGCCAGAAAACTGAAGAGGAAATGTCAATTACACTTACCAGCTGATATTTTGTATATCTAAATTCCATGATTGTTTGAAAGTCACAAAATAGGTGTGAATATCAAAGTAACCCCAGCAATCAGAACGGTCATATTACGACAGGAACGCCTTGGTGACACTCCTGCCAACAGGTTCACTCTTCCCTCTTACCTGTAAGCCCCTGGGTCTTCCAGATCTTAGGACAAAGTGAAGACAGATATTCCTGATAAAGAAAACTGCGACTGTGAACGCGTTTAAAGTGTTTTGAAAGTAATGGAGTTCCTCTGCTTGGATTTCCAACAGTAATTGCACAAAGGTGTTAAATATTGTTCCAACTTTTTATAGTTTTAAATAGATTTTGTTCTTTGTGTTAAACCAAAGTACTAGCCCCAAGATACAGAAAGGAAAAGTGCTGAAGGGCATGGGCCCACGTTCACACCCATTCATGTATGCATGGGTTCTCATACACAGTGAGATTTTATAGCAACTAAAATATTTAATTAAATTATAAAACCTAACCAAACATACATGCTACTTTCAGAGTCGTTTTGCCTTTGAAAAGATGAATGCTTATTCCTTGAGCAAACACACCCTTTGGAAATTTCTCCTTAGGACTTTCCTTCAGAGCCCGCAGCATATTTGTTAGAATATCCTCCCAGTGGGCAAACCCTCATCCCTATGAGGGGGGGGAGATTTGGTTTTAAAAAGCCAACATATATCTCTTTTGCCAGGAAATAAACTATTAAAAATGAATAATATAGTGTGGGATCAACTAAGCATCACTGTAAATTATCTTGTATGTCCTATCAGAATGCTCTAGAAATAAATAGAAAATTTCAAAAACATCTGAGACAGCCACCGAATCGTCGGAGAAAGTCCTCAGCCCCCGGGTAACTGCTTTGAAGGGGAGAGGACAGGGAAAGCCTGGTGCGTACATTGACAAGGAAGTTGCTGTAATGTTTAGACCTAATATGGGCATGTGTGTGTGCTTCCTTAAAGAAAATGTATCCACTTCATAGATGTCAAGGGGGGAGGGGAGGGATCTATGATGTCGCAGTTTAAAGTACCTGGTCATGCCTGAGAAGAAGAAGGAGTTTATCACATGTGTGTTTTTTGCCAGATTGATCTCCGGGATGACCCCAAAACCTTGGCCCGTTTGCTGTATATGAAAGAGAAACCTCTCACTTACGAGCACGGCGTGAAGCTTGCAAAGGCGGTAGGGTCAGGTTTGAATTTCGTTTTAAATGTACGCCGAGAAGAGTTTGCTGTACACTTTGGAAGGCATGCGCTTCGTAGGCTTTTGCGCTTACAGTGCACTGTGTTCAGAACCTCCTCTCGGCTTCCTCTTCTCCCCTCTGTTCCAGTCAGGCCAGAAGGGACCATTTGGTGGGCATTCTTGTCAGCCAGCATTGTCTGTTTTTCATTAAGGAAAGAAACTTGGTGAATTTCAAACAGCTGAGGCACTTAGCATGTGATTTAGCAACCTCTAGAATATCCATTTGCCATATTTAGTATGAATAAAGAAAGTCATTAGATATGTATTTGTAAATCCCACTGCTTATTCTCGGTGTAACTCATTTAAATGACCCCATAAAAAGCATTTTGTGGTTTTCTTGGGAGAAACTTAGGTAAAGCATCTGGCAGGGTTACGTGTGTTCAGTATTTCTCACCACATAATGCACAGCCACTTAGAGAGGCTGGCTTGTGTCACAAACAGCATCTAGTGGAGTAAAAGAGACCAAAAGGTAACTAGTTGGAGCGTCCAAGCTGCAGATAATAGCAATTTGCTCACAGCTGGATTGTTTTCTCAGACCTTTCTTCACTCTTAACATGAATAGTGATTTGGGGAGTTGAGGGCGGGGGGGAATACTTTAAAAAGTATTTGCCAGACACCAAATCTTTGTCTCCCGATTAACCACTGAGATGTGTGCAAAAACAGACACTAAAATAGGCAAAAGGATTATAAATCATTTTTCATAACCTGAATCCACCCTTCGTTAATGTAGCCACAAACCCATCAACCCAGGCCAGCGGTTTCAGAAATTTATTTTATTTTCTGAAGAAACTAACCCTGCCAAATGCATGCCCCAAGCAGAGTGAGGAGTCACCCTTTTAAACTGATGAAGGATGAATTAACTACAAATACTTCATTAACAAAGGCATATGCAGTCCTCTTACTAAAACTTTCTTAGAGGTACCAAAACTAATCACGATACACTTGAGTAGAAATCAGTTCAATAACAATATGTTTTTATGGGTGTGATGCAAGAGAATATCTCACAAATACTTGAGAGGCTGAATGCTTCCTACTTCTGTGAATGGTAATGTCAGAACTACCCGTGTGAGCCTTTCTCGCAGTTCTTAGTACACTCTGCACTTCACAAGCTGTCTCATGTCAGCCTCAGGATAACTCTTCCAAGTAGACAGGGTTTGTCCCATCTTACAGATGAAGAAACAGAGTCTTAGGAAGACAAACATGTTTGATTTACACAGCTGATAATAACATCAACAATTCTATTCCAGCTCTGTGGACGTCACACCTGCACACCTGACCATTGTGTAAACTGTCTCCTTCAACCATTTACTTTTCCTCCTGTAAAATAGGTACATACGTCTATAGGTTCTTCTACCTTTTCCTCAAACATTAAGCTTAAATGACCTTACGAAGGTGCATAAATATATACCTCCACCAATAGTTGTATGTGATTCCCAGCTACACATTTTTCACAACAAGGTCCCCGAGGCTCAGCACCAGCGGGTTTTTTTCAAGGAGCGCAGTTTCTGTATCCCTTGCTTTAGGCCTCTCTCCCGCCATCATCAGCATCCTAGCCTGACTTCTCATTTGGGAAGTTGTTTTTTTTTCCTCTGAAAAGAAGTCGTTCCAGAGCCTCCCATCTCATTTCATACTTATTTTCGGAACAATGGCTGAGTTCACCACTTTATTGCCTTTTGCCAGCTTCTCCTAGCAACTGCTCTCAGATATAGAGAGAATCCTGTTTAGCTTACAAAATCCAATTTAGAAGAAAATCAAGCAAGAGTTTAACTTGTTTCATCACAATTCATGTAATTATAGTGATGCTTTAAGTTTCTCTGCTCCCTCACTTTCCTGTCAAGCAGTTTATAATAACCTCTGGCATCACCGAGTGTGCGCAGTGTGCTAGGCCTGGTGCCAACGCTTTACATGCCTTGTCTTCATTAATCCTCACAGCAACCCCCTGACGTGTGTATATTATTATCTCCACTTTCCTAGAGAAAACTGGGACTCAGAGTAGTTAAAGCCACACCACTAGAAGGTGGCAGAGCTGAGATATGAAAGTGGGCTTTAACCACCACTAAGTTCCTCTGCCCCCTCCTCTAATCTGAAAACAAACCCTTAGGTTTGGGGCTTCTTTTCCCTTTTATATATTGGCCCCCTTTACCCTTTACTACCCTCCACCCCTTTCCCCCTGGTAACCACCATACTCTTGTGTGTGTCTATGAGTTTCATATCCCACAATGAGTGAAATCATATGGTTCTTAGCTTTTTCTGTCTGACATTTACTTAGCATAATATTCTCAAGGTCTATCCATGTTGTCACAAATGGCAGAATTCCATCTTTTCTTATGGCTGAGTAGTACTCCATAATGTATATACTAGAGGCCTGATGCACCAAGTTTGTGCAAGAGTAGGCCTTCCTTCCCCTGGCTGCTAGCACCAGCTTCCCTCTGGCACCCGGTACCTGGGCTTCCCTCGAAGCCCCGGCTTTGTCCGGAAGGTCGTCCAGAAGGATGTCCGGTCTAATTAGCAAATTATGCTTTTATTATTATAGATACCACATCTTCTTTATCTAATCCTCTATCAAAGAACACTTTGGTTTTCTCCATGTCTTGGCCACCATGAATAATGTTGCAGTTGACATAGGGATGCATATATCTTTGCAAATAACTGTTTTTGAGGTTTTTTTGTTAGATACCCAGAAGCAGGATTGCTGGTCATATGGTAACTCTATTCTTAATTTTTTTAGGAACTGCCATACTGTTTTCCATAGTGGTGTACCAGTCTACATTCCCACCACCAGTGAGTGAGGGTTCCTTTTTCTCCACAACCTCTCCAACACTTGTTATTACCTATCTTGTTGATAATGGCCATTCTAGCAGGTTCTCATTGTAGTTTTGATTTGCATTTCCCTAATAGCTAGTGAAGTTGAACACCTTTTAATATATCTGTTGGCCATTTGTATGTCTTCTTGGGGGAAGTGTCTATTCATATCCTCTGCCCATTTTTTTAAAATTGGATTGTTTGTTTGGTGTTGAGTTGTATGAGTTCTTTATATATTTTGGATATTAACCCCTTGTCGAAGCTGCTGTTTGCAAATATCCTCTCTGATTCAGTTGGTTGCCTTTTTGTTTTACTGGTGGTTTCTTTTGCAGAAGCGTTTTAGATTAATATAGTCCATTCATTTACTTTTGCCTTTACTTCCCCGTCTTTGGGGTCAAATTCATAAAATGTTCTCTATGACCAAGGTCCAAAGTTTAGTACCTATGTTTTCTTCTATGTAATTTATTGTTTCAGATCTTATATTTAGATCTTTGTTCCATTTTGAATTAATTTTTGTACCTGGGGACAAACTGTAATAGTTTCTTTCTTTTGCATTTGGCTTTCCAATTTTCCCAGCACCTTTTATTGAAGAGACTTTCTTTTCTCCATTGTGTGTTTTTGGCTCCTTTGTCAAAAATTATTTTCTCCTATATGTGTGGTTTTATTTCTGAGCTCTCAATTCTGTTCCATTGGTCTGTGTGTCTGTTTTTCTGCCAATACCATGCTGTTTAATTATCGTAGCTCTGTAGAATAATTTGGAGTCAGGTAGTGTGATACCTCCAGCTTCGTTCCTTTTTCTCAGAATTGCTTTGGCTCTTTGGGGTATTTTGTGGTTCCATACAAATCTGCTACCAGATACAGAGAGAATCATGTTTAGCTTACAAGATCCAATTTAGAAGAAAACCAAACAAGAGCTTAACTGGTTTCATCACAATTCATGTAATTATAGAGATGCTTTAAGTCTCTCGGCTCCCTCACTTTCCTGTCAAGCAGTTTATAATAACATCTGGCATTTACGGAGTGTGCGCAGTGTGCTAGGCCTGGTGCCAACACTTTACATGCCATGTCTTCATTAATCCTCATAGCAACCCCTTGAGGTATGTATATTACTATCTCCACTTTCCTAGAGAAAACTGGGACTCAGAGTAGTTAAAGCCACACCACTGGAAGGTGGCAGGGTTGAGATATGAAAGTGGGCTTTAACCATAACGTTCCTTTGCCCCCTCCCCTAATCTGAAAAGAAATCCTTAGATTCAGAGCTTCTTTTTATATGCTAAAGGCCCATATTTTTTAAAAATATGTTTTTATTTATTTTTTTTAGAGAGAGTAAGGGAGAGGGATAGAGAGATAGAAACATTGATGAGAGAAATATCATCGATTGGCTACCGCCTGCATGCCCCCTTCCAATTATTGATCCTGCAACCCGGGCATGTGCCATGACCAGGAATCAAACCACAATCTCTTGATTCCTGGGTCAATGCTCAACCACTGAGCCACACCAGCCAGACTTAAGGCCCGTATTTTAATGTGCATATTCTCCCCATACCTAAACACTTTGCAAGTTGAGATTTTTCATATCCTATTCCTTTTGTTTAGTATTTTTCACTTTCCAAAGCATTTTTCATCTACCATCTCTTATTGCTCTCAATAGCATTTTATTTTTAAAGGACATCTTTGCATCATATATATTTCTAAATTTTTATACTTCAAAGTCAATCACGTTTACATAAGTACTTTCTATCAATTTATAATAAATATTCATTGTTATCCCTGTACTTGTTCGATCCTCCTTCTTCTTTTCATCATTGCATTTTTTCATCTTCAGCCTACTTTTCCCATTCTTTGCTCATTGGTGTATGCCCACATTGCTAGATATATTCAACAATAATTGACTGAATATCCAATATGTGCCAGGAGCTTTGCCACACTTTAGCTCTAAGATTATAATTCTCTGTGCGTCTTTTTCCCAATTCTACCTGATACAACCTAAACATGATTTTCTAAGCTCAGTCGTCCTAAGGTATTTCTTACTAAAACACTTACCACTTTTCCTTTTTCTGTCTTTGGCCTCTTTTTCCCCTTTCCTGCAATTTTCTTCACCTTGTGCCTATATATTGTTGTTCTCTTTGTTTCAGCACTGTTGCTTGCTGGGTTTATAATAGGCACTGGGTGGGGAGGGGAGCATGGTTAAAGCAGCAAAATTGCTGCAAAAATCCTGTCATCGATGTTCAGCCACGATCATCAACTGCAGGCTTTACTACTCTCCCCCTGATGGCAAAAGTCACTGCTACCCTCCGTGGTTGGTTTTGTATACCAACCATGTCCTCTTTCTCCTGTTGTCATTGAAGCCTGTCACTTCATCGCTGAGCTGTGCATTACAGAGATGAGAGAGATAGCCCCTGCCCTCAAAAGGCCCATAGGCCAGAAGAGCAGAGAGACAGGCAAACAAAAGCATGCCAACTGAATAAATACAACACATGTACCGGAGAAAAGGGAGTAACGGACACATTCAGGGGAGAAGAATTCAGAGAAAAAGTTTTGGAGCAGTTGGTATCTGAGCCAGGCTTAAAGGATAAGGATATTTGTCAGGTGGACAAAGATAGGAGACTGAGGAGAAAATTTTCAAATAGGGGGACCAGTACGTGCAAAAGCATCCTTTAAAGCCTAAGGAGCACATTGGCAAGTGATGGGCCAAATTTCACCTATAAATCTTTTGATCAGTCCACACAGATATTTTTAATGTCATTTAGTGGCCAACGTTGAACAATTTGAAAACTTTACATAAATATACGCATTTCTGGCTTCTAAAAAAAATCAGGTCTGTCCAAAGTAGCCAGCATTTCCAGATCAACTACAAGTTTTAAACAGTGTTTTAGACAAGATGCGAGTCTTCAGTTTGCCACAATCCCTACCACTGCATATTACCTACACTCAAGCAATGCACTCACATTATCCACCCTTGAGTTGGCAATCTCTTCTCTATAGTGTAAAAAAAAAAATCAATAGCAGATTCACTGAGCTTACAAACGCTTTTCCTCTTTCAGCATTTTGGTTATAATGCTGATTTGTGGAGATGGATTTTCTCACACAAGCCATTCGGTTCTTTTTCTGTTTCTTGGCGCTCAAGTTGCCCTCTCTGTGTATCATTTCTAATTCTTAAATAAGAAATAAAGAACCTCCCTGCTATTAGCCATTTCTTTAGATTACAGCTTACTCTGTTTATTCCACTAACCTCTCCTCTCCTTTTATAGGAAACGCCTTACTTTTCCTTTCCTTCTCTATTTGTTCATTACTTGTGCTCTTTCAGCCACATCTTTACGTTGGCTAGACACAGCCCAGCAGAGTGGTTAAGACTCTGGCTCTGGAGACAAACAAACTCAAACCTCCATCATTATCTCAGTTTTGAGGCCTGACGGAGGTTCCCTAACCTCTCTGGGCATGTTTTCTGAGCTGCAAATGAGGATGGTGATAGATTTACTTCATGAGGTTCTTGTGGACGATTAAATTAGCTAATTTAACACAAGGTCTGGCTCAGCAAAGTGTTGTTGAATCTGTGTTCCCTCTCAGACATGTCTACAGCTGGGAAAACCTCTTTGCCTCTTTTCCTTCCAGTCACACCCTTATTCTGTACCCTGTCGCACCTCAGCAAGGACAGCCTGGAAGGAGGACTGTTTTCTTCCGTTTGATTAGTCATTGTGGGTTTGTTTATTTCTTTTCAATTTCTTCTTATCAGATACTTTAAGTTCTGCATACCTCTGATAAATGTCCCAGCTTTGAGACAATGAATCTCAGCTATTTTAAAGTTATTAGAAAAGTTTTTGCTCAGTTTACATTCCTAAATCTCTTTTATTTTCTTGAAAAGAAATCCTCTTGGTGAGGCATGTTCCAGATTGCTAGGATGTGTATCTAAACAAGGGTCTGCAAATCCTGAGCTCTTATAGGTTGGTTCTAAATACCTGTCTGTGTAGGTCACGTTGCTCCAAGAAGCAGAGGCCGTAGCTGTAGAGAAGCAATATTTGCCCTGACCAGTGTGACTCATTAGTTGGGCATCGTCCTGTGCACCAAAAGGTTGCTGGTTTGATTCCCAGTCAGGGCACATGCCCAGGTTGTGGGCTCCATCACAAGTAGGGGTCATGCAGGAGGCAGCTGACAGGTGTCTCATTCTCACATCCATGTTTCTCTTTCTCCCTCTTTCTTCTTTTCTCTCTGAAAATCAATAAAAATATTTTTTGAGAAGAAAAGCAATATTTCCTTGAGACAGTATCAGTATTCCATTTCACATCTCTGAGGGTGCAAATGATGTGCTTTTGTTTTAGTTGGGGTGGGGGTGTTTGTTTTTTTGTTTGTTAGCAATCCCTATAACTTGGCTCTGCCTTTTCCCTGCACCAGGAAGCATTCTTCCCTCTGACCCTCAGAGCACTTGACACGTGGTTAACAGTACTCACCTCATAACTGGGTTCTGTTTCTCACACACAGTTCCCAAATCACCCCCCTAATCTCCTTGCTACTCTTCCTGGGTCTATGAGTACAAAATAATGTTACAGTAACCCAGTGACACAGTAATTCCTTGATCTACTATTTCATTATCTTCAGAAATGTGTGAATTGGAAAAGACAAGTTTGGGCTCCTCCAGCACCATCAAAAGGCAAATTGTGACACACTCAGCAGCACCGTGCAGGGAGGACAAGGAGAGAGTGCCCTGGCCCATCTTGTAGGACCAGACAGCCCAGAACCCCATGTGTAGGCTGAGCTCAGTCCAGCTCTCCTATAATTTCCAGAGTCTGCTGAGGCTCATGATCATTAGTGGGGAGGTGTTCCAGAGAGAATGGCCCCACGGCACCTTCTGGGCATTTTTTCAGGATGACTGACAAGAGCTAGCACACTTCAAGCAGTCATTCGGTTGACACGTTCACTAGGGTAGTGTGCTTTTCACAGGTGTTTATATCGAGCACTGGACACAATCCCAAAATGTGACAAATGACATTTCATGGCACTGTTAAGAAAATTTTCCCTACCTTTTATCCCTCTCTTGAAACTGTTTTTCGTTATTAAAAAAACAAAAGTTTTGTTCTAACTCAGAGGTCAAGCCATGGTCAAATGAAAGCCATAGAATCGATCTTCAAGATCCAATAACTTTTCTTTGGGTATTCTCCTTTGGCTCAGACAGTAACCATTCTTTACACACACACACACAAAGTGGATAATATCTGAACCCAATCAGAACAATTTTATTTCACGCTTAGTTTTATATCTGTGGGCTTTCGAGTGAGTGCACAACCTCACTTCTTTGATTGTCTACTTGACCAGCTTCTGGCTGAGTGATAAGGGTCACAATTTCTGTCCTGGAACAAGGCAAAGAACACACAGAAAAGAGACCCAGATTCTGGGTCTAGCTCTTTCGCTTTCTGTTTGGGTGTCCTTAAACAATTCATGTTACCTTCTGGAGCTGTTCCCACTCTGTTCTAAGCTAAGCCATAAATTTCTTTGGTCCACGCATTACAAACTGGCTGGCTGCTGCCAAAGATATCCCACATCAGCGTTTTGCTTGACCCACAGAGCATTTTGAAAATTGGTAAACATTAACTAAAAATCCAAATGTCCAACTCCTCTTGAAAAATACAAAGCTGAGCAACAGTGAACCAACATTCCTGCATGGCAACATTGCCTAAAGTTGAGTAATACTGCCAACTCTAGAGGTGGTGTGCACTTCACAGCCCACCACAATCCCCACCATTCCCTATCGTCTGGCACCAGCCCTGCTTTATCATTGGCATAAGCTACTGGCCCTAATAGACATGTGGTTTTGCTACCCTGGTTGAGTCATTTATCTGCTCTGGTTTCTAGGATCTCACCATTCAGCCACCCTCTTCTAAACCTGCTTTAATTCTTCAGTTATTCTTGTAATGTGAAGCATGTAATAGAATCATTTCTCTATATGTCCTTAATATTAAAAGGCCCTCATCAAACTGTTGGCTCATACTGAGGTTGTGAGAACTTAAAACTCTGGGTCACCTTCTCATGAATTATCTCATGAAGTTGACTGTAAAACATGGTCTGCTTTGCCCTACAGTTTTTCTAATGACAATCTATAGTTCTGGCCTGAGTTTTTATATTTCTCACAAGAGGCCCAGTGCATGGATTCATGCATCAGTGGGGTCCCTTGGCCTGGCCTGCTCCCTCTTGCAATCCGGGACCTCTCGGGGGATGTTGGACTGCTGGTTTCAGCCCGATCCCCACAGGCCATGCCGAGGGACCCCACTGGTGCACACATCTGTGCACCAGACCTCTAGTATGCATATAAGATCTTTGGTTAATCTCTTCCCACCCTCGCGCCTCCCCCCTTCCCTCTGAGATTCATCAGTCTGTTCCATGTTTCCATGCCTGTGTGTTAAGTGTCTGGTGGTCATTGCGGTCCAACGGTCACTTAGGCTTTTATATATATAGATAGGGATTTTGTGATTATCAAGTATACCATAGTATGAAGTCATTAAAAGCTTTGAAATAAAGCTCTAAGCAAGCACAAACTATTTTATCTATAAATATGCATAGACTATCTACTGACAAGGAGGTTGGCTCTGTCAATAAGTGCATTTTATGATTTTTATTTTTTCATGCTTTGGGTTTTTTAACTGCTTAAAAATATGCCTTTTAAAGTATCTTAAAACCAAATAATAATAATATCAATTAGATATTACCTTGCTGAGTGATACCCTATCAGAAGTGCATTGTATTCAAGAATGACCTGTAAAACCACAGACCCACTCTCTTCTCATGTTTTATCAATCAAGTTGACACTTTGCCTTACCATGTACAAAAGGTGATAAATATATTTCACTTGTACCAAATTTATACATTCTGGGTACAAATGAGAGTATGTTCACACCTGTTGTTCACAAAATATACTGAGACCATAATACAATCCTCTATTTTCATAATTTTATATAAGGAATAAATGGTTATGGATGACTTTCAGAATGCATTGCTTACCAAAAGTGATTCATAACCATGTATTGTTAATGGTAGAAAGTAAAAAATATAAACATACAAAAAATCAGGATAGCAGAGGCAAAGTGAAATGCAAAAGAAAACAAAACAGTCTGCCCTAGCTGATTGGCTCAGTGGATGGAGCATTGGCCTATGGGCGGACTGAAAGGTTCAGGGTTCGATTCCAGTCAAGGGCATGTTCAAGGGCATGTATGTGGGTTGCAGGCTTAATTCCCGGCCCTAGTTGGTGTGTGTGTGGGAGGCAACCAATCAATGTGATGTGTCTCTCTCATGTAGATGTTTCTCTCTGTCTCTCCCTCTCCCACTCTCTCCAAAAATCAATGGAAACATATCCTTGGGTGAGGATTAACAAACAAACAAAAATCCAAACCCCCGCTGCAGAGGAACCAGCTGCAGCAGCCCTTGGCTGGGCAGAGGGCTGACCCCGCGGTGCCTTTCTGTTTCTCCTCTCATGCCTGTCTCTCTTGTTTGTTTAAGATCGGAGCACAGTGCTACTTGGAATGCTCGGCCCTGACTCAGAAAGGTCTCAAGGCAGTGTTCGATGAAGCCATCTTCACCATTTTCCACCCCAAGAAAAAGAAACGCTGCTCCGGGTGTCACCGCTGCTGTTCGATTATCTGAGGTGGTGTAACCCACCCCCACCCTATTTAAGGGCCAGAAGGGCAGCCCGCCTCTGCGACCAAGCTCAAGCCCCTGAGGAGGGCGGACTGAGAGGAAGTCCC
Source organism: Plecotus auritus (assembly GCF_963455305.1). Taxonomy (NCBI): domain Eukaryota; kingdom Metazoa; phylum Chordata; class Mammalia; order Chiroptera; family Vespertilionidae; genus Plecotus; species Plecotus auritus. The sequence continues at coordinate 35,345,932 of NC_137770.1, read as the reverse complement.
TGCACCCGCAGGCTTCTGCGCCCTGAGCCCTCCCACGCACAGCCACTAGCCAGCCCACTGCCACGTCCTCCCTGCCAGCCACAGCGCCCACACTGCGCACAGTAGCGAATGCGGAGCCGGGTTCAGCCAGCGCCGCTGCTGCTGACAGCGTGGAAGCAAAGTCCAAGACTGTCTTGCATCTCCCCCTCCCGTGAACGTGCAGCTGATGGGAAATCATCACAGGAAAACCCAAAGAGACACTTGGTTCCTGTCCTGGTGGCCTTACGCAATGTCTTTTACAAAACATGGGAGTGCAGTACTGACCTCTTTTACTGCATCGGCTATTCTACCTGTGTAGCTTACCGTCATTGGTATTATTTTAAGAAATTTACTCATTTGCCAGTGTACTCGGGCCTTACAAATCCATACCAAATTAGCCTAAAGACAAAGTATTTTGTATTCATGTCCATCTTCAGCCTGTTTCTACCAAAGCTATTAGAACCAACTTGGACCTCTGAATGCCTGACCATACGAAGATACAAGAAAACCTTTCTGAGTGAAAACTTTTGGAAATTTCAGGGCCATGATTTTGGAGCCTGGTTGAATGAATTGTTGCCAGTTACATTTTTGCCAAAGATTCACCCTGGAAATGCTTATGTTGATAGGTAGCCTTATTTTCTCCAAAGATTCACCCTGGAAATGCTTATGTTGATAGGTAGCCTTATTAGGAATGAACTGTGTTTTTCAAAGTAGTATTTTTGCTTTTCAATCAAATTGATTGGGGGGAGAATATGGCAGACTTATCACATGAAATACTCTTTATTCAGCAAAGTGGACTTTCCTGCTCCCTCCCTTCCCCATTGCATTCCCTTTACCTCCTTTGCTTTCACACTTTCTCCCATGCCCAATAATAACCGGATCTAAACGAAGGGTCTGGCCATGGGGCGTGAAAAAGTAAGCGTTAAAAGTCCCCAAAAATTAAGCAAAGGGCCTTAATTTTTCCTATTGTTTTAACTGAAAGTACAGGTCTTCCCCCCCTCCCCCACCCCGCAATCTGTGCTTTCCCTTTCTGCCATTTCAATTACCATGGTTAATTGCCATCTGAAAATATTAAATGAAAAATTCCAGAAACAAACAATTCATAAGTTTAAAATTTCATGCTGTTTTGAGTAGTGAGATAAAATCTCGAACCATCCACTCGGTCCCACTCAGAACATGAATCATCCCTTTGTCCAGCGTACCTATCTCAGTTATCACTTAGTACCCATCTCAGTTATCAGATCAACTACCATGACAGAGCAGTTTTTGTGTTCAAGTGATCCTTATTTTACTTAATTATGGCCCCAAAGCGCAAGAGTAGTGACGTTGGCAATTTGAATATGCCAAAGAGAAGCTGTAAAGTGCTTCCTTTAAGTGAAAAGGGATGTGTGTACTAGTATAGGAAAAAAACATAGCATATGTATAGGATTTGGTTTCAGGCATCCACTCGGGGTCTTGGAACATGTACCTCACAGATAAGGGGGGACAACTGTACTTCTCAGCTTGCCCCTTGTAAGCTCCCATTCTATTTAAATGTCATTTTCCAAGTATAACTGGTACTAAAATATTGCCTCTCCCTATTTCCTACACTCATTGTCCCAAATGTGTATTTAGGGGCTAGATCTGTGAGGACCAAGCTCTGCTTTTCAAAATAATGTGTCCATAGAACAGGGACTTTGGCCTTGGGGAAGTAAAAACCCCCAAAAAGGATTAGTGTTCTTTCTGTATGACTCTCCCAAACATCCAGGGATCTTTTATCACAGAGTTCGTTACTTCTTAGCTTTTAATTACAGACTGCAAAGGCTTCTAATTAGTCTCATTTGCTTACAATTACCCTAGAAACACCCAGGTAGGCACTTTATTTTTTATTTCAATTGCATAAGCAAAGTGCCTCTTTGCAGCATGAAATTACACCACTTTTAGTTTAAGAATTTCCAGATTGACACTCCTTCCATTAGGAAAATCCAGTCTTTCTAGCCCCTACAGGAAGCACATAAACACAGGAGCTTATGGTGTGGGGCTTTTCTGTTAAGCCCTCCCATGACACCCCCTCAGTGTTTTGGATTTTTTGGGGTTTTTTTTACAATTTCTGAAATGTGTTTTCCCTTCTTCCACATTTCAAATTCTATATCCCTTCTCCCCCATCTAGTTGCTCAACATTCTCTTAAATACACACACACACCCCAACCTAAAAGAAAACGAAAGTTTTGTGTTCTTGACAAGAACACAAGGACTTTCTACCTTTGTAAGAAATCAACCATGTATAAACTTAACTCTACTGAAGTTATAAATTCATCCTTTACAAACAATAATGAGCATTTAGCCCTGTAATAAATGAAGTGCCATTAGCCAGTTTTGTTACATTATTGCATAGTTACATCTTATGAGAGGGCCTCTCCTCACCTTTCACCGATATGAATGAAAAATTGAGAGCAGTATGTTTGCGCAGCCAAGGAGAATTATCCAGATGTGTACACTTGACAGGCAAATGGTTCCCAGGCCATTCCCTCCCTCATGGGCAACAGGGATTACCTCGGCCATAGGGGGGAGATCACACTCGCTCTCTCCTGGAACCAGAACCTGGAGGGACTGTTAGGTGTGGGTGAGACATAGGCTCCTAGAGGTCTTATGAGCTAATGATTGAATAAAATAATGAAGAACAAAGCAATCTAAATGAGTTATTATCATTACACCAATTACCCATTTATCCCGTTTCATGGCAAGATGTAGTTCATTTCATGAAAAAGTATTTTCTGCCAGAAGATTGAATACAGTTATATCCTAAAACCAATGATAAGAAGAGGCATAGAAATCTGAAGAGGTGTCCTTTCATATTCTATATCATTTTCCAAAGTCAAGAAGGGACAACCCATCTCCATTTGCTGGTAGAAATTAACTTTTCAGAGCTAGAAGAGGTCTCAGAAACTATAGTCCAATCCCCTCATTGTACAGATGAGGAAACTTAAGCCTAGACTGGTTAAAGAAGACATTTTGTAACAGAGCTGGTACAGCTCTCAGCTTTTCTACTTCCCACCCAGGGCCCTTCAACTCCATACTATATCATTATCACAGATAATAAGTTGGATGTTTGTAGGTATATTACTGGAATGCATTTGTTTTTCCTATAGATCCCAGCCACATTTCAAACACATGACTTAGGTCACTATACAAAGGTAATCCATCAAACCTAGAGACAAGAATTTGATCAACATATGATATGCCTGGAATCCACAGTATACAATGTAATATAATCCTACTTTAATTGCACAGTATACAGTAATATAATCCAACTCTAATGGTTCAAATAACTAGTTTGACAGGTATTTTTTTCAATAAGATGATTGGTTGTTTGGTAGAATTAATGGACTATTTGAACTATTTTAGAAACATAAAAGTACTAAGACACAAGTCAAAGCTATATCAAAGGAATAAATCTGGGCTGATTTCTGCCAAGAAAAGTTATACTTAAAGAACAGTTACTTGCCCTAACCGGTTTGGCTCAGTGGATAGAGCGTCAGCCTGCGGACTGAAAGGTCCCAGGTTCGATTCCGGTCAAGGGCATGTACCGTGGTTGCGGGCACATCCCCAGTAGGAGGTGTGCAGGAGGCAGCTGATCGATGTTTCTCTCTCATCAATGTTTCTAACTCTCTATTCCTCTCTCTTCCTCTCTGTAAAAAAAATCAATAAAATACATTTTTAAAAAAAGAACAGTTGCTCAATAACTGTAATAACTACAGCAACCCCAAACAGGAAGCACTAAACTGAGAAATCAAAAAATAAGTCATACACATATGAAAAGAAGGGAGTTTTAGCTATGAGACTTTAATAACAATATGTCTGATCATGATATGCAAAGAACCATTTGAAAAATCCTGGTCTGTAAGTGCCAGATGAAGTGGATATAACCATACACTATTTTCACAGAACCACCACGAAGGAAATACAACTTAAACAGTACTAAAGAATAAATCACAACCATGCTCACAATTTAAGGAGAAAATTTAAAAATTTAAACCCAAAATTTGAAGCCCCAAAATGTCGTTATTTAGAGCATTAAGTTCTTGTGAGCAATGATCTCGCAAAGTGGAAGGTCTTCAAGAAGAAATACTTGACTTGAGGTAAGCCTTTAACAAGGCAGCATTGCATTCCTAAAGGCAAACTCTCCGTGACACCAAAGTGATGGAAGATTAGAGATTGAGGTTTTGCTTTGAAGGACTGTTTGATACCATACTGGAGATGATTATCTAACCATGTATGTCTTTGATTTTAAATCTACCCCTATGTTTAGACGCCAGAATGCAAAATGTGCATTTTTCTCTCAACAGAGAATGCCACCGGTCACCAGGTATTCTCTTAAGAGCCATTGTGTAGGCTGACAAGTACAAATCAGGAAACTCAACTAAGTATTTTCATTTCCAGGACCATTAGGAACACAGAGGAAAAGAGAAGGTCGGGGAAACTGAGTTTCTTACAAAGGAAGTTAAGTGCTTTTTTAAAGGAAATGTCTAGAGAATGGAGAGAAAGGTGAAACCAAACACAAGGTGCAAACACATACCTGACAATTCTCCCAGAGAACTGCACCTCTCTGCCTGGCCTCTGGAGGCACAGGGAGAAAGGGAGAGCTGTCAATGGGAAGAGCGTTCCATATTTCTCAGTATCTAAGCAGCGTCAACCAACAGGGTAAATTGTGTGATACTTCTCGATAACCCCACCCCACAATGCATTAAAAATGGACAAAATGCTGGACAATGCTCTTTGGGGTTTTGAGGGGCAGGGGGCTCTTTAACAGCAGGGCAAGTCATAACCCTCACACTTTCTCTGCTAACACAGAATAGGCAGTCAATGGAAACTCGCCGAGAAATCTGAATAAATAAAGCATTTTGAAAGTTTCCTTGGGAATGGACATGACTCGAAACCTGAAATGGATGACTTTGGGATATCTGTAAAGACAGTTCTTTGTATGAATGATGTTTAATCACCTTTAGTGAAATATATCTGAATGGAAACATTGCATGTAAAATGCACAGCAGCAATAATGGAGTACAAAAATATGAGACAAAGCAACAAGTGATGGTGCTTCCATGGCCAACAAAGATTAGAAAGGAGAGTAAAGCGCCACACTCTACACAGAGGCACTCCAGGCAGCAGAGGCTTGGCCCTGCTCTCCGGAGAGCTCTCTGGGTTAGGGCAGGAGGGTTTGCCTCATCTCTCCGGAGAGCTCTCTGGGTTAGGGCAGGAGGGTTTGCCTCATCTCTCCGGAGAGCTCTCTGGGCTGCGTTAAGGAGGGTTTGGCTCATCTCTGAATTTGCAGGATGCAAGTCCAACAACAGTTCTTGGCTTTCAACTTCCACCACAGGAAATTAGAGTAAGGGATGCATGATTAATCTTGGTCACAATCTATTTTTTCCCCTTAAGGAATATTATATCACAATCCAGAGTCATTGTGTGTGTGTGTGTGTTTTAAACATGTTCTACCCTGGTAATTGCATTTTGTTCTGAGTTCTGTGGTGACTCAGAAATTTCAGGATACTCTCTAGCTGAAGTAATTTTGTTGCATTTTCAGCCACGTCCTCCAAGCCTTCCAGTATATGCAGTTATCTTGATTGGTGAACAGGTTCTGATCCCTGTTTTAGGAATATGATGTCTGGGGCAATTTGAGGAGAGGGTCCCCAAGGCCCAGAACTGACTCCTGCCCAGAAGCCATCATAGCCCACTTAGCCTCCCAGGGGCCCTGCACGAGTCAGTCTTTTAAGTTCATGTTAATTCTTTGGAGAAATAATAAAAACCCTTTCATGGCAAGGCGATAAGTTTGTGGCAGCTTTGTAAATACACACCTAAAAGTACCACCCACTACCACTTTCTAAATCAATTATTTTTAAGGAATTGGATATTTTTTCTCCCTAGAGGAGCCCTGGGCCAGAAGGTTCAAAATTCTACATTCTTCTCATCGCCTGACTTAAATTGTTTTTTGTTCTGAGTAAACAGTAATTGCTGTGTAAGGACATCTCAGCAGAATTTTATCCCAGTTGAAATAGTCCCTGTTTCTCCCCGTGTAATCTCGACAGAGGAAACTATCTGACAAGGGAAGGATGGCTGACCTGCTCATGGTTGGCTTTCTTGCAATCTTCTTCTTACGTAATGACTTTTCTATGTCTACTTATCATAATTAATGGAATATTATTTCATGTCCTTTGTAACCTTGCAATTTGTTTTGTGCCATATTCTAACTTTTAAGTCATTAGTCTTTTCTCCTATTTTCATTTCTGGATAGTCTGAGGGTGTCTCCAGCAACCAGTTAAGGAAACTGCCTTCCCAGGCCTCTGTAAAAATGGGAATATTGTCTAGCCCTTTGCCACTCAAAGTGTCATCCAGGAACCAACAGCATGAGCATTTCCTGAGAGCTAGTTAGGACTATAGAACCTCAGGCCCACTCCAGACTTAGTGAATCCAAATCTGCATTTCATTTTATTATTTTTAATTTTTTTTTTTAATTTCAGAGAGGAAGGGAGAGGGAGAAACATCAATGATGAGAAAGAATCATTGATTGGCTGCCTCCTGGAGGCACACCCCACACTGGAGATCAACCCTGCAACCTGAGCATGTGCCCTGACTGGGAATTTAACCCTGACCTCCTGGTTTATAGGTCGACGCTCAACCACTGAACCATGCCGGCTGGGCCCAAATTTGCATTTTACTAAGACCCTGGGTGATTCATGTGCACAGTAATATTTGAGAATGCTGATTTATGAGACAGCCAAGTTTGTCACCGCCTTTACATCCAGACACATCACTACCTGCTGAAGAAACCATCAGCTTTGCTTGCCTCTCAGATGCTCCCTTCTGGGTGTTCCTTAAGCTAATATTTGAGTTGTTCATTTACTGGATGGATAAAAAGGTTTTTGGAAGCCCTCTCTTTTTTTGTCATGTGCTGCCCAGCTGCAGAAAAGGAAAAGGCAAGTTTTGGAATCAAAAGAGAAAGATCTGCTCACTCTGAAGGACTGCTATTCTGAAAGCCTCTCTGGTGTTTATAAGGGAAATTTTAAAAAATGCTCCCTAGAATGGTTTTCCATGAAGAAATAAGAGAGATTCATATCACAGGAAGTTAGAAAAAGGAGATAAGACACATTTCTGAGGCATAAAGTTTCTGGTGAAACGTCATTAAGACACAGCACTCTCGATGCCAGAATAAGAATGAACTGCAAACAGCTTGCCCTCTAAACAGAGTTCTTTCTGTTTGCAGGCCCCGAGCGCAGACCAGAGTTGTAGTCACCTATTCAACAGGTTTTTACTAACCATCACAGGGGACCAGCTTTGTTCTCGCACCCACATCCCACCTTGTGTACAAGAGCCCTTTAAGAAAGTACACCCTTGTGCGCGCGCACACGCATACACACTGAAGCCTGCCATCTAATTCAAGTCCCACTGTTGCCGGAGAAGTTCTGAAGGCAAATCATACCTCCCTTCAAACAAGTGAAGAAAGAGCACGAGGGTTGCCCCTCCCTCTGCACCTGGAAATGGCAGAATAAGCACCTGATGTCACTGAGCACAGCCAGTCCACACGGTGTCACCTCCTCTGCCCAGGACCGGCTTCAGCTCCCTGCAGCAGCTTCCCTTGGCCCTGCCGACAGGTCTGCCTTCCCTCTCTAGGCTGCAGGAACCCACTTGTCTTCAAGATGCTGTTATACTGGAAGGCTTGTAAACTGGGAAAGTGTTTATATCTGGGAGCAGCTTGGCTACCCAATGTGGCTGGCGTTCTTGGAAGGGTTTAATCAAATCCAAAAACAGAGTCTTATCAAGGATTATGTTCATTATTGCAGATGCACCCCTGATTTCTTGCTCACAACCACTGGTGCGAGCTGCCAAAAGTGTCTCACACCGGGGACTGCCTGCCCTCCTGCAGCCTGCCACAGCCCTGCACACCCACACATCCACTTCCTTCCCCAGGCCATACAGTAAAGTCTATTTTATCTCCTTCAAGAGAAATGAATAAGGCGAGAGAACTGGCATCAATAATCAATCTCCCTTCAAGAATCTATTCACCTGTAATTTTTAAATGTTTGATTCGCTGTCCCTTTACTATGACAATAACATGAAATCCCAGTCCAAGATATCTGAGAGCCTCTCTTCATTTGAATAAAAAATGTTTCTACTGAATGAAGCACATTGAAATAATTAAGTGCAGCCCTAGTTGGTTTGGCTCAGTGGATATAGTGTTGGTCTATAGACTGAAGGGTTCCAGGTTCCATTCCGGTCAAGGGCACATGCCCCGGTTGTGGGCTCGATCCCCAGTAGGGGCGTGCAGGAGGCAGCCCATCAATGATTCTCTCTCATCATTGATGTTTCTCTCTCTCTCTCTCTCTCTCTCTCTCTCCCTCCCTTCCTCTCTGAAATAAATTTTTAAAAAAGAAAGAAAGAGTTAAGTGCTACAGAAGAGGACCCACTGGTTTCTGTCGCTCCGCCTGTCTGCAGCTTCCAGAGGTTGGCGTGAGTGGACGGGTGCTGCAGTGGTTCCTTTGGCTGTGTCCTGAAGCTGGCTCGGGATTTGTTAATGCTGGACTCTGCAGCCGATTCCAGCTGGACTCGGTTCTCATTACCTGGTACTTATGTTTCAAGGGGGAGACGTTTCAGCATTAGCTTCTGAGCTTGCTCAAGCAGGAGCCCAAAGCTGAGCAAAATCTTCAACTTAAAAAATTTCCCACGTATCTTAAAAGGCTGGATGTCTTAATTCCACACAGTAACATTGGTCCCCCAAAATATTTTCATTTCAATGTGCAGATTCCAAGAGGAGATGGAAGTTGGAGGTTTAAAAGAGCCTCGAAGCTTAGCTCACCTTCCTTTGAAGCTGCACCTCACCGTGTTGTAGACACCTCAGGGATCTGCGTAACCAACACAGTGAGGCATGATCTGTTCATGCGTTTCCTGTAGAGAGAACGTGCAGACAAGCAGGGTTAAATTTCCATGTTAAGTGCGTAATCCTGCATGTACACTTTCTCAGGATAATGACTATTTACGATACACCCACATCCTTTATTGTGGTAGAGTATATTTTAGGTGAACAGATGCTCTTTCAAATGATTTTAAGTTGTATATTATTTGCAACTTGGGGATATTTTCATCTGTTCCTTGCTGGAAATCCTATCTTCAACATCATCCAAAAAAAAAGTTATCATTCTCATTTTGGTAATATTGGTATTCTTTGTTGAAATAAAATGCTTTTTTCTCTTTCGGGGAATGTTGTCTGGTTGGTTGGTTGACTTTTGGGAGGTGGTTGTATTGCAGGTGTGAATGACTTTCCAGAAGCCCCAATTTTTTTTAATTTATTTTTATTGATTTCAGAGAGAGGGAAGGAGAGGGGGAGAGAGAGAGAAACATCAATGATGAGAGAGAAACATTGATCGGCTGCCTCTTGCACATCCCCTACTGGAGATCAAGCCCACAACCTGGGCATGTGCCCCAAGTGGGAATCAAACTATGACTGACCTCCTGGTTCACAGGTCAATGCTCAAGTACTGAGCCACACTGGCTGGGCCAAAAGCCCCAACTTTTTAACAATCAAGGACAAAGCATGTAATTGATTCTGTGTATCAGGAAGTCTTTTTTGTTAACTCAGTTACCCAGTATGCCAAAGAAGTGGCACAGCCGGAAGAACTTAGAGTCAAATATAAAGCCAAAACCTTAGGAACTGTTTACTGGACGCCTCCTAATGAGGACCTGGAACAGAGACTAGAATGAGCCCTCGGATTCTTCTCCATTGGAGACAAGTCTCTGCCTTACCCTCCCATCACAGTGCTTTCATGTGCTCCTCTTGCTCTCATCCTTTCCCTGTTTCTTGTTCCTTTAATAAAAACCATCTCCCCAGAGGCCTTTAGCAGCCCCTTCGCTCCAGAATCGCTACAACCAACCATTAAGCCTAGACCTTCAAACAATCACATTCATTTCCATCAATGAAGCTAATAAACCCAAAAGTAGAATGAGCTGTGAGAATCTATATTCTCCATTCAAAAATGCTCTCAAGAGGGGGAATCCGGGAAATTCCCCTTACCTTTTGTTAATTGCAAAATAAACGTATTTCCAAGAGTAAGGAGCTGCTGAGAGTTGGTTTTATCCAGAGCTCCCCTACAAGCACGGGGCCATCATTCCCCTACACCCAGTGTTCGCATCACCTGGGCAGCGAGTTGCGAGCACACACCTTCCTCTCGGCAGCAGTCTCTCTGAATTCCCCTCAGAGGCCCTACTCCTTTCCCCCCTCCGTCTCTCCTGGTGTGAGCTGTGATTTGAGCAACAGTAAAGTGTTGTCTTCCTAGAGGTTATACAGGAAACTAGAGAAAATCTGCAACCTCTATAAAACAACCCCAGTGTGCATTAAGCACCTCCAGCAGAAGCTGCAACTTGCTCATCAGTGTGGAGAGAGGCTGACAGCAATAAATGTAAAGGCTTCTCCGGGCAGGAATGACTCGGAAGGAGCTCTCCGAGAAGGCATCGTGCTCCCGGAGGGAGAGTTTGGTTCTGGGTCAGAGAAACCTGGCGCGTGCTGTCTATCAGCTGTCTCTCTGGGGCAAGGTGCTTGACCTTTCTGAGCTTCGGTGTCATCATCTGAAGAAGGGTAACAACAACAACTCTGAGTGTGGTTGACACAAGAATTACAAAAAATTAATATAAAGGGTCCTGCTTATGGTCAGAAATCCATAAAATGCAGTAATATTTATAGCTTTATTCCCCAAACACGGTGCCTTGCACAAAACTAGAGTTAATAAATATTTGTGGAAGTGGAAGGAGTGAAAGAAGGAGAAAGGAAAGGTGAAGAGAGAAATTTGAAAAGATTTGAGTTTAGCACTGACAGAGATCGTCTCCTTTTAATAACTTTTGTGATTACAATGTGTATTTACTATAGAAGTGTTTGAACACCACGGACTAGGAACAGCCCCAGAGACCCTGCAGATGGGAGTGCCCTGGCTGCCAGGCGCTCTGCTGCCTGGTACAGCAACCATGCCGCTTACAGCCACGTGTCACCACCGGTCTGCTATTCCAGAACCCCGTTCCCTTCCCCTGACACCGAGAAGCTCAGTCTCAGGGCAGTTTCTCCTGCCATCACCCCCAGTCTACAAAGGACCGCCACTATCCAGCTTTCCTGTGAGGCACGCGCCCCTCACCTGTGCATTCCTTATATTGCCTTATTGAAGGGCGTGTCCACAGGACCCGCCAGGTGAACGTAGCGCCCTGATTCCCAGGAGGCCAGCATTTATGGAATGAATCCATGGGCTCCCTCACTCTCTGCCTTCCCGTTTGATTCAGCAGGAGATCCAGGCATGGGAGCAGAGTGAGGTGAGGGATGTGCCAGCCTCCCTCCCCACCAAGCCTCACTTTGATGATGGCTGCATCTTCCTATGCATCCCTCTCCTACAGTTCTCTCTGGGGTCTGATGGTCACTTCCCCCTTCTTGTTCCTTTAGCCTAGGGTTGCCTGTTGCTTCTAAACAAGTGTTTAGAAGTGTTTCACAGCCCTTGTTGGTTTCCCTAACTCTGCTCAAACTGTCCTCAATGTCCCACTGCAGTGCATCATTTGTTTACTGCCAGGACCCTTACTGATGAATTTCTCAAATTCTGGCAAGCCATAACCTCTGCCTCTTCACCCTAAGTTTCCTTAAGAAGCAGCCCTTTCTCTCAAAAAGTCCCGAGGGACGTTCTCCGGGATGGGTTGAGAACATTTGCGTGGTGTTACCCCGAATTATCTCCTGTCACCGCCCACCGCCCCTGCAGAGGCCCCAGGCACTCAACTACTTGTCATGCTAGGGTTGACTTTCTTGCCTCCCAAACAGACCTGCACTAAAGAGTGGGGTGGATTTTGCTCCCGGATGTCCACTTCAGCATCCCAGTCCCTGACCATCAGTCCCAACTTGTGCTTTACTGTTCTTGTGGGGACTCATTGTTCCCCCACTCACAGAGGACTCCTGGCTCCCAGCTGTGATGCGTCAGCGGCAGGAACACAGACGGAGCCACTTCAGGGACTCATGCTACCCAGCTGCCTCCGTGTTCCTTACTAAACACGACATCCGACATTCATGTAAAAGTAACCTCCTGGTTCATTTTAAAGAGGGTTTGTTGTTATCCCAGGTGAATTAAAAACTATTTTGGAAAGTTCTCATCAATTCACAAGACAGAAGACATGCTTTATTTGCAGTAATAAGATTCTTACGGCATATTGTGGATAAGGAACAAGGTCAATGTCAACCCCCAAAATGTCAGAATTAAAGACACTTGCAAAGCACTAGAGTTTTAAGAGTCCCAGAGAACCAGCTGCCAGAGGCTTCAGAGAGGGCAAAAGCTACACAATCACGTTCCCCGAGCCAGCAATGCAGTCTTACCCCTTACAAACATTTTTTCTGAGTTTGAAAAAGAAATCACAATTTCCATTTAAAATAGGCTAAATGGGAAAGAATATTTGTGGTTCATCATTTTGGGCTTAGCTTTGGGAGAGCATCCCATGAGTCTAAAAACATGAGTTCCGTTTTGTAAGTGTTTAAGTGTAAATGATAGCTGCCGTTCCCTATTATTTCAGACCTTTTGTTTAGAAGGAACCTCTTTAGCAAGGATCTTGAGGGGACTTAGGGAATTTTGCTTGAAAAATGAATCACCCAAATCCAGATTCCTTTCCTTTTGAGCTACCATTTCCCTACCTTCTTTAATAATTGCTCAGTTCAAAGGAGAGGGAGTACTTTCTCTAAGGAAGCGTGCAGTAGGATTTGGGGTGGAGGCATGGGGACTAAAGCATTGGTTTTATTGATTTCTGGCCCTTTCGTCATCAATCTATTGGAGGCCAGTCATTAAGGAGGACATGAGAACTTAAAGACTTTCTAGCCCCGTTGCCTAATTCCCCCCACTGCACTTAAACCATTGGCATGTTATCAACCCACAATGGTGCTATACAAATTATGTCCTGAGCTTCACGGTAGAGAAAAATTAATTTGCAGGTGTGTGACCCGGAGAAATTATTCTAGTGAAGGCGCAAATATGGCTTTGCATCGTTAGCTGTGTGCTGCCTCCGGGCCTGGTGCCTGAGCTGGACCCAAGGGAGACAGGCAACCTCCTCCGCGGTGTGGTCCAAGTTAAACAGTCCTCGAATCCAGGGGTAATCGCTGCTGGTGCTGCCCATGCCGGGGGGTCTGCGAGGCTCAAGGCTGCCATCGTGCTGCAGGCCACGCCAGCGTCAGATGGTCTCGCACTCAGTGGTGGCCGTGGAGCAGGCCCCGCAGTCACAGCGGACGGCCACGGGGTAGGTGTAGAAAGGGTCAACCCCCGGGGCACAGTTGGGCAGCTTGACTGTCACTTGTTTGGTCTCGTTGTAGGTACAGACTCGATGGTGGGCTTCAATGTAGGGGGGCTCCAGAATAGGCTTCTGTCCCCACAGGTAGAAAACAGGGAACCATTAGAACAGCGATATTCAACCGAGGTGCCGCAAGAATTTTTAAACATGCAATACCTGACTATTTAGTCAGGGCACTGGCCTCTTTTCCCTTATGGTCAAATAAAAGAATGACAATAGCCAAGATAACAAGAGCCATCCGGTATGGGGCAGACTTTTACCCCCCCCCCCTCCAAAAGTTGTTTTTATCTGGCATCCAAGTTTAATGCATTGTGGTTTTGTTCTGTTTTGGGTTTATTTTTTGCTAAATCTGGAAACCCTAAACCTAGGCCATGAGCAAAGGCTATTTTCAGCAATGTTCGACCTTCAAAGTAAATGCAGCCACTTTCTCATCATGAACATCCTATTTTCAGATGTGCTCCCAGATAAAAATAAGTGCTTTTTATCTCAGAAATTTTCAGATTGCTGGGAAAGTAAATCTCATCCTTTTATTTATTTTCTATAAGTAACCTCCCTTTTCACAGCACCATAAAGGCATAAATAAAAGCTACCTAGCATCAAGGAGAATCCTGTCTCTAATGGCCTTGCTGCCTCCATTTCTCCTGGGACCTCCTCTGGGTGACCATGATCCAATTAAAGACATTCATCAATAAATAAGGAGAAGAGAAGACAGAATTGAGGAAAATGGTGGTTTGAGACTTGGGCCCAGAAAGACCTCCAAAGAACCCACAAATGGAATTGGAGCAGAGGGGTCACCATCAGGCCAAACCCTGAATATGAGAAGGTGTCAAAGTTCCCTGAGTATGTGTGATGTCAAGTCACAGCCACAGTATCCTTAGCAACTACTTTTCATTTGGCTACTCGGTCTCAAGCCCCTAAAGGATGCAAAAATAAAACTTCATTTCGTGTTTCATTTAATTCGGAGGTTTCATCACCATAACCCAGTCCCCGTCGTGGGGCCATCATTTATCTAAGTGACAGCAGATTGCTGTCTTAGTCCCTGAACAGCTTTCCTAATGGCAGTGTGTCTTCTCGTGGTGCTCAGGGCTTCTAAGCTGGTGTTGATTAAGCCAGAGGATAAACACCGTAACTCCAGGGAGAGTCCATCCCATGTAATTCAACAGGTATTTATGAATGCCTTGTTCGTCCATGACTTTGACAAGAGCTGTAAAAGGTGCAAGAATTTACCTATGCCCTGAAAAAACTTCAAATCTGGAGTTGTATTGTGGGCAAGGAAGTAAGAAGCAAGGCAGGGTAGAGTCATAGGCTGGCCAGGGAGTCAGCTCTGGAGATGGGCCTCAAAGAAGAAGTCTGATCATGACAGGTGGGAATGAGAAAGGCTACAAAAAGAACCAAAGGTGAGATCTCATGAAGGGTGTTGAATAAAACCTTTAAAAATCAATCTGACAAGGCCAGGCCTCAGGCTATGGATAACCGCTGGGGAAACAGCCAGGCTGTCACATTGCTAAGGACCTTGAAAGTTGGGCACTGAATTGGCAGTAGTGGGTGGTCCTTAATGATTTTTGAGATGGTGACAAGATCAGAGCTGGTCCTTCATTATAACCAATTCAGAGCTCAGGGGGAAGAGTTAGCAGTCACTCCGTGTAATTTGATGGGGTGCTGAATGGCCTTCTTTCTTCTCACCCAGCAAACACATCCTCATCACAGCCCTATAGGGTTCTAAATTTGAGATTTTTATCCCCATTTTAAATGCAATGCCACTGAAAAGGCTGAATATAATTCAATATAAAGGAACTTAATGGCTCTGCCAGTGATAATCCTGAGTGGGTGGGTGGGGCGGGGGCAGCGCTTTGGAGAGGCACTGAGGAGGGACTGAAGACCCACCCTCGCCCGCTATACAGCTCAGGGCTGTCTCTTGGCTGGCTTCATCACAGCAGGGAGAACACTGTGAGCGTTTTGGTTACATGCTTGTACCAAGAATTTATTCCCACCTTTGCACTACAGGAATAAACATGACTCCGCAGTTACTTAGCCCTCAAATTCCTCCACGTCATCTGTAAAGTGGGTAGAGTAATAGCACGTCCTAACCTCCCAGAGATGATTCCCAAATACACAGATACACGCAAGTAAAATTATTAATTTTATCAATGCATTGTCAGAGGGACAAGATCGGGTTTCTTTCAGGATTTTTGGAGCATGCCAAATAATTGTGTGAGTTTTTTAATTGATTTCAGAGAGAAGAAAAGAAAGGGAGAGAGAGATAGAAATATCAATGATGAGAATCACTGATCAGCTAAGTCCTACACACCCCCTACTGGGGATCGAGCCGGAAACCTGAGCATGTGCCCTGACAGGAAATCAAACCTAGACTTCAGGTCCATGGGTCAACACTCAACCACTGAGCCACACCAGCCAGGAAGATAATTGTTATTTTTTTTAAATCTGCAGGAAAAAGCAGATGCTTAGAAATCAGGCCAGTGGACCCGTACTGGACTCACCTCCCAGGTTTCACAGCGGCCCCAGCAGGCATCGGTGGTGATCCGAAGGCCCCTGCAGCCCGGCTTCTTGGCCAGGAAAGTAAACTCCCTGACGGCACAGCCCACAAAGGTACGCAGGTTCCCGCTGGAGGTGCTGAGGACACAGCAGCAGCCAGCCAGGAGGAGGAGGGCCATGGGGCCGAGGAACAGGTATGCCAGCTTCATGCTGCTCCCCGGGAGAGGGAGAGGAAAGAGAGTCTGTTAGCTGATCCAGCTGCCCTCCGTGGGGCAGCCAACGAGGTTGATACCAAAGGGACCTGGCTCTTAGCATTTCAGAAGAAATAAGCCAAGAAATTGCAGATGCCCACGAACTCCACCACAGGGCCCTAAGTTTCCTCTCACTGACTCCAGTATGGATTCCATGGGCCCATGTGCTCACTGGACACCCAGCCCTCCAAGGGCATCCTCAGGCTTTTCCTTATCATGGCGCAACTGCTGGACTGGACTTGGGTGTTTAAAAAAGCTGTTCCAATGAACACAAAATATGAATCACACCCCAAATTATGCATATCCTAACATAATACATGGATACACACACATTATTTTTCTTCAGATCCACTGTATTTGGTGCCATGTTACATGTTGGCTTAAAATTATATTTTCAGTGTCATGGATGTGGAATCAAGGTGGGGAGGTAGGTAAATAACAACTGTACGCCCTTCTATATTTTTACTAGCCCAACCCTCCACAAAGCCTGGACATGCACAGATGTTATGAAACCTGGCACCTGGCTTGGTGGCCATCCATAACAGTGTGTCCCCCTTCACTGCCCGATGCCTCCGCCCTGTGCCTCTGCTGTAATGGCACCTCGTTGTGATTCCATTTAAATCCAGATGATGGAAAGCTCGGAGGTGCTAAAACATAATCCCAGTCTCCTGTCAGTCTGTCCTCTTTGCATCTTGGTCATTTCCTGGCTCTTTCGGGAGCCAGAGTCTCTCCCTTCACGCTCGGCCCACTAGACAGACCATACCTGGGTGTTAAAGTGAGAGTGGACATTGTACTTATGGAATACCCCCGATTCATTGTCACTTAAAACAGGTTGCAGAGTTATTTATCTCCAAACCTGATCTCCCAGCTCCTGCTTCTGACCTGTCACCTGAGCAGGGCTCCTTGGACTTCCCCTTGTGAGGAACGAAGTGACAGAGATGAGATGCACTCACCTGCTCTTGCTGGAGCCAACTCTTCTCTTAGAGCTCACACTTGCCCAAAGTCTCAGCAAGTCACGATGAGTGGTAGAAGCTCGCCCTGGGTAAATGTCTCTACCCTCTGTTACTGGGCTGCTTGACTGCTCAAATATATAGGAAAGGGCTTGTCAATCAACACAAAAGAGAGGCAGATCCTTACAGGAACCACTGAACACATCAAAGACCTGGGATATAAAGCAGGTCTCTATTTTCCAAAACTGATCAACTTAAAGGGTGTTGTTTTGTTTCTTAACATCACCTACTGAAACAGAAAGTTACCTCGGTGGGTGACATAATCCTAGGGAAACAGTCAAAGGTAGTTCACCTAGCTCTAGGGACAACAAATGCACTGGGGCAAGATGGATTAAACTTTCCTTCATGGTAACCACAACTTTCCTTCGAAACAGGAGTCAGTCACTAGTAGCTCATGGCAAACTCTTTCCCTTAACTCACAATACAATTCAATACATTGAGAAATAACAAAGCAATAATTCTTCCTGGAAAGAACACTGGATCACTAGCTGAAAGGATGGAAATCACAGGGAGAAGAATCATTTTGAAAGTCTTAAAATGAGTTAAGGATTAGATAATATTAATAGCACTTGAAAATGAATCATTTAGGGGAAAAAATACCAAGATGTTCAAAGCGATTTATCTTCCAGCATGGGAATTAATGATGACATTGGATGTCCTCTACATGGTTTTTGGCCTTTTTCACATTTTCTACATTGAGCAGACTTTTGTAATAGAAAGTCAATGAATAGTGATACTTTAAAAATTAAAATAAACCAATAAGTTACATTTGTGCTACATATAATGATATGATTTCTGGTTCTTAAAAGTCTAAACTAAGAATGAAATAGTGTTCTTTATGAGTATGGGACACAGTTTGTATTCAAATCTGCAACAGCAGCATACAAATGGATTGAAAACCTCATGTTCATGGTATTGTTCTGGATGCTCTAAAAAATAAATGAAGCAGACATCATCTTTGCCCTTTAGAATGTACATATCACTGAAAATAATGACATAGCCAGAGACATTTAGGATGCACATTAAATGGATAAATGATACTAAACAAAATAAGTTAAAGCATTCCCAATTTCTGCAAAATAAAAAGTGTTCTTTAAACATACATCCTACTCACTAAGTGTGTGGGGTTTTTTTTTTTTTCAAAACATATAACAACCTTCAGTGAATCCATCACTGTATCAATATACCTATTTCTAGAGTCAGACTATTATATGGGTTTCATAGAAAATTGAACTAGGCTGGGAATAAGGGACTTTCTTCAACCTTCAGCCTGTGAGTAGCATGATCAGAACTTGGGTGTGATGGGGACAGACTGCTTACCTGGTGTGATCTTCCCAACTTACTGGGTCTAGAGCCAGCCAATTGGCTGTGAGCTGTCATCCTGAACTGGGTTTCTCAAGAAAACTGTTCAACCCTTTTAGATTTGACCTGAAACATCTGGACTTGTGTCTGCAATGTCACAAGGTAAAGAAAGATAACAAAAGGAGGCCGCGAGTACCTTTCTTCTACAACCGCTAACTTCCTTATAATGCAGTTGTACCATCATGCCTCTCCCCCGCCTCCCCCCCGCCCCCAGCATTAATGTGATAATAATGACAATTTATAGTCGCTGAGCAGCTACTAAGTACCAGGCTCCGTGAAATCTGCTGTGCTCTTACATATGTTCTCTAAATCTTACAACAATTCTGTGCATCCATGATTATTTTCTCCTTTACCCATTGGGAGAAATGGAGGCTCAGCTATTTTGTAATCTGCCTTCGATGACACTGGGGATGGCAGATAGGTGTTTCATCCCTATAACCAACTGGGGTCAGTTGAAAGGTTCTGTCTGGAACCCTGTTAAAAAGGCCTCTGAACCCATTCCCAGTGGAGGGCAGAGGCCCATCAGCCTCGTCGTGGGTATAGAGAAGGGGAACGGTGCATGGAAACCAATCCTTACACTAGGCCCGTCACCTGCCTCTCTACCGGCAGAGTGAGGGGCCGCTGTGTGAGACAAAGGTGCTTGAGGCTCTGATCCCTATAGAGCATCGCCACCATACATCCACCACTTTCCCTTCCATCTCTGCTGGCATTTCTACCATTAAAGTCACTCTCTTGAGGTAAGAAACAAAGGTGTGGGTGATGTCTCCAGGCACAGGCCCCAGAGAATCCTCTCTCATCTTCTTCCATTATCATCTTCATAAGCATTCACTATCACTTCGGAGGGTGAGTCACAAGATACAGGTTCTCTAGGGGTCAGGGGAGGAGAGAAAGGACATGAGTGAGCTACTCTCCCAAGATCTGAAGGAGCAGGACAACAGGGGAGGAATGAGCTCAGTGCTAGTGCCTCAAAGAGATGATGGGCAACCGAGGCTGGTCCAATCGGCCATGCTGATTCTCAATGCCACAACTTCCTTTGTGACTGCCTGGAGAAACTCACGTCTCTTGACCTCAGTTGCCTCCTCTGTAACATGATGAATTGGATCCTGTGATCATAAGGTCCTTCCTAGCACCAGAATTTAAAGGTTTGCAAACTATTCTATGACCATAACAAGCTAAGGGACAGTCAGATGGAGAATCCAAAGGCTCATATTACAATAAAGCCATCCTGATCTGTGTTCAAATCTCAACTCTGACACTTGCCAACTTGTGATCTTGGGATAAGTCTTGTAACCCTCTGAGTCTAAGCCTCCCACAAAACTGAAAATGCCACCTTCATAGGGTTCATGGAAGGATTCTACAAAATAATGTCCAAAAATTGCTTATCTCAGTTCTTGATACGTGATAAATAGGCAATAAATGTAGTTTCTCTTTCTTATCTTATCACCATTGTATGAACCCCTAAGAAATAAAAAGCTTCCAATAAAAAAATGTCATGTCCGGCCAGTGTGGTTCAGTGGTTGAGCGTCAACCAATGAACCAGGATGTCTCCAGTACAATTCCCAGTCATGGCACATGGCACACGGGTTTTGGACTCTATCCCCAGCAGGGGGCATGCAGGAGGCAGCTGATCAATTATTCTCTCTCATCATTTATGTTTCTATCACTCTTTTCCTCTCCCTTCCTTTCTCTGAAATCAATTTTTAAAATATTCTTTTTAAAAAAATAATAATATCACATGATCTCACTCATTTGTGGAATATAATGAACAACATAAACTGATGAACCAAAATAGAGCCAGAGGGGGAAAAAATTTTAGAATATAATAGAAGTAATCCTGTTATTTTCAGATTTTTAATATTTCCAACAATTTTTGTGACATTATACACTACTATGTTAGTTTTGGTAATCCTAATATATAAAAACCCTGGGTCCGTCACAACCAGAGTCTTGACCAACCGGAAGTCAGTCCTTCAGTCAGTGCTGGGTTGCCATGGTGACCCAGCACTGACTGCTGTGGCTGCAGGCCTGGTGACCCAGCACTGACTGCTGAGGGGGCTGCAAATCAGGCCCAGAGAGAGGCCTGAAGAGAGAAGCAGGGTCTGATCCGTAGCCTGTGTGGCAGCTTTTGATCAGCACTTGCCTCTCTTTTTCTCTCCGGGGTGGGCCAGCAGCCGCACCTCCATTTCTCTCCAGGCCTCCACTGGGGCTGCTGATCAGCCCTGTCTTTCTGATCAGGCCCCGTTGATAGACCCAGAGACACTGGCTGGCATAGAAACCAACTAATCAGAACCAAATCTGGGTGAAGTGTGAGGTGCCAACAGCTGCCTAGGTGGTGGAGCTTTT
Organism: Plecotus auritus; assembly: GCF_963455305.1. Lineage (NCBI taxonomy): Eukaryota > Metazoa > Chordata > Mammalia > Chiroptera > Vespertilionidae > Plecotus > Plecotus auritus. The sequence continues at coordinate 35,325,135 of NC_137770.1, read as the reverse complement.
GACACTGACTGGCATAGAAACTGGCCAATCAGAACCAAATTGGCCGGCAGAGGAGGGCAGTCGGGGGCGAGTTCAGGCCAGCAGAGGAGGGCAGTTGGGGACAACCAGGCCGGCAGGGGAGGGCAGTTGGGGGTGAGATCAGGCCAGCAGGGGAAGACCATTGGGGGCGAGATCAGGCCAGCAGGGGAGGGCAGTTGGGGGCAACCAGGCTGGTAGGGGAGGGCAGTTTGAGGTGAGATCAGGCCAGCAGGGGAGGACCATTGGGGGCAACCAGGCTGGCAGCAGAGGGCAGTTGGGGGCAACCAGATCAGCAGGGGAGGGCAGTTGGGGGCAAGATCAGGCCAGCAGGGGAGGGCAGTTAGGGGTGATCAGGCAGGCAGGCAGAGGGGTTAGGGGCAATCAGACAGGCAGGAAGAGGCAGTTAGGGGCGGTCAGGCAGGCAGGCAGGTGAGAGGTTAGGAGCCAGGATGCCCACAGGGATCGGGCCTAAACCGGCAGTTGAACATCCCCCAAGGGGTCCCTGATTGGAGAGGGTGCAGGCTGGGCTGAGAGAACCCCTCCGTGCACGAATTTTGTGCACCGAGCCACTAGTACTGTGTTTCCCCGAAAATAAGACCTACTTACAGGTTTCCTTCTGAGTGAAATATAAGGCATCCCCTGAAAATAAGGCCCCAGGCTCTGTCTCAGAATGAAAATTAATTTACCGTAAACTGGTCGCTAGGGCCGCCCCGACTGGCGTCTAGCAACCAGTGACGTTACACGGAGTCCTGACGTCACTGCTGTGTGGAGGCAGAGCGGAGGTCGGAGTGAGCGGTGAGCGCGGGGCGGGTGAGAGGAGGAGACTTTCGCAGATGCGTGTAGAAGAACAGGAGGATTAGAGCGGACGGGACGTGGCGAAGGTGGTGAGTGCTGGTCTGTCTCTGGTGACACTGCCTGATGCTCGCGGTCGCCTTCATGATGACTGAAGGTTCTCAGTCAATGGCAGACCCTGCTCCAGCCCAGATCCAGGCCCCAGCAAGCCCAGTGACAGTCCCCAGGCAGGCCCCAGGGGGGAAATGTCTGATAAAGGGGTAGGGGGGTGTCTGGTGAAGGTGTTCAGTGGCACAGGGGTGGGGGGGGATCACTTAAAATGACACAGGAGGATCAGAGGGGGCAATCAAAATGACACAGGAGGATCAAAATGGGTTACTAAAATGGTAATCCCCCCTCTGATTCTCCTGTGCCATTTTGATTCCCCCCTCTGATCCCCCCTGTGTCATTTTGAGTGATCCCCCTCCCCCCACCTTGATACCCCAATTCCTTTTTTTTACCCCTAGAAATGAGCACAAAAAGAAAAAGCTACTCCATGGAGTACAAGAAAGGAATCGTGGAAGACTCTTGGGGCCAAAATCTTACTGCTTTCTGCAAAGAGAAGATGTTGAGTATCCGATTGGTCCGAAAATGGCGAGCAGGGTATGGTAACCTCATTGAACAAGTGGACAAGGGAAATGCTAAAAAGCGCAAGTGTGGATCAGGTCGGCAACCATTATTTTCCGAGCTGGAAGACCTGATCTGTGAATGGGTTGTTGACAGGAGAGCAAAGGCTTTGGTTGTGAATAGGGCTCAGATTCAAGAATTTGCCCTTGCAATGGCACCACAGTTTGACATAGCCCCTGAAGACTTCAAAGCATCACAACACTGGCTGGATAATTTCCTTCAGCGAAGTGAACTGTCTTTAAGAAGATCTACCAACATTGTTTAGGTTGGAAGATACTCAAGTTATTAAGTGAGCACTTGCATTCAAGTCCTTTATTGATGATGCTGACTTCTCTAAATACAATCTTTCCAACATGATTGCTATGGATGAAACTGCAGTGTTTATGGGCCAATCATCTCAAACAACAATTGAACAGCAGGGTGCCTCCTTAGCGTACATTCCCTCCACTGCTTATGAAAGTGCACGTGTTTCCTGTATTTTGGCAATTCGTCTGGATGGCACTAAAATCCCACCTTTAATCATTTCTAAGGGCAAGAAGGAAAAGATTGAACGTGTTTTGGGTGTTTTTATTCTTGAAACTGAAAAAGCCTGGGCCACACAAGCAGTTATAAGGAAGTGGGTCGATTTAATGCTGCCGCTTGTTATGCGAGGGAGCCAAAGAGGTCTGCTAGTCTGGGATGCAGCCAGCACTCACCGCGCTAAAGACATGAAGACATTTCTTCACGAAAGGAAAATAGATCAGATAATGATTCCCGCAGGAATGACGGCCTATCTCCAGACTCTTGATATTGCAATAAACAAGCCATTCAAAGACAATTTGTGCATGGAAATTAATGACTACATTGAAAATAGAATGGAGAGAAATCAGCGTGGAAACTTTGTGAAACCTAAACTGCAAGAAGTTGTGACTTGGGTGAAGAATTCATGGGAGAAAATCACTGACAGTTGCATTGCAAATGCACTGCGAGCAGGCTGCCTTGACAAGAAGTACTCATTTAAAGACAGTGCTATTGCTAAACATGAGAGATTTGGTCCACTGATTCTGAAAGAAATGGAGTCACAAGAAATTCACCAGGAAATTCAGGAATTGGATTGTTATGATGATGTTCCAGAAGATGATGACATGATTGTCATTGAATAAATGAGTAAATTCTTGATACTGTAGGATTCACAGTTTGTCTGGTTTGTGTTGACAACTACCAAACTACCATACCGTATACAGGTAATAAATTTCCTTTATTTTCATTTAACAATAAATGTGTACCGTATTCTTCTTCATGGAAAAATAACACATCCCCTGAAAATAAGACCTAGCGTGTCGAGGGCAAAAATTAATATAAGACACTGTCTTATTTTTGGGGAAACAGGGTATTATTATATTTAAAATTTTTTTCTTGAAATACTGGTTTTTATTACATGTAACATTATTATATTTAAAATCGTTTTTCTTGAAATATTAATGTTTATTGCGTGTAACATTATTTATTTAAAATATTTTTTCTTGCCCTAGCCTGTTTGGCTCAGTGGATAGAACATCAGCTTGCGGACTGAAGGATCCCAGGTTCGATTCCAGTCAAGAGCACATGCCTGGGTTGCGAGCTCAATCCCCTGTAGGGGGTATGCAGGAGGCAGCCAATCAATGACTCTCTCTCATCATTGATGTTTCTATCTCTCTCTCCTTCTCCCTTCCTCTCTGAAATCAATAAAAATATACATAAAAAATAATAAAAATAAAATTGTTTTTCTTGAAAATAATAACAATAATAAACAAAATAAGTCATACCACTAGCTATTAGGCATTTCCTGATATCAAAGGTATTAAATGTAGAAAAATGTGTCTGAGAATAGAGGAAGCAAAGTCTTTGGGGCGATGAGACCTCATCAGGGCTCTGAAACTGGAAGACTGGGCACCAAACAAAGTCAGCCTGTGGGGCTCTGATCAGACACTAAAATTAACATGTTTTGCAGTAGGAAAAAAAAGGCTGAAGTGTTAGATTTAATTGTTAAGTTATAAATCACACTTTGTGGGGTGTAGGGTTTACCATAGTAGCAAAATTCAATATATGAATAAATCTTCATGACTGCTTCCAAACAATTTCAGTTCTGACCAAGAATGGAGTCAAACTAACTGAGCCAATAAACACGCCCTGCGAACCCTCTCTGGTCCACAGACCCTAACATGAGGACCCAGAGAACGAAGCCATTGGCTGCATCCCTTACAATGAGTGCTCTCCTGAGAGTTGAGAAAAGATGTGCTTGCTCCCCTATGTTTTTCCCCATTGTCCTCTCCGAATACACAATGTTCTGTCCAAGGGTCAAATGCATCAGCATTATGCCTCCTGTGCATGAATTTAAGAAGCCACAAATGAAGCTACGTGTCTCAAGGAAGTAATAAAATTAATGACTTTCCAAAACCAGATACAAGAAAGGTTAGCCTTGGATTTTATAAAGTTGTATGTTGCTTGTAATATCCCTTATTGACAGAGGGGGAAATTCTAGGATTACAAATGAAGATGAATGGCGAAGTCTTGGAAGAAATTATTTTACTGAAAAGTCATTTCTTCCTTTCGCAGCGCTGGGTATTTGCGGGACAGCTCCTCATTTTGACTTAAAGAGATAGCATTTGCTAGATGATAGCACAGTTGCTATGGTGACTTTTTTTTAACAATACTAAAAATAATGAAGCCTGTGTCTGATTTACTAGGACAAGTCAAGCCTTCCTCCACAGCTGTCTGAAAGAAGTATCTGTCAATTGTCACAGATTTATTTCAAATTAAGGGCACACAGTTAGGCACTGAAGTGGAATGTTTTTATTTCCGCCTGACTCTTCCACTTTTGAATGTCATAGCTTTGCAGGGCATGGCAGACACATGCCTAATAGAGAGGAACAGAGAAGAGCTTAATGAATCACAAAGAGGCATTCTTTATTTCAAGTGCACCCTGTATTCTCATTGGAATGAGTCCACAAAGCTGCTGGGTCCCCAAATCCTTCATTTGTAATTCCCCAGGCAGTCTCACAGACAAGACCAAGGTTGTCGTTAGCTAAGCTACGAAGCAACAGCACCTCATTTGTTAGTTATTGGCTTGTTCCAGAAACATGTTCCTAGGATTATGGCCCCAGAGTGCGTGTGTGTGTCTGCGTGTGCCCGTGCTTGTGCTTGGGTGAAGGAGCAAGGTGGTAGGAGGGTACAGAGGAGACAATGAGAGCTGTTCCACTCCCCAGAGTATTCATTACATAATTTAACACATGTTTATTAAGCAACTGTTGTGTGCCAGGCACTGTCTAGCACTGGAGTCACTAGATTCACTTAAAAACAATAAAAAAGGTGATATAGGGAGGCTTGGGGGTAGAATAGCTAACAATTGACAATAATGATAGATTTCTTTCCTTCTTCTCTATCTTTTCTTTGTCACTTCTTTCTTCTTTTTGTCCTTCCATGTTTTATTGAGTGTTACCATATGTCAGATACATGCCAAGTACACATGATGCCAATGTGAATAGAGCTAAGACCTGCCCTCAAAAAGTCAATAATCTAGTGTGGAAGATTAATATACCAACATGCATATGACCCAGAAATTGCACTCTCAGGCATCTATCCCTAGGAAATGGAAATGTACGTTCATACGAGAACCTGTACACAAATGTTCATAACAGCCTTATTCACACCGCTGCTGCACTTACCAGCCATGAGCCCTGCTTCTGGCTGAGCAGCGCTCCCCCTATGGGAGCACACTGACTACCAGGGGGCAGCTCCTGTGTTGCGCATCTACCCCCTCATGGTCAGTTCACATCATAGCGACCAGTCGTTCCGCCATTCGGTCGATTTACATATTAGCCTTTTATTATATAGGACTAAAGCAATTCACGTGACCTTCAAGAGGTGAATGGTTCAAAACCTGTGGAACATCCATAGTGTGGAATACTACTCGGCAGTAAAAAGAAATAAGCACACACCAACTTGGATGAATCTCCATAGAATTGTGCTGAGTGAAAAAAGCCAATCCCAAAAAGTTACATTCTGTATTATCCATTTACATAAATTTTTGCAATGACAAAATTATAGAAATGGAGAAGAGACTAGTGGTTGCCTGTGTAGGAAGGAGGTGGATGTGGTCATATAGCGGCAACATGAAGGATTTTTTGTGGTGATGGAAATGTTCTTTTGACTGTGGTAATGAATACATGAACAAAAGATGTCATAAAATTGCATGGAAGTAAAATACACACACATGAGAGAGAAACCAAGATGGAAGCATAGGTAAACACCTAAACTGCTGCCTCGCACAACAATTTCAAAACTACAACTAAAAGACAAAACGGACATCATCCAGAACCACAGGAAGGCTGGCTGAGTGGAAATTCTACAACTAGAAGGAAAGAGAAAAGCACACTGAGATTCAGAGGAGCTGCAGAAGGCAGAGGTACGGAGGAGTGTGCGCAGAGAGGACTGACAACTGAGTGCGCGGCTGGCATTCTCAAGCGGGAGGGAGACAAAAGCTCCCGACTGAACTGAACTCCAGTTCCGCGTGAGACTCTGGGGACCCAGATTCATACAGGGTGAAACTGGACTATCAGGAAAGAGAAAAGCACACTGAGACTCAGGGGAGCTGCAGAAGGAAGAGGTATGGAGGCGTGCACACGAAGAGGGTGGGCAACTGAGTACATGGCTGGCTTTCTCAAGTAGGAGGGAGACAAAAGCTCCTGACTGAACTGAACTCCAGTTCTGGGTGAGATTCTGGGGACCCAGACTCACTGGGGGAAAAACTGGACTGTCTAGCACAGGGGTGGGCAAACTTTTTGACTCGAGGGCCACAGTGGGTTCTTAAACTGGACCGGAGGGCCGGAACAAAAGCATGGATGGAGTGTTTGTGTGAACTAATATAAATTCAAAGTAAAGGAGCGTAGGGGAGAGCAAGAGAACCCTCTGCTCTTTCGGCTCCGCGGGCCGGATAGAACAGCCGAACGGGCCGGATCCAGCCCACGGGCTGTAGTTTGCCCACGGCTGGTCTAGCAGCAGGCGGAACTCAAGGGCGGCTTTCTCTCAGAGGTGCTTTCAGCTATTACCACGGGACACTGAGACACAGGGGCCTATTAAGGCAGGGCTGATGGGAAACCAATGCTGTCTGGTCTGCCCTGAGACTCCGCCCCATTCAAGCTGAGCACAGAGGCTTTTGCAAGTCTTCTCCCATAAGGGTATCTCCAGCACAGAAGTTCTCCCAGCGTAGACACAGCTGATCCTCACAGCCAACTGGCCTGGAGGTCAATTCCTCCCAGTGATACCAACAGCAATCAAGGCTTAACTACAACAAGACTGTGCACATAGCCCACAAAGGGGTGCACCAAGAGTGTCCACCTCAGGTAACTGGGGAGGCTGAGCCATTGGGCCCTATAGGACACCTAGCACACTCTATCAACTCAGGGAAGCAACCAAAATGCAGAGACAAAGAAACAGATCACAAATGAAAGAAATGGAGGAAAGCAAATGACTGGATATAGAGTTCAAAACCACGGTTATAAGGTTTTTCAAGAATTTTCTAGAAAAGGCCAATTTATATAGTGAGACTCTCAAGGACAAGACAGTGGGGGGGGTGTAAGGGCAGAGGGTGGAGTGGGAACCAGGTGGAGGGGAGCTATGGGGGGGGGGGGGGAATGAGGAACAACTGTAATAATCTGAACAATAAAGATGTATTAAAAAAAGAAATGGAAAAAAAAGTTCAGACTTATAAGATAAACTAGAGGCCTGGTGCATGACATTCATGCACTGCGGGTGTGGGGGCAGGGGTCCCTCAGCCTGGCCTGCACCCTCTCACAGTCCGGGACCCCTCAGGGGATGTCTTCAGAGGGGTCCTTAATGCTGCCACAGAGGCTAGAGAGGCTCCTGCCACTGCCACTGCATTCACCAGCCGTGAGCCGGGCTTCTGGCTGAGCATCGCTCCCCCTGTGGGAGCACACTGATCACCAGGGGGCAGCTTCTGCATTGAGCATCTGCCCCCTCATGGTCAGTGCACATCATAGTGACCGGTCATTCCGCCATTTGTTCGATTTCCATATTAGCCTTTTATTATATAGGATAAGTCCAGGGGACATAATCTTCAGCAGGGTGGCTGCAATTAATACTGCATAGTGTATCTTTGAAAGTTGCTAAGAGAGTAGATCTTAAAAGTTCTCAACACAGGAAAAAACAAACTTGTACACCTAAAACTAGTACAATATGATATATCAGTTATATCTCCATTTCTAAAAGATAATATAGTTATTATTATGTATTAAGATAAATAAGATTATTTTAAGCATTACTGTTAAGAAACTGAATTAAAACAACTAGAAACTTAAAAATAAATAAATCAATATAACACTAGATGGATAAGTATTCTCATAAAATGGAGGTAGGATGCTATGAGAGGGTATGTGATGGGGTGTTGTCAGGAGAGACTTCCTACAGAGGTGACTTCCATGAGTTGGGAGAGAACTCATTCCAGGCAGAGGAATCCACATGTGGACTCTACTGTTGGAATTCAGAGCAGAAGCATTGTCTTGTTTACCTCTATTTCCCCCAATGCCTAGAACACTGCCTGGCTCAGAGTTAATTATCAAAAACCATTTTGTTGAATGAATAACTAAAGACATGGAAGAGGTTGTGGTGAGTTTGGGAAGCTACAGGAGTCGTCATGGTTGAGAACAGAGTGTGTCCAGGAAGAGAGACAGGGATGAGGAGTAACAGCAGGTAGGCTGTCAGACAGGTACTATGAATGTTTCTGTCTTTATTTTAACATAAAGTGGGAACCAAGTTTGTGTTTAGAAAGACCCTGTGGGCATAGTGAGGAGACAGATTAGAGCAAAGATGCCAGCTGGGGGATTGCAGTGGTGATCCAGGTGAGCACTTTACTCACAACCTCAGATCTTGGAAGCCCTTCAGAAAAAGTCCTATGTCCAAAACAGGGGTGTCCAGTAAAAATGAAATTCAAGTCACATACGCAATTTCCAATTTTCTAGTAGCCACATTAATAAAGTAGAAGAAGCCTGACCGGTGTGGCTCAGTAGTTGAACGTCAACCTATGAACCAGGAGGTCACAGTTTGATTCCCAGTCAAGGCACATGTCTGGGTTGCTGGCTCAATCCCCTTTGGGAGGTGTGCAGAAACATATAGATATGATTCTCTATATCATTGATGTTTCTATCTCTCTCTCCCTCTCCCATCCTCTCTGAAATCAATAAAAAAAATATATTTTTTTAAAGTAGAAGAAAACATGTGAGATTAATTTTAATAATTAATTCCAGTATGATAAGTGCTACAAATAAAACATTATATTTAGCTTAATATTATTTAATATATCTTAACAAGTAACCAATTTAAAACATCCTATATAATAAAAGCCTAATACGCTAAGTGTCCAACCGTTTGTTCAACCGTTTGACCAGTAGCTATGACTTGCACTGACCACCAGGGGGCAGATGCTCCAACCGGTAGGTGAGCTTGCTGTTGGGGTCCAGCCAATGGGGACTGGGCGAGATGGGCTGGACACGCCCTGGAGCCCTCCTGCAGTCCCTCCCCAGCCCAATCGTGCACTGGTGGGGTCCCTCAGCCTGGCCTGCACCCTCTCGCAATCTGGGACCCTTCAGGGAATGTCAGAGAGCTGGTTTCGGCCCAATCCCCACAGGCCAGGATGAGAAACCCCACTGGTGAACGAATCTGTGCACCGGGCCTCTAGTTACTAATAAAATATTTTATACTCTTTTTACATAGTTTTCCTACATTAAGTCTTTGGGTCTGATTTGTATTGATAACACGTATAATTGACAATACATCTCAATTCAAACCAGCCACACTTCACGTGTTCAAGAGCTACAGTGCAGGCCAGATGCATAGATTTACCACCCAGTGGAAAGGAGTAATCATTTGAACTCTTTCTAGCCCTATTTCATGTGGCATGCCTGTTAATTCTCACAACAACATCCTATGAAGTATTATTACCTACTCTTTGTGATGAGGAAACTGAGACCCAAGAAGTTAAACAAATTGACTAATCAATGGTGGAGCTAGGATTCAAATCCACTGATCTTTACTGTATTCGGCTGCCATGGCTACTTGTTATGTTCCTGCAGTGAGAAACCATGGCCTACGGGGAAGGGATTATTAGATCAACCTTATTGATATCTCTGAGTCCTCGCCAGCTGAGCCCGTGCAGCTGATGCATGGGAAATTTCAAAGCTTAAAGCAGCCAAGAGCCCACAAAAGATTTTTGTTTGGGAATTTGTCAAATTGCTTGTTTATCCAGAACCTGATTTCTGATCTGCTGTGCCTAATGACGTTGTCTGAGAGTCTAGATTTCTGGAATGTGTTGTTTGCCTGACTTAAGCACGGCTTCTTACCTAGTGTCACTGAAGGGCCTGCACCAAAATAAATTACGAGGAGAAATTTCTCCAAAGCAGAGATGGCCTTGACATTTCCTGAACAATGGAGCTAGGAGAGTAATCAGATCGAGAGAAGGGAAGCTAATATAATCTGGAGCTGGAGGAATTTCATAATAAAGGGTAGACGGACCTAAGGCCCATTTCTCTCTCTAGCTGTGGCCTCTGGGGCCGGGGCATCTCTTGGAACCCATTGTCTCTTGGAACCTCTGACTCATCTTTGCAAAATGCTAGCCAAGGATTCGAGATGTAGTTTGGGACCTCAGAGCTGAGTATAGTCAAAGTCTCTAAACCATGATTCTGAGTTAACAAGCCATGTATAATAAGCCAATTAAGCCCAGAACACAAAGCTGAAACAGTCTGAATGTTACCATATAAATATCTAATGGATTTCCTTCCTATCTACATGACCTATTTATGTAAATATCACAGAAACACCCCAACATTATTATGTCCCAAACAAAGTTCATTATCTTTCTCTCCAGGCTCTTCCCTGGCCTTCACCTGGCATTCCCCATCTCTAAATGACACCCCTGAGATTCATTCTAGGCACCTCCCTTCCCGCACCCTACACCCCCCTACACACACAATTCTGTCAGTTCTATCTCCAAACACATTGTGACTCAGTTTCCTAATTCAGAATCCTTGAGGACCCTTCTTACTGATGCCTCTGACTCCTTCCTCTCTGTTCACTGTAGATGGAGAGGTCTTTTGTAAATGTTAGTCTAATCCTGATTTGTATAATCTGGTTGAAACTCTGCCCTGCTCCCCATGGCACGCAGGATAAAATACAAACTCCTCACCAAAGCTCTCTGCTTAGCCCCGCCGCCTCTCCTCCTGCCTCTCCCCATGCTCACTCCAAGCTCAGGACTTACAGATTGAGCCAAGCACCACTCTCTCTCCCATCAGGTCTTTGCACTTGCCCTTTCCCCTCCCTAACCCCTACCTCAGCTTCACCCCATGCATCATTTAGGACTTGGCTTAGCTACTGCATCCTTCAGGAAGCCTCCTCTGATCTTCAAAGTCGGAGGTGGGTGCCCAAGTCACGTGCTTTCATCATGGCTAGTGCCTCCCTGTCACAGCTCCTTTCACATTGCAACCTCATCAACAGTTCCCTTGTCTCCAACCGCTTCCAGATGTTAGCTCCAAGTAGCTGCACTGTGATCATCTGTTCACCCTTCCATCCCCAATGCCCACATGTGGTAGGCAATAAACAATTAAATACAGCAAATATCACATTTGCATTTTCCTCCAACTCAGAACTTTGTCAGTCTCCATTAAAGTGTAGCAAATATATCCAGAAGAGCAAATAGTCCATTCAATAAGACTTGCCTCCTCATATCTAAGTGAAAACTCAGTGGGTCCGCGCAGGCACCGTCATGAAATGCCTCAAGCTTCAAGTTAGTGCCATGTGGGGCCACACGTGGGGGTGTGGACTGACCCAGGCAGCAAGCAATCCTAGAAGCATTAGGCCCAGGGAGCAGGGTCACTGTCCACTTCCTCATTATTTTCTCGCCCATCACAGGACAGGAAACCTCATGGTTTCCACCCCCCACCAATTTGAACAGGGCACACATCGGCTCCTTGGCACATTGGTCTGGTTGGGTTTTATGATTAATTTCCCCCCTCTCCAAGTTAATTACTTGTAGAGGGGGGAAATATTTTCCCTCTTTGCAGCTTGAAATATCTCCTCAAAGTAATGTGGAGAGTATGGAAATCAGATTTGACTGGCAGAGAGCTATTCATTTCCATCACTGCTGTTATTCCAGAGCTCTCTAAAGGAGTTGGCCTTTTCTGACAGCCTAATAGGTAATGACATAATTTTAATAATCCGTTCCCTTCAAAAGTGAAGAAGGAAACTTCATAATGAAATTACTGTGCCTCAAAGATGTAATCACTAGATTCATCCTTTTTGCATTGTTCATGCCTAGGACTCTGGAAATAAGACACGTATTTCGGGCCAGCCTAACACTGTGGTTGATGCTCTGCTTTCTGAACTGCCTTGAAGATCCATGAGGCCCACAGCAGACTGAGCCAAAGGCGTGACTCTTTAGAAGCACTATCAGAATACACATACATACACATACGCACAGATCAACTCTGTTCATCACATAAAATTATGGGTCTGATTTCTCAATTTAAACAATTACAAGATACAGGATCCTTTCATTTTTAGACACCAGTCTAATCTTTTCCTCCCACTGTTATGATCAGAGCTGGTTGTGGGGAGGGGGTATTTATCTCCCACTCTCATTTTTCTGTAGCAGACAAGAGAAAAAAGTCTTATGGGACACTCAGGCCTCCATCTCTCTATTCCACACTGTGGCGAGCTGGCACAGCCATGGCATACTCAGCCCCAGGGAACCTTATGTGCCACGCCAGCTCAGCCAGGTTCAGTGACCCTGAGAGGGGGCGGTGAAGGATTGAGAAAAGACAGACAAGAGAATGCAAGCTGGGTCTCGGTGGGACACTGCTTCTCTGATGGAGAGATAGCGCCACAGACTACAAGCTGTGTCTTTATTTTATAGCCAGATGCCATGAGGCAAAGTAAGGGTGTGGTCAAGATGTTTACAACATTCTCGTGGGTTTCGATCCTACTCAACTACATGCACCTGATCAAGCTTTGTTTACTTGCAGCCTATATCACTCAGGCACGTGGGGCCACGTGTTCGGACATAGGTTCAAGCTTACAACTATAGCTGTTGGCTATAATTGTGCTGGGAGGGCCCTGCCCTCCAAGCTGGGACTTGCATGTGGCAATGAGAGGACTGTGCCCTCTCATTAGCCCAAGGCTTGAACCTGTCCAAATACTGTAGCCGCTCTCCACAGACACTCTCACCCAGATCCTTATCTGATTGATTGATTGATTGATTGATTGATGAGATTGGTCAATAAACATGGTGACTCCACACCTTGAAAGGTTAGGGTTCAGGGAGATTTGTCAGTTACGATGGTTTGGGCTGCAAATAACAAGTACAAACCACTGCAGGTGGCATGAACGTACTTAGGCTTAAGTAACAGGAAGCCCAGAGCTGGGGAGAGACTGTCGGTGTGGCTCTGCAGATGCCACCAGGGACCTGCTGCTTCCCTTTTCTGGTCTGCCATAGTCAGCATGTTGGCATGCATCCCTTTGTGACATCCCTTTGTGACCTGCCGCAGCTCCAAGCTTAATGTCCTTCAGCAACAGTGCCCAAAAGCGAGAGAGAGAGAGAGAGAGAGAGAGAGAGAGAGAGAGAGAGAAGTATCTTATCACAAGCATTTATCTTTTAAGAGAGGAAAGCTCTTATAGGAGTTTCCTGCCAACTCCTCTTTCATCACATTGGCCAGAATCAGGCCACATGGCCATGTCGCAGCTGTAAGGAAGGCTTGCAATGGGGGTCTCTAGCATTCACAGCCTCTACAGTGGAAGAGCAGCTCTGCCATCATGGGAAAAGGCAAGGGAGATCTGTAGAGTAGACAGCCACCAGGGCCTGTCAAACGTGTTGGTTCAATTCAGAGCAAAGGTCATGTGACTACATATGAAGTGTGCTCTCTAATTTAACTTCATTCAGTATGAAAGCCAATATTTTTACCTCCTCCTGTCAGATATCTGTGTTTTTCGGAGTTTTTTTAATCCTCACCTGAGGATATTTTTCCATTGATTTTTAGAGAGAGGGAAAGACAGAGAGAAACATCAATGTGAGAGAAACATATCAATTGGTTGCCTCCTGCATGTGCCCTGACCAGGGCCCGGGCCAGGGAGGAGCCTGCAACCGAGGTATGTGCCCTTGACTGGAATCAAATCTGGGACCCTTTGATCCTCAGGCCGACACTCTATCCACTGAGCCAAACCAGCTAGGGCTCTTACTTTTATTTTATTTTTTATTAGTTTGCAGCTCAGAGCAAGGAAAGGGTCGTGATTACTTATCACCCCCAAACATTAACAATTACTCCCAGGAGCATTGTTGACTATAGGAAAATCTATCACCATCACCCCTTTGGCCCTCAGTTTCTTTATCTGGAAAGCTAAGAGGTTGGATGAGAGCATCTCCAAAGCCTCCTTCCAGCCCTGACATTCAAATGTCTCGAATCAGTAAGTCAAATCACAGTAGCCTCAGATATTTTATGGAAGGAAGAAATTTGACTCACATTGGCCTTGGGAAATCAAAACTATTACATGCCGAACTAGTATATGATGAAAGAATGATGAACTCTGAAACTAGTGTCAGTTTAATAAAAATAAGAACTTGTGAACATGCCCCAAGCATGCTATTGAGGGTAGCCATGTAAAAGGCTTATAAAAGTTTAGGAAAATTGCTGTTCCCTTAAAATTGAGTTTTGGAAGGAAGTAGAATGACAAGGCACTAAAAAATAGATTTCTCCTTTATCTCTGAGTTGAAAGAATTGCTAATGTCTATACTAATGTCTAAAATATTACCTGTTATTATTATTCAGTATGTAGGTGTAGGCTGATGCTTGGCTGGGAAGGATCTGTTATGTCAAAGTGTTTGAGATGTACCCTATAGAGTACATACTGAATAATAATAACAGGTAATATTTTTAAAGTCTTCCTCTGTGAAGCACTCTACAACAAGAATATTGTTAAAATGTTATTATCTCCATTTTACCTATGGAGAAACCAAAGGCAAGTAATTTGCCCAAGGTCACACATCTAAAACTGGTGGAGACATAATTTGAATTAGGCAGTCTATATCCAGAGCCCATGCCTTTAGTCAATATGTTATATTGTTCTTACAGTGTTTAAATATTATTTTATAAATGTTTGCTTACATTTCTATTTCTAACTCATAAAGGTCATTTTTTTCTTATATACCCTAGTATTGTACCTGTCAAGTAATAGACACTGAATAAATAGTGAGTGAATGAATGAATGAATGAATTCCTATGCAGATTTTCACTGTTCTTCACACACACTATATTATATCATTGTACCCTAGCTTATACTGTTCCTTCTGCTCAATAGACACTTCCTTCAGAAATGTGCTCAAATAACATATCTTTGTTGTGTTTTTCTCATTCATCTTCCAAAGAGAAAAACAGGTCATATGGAAAACAAGTCATGTAAAAGGGACCTAGAATCAGAATGGCATAAGTTTTGATTATGAATCAGGGTCAGCTAACAATAACCCCCAAATCTCAATGACTTAAGATAATAAAATCAGTCACAGTCAGCAAAAGCAGAGAGATGAGGAGAAACCAAGATGGCAGCATAGGTAAACACCTATACTGCTGCCTCGCACAACAATATCAAAACTACAACTAAAAGACAAAACGGACACCATCCAGAACCACAGGAAAGCTGGCTGAGTGGAAATTCTACAACTAGAAGTAAAGAGGAAAGCACATTGAGACTCAGAGGAGCTGCAAAAGGCTGAGGTATGGAGACTCGCACGTGGAGAGGACGGGCGGCTGTGTCCACGGGCGGCTAAGAGCGCGGCTGGCTTTCTAAAGCAGGAGGGAGACAAAAGCTCCCAACTGCACTGAACTCCAGTTCCGGGCAAGTTTCTGGGAACCCCGACTCATTCGGGGAGAAACTGGACTGTCTGGCAGCGGGCAAAACTCAAGGACAGCTTTCTCTCAGAGGTGCCTGCAGCGATTACCAAGGGACACTGAGACCCAGGGGCCTCATAGGGCAGGGCTGATGGGAAGCCAAGGCTGTCTGCTCCGCTCTGAAACTCCACTCCATCCAAGCTGAGCACAGAGGCTTTTGCAATTTTGCAAGTCTTGTCTCATAAGAGTGTTTCCAGCACAGAAGTTCTCCCAGCATAGACACAGCTGATCCTCACAGCCAATTGGCCTGGAGGTCAATTCCTCCCAGTGACACCAACAACAATTAAGATTTAACTACAACAAGGCTGAGCACACAGTCCACAAAGGGGTGCACCAAGAGTATTCACCTCAGGTAACTGGGGAGGCTGATCCACTGTGCCCTAGAGGACACCTACCACACAAAGCTACTCTACCAACTCAGGGAAGCAGTGAAAATGCAGAGACAAAGAAACAGATCACAAATGAAAGAAATGGAGGAAAGCAAATGACTGGATATAGAGGTCAAAACCACGGTTATAAGGTTTCTCAAGAATTTCCTAGAAAAGGCCAATAAATTTAGCAAGACCCTCAAGGATATGAAAAAGGACCAACTCGAAATTAAACATACACTGACTGAAATAAAAAATATTATACAGAGACCTAACAGCAGACTAGAGGACCACAAGAATCAAGTCAAAGAGTTGAAATACAAAGAAACAAAAAACACTCAGCCAGAAAAGCAAAAAGAAAAAAGAATCCAAAAGCTTGAAGATAGTGTAAGGACCCTCTGGGACAACCTCAAGCGTACCAACATCAGAATTATGGGGGTGCCAGAAGAAGAGAGAGAGCAAGATACTGAAAACCTATTTGAAGAAATAATGACCGAAAACTTCCCCCGCCTGGTGAAAGAAGTAGACTTACCAGTCCAGGAAGTGCACAGAACCCCAAACAAGAGGAATCCAAAGAGGACCACACCAAGACACATCATCATTAAAATGCCAAGAGCAAAAGACAAAGAGAGAATATTAAAAGCAGCAAGAGAAAAACAGTTAATTACCTACAAGGGAGCACCCATACAATTGCCAGCTGATTTCTCAACAGAAACTATGCAGGCCAGACAGGAGTGGCAAGAAATATTCAAAGTGATGAATGGCAAGAACCTACAACCAAGATTACTCCACCCAGCAAAGTTATCATTCAGAATTGAAGGGCAGATAAAGAGCTTCACAGATAAGAAAAAGCTAAAGGAGTTCACCACCACCAATCCAATATTATATGAAATGCTGAAAGGTATTCTTTAAGAAGAGAAAGAAGAAGAAAAAGGTAAAGATAAAAATTATGAACAACAAATACATGTCTATCAACAAGTGAATCTAAAAATCAAGTGAATAAAAAGTCTGGTGAACAGAATAAACTGGTGAATATAACAGAATCAGGTGCATAGAAAGGGAGTGGACTGACAATTCTCAGGGGAAAAGGGGTGTGGGAGGTGCGGGAAGAGACTGGACAAAAAGCATACACCTATGGATGAGTACAGTGGGGGGGAGGTAAGGGCAGAGGTTGGGGTGGGAACCAGGTGGAGGGGAGCTATGGGGGGGGAAAAGAGGAACAATTGTAATAATCTGAACAATAAAGATTTATTAAATTTAAAAAAAAAAAAGCAGAGAGATGGGCTCTGCAAACATTAAGGGACAGAGAATTCATCTTGTGGTGCCACCATCTCCAAGGTATGGCCTGTTAAGACAGCCATGGAGGGGTAAAAGAGAGCCTGGAGGACTGTGGAAGTCTGAAGTGGGTACATCCCTTCCACCCACATCCACTGGCCATAACTCAGTTGGACGACCCTGACCTAACTGCAAATGAGGCTGAAGAACGAGGTTGTCCTGCAGGCCCAAGAAGACGAAATACATTGGTGAACATATAGTAGTATTCCACCACAGTTTCTTCACAGGAATATGGAACAATGCCTTCAAAATTCTAATTAAAATTATTTTCATCTTGGGAAATTCTATACCCAGGCATCTTTTCAATCAAGCATGAGAGTAGAATAAAGAAATGATCAGCCCTAGCCAGTTTGGCTCAGTGGATAAACCGTCGGCCTGCAGACCAAAGGGTCCCGTGTTTGATTCAGGTCAAGGGCATGTACCTAGGTTGCAGGCTCCTCCCCGGCCCGAGCCCTAGTAAGGTTTCATGCAGGAGGCAATCAATCGATGTGTTTCTCTCACATTGATATTTCTCTGTCTTTCCCTCTCTCTTTCACGCTCTCTAAAAATCAATAGAAAAATATCCTCTGGTGAGGATTAAAAAGAAAAAAATAAATGTTCAGACATGCATGATCTCAGGAAGCTCCCAAAGAATGTAAACAAGGAAGTAAATAATGCAAGAAGAAAACATTGAAAGCAGGAATTAGGGATCTAATATAAGAGTGTGGAAGAGAAGCTCAGAAATAAGAGCTGTATAAAGGCTCAAACGGGAGCAGGAGTGTACAGGGTAACTGCATTTGAAGGACATGGAAAGGGGAAGAGAACTGGCAATGTGTGTGCTCTATTTTACCATCATGCCTGGCTTATACTGCCCCCTCATCTTCCATAGCTCAAAGTCAATACAGAGAGGCTGAAATTTATACATGTAGAAATAGCAGTAGAGGCATATTACTTGGAAATAAAGATGTAAATTACAAAAGAAACTGCTAAAAAGTATTAAAAATGGTTGTTGCAGGAGAGCTGAATTTGGAGTGAGGTGGGACAGAGCCATTTTTCATTATAGCTCTTTTGAACTATGTACTGCATTTTTTTGCTAAAACTTTTACATAGGTTTTCAATAAAGAGAAGAAAGGGAGAAAGAAGTTTGCATAATTTTTTCTTCATCCTACCCAAAGTTCCCACAAAGGACCTTATGATGACTTAAAATGTCAAGGAGGGACCAATGGGATAGGCAAATGGGCACAAACATGGAATTTTCTTTGAACCCAAAGCAAAGTATTTTCTTTCTCATTCAATTCTTGTTAAAAATTACTGGCCAATGGGCCCATCTTCCTGAATAGTTTTAGGGGAAGAGGGAAGAGGCTGAGAAAACAGATGGGGCCATAAACGGAGCCCCTGGAATTAATGACAGTCACCATGTTGGGTCTCTCCTCTATCTTGAAAAAAAAGATAAAATAAGATATTTGAGGCACTTTTCTAAAATCAATATGCTCTGTATCCTCCTTATCTGGTGGCTTCATAAATCTCTCAAAGTAATTTTTTTAGTTTGGCATGACATTTTTGTGAGTTTATGTTGATCGCTCTTAAGTAGTGCCTTCTTAAATGCATGTACACCTATCAATCTTACCTAATTTCAATAATTCACCTTTTGTTTTGTTTTGCTTTTTATTTAAGCAGCATTTGCTGATCTCTTGGCTCTCTTGTTGTCCTCCATGTTTCCAAGAGTTCACTAGCGATGGTTCTGCTATCAGTTCTGTAAGATCTATTTGAATGTCATTTACTTGGCCCTAAATACTTGACCACTTATTTTCATTTGGAGGTTTTAGTTGCCTCTTCAACAACATTTATCCTGCAGTTACTTATTGAGCACCATTTTAGGTGTTGGGTTAGAGATGAAAAACAAATTAATAGTTCTTGCCATTAGGAAAGACTGAAAAATCAATCAATAATTTCAACAGTGATAAGGGCTATGGTAGATATATGTATAGAGGCTCTAGGTTAGGAGAGACAGTTAACCCAACCTGGAGGAGGAAGGGAAGGCTTCCTGGAATGAGTTGTCTTCTGAGCACATGAAGGACTTGAGACTAAACATGTAGAGAAAGGAAAAGGACACTTGGTAGAGAAAGAGCATGAGAACACTCAGAAGTAAGAGGGAACTCAGAAGGGTCAGGGAATGGAAAGTCATTTGGGCATAGGGACGAGTACCTGGAGATGGAGGGAAGACACTGCAGGATTTTATTCAGAGGAGTGATATGACCAGATAGCTCCTTCTGACTCAGATAACTGAAGTGTGTGTGCAGTAGGGGAGGGAGCGGGAGGCTGGAGAAAGGAGACTCCTGCCGACATGAGGCCATTGAGGTAGTGAGGGAAGAAATCCCAAGAGTGTGGACTAAGACAGTGGAGGCATGGATAAAAGAAAAGATAGAGAAATAAAAATCTTTTTGGGAGGTTAATGCAACAAGATGCAGTTATAAAGGATGAAGGAGGGGAAGCATCTCAGATGGCCCAAGTATCCGGCTTTGCAGACTCAGTAGATGGTGCCACTATTGACCAGCAGGAAAACCTGTGGAAATAGGTTTAGAGGCAAGTGAGTTCACTTTGTGTTAACTTTGAAATATCTGCCAGGTATCTGAGTAGAGACATCTACTCACAAGTGGACACGTGGGTCTGCAGTCCAGAGAATGGTCAACAAAGAAGACACTTGAGTCATCTGCACACAGGGGTGGTGGAACTCTTGGGGATGAGCAAGTTATACCAGAAAAGATATAGAGTAGAAAAGAGGGGCAAGAAATCAAATAAGAAGCCTCAGAGCTTAGTACTCAGCTCATGTGCACCAAGTATTTATCTCCTCAGGGTTCCCACAACACCTTGACCTAACATCCATCATTTTCATGTCCATGTGCTTTTTCCCCTTCATAAGATACAATTAACTTGACGATAGGGACAAATTTTTATTTGAATTAGTATCCCCAGGATCAAAAACACAACTAAGAATATTCTACATTTTCAATAAATGTTTATTAAATAATGATTGATAACTCATTTATAGAAAAGGCAAAAAATAGCAAGTCTGATGTGCTTCAAATTCAGGGAAGCGCCAGGCTTTAGCATATTACTCAAGATGAATTTTAATCTAAGAACACAACTCTTCTCGCTGCCCCTCATTCTCTTTACTCGCGTAAGAACAGAAGTCTGGTTTCTAGACTACCATTTGTTTCCTTTTATCACCATGAAAACAGAAGTATTTTCTTTTTTTCTGAATTGCCTGGGCTCACTTAACTAAACTAAATTTTAAAACCATAGAAACTGTGTCAACTGGCTTCTGTGCTGCAGTTAATCCTTGTCAACACCCCTGACAGGTGGGGAGAGACCAGGCTCCCTCCCGGAGACGCCACCTGTGTGACAATTCCAGCACGAGCAAAGGCGAGCCTGGTTATCCTACGTGAGGATTTATAATCAGAACCTCTCCCTGGGGACGGTTTACTGACACTGGAAATTCGTCATGGTTACAAAGTACTTTGATTTCACAAAAATAAGAGGTCTCTTCTGCTGAGGTGGCAAACAGTGGTTTTGTTTTTCTTGATTAACTAGGTAAGAACTACAAGTTCAGTGTCAAGGAGCCAAGGTTTTATCTCCCCTCCCTAAGCCAGCTTCCAGCCTACTCAGAAGATAGTGACTAGTGTTTATAGTCAGTGAATTAGAGGGTTTGAGGCGAAGCAGAGATGGAGGGCGTTTTGTCTTTGAAAGGAGGCCATCAGATGCAGGCTCCTACTCCATTGCCTGGAGAAGTCCTCATGTTCCCAACTATTGCATCTTGCTTGGACACTAAGCAAATGCAGTTAAGACTTAGTGCTTGGCATATAGTAAGAACTCAGTCAATATTCGTTAAAAGGCAAAACAAATAAAAACAAAAAGGTAACGAAGTCTGAGTTCTGAGCTTTGACTTCAGTTAGTACAATGCATCCAAAAGCTGGGGCCGGGGTCCCAGACAGACCTCAGGACTAACGCTCATTACACCTGAGAAACAACAGCAACTAAATCAGCTCCGGAATCAGAAAGGTGATCAGCATTAGAGGGAAGTTCTCTCCTCCTTGCCCCAACCCTGAGACTGCAGACTAGGTGTTTATGGTGCCATTTCATACCTACTGACAGGAAATATGTATAATAAATACCTAATACTGACAAAAGTGTTGTGCAAATAATGTCCCCAAATTCTGAAGACCTAGTATAGTGTTACAAACCTTTTGGAAAATAATTTGCCCACATGTCTAAAAAGTCATAGAAAGGTTTCTACCCTCCCATGCCTGGGAATTTATTTTAAAGCAAAAATACCTAAAATGAGAATATATCTTATGCAAACTGCCTTTTTGAAGCATTATTTTTCAGAAACAGCAACAAGAAACATCCTAGTTATGCAAGAATATGAAATTATTAAGTTATGGTCTATCCACACAATGGAAAAGTATTTATTCATTGAAATTATCATTAAGACTGCAGCATGTAGAAAAGCATTTGAAATAAGTTTAAAGGGAAAAAACAGAATGTAAATTATACATGATAAATGGTATAACTACATCTGTTTAACCATTTTGCAAGCATATGGATAAAAACTGGAAAGTCATATGAAAAATAATTGGTTTTTTAAGGTGAGTAGATTGTGTTAACCATAAAAACTGAATTTGTTTAAATCTCGAAGGAAAGAAAATGCTGACACTATTTAACAATCTCAGGGAGAGTAGAAAAACACCCCAATTCTTTTTACAAAGACACTAATACTAAAACCAGAACAAGAGAGCACCAGAAAAGAAAGCTATAATCTTATTTCTCATATGAATACTGATGTAAAAGTGATAAATAAAATATTAGCAAATTGAATCCAGCATTATATTAACCAAACAATATATCATGGCCAAGTTGGGTTTATTCCAGAAATGCAAGGATGATTTGGTAACAGGAAATCTGTTCACATAATTCTCTGTATTAATAGAGGAAAAGAGGAAAAACACATGATGTCATCTCAACAGAGGCTGCAAAAGCTTGTGATAAAATAAATACAATGGTTATTTCCGATTTAAATTCTTAGTAACATGAAAAAAATAGGCACTTTCTCAATGTCATATTATATCCATACATGAGGATGTAGTTTTGTTACAACTATAACTATGCAGCAATAGTTAATTGATCTGATGAGTTCCTTGGAGACTAACTGGGTGTAATAACCATCCAAAGGTTCAAAGGCAGCCCAGCCAGTGTGGCTAAGTGGTTGAGCATTGACCTAAGAACCAGAAGGTCATGGTTCAATTACCGGTCAGAGTGTATGTGCAGGTTGCAGGCTCGATCCCTAGTGTGGGGTGTGCAGGAGGCAGCTGATCAATGATTCTCTCTCATCATTGATGTTTCTATCTCTCTCTCCCTCTCCTTTCCTCTCTAAAATCAATAAAAATATATATTTTTTTTTAAAGTTGAAAGGCAGACCTGCTATCAGAGAGCACCCTGGATCTTATGGATTGTATGTTCAGGTCCAAGTTACCTAATCTCGGTACTCATTGGACAATTCCATTATCCAATTTCTTTCCAGGAGGCCATAAGCAGGGTTTCTATCCCATGACTGGATACTGGAAAAGTTTCCTACCTTGTAACGAAACATTCTCCAGCCATTCCCAACATTAAATAATTAATCATCTTCCAGTTCATGTTCATAAGCTGTCCATCAGATGCCATCCATGGTAATGAAATCCATATCATTAAAATGTAAAACTTTTTCAACATATCTGTAAAAAGAAACTACAAAGACAACAGAGACGTGTTTGTTTACTTCAGAATAACATAGTAACTCTGTGCTGTTTAGTCAACTTTCCAACTAACCCAGGATTTCTAGTATTCATAATCATGACATTTGATCAAAGGAAAATACTAGAAGGGCTACATGTGGCTTATTTCTCCATGCCCTTTTCCCTGGTAGTTAAGCCAAACACAAATTTTATTATCTGGTTTCTAGTCACATTCATGAGCCATTCTGCTCCGAAATCTCAGACATCATAGCCAGGATTTCTTAGAGGGGGGTTGTAGGTAAATCTGAAAAAAGAAAAAAAGAAAATACAGTAATGGCAACGGTTTTTAGGGACAGTTGTCAAGTGGAGGGGAAAAAAGAAAAGGTTGTGAGTAAGGATTTTTCAATGCACCAAAAGAATTCTGTAATCTCTCCTCTTAGGAACTTGTCACTCAGGTTCACTAAGGTTCTGAGACAGCCTCAGGACAATGTGGTGTCACAGCAAAGAACATTCTGTAGCAGGCCGCATCCCTTTTTCTGTTTAGGGAAGCAACAACAATCATTACTTAGGGGTTACCACTTGGATCTGTTCTCTTAAAGGGGCATGCAGAAAGATATCTAAAATATTCTTTACATGACATTTTTTTTGATGGTGAGGGGCAATGCTGTAGGACTATACATACCACCCAGGAATGTGCTCACAAAGCCACCAGAGAGGACTATAACCCAGATTAAGTCAACATATTTAAGCATATTTATAATCTACTTGAAAAGTATAAAGAGCATTGAGAAACAAGTGGAATCATGCCATGCAGTCTACATATATCTTTTTACATACATTTACATACATACAGCAACAACCTCATTTAAATTGATGTTAACCCTATTTTATAGGAAAAAGAATAATTAACTACCAAGAGTAATATGTAAAAATTTAAATATCTCAGTCATTGTGTATCTTATATACAAATAATTTGTGCTTCACTTCTTCTGAGAATTTTGAAATTAAAGACTTTATCACATGAATAATATTGGATGTGTACATGATTAAACATATTGGTCTCAGCATCCCTTTATTCTCTTTAAAAGTATTGAGTATTCTCAAGAGTTTTTGTTTATGTAGGTTCAGCCCATAGGTATTTAACATAGTAAAAAATAAAACTGAGAATTTAAAAAATATATCTATCTATTAATTTTAAAATAACAATAATGAGCCCATTACATGTTAACATAAATAACACATTTTTAGGAAAAATAATTATGTTTTCCAAAAGAAAGGCTAAGAGAAACTGTTCTGTTTTATACATTTATAAATTATAGAAACATCTGAATTCTCATAGATAACTTTGTATTCAGTCTGCTATGGTATGTAATATTGGTGATGCATATAAAGAAAATCTAGCCTCACCTAGCCAGTGTGGCTCAGTGGTTGAGGGTTAACCCATGAACCAAGAGGTCTCAGGTTCAATTCCTGGTCAGGGCACATGCCTGGGTTGTGGACTTGATCCCTGGTAGGGGATGTGCAGGAGGCAGCTGATCTCATCGGTGTTTCTATAGCTCTATCCCTCTCTCTTCCTGTGGTCATTTTCCTCACAAATTATATACGTGCAATCAAATCTTATCCCAGCAAGTGTTCATTTTCTACCCAGAGAGCACGGACTGGTCTCACAGGAGAGGCATACTCCCTTCTGGTCTTCCTTCAGCCAAATCCCTGGTGTTGTGAGGTCACGGAGGCCTCCAGCCTCTGTCTTTGCCTTTTTATTTCCAAAGACCTTGCAATAGCCATTCTGGACCCATGACACCAGTTCCAAATAACCTGCTAGTCCCCAATTCTCTCTCTTGAAGGGAACTCAGATTATCCAAACAAACACTACAGATAGTAACATCTCACATCCCTACATATGCCCTATGCCTGAGTTTCCTATGGCTGCCAAAATGAATTACCACAACCCGTTAATGTATTCCTTCACAGTTCTGATGGCCAGAAGTCCAAAATCAAGGTGTCGGTAGGATTTGTTCCTTCTGGAGGCTCCGAGGGAGAATCCATTCCGTGCCCCTCCCCTGGCTCCAGCATCCTCCATGTTCCTTGGCGTGGAGCTGCTAACTCCAGTCTCTGCCTCTGTCTTCACATCACCTTCTCTGTATGCCTGCATCTTTGTGTGAGTCTCTGTCTCACTCCATCTTTCTCTTCTAAGAGCCCCGGACATTTGTTTTAGAGCTCGACCTTAATACAGGATGATCTAACCTCTAGATCTTTAATTACATCTGCAAGGACCCACTCCAAATCAGGTCACGTCCACAGGTTCCGGTGAACATATCTTCTGGGGCCATCACAGTACTCACTACCGCCCAGGAAAAGGGGAGAGGGAAGAGCCCAACTGCTCTTGAGAGGAGGTGGGCTGGGTGAAGGAGCAGTACACTCGCCTCTGCAAGCATGCTTGTTCTTCCCTCCAGACGAGTTACACTCCAGACTTGATAATCAAAAATAATGTGACCTTGAGCTGAACAGGAGCCCACTCCAAAAGAGCTAATAAAACAAGAATTACTTGAGTTGCATGGTGTGTGTTTTTTTAAAGAATTGGCATTTTCTACTTAGAAGAGCACTCCAAGACAACCAGTTTCTCACATCAACTGAAATTATTGTTATCCATACAACGCTGGACACACCAATCCACACTGAAAAGGGAAATAGATAATGAGTTTTAATGAAAGTTGATCAGAAACTTAGACAAAGGCTCCTGGGGGTAATTACAAGGCAGGGCCACCCATGATTAAGGTTGTTTTCCTAGTAGACAGTAAAAATGAGTCTTTCAAAAAAGAAACAGGGCCTGGCCAGGGTGGCTAAGTGGTTGAGCGTTGACCTATGAACCAAGAGGTCACAGTTCAATTCCCGGTCAGGGCACATGCCCAGGTTGTGGGCTCGATCCCCAGTGTAGAGCGTTGACCTATGAACCAAGAGGTCACAGTTCAATTCCCGGTCAGGGCACATGCCCAGGTTGTGGGCTCGATCCCCAGTGTGGGGCGTGCATGAGGCAGCCAATTAATGATTCTCTCTGATCATTGATGTTTCTATCCCTCTCTCTCTCTCCCTTCCTCTCTCTGAAATCAATAAAAGAAGAAAGAAAAGGAAGGAAGGAAGGAAGGAAGGAAGGAAGGAAGGAAGGAAGGAAGGAAGGAAGGAAGGAAGGAAGGAAAGAAGGGAGAATATATTTACATGAGCGTGGAGAACAGGATGATCCTGGCTAGAACTGAAAAACATAGTGACCTAGATGAAATGAAACAGCTGTAGGAATGGATGTTGCACATGCAGCAGCATTTTCCCATGCAGAAGAATGGCTCACTTAGTCAACTGAGATGTAAAGACACTAAGATATAAGGACATGCCTCTGGCATTCCTGAGATTGTGAGGAATAAAGCTCCTGTGATGCATACCAAGTTAGACAGGCATGATCCTAGGGTACTCAAATGTCTACAGATTTGTCGTTCTGATATTTGCTACAGAGAAACATTCCAGATTAGCAGGGACCAAGCATGAATGCCAAGCAGCACTTGTGAGCTGTGGGAGGCCCCCAGGGTGATCGCAAGGCTCACTTTCAGGGTATATCTCCCCAGAAGTGGACACAGGTCAAGGAATACCACTGCCAACTTGGCTTGTTAGAACAGAACACAGGTCCTAGGAGGGCTTGCTAGCCTGAAGCTTTTTTATCATGTGTCAGAACGCTTGGGTACCCTGGCTGCCACCCCAGAGGACAGCTGTCAGAGGAACTGCTCATCCTGCTCAAAGGCCAGATTGCTAGAGGAAACATGTGGGCAGTGGCCCAACAGCCTGCTCTCAGATGGGATGGAGACCACAAAGCACAACCTGTCACCAAATGTCTCATCCTCAATACCCCTTTAAGGCACTCTCACCCAGTGTGTCCTCCTAGGTGTCAATATTTCCCAGAAACCTCAAGCCCAGAATCTACACACAGTGGCTTGGCTTCAAGAAAATTTACCCTACTCACTCAGCAGAGAGACTGAACCCCACAGGCACAGCAAATGCAGAGGCCTGAGGCATGGCCAAGGAACAGGATGGCAGCCATTAGACTTAGGATCAATGAGTAAAGGAGGGGAGTAGATCATGGTTTGGAGTCTAGTTTTTATTCCTAGTGTATCAAGTTGTCATGCAAAGGTTTTGGGAAGGGGAGTGACACGATCTTATAGTCAGAGAAGTGCACTCCTTTCCTTTTAGGTTTTGTGTGTGTGTTTTGGTTGGTTGTTTGTTTTGTGTGTGTGTGTGTGTTTTGGGGGAAGGGTTGCTTCTCTGCATCAGTGATGAGTCATGGGATGGAAACAAAACCCGAGTTTCCTGGGAAAAAATCACAGCAGCATCTTTGTATTTATTCCCTTACTTGCTCATAGTCCTATTTCTTTTACAGCCCGGAACCTGAAGACTCTTACTGCCTTCCCAGGTTGTACTGGGTGCAACCATAAAGTTGGCAGAAAGTCACTGTGAGCATTCCCACAGGGGCCATGCCTCAGGCAATCCTGATTGGCCCTTCAGGAGCTCAGACAATCCCAGGGAGGTGCCATCGGTGCACACAGGAGAATCAAGCCACTTGTCACTCGGTGGCAACAGAGCAGAATACTGTCTCTCCCAGCCTGTCTTCTACTTCTCACTTTGGTTTCTTGTTTTTATCTTTGAAAAGCAATCAGTGAAAACTCAGTGTGCTGTTCATGTATGACTAGTGCACTCTCCTGCAAGGATATTTACTTGAATAAACAGTAAAAAGAAAAGGCAACATGCAATTTCATAATGAAAGTAAAGCTCCAAAATTGATGTGCTTTGAGCTTTTAAAAGCATTCTCCCAGCACCTCCATTCTCTCTCCCACTGTTGTAATTGAGCTACAATGGTCATGCAGTGTTTTATGTTCAGTGGTTTCTCTCTAATAATTTCTCATCAAATTACATGAAAGAGGATAGGACTCCATCCACCCCACCAAGGTCAGCTTTGGGCCTCAGAAGCTCCTTCCCCCTTCCTGACTGCCTCCTCTCAGGCCTCTCCAGGTGGCCCCTTCCTGGCTCGCTGGACCTCCTGTAGCCAGCAGTGGGCTTTCTAAAGGAACAGCGCTATTTGGGTTCTAACAAAGAAACTGGCCTGCCTTTGAGGTGCTACGAGCTCGATTTATTCAGTCAGAACCACTGGCACTTCAGATGGCTCATTCTGTGAATTTGTTATTGTCTGAGATACTCCGGGTGCTGAAGTGCAACGGGAACAGTGATAATATCCTTCTTTGTGTCAGTGAAATCGCCTGTGAACACCTAACGAATTAATGCCACCTGATGTTCACATTTCCTCATGTAAGCAAACTGGAAGCTACCTGTGCCGGCTTTCTTCTCATCTGGTCGCAGGTCAAGTTCTGATGCCTTGCATTCTCAAAAGCTCAAGAAAATAGTTATGTACTAGTATTAGGGACGGGGGGGGCGAGTCAGGTATCAGCTTGACATGTTACTTCCTAATGCTTGACCTGAGCCTGCTTCATCCTTATATGTTGCAATCACTCTGGACTCAAAGAAAGCCCCTTTTATACCAACAGGTCCAATCTGCTGCTGAGGTCGCCTAAGGTCTGCTACACTGGAAAAAAGAATGCACACTTTTATTTTGCCTATTTCTCAGGCATTGAGACTTTGGTAAATGGGAGTTATGCTTTCTTTGCATGATCACTCTCTTCTCTTCCCTTTTGACTACTTTTAGCTAATTTTAACTCCTTGAGCTTTTAGTAGCTGCTTCCACATTCCCAATGGCTTATACTGCTATTCCTTGACTTAGCAACTCCACAGACATTATCTATTAAAGATTTGGCTCATTTTGTGTGACCTATGCCTCTCTGTCCCGCCCTCCTAATGTAGTTTTAGCACCATTTTAAATTAAATCAATAATCAGACATTGTGTTAACATGACTATGTTAATATTCTCTGCAACCTAGTCATACACAGTGATATCATGTACCCCGAGATCATGCACTGAGGAGCATCATCTCTGAAGCATTCTTCCAAATAATGCACAACTTTGATCTAATCACCAGAAAACCCAAACTGAGGGGCATTCTAAAAAGTAACTGGCCGGTACTGCTCAAAGGTGTCAGTCATGAAAGATAAGGAAACACCAAGGAACTATCACAGATTGGAAGAGACTAAGGAGACATAACAAAATGTGATGTGAAATCCTGGATTGCAAAAGGGACGTTAATGAGGCTGCAGGCTGAGAGCCAACACCATGAGAAGCAGGAGAACGCAAATAGAGAGACTACCTTTCTGGTCTGAAGAACCAGAGGACATAGATCAGGACAATCTCACCCACTGGAAAGGGAGGTGGGTATCCCAGGAAGGAGAGTGCAGAGAGGAGGAACCAAAATTTTGTGTGTAACTCACCCCAAATCTACAGCCAATACCTGACCTCACATGCATGGAACAAACTCCAGGGAATGATCAAAGAATTTGAGATTTGAGCTACTGCACAAGAGAAGGAGTTTGTAGTATGAGACCCTCCAAGTTAGTTTTTGCTAGAACAAAATAATTAATATGCTTTAGAGGAATAGTACACAGTCCCGAGTTGCCATAATATTCAAAGTACCCAGGACAAAAATCCAAATTTACTCAACATATGAAAAACAGGGAAAATGTAACAAATTCTCAAGAAAAACACCATTTAAAAGGGCAGATTTTTAAGATAACCTCAATGTTGCAAATAATAGTTTCATGACAACTATTTTAATTATGATTAGTGATGTTAAGAAAAACATACAATGAATAAAAATATAGAACATCTCAACAAAGGAGGAGAAACTACTCTGAGGTATCTCATATAAGTAAAATTATACAGCATTTGTCTTTTTGTGACTGGCTTATTTTACTTAGCATAATGTCCTCCAGGTTCATCCATGGCATAGCATATTTCAGAATTTCATTATTTTTTGAGGTTGAATAATATTCAATTGTGTCTATATGTTTGCTTATCCATTCATTGAATGCATACATGGGACACTCCATGTTTTAGCCATTGCGCATAATGATTCTATGAACATGCGTGTACAAATCTCTTTGGGATCGTGCTTTCACTTCTTTTGGGTATATACCCAGAACTGGAATTGCTGGATCATATGGTAATTCTATTTTTATTTTTTGAGGAACTGCCATAACGTCTTCCATAGTGGTTTCACCATTTTACGTTCCTATTAACAGCACACAAAGGTTTGTTTATCCACATAATCACCAGTATTTGGTGTGTGTGTGTGTCTGTTTTAAGTTAAAGTGGGATGAGATTGGGATAAAGGACTTGAACAGCGTGATGCAGAAGTTTGGGGGCACTCCTAGAATGGATAGAATTGTGAATGGAAATGCAAGGGTGAATGAAATAAGTCTCTTTCTTGAAAGAAGGGAGTAAATTTCAGTCTTCTAAGTTGTGGGGAATAAAATTTGATGTGTGTACTCAGAAGCAGTCATCCTACTGTTTAGTGATTACTGTTCAGAGCAAACTGGAGTCAGAATCTTGGTTCAATGTTTGGTAGAACCTCAGTTGTCTTAGAGATGAGCACTTCTACCCCAGGATTGTTGTGAAAACTTAATGGCTAAAAGAAACTTCTTTACACATACAAGGCATATAATATTTGATAAGTGTTAGTTACTATAATTACTCACTTATATTTAAGCCACCTCTGTAAATAACAGCTAATAAAATAAGCATTTATCACAGGTAAAGATATTAATTGCAGGTTACCATGTTCCAGGCTTTGTGTTAATTGCTTTATATATATTACCTAATGTAATATAACACTATACACTACCATTTTACCTGCATTTTACTAATGAAACTGAGGCTGAGATCAAGAACCTTTCGCAAAGTCACACAGCTGACAAATAGCAGAACCCAAGTGATCCCATGGGCCTCTGCTTTCCAAGTTCATGGCCTGCACCTTGGGAGCCTGGCCAGAGACATCTTACCTGAAGAGCTTTAGCGAGGGTGAAGCGGGCCGTGCTGATGTCCATCCTGGTTCTAGGCCTCATATAATGTAGCATCCACCAAGATTGACTCCAAATTGGTCAATTCAGACTATAATTTTAAAAGAGGTGAACTAAATTAAATGATTAAAAAGACAGAAAATCTGAGCATAAGAGAATGGGCAAGAATATGAACAGAGCCAATCAATGAACACTGGTCTGATCAACCAATGAATACATGTCTTGTAGTGGACTTTTAGGTTGGAGAGCTACCAAGCTTGTTTTCTATACTCTGCCTTTTCAAGAATAAATTATACAGTGAACATATATCATTAAAAAATCAGATTTTAATTCCCATTGCTATTCCATAGTTTAGTCTGTTTAAAAAAAAATCTAATGTGAACTTGAACTACTAGAAATCCCCTGGACACAGCATTATACAAAAATCTCGGGCCCTAACTGGTTTGGCTCAGTGGATAGAGCGTCGGCCTGTGGACTGAAGGGTCCCAGGTTCAATTCCAGTCAAGGGCATGTACCTTGGTTGCAGGCACATCCCCAGAAGGGGTTGTGCAGGAAGCAGCTGATCAATGTTTCTCTCTCATCGATGTTTCTAACTCTCTATCGCTCTCCCTTCCTCTCCGCAAAAATCAATAAAATATATTTTTTTAAAAATCTCGGAAATAGGAATTGAACTGTATATTTACTTTGCCTCCATTATCCTATCTAATAAAAGAGAAACGTGCAAATTGACCGTACCTCCGCTATGCCCACCAGCCAATCAGGAGCGAGTATGCAAATTACCCCAACCAAGATGGCGGCAGCCATGGAGCTGCAGTGAACAGGAGGCTTGGGTAGCCCCTGGCAATGGAGGAAGCCAAGCTTCCTGCCCACCCTAGGTGGCCCTAGCCTCCGCTCAAGGCTACAAAGTTTCAATTATAGAAGATAAATAAATCCCAGATACCTGCTTCCAGCTGGCCCTGGCCTCCACTCAAGGAGACACCGAAAAAAAAAAAAGAAAAGAAAAAAAGGAGGGGCTGGGAGCTTGAGTTGCCGGGGGCCGTGGCCAGCCTGCAAACAGCCATCAGCCCCTCACCCAGGCTGGCCAGGCACCCCAGTGAGGACCCCCACCCTGAAGGGGCTGTGGCCAGCCTGAAAACGGCCCTCAGCCCCTCACCCAGGCTGGCCAGGCACCCCAGCGGGACCCCCACCCCAGTGGAACACCCTTCAGGGCAAACCAGCCAGCCCCCACCCGTTCACCAGGCCTCTATCTATACTAATAAAAGGGTAATATGCTAATTAGACTGGGAGATCTTCCAGGAGACCTTCCGGACGTTCTTCTGGACAAAGCCATGGTGGCGGGGCTGAGATAGAGGCGGTTAGAGGCCAAGAGGGGAAGGCAGTTGTGGGTGATCAGGCCAGGATGGGACGGCAGTTGTGGGTGATCAGGCTGGTGGGGGGCAGGGCCATTGGGGGTAAGCAGACCAGCAGGGGGGCCAGTTGGGGGTGAGCAGGCCATCAGTGGGGGTCAGTTGGAGGTGATCAGGACAGCAGGGGGGGCAGTTTGGGGTGAGCAGGCCGGCAGGGGAGGCAGTTGGGGGTGAGCACACTGGCACGGGAGGCAGTTGGGGGTGATCAGGCTGGCACGGGAGGCAGTTGGGGGCGAGCAGGCCAGCGGTGGGGGGCAGTTGGGGGCGAGCAGTCTGGCAGGCAGAGTGGTTAGGGGCAATCAGGCAGGCAGGTGAGCAGTTAGAAGCCAGCAGTCCCAGATTGTGAGAGGGATGTCTGACTGCCGGTTTAGGCTCGATCCCTGTAAACCAGTAGTAGGACATCCTTTGAGGGGTCCCATATTGGAGAGGGTGCAGGCTGAGCTGAGAAATACCCCCACCCCTGCCCTGTGCACGATTTCGTGCACCGGAACACTAGTCATAAATATTTATTTACAGGCAGGAGGTAATTTTAGGAGTAGATATTCTGTTGAAATAAACTCAGATTTCCTTGAACCCTAAAATTCTTTGTTAAAGTTTCTTCCCCCTGTAATTTACCAAGAGGGTGATCTTCAGATGTTATAAATGGTTATGCTTTGAAATACAAAATTTCTGAGTTTACAAGGATTTTTCTCTCCCCAGCTCAGAGTTTAACATGAAACATTAAGTAGTTAATTCTACACAGTTCCAAGTCTAATGTGATTTAATTAGCCACCTATATCAGGTGCTTTACAAAGAATCCTGTAGTTGATTAAAGATGACACTCCTCTCATCACATCACAGTGAGATATGTTTCTCCACTTGAATCTGAGCAGGCCCTGTGACTACCTGACCGAAAAGATATGACAGAAGTGAGGCCATGACAGTTTCTGGGCCCACGCCTCAAAGAATGAGCAGTTTCCACTTCCTGTCTCTTAGAACAATCTTTCTTTAAAAAAAAAAAAAAATATATATATATATATATATATATATATATATATATATATATATTATATAATAAAAGCCTAATATGCAAATTGGCCAAACAGCAGAATGACCAGTCAGCAGGTGCAGTGGGGCTAGCCACTAGCCAGCTGGCACCATACCCCGATCACCCTACCAGTGGCCTCCCGCAGAGGGAGGCCAAGCTGCGGCTGTTGGACATCCGCCGAGGGCTCCCAGACTGCAAGAGGGTGCAGCACAGGCTGAGAGGCCCCAAGTGCACGAATTTTCATACACTGGGCCTCTAATATATACAGAGTGGCCAGATTATTATGACCACCCCATCATTACTTAGTTGGGCCACCTTTTGCCTTCAATACTGTGGTGATTCTTCTTGGCATTGACTCCACGAGATGTTGAAAGGTGATGCGAGGAATCTGACACTATGCCTGATGAATAGCACTGTCCAGTTCTGTGAGATTTGATGGTTGTGGAACCAGCTGCCTGATGGCTCTTTTAACTTCGTCCCACAAATGCTCAATTGGATTGAGATCTGGTGATTGTGGGGGCCACCTATGCAAGGTAAAGTCTCCCTCATGTTCTTGAAACCACTCCTGCACAATACGAGCACCGTGGCATGGCACATTGTCTTGTTGGAAGAAGCCATCTCCATTGGGATACCAACATGATAGAATGAACTTGATCAGCAATGATACTTAGGTATATTGTGCTATTCAGACGTTGTTCCACATGAATTAAAGGGCCCAAATCATGCCAGGAAAACATGCCCCAAACCATAATACTGCCCCCACCAGCTTGAAGGGTTGTACTCATGCATGTGGGGTGCATGCTTTCATGCTGTTTCCGCCAAATTCTCACTCTTCCATCTGCATGATGCAACTGGAAACGTGATTCATCGGACCACATGACTTTTTTCCAATGCTCGACTGTTCAATCCTTGTGTTCCTGTGTGAATTGGAGACGTTTTATCTTGGTAACTGCAGACAGCAAAGGTGTTCGAACAGGCCTTCGGCTTCCATATCCCATATGATGCAGTGTACAGCTAATTTGCCTACAAATGTCAGATGGTCATAATAATCTGGCCACTCAGTGTATATATCCTATATAATAAAAGCCTATTATGCTAAGTGTCCGGTCAACCAGTCGGATGTTCAACCAATCAAAGCATAATATGCTAATGATATGCTCAAGCCACTCAACTCACTATGACATGCACTGACCACCAGGGGGCAGACAGTCGACCAGTTGCTATGATGTGCACTGACCATCAGGGGGCAGACATTCCAACCGGTAGGTTAGCTTGCTGCTGGGGTCCAGCCAATTGGGACTGAGAGAGACGGGCCGGACACCCCCTGGAGCCCTCCTGTGGTCCCTCCCCAGCTGGCCAACCTCATGTGTCTCTCCCTGGCTCTGACTGTGCACCAGTGGGGTCCCTCAGCCTGGCCTGCACCCTCTCACAATCCAGGATCCCTCAGGGGATGTCGGAGAGCTGGTATCAGCCCAATCACACAGGGGGAGCGCTGCTCAGCCAGAAGCCGGGCTCAATGCTGGCAAGTGCAGCAGTGGTGGCGGGAGCCTCTCCCACCTCTGTGGCAGCACTAAGGATGTCCCACTGATGGCTTAATCCCGCTCCCCCAGGGAGCAGGCCTAAGCCATCAGTCAGACATCCCCTGAGGGCTCCCAGACTGCAAGAGGACGCAGGCCAGGCTGATGCGCCCCCTCTCCCGAGTGCACGAATTTCATGCACCAGGCCTCTAGTATATATTATTGATTTCAGAGAGGAAGGGATAGAAACATCAATGATGAGAGAGAATCATTGATTGGCTGCTGCCTGCACGCCAGCCCCACACACAAGGTGGATCAAGCCCGCAACCCGGGCATGTGCCCTGACCAGGAATGGAACCATGACCTCCTGGTTCATAGGTTGATGCTCAACCACTGAACCACACCGGCCAGGCTCTTAGAACAATTTTTCTTAGAAACCAGTGGTCATGCTGTGAAGGAGCCCCATTAGTATGTCATGAACTAAGGCATCTGGCTGAACCCCAAGCCAGCAGCCAGCACCAAATGCCAGCCGTGTGAGTGAGCCGTGTTGGAAGTGACTTCTCCAACTCCGCTAAACTCAAGTTGATGCTCAAGGAGCAGAGACTAGACGATCTTACCAAGTCCTGCCCAAACTGTACACTGGTGAACAAACAATAACTTGGGTTCTGCCACTAAGTTTTGGAGTAGTTTGTTATGCAGCAAGGCACTGGACCGCTCCTGATTTTCTCTAGATGAAAAGTGTGAACAAACCAACCCCACTGTTTCACAGGCAAATTGGTCAAAGCTATTATTTATGTGGTTCACGAGGCCAGAGGTCAGAAACAAACACACAGCCAGGCGCCTGGGAACTCTTCACGCTTCTTTATTAGGAGGCACCCACAGTACAGAACCTCTCACACGGCCGTCAAAGGGGAGGGTTACATTCTCTTTGGGAGCACCTTCATTTTTGCTTCTGTTACCACTTTGAAGAAAGGAAATCATTTTCAAAGAAAGACATTTTAGGTTCCAAGTGTTTAAGACTCCACTTGCCTTTTGTTGTGTTTGAAAAGCAGCACATTTGAGCCCGAGCTAGAAGATTGTTTTGTGGATTTTAACTTTGATGTGGATAAGAAGTCTTGGCCATCTGGTTGAACCAGTTCATAATTTTCATATGCAACTTTTCATCTCAAAAATGTTTCATTTTTACCTCTACCCACAAACAGATGCTGTTTAAACACACACACACACACACACACACACACACACACACACACACACACACACTTAAAATCAATCATGAACCACAACATTTCTAACAGGAAAAATGAACTTTTGCTGCCCTCTCCTGCTAAAACAATGAAATACTAAAATACCAAAAGATTTATGGAGCTAAAGCGAAATCCTCAAACCAAAAGCAATGGGCATGTCATTCTCATATCCCTCAATCAAAAATCAGACAACAACCAGAAAATGTATTGGTAATATTTATATTTGAAAGTTCCTCACTGATACATGAGGTTTGGATTACAACTTATTTACAATAAGTGATTTCTTAAAAAAAAAAAAAAAGTAAAGAGAAGGGAAGGAAGAAAAAGGAGAGAAAAGGAGGGGGAGGTAGGAAGAGGAAAGAAGAAAAGGAAACCTATATTCATAGACATCGTAATATGGGATGTTTATTTCCAAGAGACACTACTGCTGCTGTCGTGCATAAGAAGCAGCACAAGTGAACATTCCACTGGTTCGAAATTTGCTCAACTTTCTCTCAAGATGCACAATCCTTTCCGATTTTCAAAATTAAATACTGAGAAATATAAAATGCATTGCCAATATACCTACTACAAAAATCCTTTGTGGATCATCCCTTAACTCCACTCAGAGAAAGCAGCTGAGCCAGAATATAAAAATAAAAATATTGATGTGCAAATTAAACATCACCGATCATGTCTGGTGCCACCTTTTTGCTGTAGGTGACTGTCACTTTGCTATAACATTGGTAATAGCATCAAAAGAGAGATTCTTTTCATTTCCTGGGCCAGGTTGGTGCATCTGATTAAAGTGTGTGTGTGGGGAGGGGGGGGGGGGAAGGAACATAACTCTGAACACTTAAGAATGCCAATAACATCCATACATTTTCCCTTTCCCACCCTCCCCATCCCCACAAAAAAATAAAAAAGCTTTTAAAGCTCTAAATATACTTTTTTTCCCATAGTGTGATTGAGCCTAGGGCTATACGTTTTAGTATAGCAGGTGCAATTACAAGCAGTTCCTGGCTCTGCACCCTGGACTGTCCCACGCATAGGAGGAGGTACAAAATAATTTAAACCCTTCCCTTTAGGCAAGCGAGCCCAAGATGAAGGAGGAGCATAACCCTGCTTGTGAGTATCCAGCGGCATCAGGGTATTATCTATTTCTCACTTTTTTATTTTTTATTTTATTTTATAAAAAAACAGTCAGATGTTAGGGAGAGCAAAATAGAATAAAATTTAAAAGGACAAAAACTCAACACTGAAGGAAAACAACAGGGCCATTTGCACAATGAGAAAAGGAATGCATGCTTGATTCAAAGGATGAGAGGGGTCAGTTCACTCACATGGGTTTTCTAGGCCCACAACCTATGGCCTCAGCCTCACTCTAAACCACAGGGTTTTTGTTTGTTTTTTCTTCCAAAGACACTCTTAATCCTACCCCTGAAACCAATATGGTAGGGATAAGTTTGGAGTGATCATCACTCACTAACTACAATATTTGCTATTTTAAAAATAGATTTATATATAGTTCTGGAAATTATGAAGCAAACAAAATATAACACAAAGATGCATTTGTCACAATGAGCTCAAGTCGCAGCAACAGGAGAAATGTGGGAAAGGACAGAGAGGGCTGCTGCAAATGCAGCAAGTATGTCCTTAAATATGTCACATGGTGCAACAGTCAGACAACCTCAGTTACTCTGTGTCACCGGACACAACATGACAAGTGTCACATTGTCACTTTCAATTAAAAAGAAAAGACAGTATTTCTTCTCAGAAGTTGCCCTATGAATTTTAGACATTATCTATAA
This sequence comes from Plecotus auritus, assembly GCF_963455305.1. NCBI lineage: Eukaryota > Metazoa > Chordata > Mammalia > Chiroptera > Vespertilionidae > Plecotus > Plecotus auritus. The sequence continues at coordinate 35,287,260 of NC_137770.1, read as the reverse complement.
TTGCTTCTTTGAGTATGTCTAAAATCTGGCTTTATTCTCCTCAGTTTGGAATAATCAACACATAAATTGACATCAAGGATAACTGTGTAGTTCTCACCTTAACTCTGAGGACAGGGTAAGGTGCAAAATAGGAGCCTAGTCTTTCTCATTTCAAATTACTGTATTTCATTCTAATGGGCAGAGATATTTCATAAACCTGGGATTTTAATGTCCATTATCCTAAAAGATGAATTAATGGCAAACAAAAGTTTAGACTGTCAAAACTAAATGTAATGCGGAGTCAAAACTAATGAGCTAAAATCGAAGAGGATTTGTTATAAATTTATTTTTTATCTTTAGTTGTTGAACTTGCACCTTTGCTCCAGCACTTTGAAAGGAAGTTGTTTCATCTTTGGCAGCCTCTGCCAATTTTACATCGAATCCCCATGAATGTTCTTTTTTAAAAAGAAAACCTATGAATTCCATTAAACCATGTTATGTTTGGTGTTGCATATGACTATTTTACTGCTGGTTCTTTCTCAGAATTCTCAATGCCAAGTTTCATTTGTTTTACAAAGTTGTTGAAAAACAGTATTCATAATTAGCTGACTTTTACACACACACTGTGACCTGATAATCCTGAAACACCTAATAAGGGAGAAAGGTCAGCCGCCTTTTTTTTCCCCTTTTTCTTGGAAACAAGATAACTGCATATTCTACTTTATATTTAAGTGGAAGGAAGAAAATATACAAGCCCATATTGATATTATATTTCTACTAAGAGCAACAACAGTTCATATGTTCATGTTTGCTGCTATGACAATTCAACACATGAACAGAATCAGCTCTATGCCATGAAGACTGCTGAAGTGATGGTTTAGATTATCAACTCACTGCTGCTATGTCCATAACAAGCAAACGCAACCTGGAAATATGCCCCAAACACATATCTTTCAGTACATAAAAATGCAACCACAATAGGTAAGTACATACTGTACACAGTTTTATCAGTATTTTTATCTCCCCAAGATGTTAAGAGTCCTCTTTTAAATACAAAGCAGAGAGCCAATAAAATATAGCTATAATACAGCCCTAGATTTTGTTTTGTTTGTTTTTGTTTTTTCTTAAACAATTTGGTCACAATGCACCTTTGATATAAAAGCATTTTTAAACTTTATTATTAATACTCAGGACATTAGGAATTTCCAGATTTTTGTCAGTAGCATTTGTAGAACCACTTTTGGTAACAAATACAGTAGTTAGGAATACGCATCCAATTCAGAATGCATAATAATGTTTATCCTGAATCCTTTCTGGCTAAAAACAGGGCTGGCGCTGTGATGAGATATAGAAGGAGAATCTACAAAAAACACGGTAACATGTTTTTCCCCAGAGGCTACGTCCTCTTTTGCTGGAATACTTTATAAATACATATTAAAAAGTAAGGCAACAACTCCAAACAGTCCAAGCTGTTTGCTCAACCCTATTCCCAATTAGATCCGCAATCCTGGCAATCAATTTCATGGTTGTACTGTTTAGTGTCTGTCTTTCTGATTTCAAAATGGTCCAAAGGATGTTTTCTGACATTTCTAAAACATCTCTGGTATGTGTGTTCAATGATGTATGCAATTAATACTGCTCAGGTACTGAAGCCTATGATGTCCCAGTGCCTGTTTTCAAAGGATTCAAGACATTGATTTGGATTCACCATAAACTCCTGCATGAATCCAAAATTCCCTTCCCTACTATGTTTATCACCTCTTCTCTTTTACTCCAAATTTTAAACCTAAAGGAGTACCAGAACTACCTGGCTACTGGAAAGATGTGCACTCCAGTAAGCAAAACTTTCATCTGGGACCTTTAGAACTCACGGTCCCATTCCATGTGGACATTCAACTCACGAAGATGTGCAAAAGGAAAAGATGTTAAATTACAGTCAAGTTATCCAGAAGAGGGTGTTATACAAACCTATATGGAAATGACAGTCTTTTTTTTTTCTTCCTTTCCTATAAATACATTTAACAGCTTAGCAGAAAGACAAGCTAAATTTAAGATTGTTCACATTTGAGAATTGTTTCATACTCTCTGCTAATGATAAATAAGGAACTCCCGACAATGGAATTTTAACAGCAATTTCATTAACAGGTCTCTGAAAACTGCTTTTTTTTTTTTTAAGGGTTAAGAACAATGATTATGTTTGCAAGGTTCTGAGAAGTCCATCTACTGTCCAAACTTTGGATTGAAGTCCTTATTTTTTTTTTCCTTTACTTAGAGACAGGTATATACAGTGCTGTTGTAATAATGAAACAAATGTGAAATCTACTGTAAAGTTGCACAATACAGAAAACTGTTGCTCCATCTTCTACTACATAAATGTGTGACTCCACAGGTTAGTAATGTTGCTGCCATTGTTTTTGTTAAGTTGGAATTATCCCATCACGTCTAAGACCTCTCTTCAACTCCAGATCCTCCAGTTTTTTCCATAATTCCTCACGCTCCTTTTCTTTCTTTTTCTCACTGGGGAAAAAACAAAATATAAAGTAAACACCTGGGGAGGTTTAAAGACATTATTCATCAATAACTGTCCCTTGAACATTCTTTTTCCCATGAATATTTTAAAAGGTCTTTGAAAAGCTTGGCATTAAGCTTATGGGTGTTTCTTCTTTTTGGTTTTTCTCTCTCTTGCTCTTTTTTTTTTTTTTTACACTTATTTAGACACAAAGTAGTATTAATGAACAGAGTAGAAGATGACAACTTATATTGTTGTTAATCCTCACCCGAGGATATTTTTTCCATTGATTTTTAGAGAGTGGAAGGGAGGGGGAGAGAAAGAGAAAGAGAAACATCGATGTGAGAGAGACACATCAATTGGTTGCTCCCCACATGTGCCCCAACCAGCATAAAACCCACAACCCTTCAGTCCTCGGGCCAATGCATTAACCACTGAGCCATAACCAGCTAGGCTGGTTTTACCTTAATATTCTTTTATATTTAATACAGAATATTAACTTCAAAATTACTGCGAAACAAAAATGAGGATCATTTATATGTATCTGTTATCCTAAAACCAAGGACACATTAGTGACTTTCACTTGGGATCTACTTAAAATCTAATTTTCTCTTTGTCTCTAAACAGTTTCTCAAAAGAGATGCTAGAAATGACAATGATATAGAGAATGTAGTAAGTCAAGAAAATATACTTTCTCTTTACGAATATCTGTTTTTCCTATACTATGTCTATTTAAACTCTTTAGCAGTATCTTGTCTGTATAAGTGTTACTAAATCACAAAATCTAAATTAATGTATTTAATACTTACATATACAACCAAATTAAATATTATTTCTTCTGTGATTGCAGTTTTAATGATCTGGACAGAATTGTGTTGATATTGCTATATATTAAAACTTTAATGTTCCAAGGCTTCAAATTTAGTTCAATATCAATTTAACTAGTGACTTCCAGATTTGGGAGATAATTTGTAAAATTTACTAAAACTCTGGATGTCTAAAATAGGGTTAAATAATTTTATTTTGCCAAGGACATGATTAGATTACCATGTTTTTATAAAAGAAATAGTGCTGATTTTAACATCAACCAAGTCAAAAGTACCTAATCCAGGAATATATGAATATACTGTGAATTAATAAATTCACATATATTAAAATAATTCATTGCTGTCCCTAGTTTTCCCATGTTGTGATGAACCAGTAAACAGCATACCCAAATGACATCTGTGTATCCATAAATTCAGATAATTTCTGAAAAAGGGCCATATGTTACTTTACCTAGCAAGAATTTAATGTCAGTTACAGTACAATATTTACTCAGAGAAATCCACATAGGTTAAGTGAAATTTGTATATAAATCTTCATTGCCCCCCCCCCCAAAAATCTCTAGAAATACTTGAGTAATTTTATATTCTCATCCCACTAGCCTTAAGGAAAGATTTCATTATGTAATATGGTCATTAATATTATCATTTCATAATTAATATTTTGTTATTTTAAGCCTTTGTTTACTATAATTAATTTCAGCTATCTCAAATATAATCTGCACAATATGAATTTCAGTGGGCATAAGTTTCAAACCATTACCTGTAGGGTAATTTTGACCCTGAAAATTTATATTTATAGGACAAGATTAAATAATCCTTCAATCATTATGAATTCCAGATTCTTAACTGTAAAAGCAAGCTATTTGGTAAATTATCTCTTTGGGTTTCTCAGTACAGTTTAAGAATAATATTAAGTCTAAATAAATGTTATCAGGGAATACTGATTTGAGTACATTTAAATCAATTCTGTGGATCCTGCTGGTTTCAAAAAATATGACCTTTAATTTGGAGGAAGAGGGAGAAGAAATTGATAGACAAGACCTTAGGATCTTTATTCAACTAAAAAACAATTTAAATATATGTAAGGTTCATGCTGCCCTAATTCACAGTTTAAATTAATCACAGACATCATGGGAGAAACCAAGATGGCGGCATAGGTAAACACCTAAACTGCTGGTCTCGCACAACAATTTTAAAACTACAACTAAAAGACAAAACGGACATCATCCAGAACCACAGGAAGGCTGGCTGAGTGGAAATGCTACAACTAGAAGGAAAGGGAAAAGCACACTGAGACTCAAAGGAGCTGCAGGAGGCAGAGGTACTGAGACGCGTGTGCGGAGAGGACTGGCAACTGAGTGCGCGGCTGGCTTTCTCAAGAGGGATGGAGACAAAAGCTCCCGACTGCGCTGAACTCCAGTTCCGGGCGAGGCTCTGGGGACTCAAATTCATACAGGTTGAAACTGGACTGTCAGGAAAGAGAAAAGCACACTGAGACTCAGAGGAACTGCGGAAGGCAGAGGTACCGAGGTGCACGTGCTGAGAGGGCGGGCAACTGAGTACGCGGCTGGCTTTCTCAAGCAGGAGGGAGACAAAAGCTCCTGAATGCACTGAACTCCAGTTCCAGGCGAGACTCTGGGGACCCAGTCTCATTCGGGGAGAAACTGGACTGTCTGGCAGCGGGTAGAACTCGAGGGCGGCTTTCTCTCAGAGGTGCTTGCAGCGATTACCACGGGACACTGAGACACAGGGGCCTATTAGGGCAGGGCTGACGGGAAACCAATGCTGTCTGCTCCACTCTGAGACTCCGCAACATTCAAGCTGAGCACAGAGGCTTTTGCAAGTCTTCTCCCATAAGGGTGTCTCCAGCACAGAAGTTCTCCCAGTATAGACACAGCTGATCCTCACAGCCAATTGGCCTGGAGGTCAATTCCTCCCAGTGATACTAACAACAATCAAGGCTTAACTACAACAAGACTGTGCACACAAACCACAAAGGGGTGCGCCAAGAGTGTCCACCTCAGGTAACTGAAGAGGCTGAGCCACTGTGCCCTATAGGACACCTAGCACACAAAGCCACTCTATCAACTCAGGGAAGCAGCCAAAATGCAGAGACAAAGAAACAGATCACAAATGAAAGAAATGGAGGAAAGCAAATGACTGGATATAGAGTTCAAAACCACAGTTATAAGGTTTTTCAAGAATGTTCTAGAAAAGGCCAATAAATATAGCAAGACCCTCAAGGATATGAAAAAGGACTAACTAGAAATTAAGCATACACTAACAGAAATAAAAAATATTATACAGAGATCTACCAGCAGACTAGAGGATCGCAAGAATCAAGTCAAAGATTTGAAATACAAAGAAGCAAAAAATGCTCAACCAGAAGAGCAAAAAGAAAAAAAGAATCCAAAAATATGAAGATAGTGTTAGGAGCCTCTGGGAAAACTTCAAGCATACCAACATCAGAATTACGGGGGTGCCAGAAGAAGAGAGAGAGCAAGATACTGAAAACCTATTTGAAGAAATAGTGACCGAAAACTTCCCCCACCTGGTGAAAGAAATAGACTTACAAGTCCAGGAAGCACAGAGAACCCCAAACAAAAGGAATCCAAAGAGGACCACACCAAGACACATCATAATTAAAATGCCAAGAGCAAAAGACAAAGAGAGAATCTTAAAAGCAGCAAGAGAAAAACAGTTAGTTACCTACAAGGGAGCACCCATATGATTGTCAGCTGATTTCTCAACAGAAACTATGCAGGCCAGATGGGAGTGGCAAGAAATATTCAAAGTGATGAATGGCAAGAAACTACAACCAAGATTACTCTACCCAGCAAAGCTATCATTCAGAATTGAAGGTCAGATAACGAGCTTCACAGATAAGAAAAAGTTAAAGGAGTTCATCACCGCCAAACCAGTATTATATGGAATGCTGAAAGGTATTTTTTAAGAAGAGGCAGAAAAAAAAGGTAAAGATAAAAATTATGAACAACAAATACATGTCTATCAACAAGTGAATCTAAAAATCAAGTGAATAAAAAATCTGATGGGGAGAAACCAAGATGGCGGCATAGGTAAGCACCTAAACTGCTGCCTCGCACAACAATTTCAAAACTACAACTAAAAGACAGAACGGACACCATCCAGAAACACAGGAAAGCTGGCTGAGTGAAAATTCTACAACTAGAAGGAAAGAGAAAAGCTCACAGAGAACTGGAGGTACGGCAAAGGGTCTTGGTGCGCGCAGAGAGGAAGGGCGGCTGAGAGCCTGGCTGACTTTCTCTGGCGGAAGGGGGAAGGAAGCCCCCGACCGCACTGAACCCCAGTTCTGACTGCACTGAACCCCAGTTCCAGGCGAGCCCCTGGGGACCCACGCTCTTACAGGGGAAATCTGGACTCTCGGGCGGAGACTCGGGAGCTGGGGAAGGCAGAGGTCTGAAGGCGCGCACGTGCACGCAAGGGCAAGGCTGACGGGAAGCCAAGACTGTCTGCTCCGCCCTGAGACTCCACCCCATCCAAGCTGAGCACAGAGGCTATTGCAATTTGGCAAGTCTAATCCTATAAGGCTGTCTCCAGCACCGAACTTCTCCCAGCGTAGACACAGCTGATCCTTACAGCCAACTGGCCTGGAGGTCAATTCCTCCCAGTGATACCAACAACAATCAAGACTTAATTACAACAAGGCTGTTCACACAGTCCACAAAGGGGTGCACCAAGAGTGTCCACCTCAGGTTAACTGGGGAGGCCGACCCACTGGGCCATATAGAAAACCTAGCACACAAATCTACCCTACCAACTCAGGGAAGCAGTGAAAATGAGGCGTCAAAGAAACAGATCACAAACGAAAGAAATGGAGGAAAACAAACGACTGGATATAGAATTCAAAACCACAGTTATAAGACTTTTCAAGAATATCCTAGAAAAGGCTGATAAATATAATGAGACCCTCGAAGATATGAAAAAGGACCAACTAGAAATTAAACATACACTGACTGAAATAAAAAATATTATACAGAGACCCAAAAACAGACTAGAGGAACACAAGAATCAAGTCAAAGAATTGAAATACAAAGAAGCAAAAAACACTCAACCGAAAAAGCAAAAAGAAAAAAAAAAAACAATCCAAAAAGTTGAAGATAGTGTAAGAAGACTCTGGGACAACTTCAAGCGTACCAACATCAGAATTATGGGGGTGCCAGAAGAAGAGAGATAGCAAGATACTGAAAACCTATTGGAAGAAATAATGACCGAAAACTTACCCCACCTGGTGAAAGAAATAGACTTACAAGTCCAGGAAGCGCACAGAACCCCAAACAAAAGGAACCCAAAGAGGACCACACCAAGACACATCATAATTAACATGCCAAGAGCAAAAGACAAAGAGAGAATATTAAAAGCAGCAAGAGAAAAACAGTTAATTACCTACAAGGGAGAACCCATACAATTGCCAGCTGATTTCTCAACAGAAACTATGCAGGCCAGACAGGAGTGGCAAGAAATATTCAAAGTGATGAATAGCAAGAACCTACAACCAAGACTACTCTACCCAGCAAAGCTATCATTCAGAATTGAAGGGCAGATAAAGAGCTTCACAGATAAGAAAAAGCTGAAGGAGTTCATCACCACCAAACCAGTATTATATGAAATGCTAAAAGGTATTCTTAAAGAAGAGGAAGAAGAAAAAAGTAAAGATAAAAATTTATGAACAACAAATACATATCTATCAACAAGTGAACCTAAAAATCAAGTGAATTAAAAACCTGAGGAACAGAATAATCTGGTGAATATAATAGAATCAGGGGCTAGAAAGGGAGTGGACTGATAATTCTCAGGGGGAAAGGGGTATGGGGGGTTCAGGAAGAGACTGGACAAAAATCATACATCTATGGATGAGGACAGTGGCGGGGAGGTAAGGGCAGAAGGTGGGGTGGGAACTGGGTGGAGGGGAGCTATGGGGGGGAAAAGGAGAAACAATTGTAATAATCTGAATAAAGATTTATTAAAAAAAAATCTGATGAACAGAATCAACTGGTGAATATAATAGAATCAGGGGCATAGAAAGGGAGTGGACTGACAATTCTTGGGAGGAAAGAGGTTTGGGGGGTGCGGGAAGAGACTGGACAAAAATCGTACACCTATGGATGAGGACAGTGGGGGCGGGAGGGTAAGGGCAGAGGGTGGAGTGGGAACCGGGTGGAGGGGAGTTATGGGGGGAAAAAAGAGGAACAATTGTAATAATCTGAACAATAAAGATTTATTAAATTAAAATAAAAAGAACAGACATCATAAAAATACTCATCTTATTACTGTAGAGTTTCATTCATAGCTTTCCTCAAAGCTTTATGGCATTCAGTGCCATCTGTCCTGTGGGGCTTTTCTTCCAGGGGAACTTTGTGCTGAGCTATCATAAATCTTTTATTCAGACAACTTTATCTTTAAAAATTCTAAATAGTTCTGATATAGTTAGTGTCACCCCCATTCTGTCCCACTTTTCTCTCTACCTGTAGGAGGGGGTTTTAAAAACTTAACCATGTTGTCAAGCTAGAATACTGTCAAATTCTCTCCCAATTTCAATTTTACATAGCACTAATGTTGGCATGTGTATCTAACAGTGTTAGTTACTTATTCCACACACGATTGCAGCCTTGCAATACTTAAAATTTTATCTGAACTGAAACAATTACTAGTGTCTTGCCATCCAGAAGTGAAATCCTTCCTTCAGTTCTTCTCTAATAGTACCAAATAAATCTCTTTATTCTCTTTTCCTATTCTATATCTATGGAGAAACCAATCTTTCCATCTATTCCGTTTAACCTTCTACTGTTCATTGGACAAAATATTACCCTTGCTTAAGAGTAATCCTTCTCTCAATAAGAAAGTCCATTTGCTATAAGTCACTTTAATATATCAGATTATCAGAATCAACTTCACAGTGTCTATTCCTGATACCCTTGGTTAATTCTTATCTTTTTAAAGCGTTTGCCTGGTTTAAATAATAAATGATCAATAAACAGTTTATTATTGAAGTTCAATAAATATGAATTTACTTCATCAAGTTCTATATCTATATATATAAAACCCTAAGCAACTGACTGTTCGACCGTTTGACCGTTCGCTATGACATGCACTGACCACCAGGGGGCAGGCGCTCAATGCACAGGCATGGAAACATGGACCAGACTGATGAATCTTAGAGGGAAAGATGGGAGAGGGAAGGTGGAAATAGATTAACCAAAGATCTTATTTGCATACTAGAGGCCTGGTGCATGGATTCATGCACAGGTGGGGTCCCTCAGCCTGGCCTGTGCCCTCTCGCAATCCAGGACCCCTTGGGGGATGTTGGAGAACCGGTTTCGGCCGGTTCCTCACAGGCCAAGCTGAGGGACCCCACCGGTGCACTAATCTGTGCACTGGGCCTCTAGTTTTAGAAATAAAGTCTTTAATACTGTTAATGGGATTCTACAGATTTAATACTTATTCAACTGGGATAATAAGCTATTAGTTGCTAAAAAAAGAAATATTATGTACAACATACTTTTTAATGGTGTATCACAGCATGAATGTGTACTTTACTTCCTTTATTTAAATAATTATTTAAATTAGACAAACTTTTTAAAAAGAATTAATCAAGGACATTTTAAGTTGGGAACAAGAAAAGTTATTATAAATTCCGTGATTTGCAAAAACTGTAAATATAGCCCTAACTGGTTTGGCTCGGTGGATAGAGCGTCGGCCTGCGGACTCAAGGGTTCCAGGTTCGATTCCGGTCAGGGGCATGTGCCTTGGTTGCGGGCACATCCCCAGTGGGAGGTGTGCAGGAGGCAGCTGATTGATGTTTTTCTCTCATTGATGTTTCTGGCTCTCTATCCCTCTCCCTTCCTCTCTGTGAAAAATCAATAAAATATTTTAAAAAAAAACCTGTAAATATAATAAATTAAAAGTTCTTTAAATTGCAAGTATGATCCAACATATCCCATAATTAATATTTACATTATTTTATTAAAAATCTCAACCTCTTCTGTCTACAGGTAAACACTTGCCATATTCCATAATTAAGTTGCTTTTCAATATATCACATCCTAGTATAATTGTTTTTAAATGAATGTGATGGTCCTTTGTCTTCTGCCACCAAACCTTTCCCCTCATTGCTCTCTTTATCAGTAAAATGCAAGTAACACATTCAAAATCAGGCAAAGCAAAGAAGCAAGGGAACCATAGAGAGCGTTGCTCCGGAGATTCCACAAGGTCCTGGGTATGAACACTCACACACACACCTCTGGGGTCCTCTAAGGTTCACAGTTTTATAATATACAAAGTGGCATTTGCTTCTGTATGATCAGAGCCAAAAACCAAAAGTCCCACTACTAACAAACGCTCTAGACTTCCCTCAATGTCTCCAAGTACATTGATGCCAGGGTCTGAACATTCATGCCCCCTGCCCCAATTTGTATACTGAAATCCTAATCCCCAAAGATAATGATATGGGTCATGAGGATGGTCCCCTCATGAATGGGATTAGTGCTCTAGTGAGCGATACCACAGAAATCCCTTGCCCCCCTTCCTCCAAATGAGGACACAATGAGAAGGTGCCAGCTATGAACCAGAAAGAAGGCCCTCATCCAGCCATGCTGTCACCGTGCTCTTGGACTTCCAGCCTCCAGATCTGTGAGCAATTAATTCCTGTTTTTTACAAGCTGCCCATAAAACACCCATATGTGGTATTTTGTTACAGCAGCCCAAATGGACTAAGACATCATCTTTTGGAAAGTTGGACATATTGAACAAGAAAGAACAAAACTGAAGAATCACATAAATGAAATCAATAAAGGCTTTATTCAGCCATAGCATTTATTATAAAGAGTACACCTGTTCTTTGCCCCCTTTTGGTCTTAAGCATTTCAATATTTATAAAACACCAGACTCTTCACCTCCCTATTCTTTTCACTACAATGAATTTGTTGGGGTCTAGAATAGAAAATAAATTCTGAGCCAAAGAACTAAACAAAATGGTGCCTCGTCCCTCCTGATGCTGGAGTGAAGTACAAGATCAGCCCAACTGTCGTTCAAGTAAATTCAGGATAGGAGTGGATCCAGCTGGCAAACTACCTGATGATTCCCTTATGCGGGCCTGAATGCCAGCTCTGTGCCAAGCTCTTAACCCTGAGGTAGAAGAGAAACACTACAGAAGGGAAGGAGGAAAGCAGCCTTTTTCAGAACAACACTTTGTTGCCCAGGGGCTCCACTAATAAAGACACAACTAATGAGCATGCAGAAATGAAAAGATAAATAAATACAATTGTGTGGCTTAGGATTTCAGTGCAATTAGGCCACATCAGCAAAGAGCAAGGAAAGAACTCAATAGTTTTGGGCACAGCTAACAAAAAAGCTTTAAAAAGTTACCGCTGGCGATCTGACTTGTATGTGGCTGTCAGCTCGTCAAACATGGTGCTGTTCATTTCCATAAACGCCTTCAACACATTGTAGACTAATGCCACGATAGCCCTGGCAAGTAGAGAAGAGGGACCTATTAGTTAGTCGTACATATTGGGATGGAGAGAGAGAAAGCACAAGCCTTGAATGAGCTTCACATATTGCACACTATCTCCATCCCTTTTAGTTGGAACAACTAGAAATGACATATAGTTCATTTCCAAACCGAGAGTTACTGTCTTTACTGTTCAAGGCAAGACATCTTTCTGAGGGGTTGGCAGGATTAAAAAAAGAAATATCTAATTTTGCCCTTCTAATTATTGGTAACCAGAATAAACTTGCCTGTGGGCAACTGTTAACTTCATTTAATAAAAAAGCAAACATAAAAATAAAGCAACTTAGAGGCCTGAATTTGCATAGAATTTTATTTTTAAAGTGATAATATACAGAATTCATCAAAATCAAAAGCTGGAAATATGTAATTTATATTCTTCATATCCACAGATATGATATTAAACCCCTATAAGTTGGGCAATTTAATATGAGTTATGTTTCTAGTTGTGATTTGCATCAGTCCACTCACACCAGCTTGATCCCCTTGCTGATCCAATACATTGCCAGTAAGGTAACAGGCAAGCTGGTGATGGCTGCAACGAGCTGTGGAACACTATACAGCTAAACAGCCAAAACAGCAATCCATACTCAGCAAGGAAGAATAAGCTCTTGGGCAACACGAAGACTGTCCCATGATGGGCCTGACAGCTTCAGACCAGATCTAAATAGCACTGCCCTTTGCAAAACTATCCAACAGCGCTTCCCTTTTGCAATATGCTCCAATACCTCTGAAAAGGGCACTGGTAAAAGTTAGGCCAGGTGTTAAGTAAACCATGGGTTTGATGTTTCCAAAATGCTTATAAGAAGCTGTGTTGCTTCTTCCCTGTGCCCATTAGTAAAAGGAAAACATAATCTCCCTTCTGCTGAAAGAAATGACCTCCCCAAATGCTCCGTGCAGTGATGGAGAAGGGCCAAAAACAGTATACTGAGCGGTTACACACCCTTGCTGAAACCACTCTCTAGATTCTCAAGAGATTATCGCATTAGGAGACTTCATTGTTTACCAGCTCCTTATTTTTACCAGTTAATAAAATTTTGTGAATTTGAAAAGTGAAAAATGTATTATTTTACAGTTTTACGCAAAACTTTAAAGCCAAACTAATTACTAATATACTGAATTCTTCCTGCTGATTTTTAATGCCACATTAACTTTTCTTTCTATTCCCCAGAGAAATATGTAAAGCCATTCAAATACAGAATGCTTTAACTTTCACAGGCCTAGATGTTAAAGTTCTCTTTGAAGACTGTAAACTTTTCTTCCCTACAGAACATATATAATGACTGAATTGGTTTTTTAAAAAATGGATATTGCTAAAGTGCCAATCAATTCAGACCACATTACTTTACAACTCTTTAGTGTTTCCTTATCATCCACTTGGTGAAGGCTCATGTGGGCCCCACTCCCCTTTCTAACCTCGTCTTCCAGCAACCTCCCCAAGACATCTGTGCTTCAACCCTCCCAAACTCTCAGGTCTCAGAACTCGAAAGATGCTTTTTACATTTTTGTTCCTTTTTATATGGCAGATGGACCCACACTCTGAAAGGGCTTCCCCATCCCATCCACCTGCCAAATTCCTTTAAGATTCAATTGGCGCCTCACCACTCCACCAATGTCCTCAAACCCCTCCTCTCGCTCCAGAGCATCCCACATCTGTTCCATTCACAGACAGGCTATGTTAACAGAACACACTTCTAATACTGCTTCATAAAGTATCTGTTTACTTGTGGGTCTTGCCAACCAGTCAGTGAATTTGTTAAAGGTAGGGACTCTATCTTTTCACATATCTCTCTTTAGCAACAAGCACAGCATCTGGCACATAGCAAGCACTCAAGACATTTTATTAAGCAAAAGAGAAAGGGAGGGAGGGAGGGAAATGGAAAACCTACGGATTCCAATGTTCTTTTGAAATCCTATACAGACTGGAAAACATGATGGGAAGGATGACATTAGAGTTTTCTTCTATCAAACTCATGATGTATTCATTATTCCAATAATAGAGCGCTCTTTCTGCCACCTTTGAGAAAAGAAAAAGAAAATGTTAAAAGAGAGACAAAGATAAAATTATAAATCTCCAAACTAAAGTATTTTAAGACTATTTTTATATCATTCAGCCAAATGTAAAATTAAATATTAATCATGCTCTACATTTTTGTGGGTTTAAAATCTTTCAGAAAGCTCCAAAGTAGTTCATCAATTTGGAGAAGGAAAAGAAGTTTCCCTACCTACTTCTATTCTCCCCTTTCATACTGCTCGTTTCATCTGATTCCACATTTTTCCTGCATATCTCCCAAGCTCCGGACACCTCTATTCCCTATGCCACACCGTTTCCACCATCCCTTTAACCCCCTTCCTGACTCACCTCTTTCACCCACACCACACATGGCTGACACTGTCAATAGCTGCAGAGAAAACCCACCTGCCCATCCCTGCAGAGCAGTCCCCTCTGCTAAGCACCTCCTGTGGCAAGTGCTGTGCCTGTACTGCAGGGAGAATGTGCCATCGTACCCACCACCTGCGGAGTAGCTACTATTGTGCCCATTGTACAAAGGAGGACACTGAGGTTCAGAGAGACTGGTAACCTAGCCAAAGTCACGTGACTAACAAATGGTAAAAGCTAGAATTCGAGTATAGTGCCCGGACTCTTTCCAGACTTCATTTCTGTCACCCTCGCTGTGGACTAAATAAGCCAGGAGGAAGTCGCTCCATTTCTGGACTCGAGGACACTAGATGTATATACGACTGCCTGCTATCTCAGATCCCTTTTCTCTGACTACCACACTGTCAACTGACTCTAAGAATTCAACAGAACACCTCCAAAAATAATCTAAAAAAAATCTAAAAAGTCATCTATAAGAATCAATATAAGCCCAATTCTCAAAAAAAAATCTAAAATCCCTGAAAAGGGTAGTTATATGAGAAAAGAGGGGCTTCTTTCATTCCATCAGATTAAGAAATTATGTTTTCATTTAAAAATTAAATTTTAAATTAATTTTAATTTTATATGCATATATGCCTAACCCATGGACACAGACAATAGTGCGGTAAAGCCCTGGGGAGGGCAGCAGTAGGGTGGAGGGGTCAATGGGGGGAAAAGGGAACATCTGTAATACTTTCAACAATAAAGATAAATTAAGTGGAAAATATAAAATAAAATAAATAAATTTAATTTTAAAGTAATTTTAATTTAATTTAATAAAATGGTACAAGATGCATCAAAGGCACTGTGCAAAGTGTTTCACATACATATTATTTAATCCTCACCACCAACACACTGAGTAGGTACCATTATTTCTATTTTGCAAGTCAGAAAACTGATGCTCAAGGTCACATGGCTGGCAAGGGACAGACTCCAAAGTCTCTGCTCTTAAAATCTTTTCTCTGTCATCCCTATGGAGCTCAGACGCCAGCGAGGAAAGGAGGAATCGACTTACGAGCCTATCCGTGTAAATTGTGATAAATGTCCCATCAGATATAGAAAGAAAGTGCTGGAGGGAAGGGCAGACAGAACCACCCTGATGACGTGGGGGAGAGGAGGAGTGGCAGGATGATGACACAGGAGGTGGCATCTAAGCTGGGCTTTGGAGGATGAAAGAAGGAAAGTCCATTCCAGGCCAAGGGGAATACAGGGAGGGAGGCAGACGCACCAACATGGACAGAGTGTCTAAACACCACGAAGCACATGGTGTGTGTGAGGCAGTGTGTCTGAGGCACTGGATAAATGTTTGCTGGATGAACCAATGGACACAACAAGTGAATAAAGAAGAACCTCTTTACTTCTTTTGTTTTCAGTTCTTTTGTTCTATCGAATAATTTAAAATTCTTTTTTCTTTCTGCTATAGATCGAACTGTGTCATTTCCCCACTCCCCACCAATTCCTAGGTTGAAGCCCTACCCCCAGTATGAGTGTATTTGGAGATAGAAGGTAATTAAGGTTATGTGAGGTCATGAGGGTAAGGTTCTAACTGAACAGGCTTGGTGGCCTTATAAGAAGAGAGATACCGCCTCTCTTTCCACATGCACTCACCACAGAGAGGCCATGTGAGGACAAGGGACAAGGTGGCCACCTGCAAGACAGAAAGGAAGCCCTCACAGAAGCAGGTCACACTGGCACTCTAGTCCCAGACTTCCAGCCTACAGAACTGAGAAATGAACTTCTGTTGTTTAGGCCACGCAGTCTGGTATGGAACCTGCTACAGTCTAAATATTTGTGTCACCTCAAAACTCATGTGTTGAGATCCTAACCCTGAAATAGGATGGTACTAGTTGGTGGGGTCTTTGGAAGGTACTTAAGTCATAAGAGTGGAGCCTTCATGAATGGGGGATCAGTGCCTTTCAAAACAGCCCCTCTGCCATGTGAGCACACAAGAAGCCCGTGACCCAGGAAAGAGCCCTTACCTAACCATGCTGGCACCCTGATGTCCGACTTCCAGCCCCCATAACTGTGAGTGATAATTTCTGTTGTTCATAAGCCATCCAGTCTGTGGCATTTTGTTAGAGTAGTCAGCCCCAGCTAAGACACTTTGTCTCCTTTCTGAGCTTCTAAGAATCACTTAAGCCTTCCTGGTGATACTCATTTTAAAAGACTCATGCTCCTTGCCCTGGCCTGTGTGGTGTGGCTCAATTAGTTGGGTATTGTCCTGTGCACCAGGAAGTTGCCAGTTCGATTCCTGGTCAAGGGCAGATACCAGGGAATTATAGGCTTGATCCCTGGTGGGGGCATGTAGGAGGCAGCTGATCTATGTTGCACTCTCATATTGATGTTTCACTCTCTCCCTCTCCCTTTTTCTCTCTCTAAAAATCAATAAGCTAGTCTTAAAAAAAATTAAAAGGTTCCTGCCTAGCCAGTGTAGCTCAGTGGTTGAACATCAACCTATGAACCAGAAGGTCATAGTTCGATTCCCGGTCAGGGCACATGCCCAGGTTGTGGGCTCAATCCCTAGTAGAGGGCGTGCAGAAGGCACCAATCAATGACTCTCTGTCTCATCATTAACGTTTCTATCTTTCTTCCTCTCCGAAATCAATAAAAATATTTTTTAAAAGGTTCCTGCTCCTGTCCCTAATTACACCAAACATCCTCATGAAAACAGTAAATAAGGTAAACAATCCAGATGTTTGAGCTCCACAGCCATGTGTAATATGCAAAACATCTACACAGTATCCTGAATTTTTCTTATCTAGATGTGTGTTATATCACTGAATGTAATGGTTCATATAATGGTTTCTTAGTGTGTGTGGGGGGGGTGGGGGGGAGTACAATCACAAGATTGTCACAAAATCACTGACTTGACATACTGAGATGTCTTTAGACAACAGCAGTGTCTCTAACTCTGCAGGATAATGGCAGAGCAGGGGAAAGTCCCTCAAGTCCCTCAGTGTGCTTCTGTGCTGCCAACTACAATCTGAACAATCTCTTCAAATCAGCAGGCAGTATATCAAGAGTCAATTCTCTACTCTGTAATTCAGACCTCTGGTGAGATACCGAAGGATGAAACCTAATGTGTATTCACCCCAGATCACCCTCTTCCCTCCTGCGTGGGTTCCTCAACACTGCAGCAAGGGCCCCAATGAGAAAAGAACTGCCCAGGTTCACCTGCACTGTATTCTCCCCAAGTGGCCACAAGGAGGCAGAGTGGCGCCACAGGAAAGTTCAGACAAGAAGCTATACCTATTGATTTTACTCCCTATTAACTTGGGACCTTAAGCAAATCATTCTGAGTCTCATTTTTATTTTTTTCATCTAGAAAATGGGGGGTGGGGGGAGACTCATAAGGTAATTTGAAGTTTAGAAATAATGTATGCAAAGCAGCTAGTATAGAGTAAAATATTATTGTTCTTTTTCTCTTAAGCTTTATTTAGCATTCTCTCTTATGCTCTATAGCAAGCATGTCAAACTCAAAGGCTACACGGGACAAATAAATGAGGGAAATGGCCCATGGGCCAAGAGTATGACATGCTTGCTCTATAGGAAGCCTACCAGTCTGATTCAGCTACTTTACTTGAGACAAATTATTCTACCACTTTGAGCTTTAGTGTTCACGTCTGTAGAAATCACAATGCCCTCCCTGCGGGGTGGTCATGCATCATCACAGTGACTGGCATGTAGTGCTCAAGATAAAGGTGCTTATTGTTAAAATTATTGTTAGCATGTGAGAAAATAGCAAATAAGTAACAACAGGTAGCTGACGTCCATTATATTTTTTTCAATACAAATAAAATTTTACCAAAATAATACATGCTGCATAGGCTACTCTGGCTCATGCCCTCCTGGTACTAACCTGAAAATGGGGGCTAGATACACACTTGGCAATTTGTTTAAACAAAGGTTCTTGAATTTTAACAAATTGTGAAGGTTCAATCACATCCAATATTTCTTCCAGCTCCCCAAGAAACATAACCTGTAAGTAACACGCAAAACACAAAATGTCAGGCATTTCATTAAAAAATCCATAGGAACGATGAGGATTAATGAGAGTTAGCAATGTTTTAAGAAAAATTTATATATAAAACCAAACATATATGAACATAGGCATTATGCTGGAAGATGTTCATTTCACAAAGAATTCACCAGAGGGTACTTGCTGAGAGCAAGTTTCCTTGACATTGAAAACACAATTCTATTTACTTTGGAAAAAATAGGTGTTACATCTATTACACAGAACAACTGCTCTTAGACAATGCGGTAGGGATCCTGCAATACAGGACTGTCCTGTGCAGCTCTCTCTCTACTGCTATCAACCCAACTATCTCCTCCCTCACCCACATGTTTTAAACAACGGGGGGGGGGTGGGGGGGTGGGGGGAGGGGGGGGTGGCCGTTCTGAATACATGCACAAAAGTCCACAATGGCACATGCAGGTATTTCCCAAATATGTCCAGCCCTGATCTGTGGTAGATGTTCCTCTAGGGCAGGGGTGGGGAACCTTTTTTCTGCCAATAGCCATTTGGATATTTATAACATCATTCTCAGGCCATACAAAATCATCAACTTAAGAATAAGCCTGCTTTATTTGGTCAAACATTTAATTAACTCACCCCTAATGCCTTGGCAGGGCCAGACCAAATTATTTCACAGGCCTTATATGGCCCATGAACCAGACAATCCTCACCCTCCCCTAGGATATGCTGTTAACAGAACACAGAGGATCAAAAGATACAAATGAGCAGGTTCACCCCCAAGCAGGTAGCCTTTAAAGTCTTTCTACCCAATCTCCACACTTACACACATGCACACAATTGTTCACTACTGAGCACAATGAATCTCATGGCCTCAGCACCATGTGCCTCAAGAAACTGCTTTTAGATCACAAAATGGAGTCAAATCAATAGTATATTCAGTTGTTTTAAATATAATGGAAAACCGGAGAAACAAAAACCAGTTACCTATTTAGGCAGCTACACTAATAAAAGAGAAAGATGCAAATTGACCGTACCTTCACGATGCCCACCAGCCAATCAGGAGTATGCAAATTAACCCAACAAAGATGACGGGTTAATTTGCATACACAGGCACTGAATGGCCGGGGAGCGGGACGCTTACGTCGTCACCATACGACGCAGGCGTTCTGCACCGCCCCAGCTCCTCCGGGCCTCTGGGCAGCATGGGAAGGCGGAAAGGCGGCTCTGGCCAGAGCGAAGGCAGTGCTGGCAGCCAGGGGAAGGAAGGCCCATTCTTGCACGAATCTTCGTGCATTGGGCCTCTAGTAAAAAAATAATTACCTTAGAAAAATTAAGTATGCAATTAAAATATGAAAAATAACAATGCCTTTTTCATATCTTAAGATACATCTGAGTAGCAATGCATACATACTTTTAATTTTACCTAACAGGTATTAAGAAATTAGATGATTTTCTGAAGCTGTATAGGGTTTTGGAGAATTGAAACTGATTTGAAAAGGAGGGTGTTTCCATAAAAAGCAAAATTTGTAAACTCTTGCCATTTGTCAAGATACAAATTCTGACCTAGAGCAGTTTGGCTCAGTGAATAGAGCGTCGGCATACTGAAGGGTCCCAGATTCCATTCTGGTCAAGGGCACATGCTTGGAATGCTGGTTTGATCCCCAGTAGGGGGCGGGCAGAAGGCAGCCAATCAATGATTCTCTCTCATCACTGATGTTTCTATCTCTCTCTCCCTCTCCCTTCCTCTCTGAATTCAATTTAAAAAAAAAAAAAAAAAAATACATAAATTCTCCCAAAATTTTTTCAAAGTGTAAAACTAACAGCTGACCTTTTCTGGGCCATTTTCACATGGTTTATAACCTTTCAGGAGAGTGGATGCAGATCTGGCACCCAGCTAGGCTCACTTCCAAGTTAAGAGACACTCCCCCACAACAGCCTTTCATGGCACATGCTCGGTTAGGTCTCAGCTGAAGTACAAATCATGCCCAACCAGCGTGGTTCACTGGTTGAGCATCGATCTATAAACCAAGAGGTCATGTTTCCATTCCCAGTCAGGGCACATGCGCTGGTTGTGGGCTCAATCCCCAGTAAGGAGCATGCAGGAGGCAGCTAATCGATGATTCTCTCTCATCATTGATGTTTCTCTCTCTTACTCTCCATTCCTCTCTGAAATCAATAAAAAAATATATACATTTTTAAAAGTACAGCTCGATTAGCATGGCTCAGTGGTTGAGTGTCAATCTATGAACCAAGAGGTCACGGTTCGATTCCCGTTTAGGGCACATGCCTGAGCTGTGGGCTTGATCCCCAGTGTGGGGTATGCAGGAGGCAGGCGATCAATGATGCTCTCTCATCATTGATGTTTCTCTCTCTCTCTCTCTCTCTCTCTCTCCCTTCCTCTCTGAAATCAATTTTATATATATATATATATATATATATATATATATATATATATATATATTCTTTAAAAAAAAAAAAAAAAGTACAAATCATCGTAGGCCAGAGTTTGTCCAGGCCACTTGTAAACAGCTAAACTACAAGTCTGTAACATATTTTACGACTGTACATAGTAAGATCCCATCCACACTATGTTTTAAAGTGGGTATTTGGGCAGTTTGCTCTAGCATCTAACCACAGTGACAGCAAAACCTCCACACTATGAAGGTGGCCACTAGGAAGGTGACAGAGAGAGGCCCAGACAGTTGGACACATGACTGGGACCTGGCTCGGGCTTCCATGGGGCTAATCAGCACTGTGATAAAAGTCCAGGGTTCACGAATCAGGAAGGCAGGTTCTGACCTAACCACCTATAGTTAGGGTATTCAGCCAGGCTTCTTAACTTCTCGAGGCATCAATTTCATAACCAGTAAAATGAGAACATTGGCAGTCCTGCCTTACAGAGCTGCAATGAGGATTAAGTGAAAGAATTCATTTTATACATGCTTATTAGCTTGGTGCCTGGCACTCAGCCAATTATTTAGTAAGCTATTAACACACTGACATTAAGCACTTACCTCTTTCTGACTACATGTTTTGGGCCAAAATTTCATTAACCCCCTAATAACCTAAAATGGAAAGGAGAAAAACAAATGACACTTAATTTTTCATTATACACTCCATGAAAAGTGGTCTATAATTCAAAATTATGGAAAAAAGTACCTACAGGTTCTGTGAGTGAAGGATCTTTCTCCAGAAATTGTACTATGCAATATGCCAGCTGGAGAAATAAAAATGAAGGACAAAATTAGAAATTCTATATAGTAAGGTTTCAAAAGATGTATTACTAAAGCTTCCTAAGAAGTTTCCAGACTCTGGTTTTAGTAACTTCACATCCAATTCATTTTCAAAATAAAAAATATATAAAAAGCTACTTTTCAAGTCAAAGAATGACACTAATAAGGCTCCAGGGGAATTTTTTTAAAAAGAATACTGGGATAGCCCTGGCCGGTGTGGCTCAATTGGTTGGAGCATTGTCCAGTGCACAGTAAGGTTGTGAGTTTGATTCCCAGTCAAGGTATATAACTAGGTTGCAGGGATGAAGCAAGTGATTGATGTATCTCTCTCACACTGATGTTTCTCTCTCTCTCTCTCTTTCCCCCTCCCTCCCTCCCTAGGATCAATATTTTTTAAAGCCTAACATTAACAAAAGAAAAAGAATATTGGGACATGAAGTAGCCAGCTAATGAAAAGCAGAGGTGAAATATCATATTCAGTATATCCTGAAAGTATCTCATCTACATATAGTTTGAACTACATCTCATGGGCTTTCTTCCTGTCTGTGCTAACCTCAATAGCACTGTGTTTTACTGTGGTTCCAGAAGAGCGTTCTATGAGAAGTAGGCTCTTCCTAAAAACCTTGCTGGTTGCCTGATTGGCACATGCAAACTAAAGCAGTTTCAGGAAGACACAGAAGGTTCTAC
Organism: Plecotus auritus; assembly: GCF_963455305.1. Classification (NCBI taxonomy): domain Eukaryota; kingdom Metazoa; phylum Chordata; class Mammalia; order Chiroptera; family Vespertilionidae; genus Plecotus; species Plecotus auritus. The sequence goes on along the minus strand of NC_137770.1, from coordinate 35,265,082 downwards.
CTGCCAGTTGGAACCTGGAGAAATACGAGTTTTACATCTGACACTAACTCATCTAGGCAAGAATTCTTCTAGATGATCACACAATGTAATACCCTGCTTCAAAAACTAGAGGCAAGATTTGTAAAGGGGCTGGTAAGGATTCTTGGACAAGAAACCCACTCTTGGGAAACAACTTTTTGAGGGTGTTCTAAATTAGAAGCATATGGACTAATTTTCCTCGAAATACAGAACTTCACATTTAAAGAGGAACACTGCTCAGAAAAATGTGTTACATTTTTATGCAAACTCAGAACATTCCCACTGGGGGGACTGGGGAATCAGCGGTTTGAAATACTAAAATTAAAATGCCACTAGATCATTTCTCTCCCCACCAGTGACATGCTTACCATGCAAGACAGTGTTAGCATGGGAATTAGAGTGGGAATAGGACAGGGTACACTTTTTAAAGTAATGGAGGCTAAAAATAAAAAAGATGTGAAAATATTGATTTGTTTACTGTGTATTTATTTATGTGTAGAAAGTTAGAAAGATAGGGTGAATGAACTAGAAGAGGGAGCAAAAGGCAACTTAATAGACTATTGTAAAATAAGGCTGAGACAAAATATTCAAAAACATTCAAAAATGATTACACATGTCTAAAGCTTTAAATATGAAAAGCCCACATACATGTATTACTATACACAACATGTTCAGTATATGATTTTGTGAACTGGGCAAGTCATCTAAATTCTCTGAAAAATGAGATGACTAAATAAATACTCCTTTCACTTGAAAAATATTCCCATGAGTCTCCTATGCACTGAAAACACACACACACACACACACACACACACACACACACATTTTTATTTTTTTGGGGGGGGAGTATTTTAAACTTTAAAATGTCTTGGTTACAACAAAATAAGCACATATCAATATCAAAGAAACACTGGGTTTGCAAACTTTACTTTGCTTCCAAAAGTAGTTGTACAAAATTCTACCTGGGCATGGAAGAGTGATAAGCTCCTGACGGTGTGTAAAGGGATCAACACTTTCACCAGAAACTGTTTGTGTTCTGCCTTAAGAGGTAAAGCAAAGCCATTGATAATGCTAGGAAGAAGGAAAGAGATGTGAATTAGCAATGCTACCACAACAAGCTAAACCAAGACAAACTGTTCTTGTGAGATTGGGTTAAATCTTAATCAGTTTATGACTGGTCCAGAGCAACCTAAAACCCATCCCAGGGGCAGTCAAGATTTCTTAGTTACTTCAAAGAATACATTTAAGTAGGCAGGAAATTTAAGAGAAGAAAATTGGCTTCTGATCTCCCAGCACAGGCTCCTGTGCTCTGAAACCTGGTTGGATGGTCCTCAAATCTTTTGTATCAACAACTCTTTATTCTTACTCCCTCTTTTCCTTCCCTAAATAATTGCCTGCCTTGCTCACTTATGACCCTTTCCATTTCTAGACAACATTCTTTCCTGTCCCTGATATCTCTGCTCAGACCAAGAATACCCTAGAGCCCAGTCCAGAAAGTTAGAGAAAACCAAGTGACTTCACCTTCTTTTTCTCCTCATATTAGGAGGAGAGACTAAATAATTACATTGTCCAGTTACATTAGTCTCCCTTGTGTGTAGAAAGCTACACAACAGCTGTCTCTCTCCAATTCGTTCCACTGCACCAGGAAATAGCTGCTCAAGGACTACACCTGGGTCCCTGGAACATGGCAATCTTCCCAATTTATTATAAACTTGCTTTCAAAAGATTTGGCAAAGGGCAGATAGTCTAGAAACTAACAAGAATAAGATGTTTTGTGGTAACTGGTCTGACTGCAATCAGATGTACTGTCTGTGTAATGGGAAATAAACTGCTAGCTCTTTCAGTCATCCCAGCAGAATTGGCAATGCCTAAATGTGGAACAAGGGGAACAGGAAACCGAGTTTTGGAGAGTCAGTTGGGAAGCACGCTAAAGCACAAATGAGAGTATCAGATGTACATACAGCAACAGATCTAGGTCAGCATTTCCCTGCACCACCTGAACCTAATTCACACAACGATATTCACTTGAGATTAGCAATTGGATAAAAATGTACTTACCTTCCTAATATTTCCAGCAGTTCAGCTACACCATTGAAGTGTTCTGTTTCATAAACAAACCTTTAAGAAAGAGTGAGAGGGAGAAAAATAAAGTCAGTACACTACATTCAAATATTTGAGGTTTACTTAATACTTCTATAAAACCACCAACTTCACTTCTTCTTCTCCCCCCTCCCTCCACTTACCTTAGAAAAATATTGTTAATCTGTTTTCGGATAAATGCTCTAAGACCAAGAAACTTGCCATAAATTCTGTGTAAGACTGTTTTTAAGTAGTCCCGTTCCCGGGGGTCTTCGCTGTCAAATAGCTCCAAAAGCTGTTGTAAAAGAAAGAGGGTGCTGTCAAAGCAGTTTCAGGAAAGAATTTAGGAATTCTGCCACTCATTATTTAAAATCCTTTCCTTCCTTCCTCAAAAATTTATTGAATACCTTTTATGTGCCAGGGGCAGTGCTAGCCTTTCAGAATACAGTGATAAATAAGTCAGACAAGGGGCTTATATTCTAGTGAAGAGATACACAATAACAATAACCATAACAATAATACTATGTAACATATATACAGTACTTAGTATGATCATCAGGCAATTTTCTAAGCAACCTACTTATATTACTGCCTCTGAGGTAGTTTAATCCCCATTTTACAGATGAGGAAATTTGGACAGAGTGATGTTAAGTAAACTTGCCCATGGTCTCAAAGCTAATAAGTGGTAGGGCTAGGATTTGAACTCAAGCAGCCAAGGCCCTAAAGCCCATTATCTCAACAACTTCACTACTGTGACATCAGGTACCTACTGAGCTTATGTTCCAGATATACAGTTAAGATAAGCCTTCAGCTCTACCAGAGTATACAAGTAAATGAAGCAACCTAAACCAAAGCAAACCTCAACAAGTCCCTAATGATGCAGGTAATGTTTCTTTCAAGATCTTGGTTCTTGTTACATGGGTAAACAAATAAATTATCACTGTAAATATCCATTGAGGTGAACATTCACATTTCTGTATGTATGTTATATATGAATAACATTTTGAAGTTTCCAATCATTTGTAAAGTCAGTAACATATGTCAACACAAAAACATGTACATGAATGTTCACAGCACCATTATCCATAATAGCCAAAAAGTGGGAAGAATCCAAATGGCAATCATCTGATGCATGGATAAGCAAAATGTGCTACAATAAAATATTATTTGGCCATAAAAAGGAATGAAGTACTGATATATGTTACTACACAAATAAACCTTTCAAACATCATACAAAGTCAAAGAAGCCAGTCACAAAAAGCCACATATTGTATGAAATTAACAATTTGTATGGAATGTATAAATATCCCCCTTATATGAAATACACAGAATAAGCAAATTAATAGAGTTATAAAGCAAAATGAGGAGGGGCTAATGAGTATGGTGTATCTTTGGAGGATGATAAATTATATAGTAGTGATGGTTACACAACTCTGTGACTATACTATAAACAATGAATTGTAAAATTTAAAAGGGTGAATTTTATGATATATGAATTATATCTCAATAAAGCTGCTAATTTTTTTTCTAAATGACAGCAGGCAGGTTTCTCTGGCTGAAGAACAAACTTAGAGACTGGTTTAAATTTTAAGGAGTTCATACATTCATTATCATAGCAATAGAGCAGAACTCATAGTTCTAATGTTGACTTTACAGCAAAACATTGCAAGAACATACAGATAGCATATAAATGAATGCAAACTACCCCTAATTATCAAAAATCTATCAACATACAAAAGCATGATTTTGGGTGATTAAGACATGAGGCTAAGACTTACATCAGAATATTACTATATTCAGTGAGTAGTATTCAATGAAATAAATTACCTACTTTTTGTTTGGTGCTTTTCTTTGACTAAAAGGCAGAGTTCTAGACCAAAAACCTGGCCCTTCAATTAATGGCAGGAAGCACAAACTAAAGGACAGTCTTCAAAAGTGGGCAATGAGATAGATGCAATTTTTGGCTACACAATGTCATTCATCCATTCAATCATTCAAAAACTGAGTATTTTGAATAAATATGTATGCAGACACAATCTGCTTTGAGAAGGCCTACTCTAATGAAGGATGGTGGTAAATAAACTGCAAGATAGGCATTCAGGATGCTATATAAATACATAGCAAACATATCTACTCTATTTGGGAGAAGTGGAGTGATCAGGGGAGGCTTTTAGAGGAAGTAACATCCAGGCTGATCCATGAAGAAATTAGGAGCTAGAGATAGTGGAAGTGTTCATGGCAGATTCAATACCACATACCTTCACCGGCAGCCTATCTGAAAAGAAGATGCTGTTAAAATCCTGCCATATCTCTGTCCACCTGACCATTAAATCAACCAATCAATGATAGTGATTGTCCTCATTGCTGGACACACACACACACACAGACACACACACACACACACACGCACACACACACACACACAAACTTGGAGCCCACAGGAAAAGCAATAAGCAGGTCAACCATACGGTTCCACAGAAAACAATATAAAAAAAGAAAGACATGTGTCCCTATAGGCAAAAAAAAACGCCCCCATGGCTCAGTATCTCTTATCTACTACATGCACAAAATGACATAAGATCTCTAACTTACCTATCCTATTCCTTGTTAAGGAAATTATTAACCTTTTGAGATCTATTTTTTCCTTTGGTTTCTATGTTTCAGTGTTGTAAAAGGGCTAATTGAATAATTCGCAACCAACATAAAAGGTTTGAGAAGGTAAACTGTTAGCAAAACTTGAATCAACTATGCTCATGTATTGCTAATCTTAAGAGTTTAATGAAAATATAATAATTAAGCAAAAATTATTAAACTAATGTTTTCATTAGGCCGTTAAAGAAAATGCATTACAAGGCACCTAACTTAAATCATGTACAAAGCCACAAGCATTATATACACTGAGTGGCCAGATTATTATGATCTCTGAACGCATAATAATCTAGCCACTCAGTGTATATCCTATATAATAAAAGGCTAGTATGCAAATTGTCCCCTTGACCAGGAGTTCGACCAGCAGGCAGGCCGGCCAACTGCCCATGTCCCCTCCCCCTGGCCAGGCTGGCCGGACCCCACTCATGCACGAATTCATGCACCAGGCCTCTAATATATATACACTGAGTGGCCAGATTATTATGCGTTCAGAGATCATAATAATATGGCCACTCAGTGTATATCATCTATATCAGTGGTTCTCAACCTTTCTAATGCTGCGAGCCTTTAATACAGTTCCTCATGTTGTGGTGACCCCAACCATAAAATTATTTTCATTGCTACTTCATAACTGTAATTTTGCTACTGTTAATGAATCGTAATGTAAATATCTGTGTTTTCCGATCGTCTTAGGCTCTACAGCAGCGGTTCTCAACCTGTGGGTCGCTACCCACAGGTTGAGAACCGCTAGCAGGGTCACCTAAGACCATCGGAAAACACAGATATTTACATTACGATTCATTAACAGTAGCAAAATTACAGTTATGAAGTAGCAACGAAAATAATTTTATGGTTGGGGGTCACCACAACATGAGGAACTGTATTAAAGGGTCGCGGCATTAGAAAGGTTGAGAACCACTGATCCTATCTAATAAAAGAGTAATATGCAAATTAACCATCTGTCGTAACACCCACGAGCCACACCCACCAGCCAATCAGGAGCGAGTATGCAAATTAATCCAACCAAGATGGCTGCGGCCACTGAGAGAGCAGGAGGGAGGCTTGGGTTTCCCCAGCGATGGAGGAAGCCAAGCTTTCCGCACACCCTGGCAGGCCCAGGCCTCCACTCCAGGCTACAAAGTTTCAATTATAGAAGATAAACAAATCCCAAAAGAAATGGCTGCCACCACGGAGCTGGAGAGAGCAGGAGGCTAGGGTTGCCCCTGGCGATGGAGGAAGTCTGCCTTGGCCTCCACTTAAGGCTACAAAGTTTCAATTATAGAAGATAAATAAATCCCAGATACTAGGGCCTCCGCTTGGGTCGCCAGGGGGCGTGGCCGGCCTGCAAACCACCACAGGCCCCTCACCCAGGCAGCCCCACACCCCAAGGAAACCCCTACCCTGATCCGGGACACCCTTCAGGGCAAACCAGCTGGCCCCCACCCATGCACCAGGCCTCTACCCTATCTAATAAAAGAGTAATATGCAGATTGACCATCACTCCAACACACAAGATGGCTGCCCCCATGTGGTCAAATTTCCTGCATCCATGTGGACACAAGATGGCCACCACAAGATGGCCAGCATGGGAGGGCATTTAGGAGGGACCAGGCCTACAAGGGAGGGCAGTTGTGGGCAATCAAGCCTGCAGGGGAGGGCAGTTAGAGGTGACCAGGCCGGCAGAGAAGGGAAGTTGGGGGTGACGGGGCCTGCAGGGAAGGGCAGTTGGGGGGGACCCAGGCCTGCAGGGGCAAGCAGTTGGGGGAGGGGGACCAGGCCTGCAGAGGAGGGCAGTTGGGGGCGATCAAGCCTGCAGGGGAGGGCAGTTAGGGGTGACCAGGCCTGCAGGGGAGGGCAGTTAGGGGCAAACAGGCTGGCAGGGGAGCAGTTAGGCATCAATCAGGCTGGCAGGGGAGTGGTTAGGGGGAGATCAGGCTGGCAGGCAGAAGCGGTTAGGGGCAATCAGGAAGGCAGGCAGGCGAGCAATTGGGAGCCAGCAGTCCTGGAATGTGAGAGAGATGTCTGACTGCCTGTTTAGGCCTGATCCTACCGGGATCAGGCCTAAACAGGCAGTCGGACATACCTCAAGGGGTCCCAGATTGGAGAGGGTGCAGGCTGAACTGAGGGACCCCCCCCCTGCACAAATTTCGTGCACCGGGCCTCTAGTCTATATAATAAAAGCCTAAGTGACCATTACGGCAGAACAACCAGAACGACCAGTCACTATGATGTACACTGACCACCAGGGGCAGATGCTCAACACAGGAGCTGCTCCCTGGTGGTGAGTGCACTCCCACAGGGGTCACGCTGCTCCGCCAGAAGCTGAGCCCATGGCTGGCAAGCATAGCGGTAGTGGCAGGAGCCTCTCCCACCTCCGCGGCAGCACTAAGGAGCAGTGAGCTGAGCAATAAGGAGCAGTGAGCAGGTGGGCGGTAAGGAGCAAGGGGTCCCAGACTGCGAGAGGGATGTCCATGCTGGCTTAGGCCTGCTCCCCACGAGAGGGTACAGGCCAGGACCCCTTCCTCCCCCCCCACCCCGCCCCCATGCATGATTTTGTGCACCGGGCCTCTAGTGTTCTATAAGAAAGAAAGATATATTGCAGTATATAAATTACTTTCTTGCTATTCCACAAAACACACTCTTGATGATTTTATTATTTATGAGACAAAGGAAATAGTATAATAGTACACAGGCCAAGAAAGGGGAGTAGAATAAGCTGATTTCCCAAACAAAATAATATGTGTGTGCTTTGTCACATATAAACTACAAAAACTCCCCCCACAAAAAAAGCAATGAAAATATAATCCAGCATTTGTATGCCTGGGGGAACTGTACCCTCCAAAATATCACAGGCAACTGGTTGTCAAAAAAGAAGCTGGAGAGTTTCCAAGGTGGTTACAGAGCAAAGACAGACCTGTCAACATGCGGAAGCTAACAAACAGGAATGAATTGGGTAGTGGTTTAACCAAAGAACCTCCTTTGAAGCTCATAATAAACCAACAGTGAAATGAGAAGGGCAAATGAAAAAGGCAGTAAGGGTCTCTTCCAGTTAGACATGGGGACTGAACCTCTATCCTCTTGAACCCTCGCTGACATGAGAGTTAAGAAATAAAAACTGAAGGAACTACAGGGAACAAAGGACTGGAGAGCAGATTAGACAAGTTTGTACATTTTTCAAAGATGGAAAGTGGATGGCAAGGCATAACTATCTTAGTTTTCCTCTTTTTCCACTCTGCTAAGTATTTTTCCATTCTGCCAGCATGGAGGGGAGCCGACAAAAAGCCAATTCACACCAGAGAACCCTTAACAGGCTTTAGAACTGAGGGCATTAGATATATCTGATGGCAAGGATGTAAGAAGCTAAAAACAGGAAGATGGTTGGAAGTTTGCAGGAGTAACAAGACCTCCCAGATCCCTGCCCCACACAGTGCACTGAAGATTTACAATCGAAGTCTGGAGACAATAAATAAATGAGCAAGTCTCTAGTGCTGGGGACATCACACACAGCTAAGTGAAGCCTTCATTGAAAATAACGGGGTTAGGAGAAACCAAGATGGCGGCATAGGTAAACACCTAAACTGCTACCTCGCACAACAATTTCAAAACTACAACTAAAAGACAGAACGGACACCATCCAGAACCACAGGAAAGCTGGCTGAGTGAAAATTCTACAACTAGAAGGAAAAAGAAAAGCTCACAGAGAATTGGAGGTACGGCAAAGGGGCTTTGTGCGCGCAGAGAGGAAGGGCGGCTGAGAGCCTGGCTGACTTTCTTTGGCGGAAGGGGGAAGGAAGCCTCCGACTGCACTGAAGCCCAGTTCTGACTGCACTGAACCCCAGTTCCGGGCAAACCCCTGGGGACCCACGCTCTTACGGGGGGAGTCTGGACTCTCGGGCGGAGACTCGAGCTGGGAAAGGCAGAAGTCTGAAGGCGCACGCGGGCCAGTGCGCACAAAGGCTGCGGAGGTTGCCACAGGCTTTCCCTAGTGGAAGGGAGTCAGAGGATCCTGACTGCACTGAGCCCCAGTTCTGACTGCAGTGAACCCCAGTTCCAGGCGAGCCCCTGGGGTCCCACGCTCTTGTGGGGGGAGTCTGGACTCTAGGGCGGAGACTCGGGAGCCGGGGAAGGCGGAGGACTGAAAGTGCACACGCGCGCGCGCGCCAGTGTGCACAAAGGCTGCGGAAGTTGCCACAGGCTTTCCCTAGTGGAAGGGAGTCAGAGGATTCTGACTGCACTGAGCCCCAGTTCTGACTGCTGTGAACCCCAGTTCCAGGCAAGCCCCTGGGGACCCACACTCTTGTGGGGGGAGTCTGGACTCTCAGGCGGAGACTCGAGCTGGGGAAGGCGGAGGACTGAAAGCGCACATGCGCGCAAGGGCAAGGCTGACAGGAAGCCAAGACTGAGACTCCACCCCATCCAAGCTGAGCACAGAGGCTATTGCAATTTGGCAAGTCTAATCCTATAAGGCTGTCTCCAGCACCGAACTTCTCCCAGCATAGACACAGCTGATCCTTACAGCCAACTGACCCGGAGGTCAATTCTTCCCAGTGATACCAACAACAATAAAGACTTAATTACAACAAGGCTGTACACACAGTCCACAAAGGGGTGCACCAAGAGTGTCCACCTCAGGTTAACTGGGGAAGCAGACCCACTGGGCCATATTGGAAGCCTAGCACAAATATCTACCTTACCAACTCAGGGAATCAATGAAAATGCGGGGTCATAGAATCAGATCACAAACGAAAGAAATGGAGGAAAACAAACGACTGGATATAGAATTCAAAACCACGGTTATAAGACTTTTTAAGAATATCCTAGAAAAGGCCGATAAATATAACGAGACCCTCGAAGATATGAAAAAGGACCAACTAGAAATTAAACATACACTGACTGAAATAAAAAATATTATACAGAGACCCAGAAACAGAATAGAGGAACACAAGAATCAAGTTAAAGAATTGAAATACAAAGAAGCAAAAAACACTCAACCGAAAAAGCAAAAAGCAAAAAAAAAAATCCAAAAAGTTGAAGATAATGTAAGAAGACTCTGGGACAACTTCAAGCGTACCAACATCAGAATTATGGGGGTGCCAGAAGAAGAGAGAGAGCAAGATACTGAAAACATATTTGAAGAAATAATGACCGAAAACTTCCCCCACCTGGTGAAAGAAATAGACTTACAAGTCCAGGAAGCCCACAGAACCCCAAACAAAAGGAATCCAAAGAGGACCACACCAAGACACATCATAATTAAAATGCCAAGAGCAAAAGACAAAGAGAGAATATTAAAAGCAGCAAGAGAAAAACAGTTAATTACCTACAAGGGAGCACCCATACGACTGTCAGCTGACTTCTCAACAGAAACTATGCAGGCCAGACGGGAGTGGCAAGAAATTTTCAATGTGATGAATATCAAGAACCTACAACCAAGATTACTCTACCCAGCAAAGCTATCATTCAGAATTGAAGGGCAGATAAAGAGCTTCACAGATAAGAAAAAGCTGAAGGAGTTCATCACCACCAAACCAGTATTATATGAAATGCTGAAAGGTATTCTTAAAGAAGAGGAAGAAGAAAAACGTAAAGAGAAAAATTATGAACAACAAATACATATCTATCAACAAGCAAACCTAAAAATCAAGTGAATTAAAAACCTGAGGAGCAGAATAATCTGGTGAATATAATAGAATCAGGGGCATAGAAAGGGAGTGGACTGATAATTCTCAGGGGGAAAGGGGTATGGGGGGTTCATGAAGAGAATGGACAAAAATCATACACCTATGGATGAGGACAGTGTGGGGGGAGGTAAGGGCAGAAGGTGGGGTGGGAAATGGGTGGAGGGGAGCTATGGGGGGAAAAAGGAGAAATAATTGTAATAATCTGAATAAAGATTTATTTAAAAAAAAAAAAAGAAAATAACGGGGTTAAATGAAACTCTGCATGCTGAAGAGTGAGACCTTTGCCAGCCCCCTTCCCTAAATTCTTAATTCTAGATTAGGCAGGAGATTAGGAGGTCCATTTTTAGAGAAACTTACAACCTTGAGAGGAAACACCTATACATGTACTAATGAAATGGCAAGGTCTCTACCCAATATACCACATGTCCCTCATGCATGCGTGTGTGTGTGTGTGTGTGTGTGTGCGTACACACACACACACACACACACACACACAAAGGCCCTAAGAGGTTTTCTGATTACTAACATTTATCTATACTAATAAAAGGGTAATATGCTAATTAGATCGGGTCAACCGGCCATCTTCCAGATGTTCGACTTCCTTCCCGACAAAGCCATGTTGGTGGGGCCAAGGCAGAGGCAGTTAGGGGCAATCAGGCTTAAAGGAAGGGCAGCTGGGGGCGAGATCAGGCCAGTAGGGGAGGGCAGTTGGGGGCAAGATCAGGCCGGCAGGGGAGGGCAGTTGGGGGCGAGATCAGGCCTGCAGTGCAGAGGCAGTTAGGAGCCATCAGGCCGGCAGGGGAGAGCAGTTAGGGGCGAGATCAGGCTGGCAGGGGAGGGCAGTTGGGGGCAACCAGGCCAACAGGGGAGGGCAGTTAGGGGCGATCAGGCAGGCAGGCAGAAGGGTTAGGGGCAATCAGGCAGGTGAGCTAATTAGTGGAGAAAGAGCAGGTTAGGAGCCAGCGGTCCCACAGGAATCAGGCCTAAACCGGCAGTCAGACATCCCCCAAGGGGTCCCTGATTGAAGAGGGTGCAGGCTGGGCTGAGGGAAACCCCCCCCCCATGCATGAATTTCGTGCACCGGGCCACTAGTGTGTGTGTGTGTGTGTGTGTGTGTGTGTGTGTGTGTGTGTAAATATAAAAGCCTAATATGCGCCAAAACCGGTTTGGCTCAGTGGATAGAGTGTTGGCCTGCGGACTGAAGGGTCCCGGGTTCGATTCCGGTCAAGGGCATGTACCTTGGTTGCGGGCACATCCCCAGTGGGAGGTGTGCAGGAGGCAGCTGATCGATGTCTCTCTCTCATTGATGTTTCTAGCTCTCTATCCCTCTCCCTTCCTCTCTGTAAAATATCAATAAAATATATTTAAAAAAAAAAAAAAAAGCCTAATATGCTAAGTGTCTGACTGATAGGTAGACCATTCGGTCAACCACTCGACCAGTCACTATGACACGCACTGACCACCAGGGAGCAGACGCTCTGGCTGGTAGGTTAGCTTGCTGCTGGGGTCCAGGTGATGGGGACTGGGCGAGATGGGCCAGTCACGCCCTGGAGCCCTCCCACGGTCCCTCCCTGGCCAGTTGGTCCCCATCAGTTCCAATCGGGACTGGGCGAGACAGCCCCAATCAGTCTGATCCCGGGGAAGGCCCAAGGACACCACCCATGCACTAATTCGTGCACCAGACCTCTAGTGTAACTATAAATATGAAACATAAAAGACAGAGACCAAAACGCTTACAAAGAACTGAGGAAATAGTTACAATACAAGGAATAGATAAAAAACTGCAAAATTAGGATAGGTTTTATCTATAACAGACTCAGAAATAAACAAGTGCATCCAATCCCTGAAATAACAGCAACATACTATCACAGATGAATATTCAGAAAATAAGTAAGAGCTTTTGGAAACTCAAAATGTAACAGAAAAAAAAAAAAAAAAACAGAAGGACTGGAACATTAAAATAAGCCAATCTACCATGAAAATATAACAAGAAGACAAATATAGGGTATCCCCAAAAACATGCATACACACTTTAACAGCTGATAATTCACTTAATTTTCACTCCTTTTCAGATTTAAATGATTTAAAATGGGTGATATCAGACTAAGCTTTGAACAAAGAAAAGTTTATCCTAAAGTGCCACTAGACTTTTTTTTATGAGGATACATAAAAGATAAAGTTTATGGTACAAAACTTGCAACAGCTGACAAGTCGAGGGCACACAAATACTGAATGAAATGATTATTGATGTTTGTGATTCCACTGCTTCACATTATCAGCGGTGCCTGGACCAGAAGGGTCATCAGTTTGAAAGCAGGCATTGACCAAAAAAATTATTCATTTCTGCAGATTCTTTTAAATTTTGAAAATGAACTATATATATGTTAATAAAAACTGACTTTATAATCATTCAAAGTATATATACATTGCCCAGCCGGTGTGGCTCAGTGGATAGAGAGTATATATACATTTTTAAGATACCCTGAATAATATATATAAGAAAACTTCAGGAGCAATCCAGAAAGTCCAACACATGACCAATAGGAATGCCAAAAAGGCACAGGGACAGAAAAAGAGAAAATGAAAAAAAGGAAATTATCTGAGGAAGAATTCAACCCAAATTTTCAGAAAAAAGGATATGAGCTTTAATATATAGAGAGTCATTATATCCTCTGTACAATAAATGAACAAAGACCAACATCAAAGCACAACACTGAAATTTCCGGACACTGAGGACAAAGAGTAGATCTCAAAAGCTTACAGAGAAAATAAGACACAATAAAGGATGAGGAGTTTGGCTGGCACAGGCCTTCTCAATACCAACATTGGAAAATAGAAGACAATGAACCAATTCCTTAAAACTTCTGAGGAAGGCTGGATTCCAACCTATAAATCTATACATAGACAAAATGTCAATCAAGTATGTGGGTAGAATAAAGATGTTTTCAGAGAAATAGTTCTCAAAAATTGTAATATTGTAATTTATAATAAGGAATATATATTTGGTCTTCTTCCACTATTCCTGACACATAGCTCCTAAAACCCTTGGAATTTCCTAAGTGAAGGATTACAGGTTCAATTCCTGGGCACATACCTTGGTTGCAGGTTCAATCACTGCCCCAGCCTGGGGGTGTGTGCGGGAGACAACCAATTGATGTGTGTGTTTCTCTCACATCAGTGTTCCCCTCTCTCTCTCTCTCCTCTCTCTCTCTCTCTCCTCCAGCCTCCCTTCCATGCTCTCTAAAAAACAGTGAAAAGCATATCCTCGGGTGAAGATTAACAATAATAAAAATAATAATAAAAAAATTAGTATTCTAAATGTTTTCACCCAAACTAAAATCAGACCTCAACATTTCTGGCTGTTTTTTAACCTTAGCTGTTCTACTACTTAAAATATTATATCTTCCTAATACCTTCACTTTGAACAAGGAATGCACATGAAGAAAACAGCCCAGAACCAAGAAACAAGAGCCAGTGGCAGCTTGACTCCAATGAATCAGAACAATTCAATACAAAGTAAGCCAACCAATGAGAAAACACAGTATGGACAAGGGATCAAAATGTTGCACATGCCCTAGCTGGTTTGGCTCGGTGGATAGAGAGTTGGCCTGCGGACTGAAGGGTCCCAGGTTCGATTCCATCAAGGGCACATGCACGGCTTGCAGGCTCAATCCCCAGTAGGGTGTATACAGGAAGCAGCCAATCAATGATTCTCTCTCATCATTGATGTTTCTATCTCTCTCTCCTTCTCCCTTCCTCTCTGAAATCAATAAAAATATATTTAAATGTTGCACATTATAAGCTTCTCTAAGGAACTTCAGTATAGAAACTTCAAAGGTGTAAATCATACAAATATGAACTCGATCAAGTCATAAGCTTTTATTTCCTCCCCTTCCCCTTCCCCCTCCTCCTTCTCCTTCATCTTCTTCTTTTTTGATTAATCCTTACCCGAGGATATTTTTCCATTGATTTTTAGGGAGAGTGGAAGAGAGAGGGAAAGACAGGGAGAAACATCAATGTGATTGATTGCCTCTGAGGTATGTGCCCTTGACCAGAATCAAACCGGGGACCCTTTGGTCCGTAGGCCAATGTTCTATCCACTGAGCAAAACCATCTAGGGCTATTTTCTTCTTAATTTCAGGCATTCTTCTCACAAACTGGAAGTCCGTTTTTTTCCTCTCTCAAGCACTCATTTTATCTGATTCAAGAAAACCTGTTACTTAAATCTTTAAGACAACCAATCTGGTCAGCTTTCCAAGACACAGCTGTTATGCTACAGAACGATGCACTTCATGGATGCAGGATACATAACTAGCTATAGAATCTGCAGGTCCTAATGCAAAATGAAAATGCAGTGATTCTTGTTAAAAAATTATTAGAAATTTCAAGCCAGCAACAGCAAAGTATTAAACCAAGTGCAAGGCCCTTCCAAGCCCGGGCCCTGTGCCACTGCACAGTTGCACACCCATGAAGCTGGCTCTGGATGCAGGACTCAGAGCAGTGAAGCCCTTTTTTAAGGTATTTGAGTTACAGGTGGACAGGATGGGATGAGGTGATTTATTGTTAAATGGTAATGGCTATATGATAAAATTCCTAGTAGAAATAAATTCTCCAACATTTTATAGTTTTTGCTAAACACTCTGAGAGAGAAATGTAAACATTTTAACATACATATTCAAGAACTTGTTCAGAAAATAGTTCTTTGTATTGGAATTGAGATTCAAGGCCTCGTGGAATTTATTTCAGTTTAGAACTTAAATTTTTTAATGAGCTGTCATGTCCAATTTGTCTTGAGATTTTAAAAACACAACTAAAGGTCACTTTTAAGGACAGACTGATTTGCATAATTTGCATAATAAATAAGGCACCTTTCTGCTAAGATAACTGCAAATGTGATACACAAATTACTAAATAGCATTCTCCAGCAGTACATATGTTTATGGAAATACTTGAATAGTATGTCTCTTAGCAACCACCAACTGCTTTCCAGATTTGCAAAGTGGTTGAAAGCAGTCTTTAGAAATATGCTTCTTAACTCTTGCCACAATAATCCATCCAATGAAATAATTCAAGGTTTTGGCAATTCATTTTGATCTAATGGGGAGATAATAAAGAAACCATTTTCCAAACCATCCTAACACAGATGAAAATTACCTTTATTGGGAAGAGAGAAAGTTGTTCCATAAGCCCAGGCAAGCCTACACACTACTGTGATAGAGGCAGTTACCAAGTTAGCTAAGTCTAAAATCAACATTACCATATACAAGTGCACTGTGTAATCAATTGACTATTTCTGATAAATCTGACAGCTTTCTTGTATAAAGACTTAAGATTAAGTACATAAGAAATGGTAAAGGTTGAGTAAATCTAGATTTAATAAAAATTGCAATGAAATTTAAGCAAGCCAGTCATTCTTAAATTTAAAAAGAAACAGCAAACTGTTCAAAGGTACAGGTCACAGACCATTTTGTCTGTGACCCATACAAAAATCTGGATTTTCAGCTTATCTTGAAAAATTAGAATATCTAGCAACACTTGGCCCCTTACCTACCTACTGGCCAACAGTTAACAGGAGCAGACTGGCAGCAGGGTCCAAGCTCCCTAAGTCACCATGTCCATCACTCCTTTTGTCACATTCGGACTACTTCATTATGTACCACTTGTCTGGCCTCTGTAAAGATTTGAATTTGCCATCCCGGTTCTCACATATTAAAAAGTGCATGCTCCTGGCACTAATAAACATTCACTTTCAACACTGATTGGAAGAAACCAGTTGGAAAACCGGAACTGATGAGAATCCAAGGACAGGAGAGACCACATGTAACATCTTTTAAAAATCCCAACAGCCAGGGAAGAACCATAAAAATAGAGTCCAAAGGTGTTTTTGTAATTTTTAGAATGGTGAAAGTCAGATTTCAAAAACTCTATATAACACACTAGGTAAGACATAATACACTAACACCATATGACTTCATGGAGTGAGGCTATTCAAGAAAATATATGAAAGAAGGTTCTCAAAACAAGAACTGATCCCAATAAAAACAGTGGTGACAGCAGCAGTGTAACGTTTACTGAATACTTAGTATGTGTCAGGAATTGTTCTATGTGCTTATTTATGTATTCAATTATTAAATCTCCACAAAATCCTTTCAACATAATTACTATTACATTGTGGATATTTTCCACCTACTTTCCAGAATAGATGAGGCATAGAGTACTTATATAACTTGTCCAAGGTCACGCACTGAAAAATGGTAGAGCCTGAATGCAAACCCGTTTTCTACACTTAAGCAGTAATCTATACTGCTTCCTGATGAGTAAGAAACATGGGAGGTATTGAAAAGGGCTCCTGAGGCAACACAGGAAGCTTTCCATCAAGCTTCAGATTTTAAAAGGACACATACAAATGATGAAAGGAAGGAAACATAATGAATGTTAAGTATAAAGGAATGGCACGGTCTTACAAAAATAATCTTAGGAAGGATAATGCACAAAATCAGCTGAGGTTTATGCAGGGCAACCAAATGAGAATGTACTTACAACTGAAATATTTTGACTATTCTTACCTATTATAACATATGTTCATTATTTTTAATGCAAAAAATAGAGAAATACAAAAATTAGAAAATGAAGATCATCACATATAATCACATTGTATCTGGCAATTAATAACAATTTCTATACCTTCTTCCAAAATTTTCAGTGCATATATAAATCATCCTTTTCCCGAAAATATCAGGCTGAGGCTCAAAAAAAATCACACTGCTCAAAAAAGTACATGTTTCATTTAAAAACAGATCAAGTGTAGCTCTATCTCATTCTTTTCACAAATTTAGGATTATTTCACTATGTAAATGTCCACAGTTTATTTAACCAATGCCCTACTGAGAAACTTTTAAATTGTTTCCATCTTCCTAAGAATTATTAAAAATGATGCATTCAATATCCTTGTACATGTATCTTTGTATACATATCTATTTCTCATGGACTTACTCAGTCAAAATTTAAGTTGATATAATACTCACAGATTTCCTCTTCAGAGAATTATGCTAATTTAATGTATGTATGTATGTATCTATCTCTCTATTTACACATTTTCTTACGTGCTTTATGGTGTACCAAGAAGTGGCTTTTCTACCCAAGTCTCTATTGTATTTCATTCTCCTCTACCCACACCACAATTCAAAATGAATGTTTACCTTTACAGTATGTTTTAATAGCAAATATCATTCGTTTTCTTTTTCAAAAACTTTTATTTCATAAAAATTTCATTTAAATCTTTCAAATAAAGAAACTAGTGAAAATTCAATTAGAATTGCACTAATGTATAAATTACTTGGAGATTCTATAAATATCTGCATGATGGCAAGTTTTCCCATCTAGGAATATGTTACATTTCTACATTTATTTAACCCTTCTTTGCAAAATTTCATTATGTTTCATATAAATCTTTAAATTTTGTTTCAAAAGCTGGAGATTTCTTTTTAAATATCAGAATAAAAAAAAGATATCCTACTATTATGGGCAGATAATATGATAGCGTGAAAAGAGAAATTAATAGTTAATGGGAAACTACTATGCACCATGCATCATCTCAGCAGACATTTTTACAAGTCATATCATTTTATCATCATAAAAAGCCTACTTGTAGTAGCTTGTAAGAGGCGGCTGTTATTGCCATTTTACAGAAGAAAACACAGAGGCTCAGAATAGTCAATAATCTGCCCAAGTTTTCAGTTCCTGTTTAAGATTGAAGGTAGGGATCCTATCTTTGTATCATGAATTAAGCATTAACAACTGTCAGTTTGGGGGTGTGTCCCTATTTTACTCAACAATGACTCATTTATCCTGTTATCCCCAAGCCACAAATGAGGAAACTCAACCTTGGACATTAAGTAAATAAACTTGTTTAAAGTCACATTGTAAATAGGCAGAAAAGCTAGGGTTTGAAAGAAGTTTCTTCTTACCCCTCAGCTCATATTCTCAGCTCCTAAAATATAATAAGAGTTCACAGGGGACTCAGGATTCAAATCAAGAACTTCCAAACTTTTTTTCCACTACATTGTGTTAAAATAGCTCAATTCTTACTTTGCTTTTGTCTTTACTGAGAGGGAAATGAGAGTCAGAATAGGTTGTAAAGAAAAAGTTAGCTGCTATAGAAAATAAGTTTAAATCTCATGGCTAGAATAAATTAAGTCTAACATTTAAAAAGTGTTATGTTGAGCCCAACCAGTGTGACTCAGTGGACTGAGCATCAGCCCATGCACCAAGAGGTCACTGGTTCGATTTCTGGTCAGGGCACATGCCTGCGTTTTGGGCTCGATCCCCAGTAGGGGGTGTGCAGGAGGCAGCTAATTGATGTTCGTCTCGAATAGATGTTTCTATCTCTGTCTTCCTCTCCCTTTCTCTCTCTCTTTAAAATCAATAAAAACATTTTTTTAAAGTAATATATTGAGACCACCAAAATTCTTTTTGAGGTATTTGAGAATCCACAGAGAATAAGAAATCTGATAAAAGAAAAGGAACAAGGTAAATGTTACCACAGAGTGGAATCTCACTAACAATAATGCCTCAAGCTCCTAAAGACCCATCCATTTCCAGCATAAACCAGGTCAGGACCAAACTTCCCAGGAAGGGAGCTCAGAAGCAGCAGGCAGGGAATTGAGGCCCTACTCCTTGAAGGTGCTGAGATCCAAGGTAAGTCATCAGCAGTAGGAAAAGGAACAGGAGACCAGCTTTATAGGTTAACAACATGAATGAATAGGGTATTAGGGCATCCAGGGCTTATGCCCAACGTGACAGTTAACACACTGGCTAGTCATGTGATTATATTCAAGTACTACGCAATGGTGCCACTGAATCTGCCAAAACTCCAACCGTCCCTTTCATGACTGATTTAGGAACTGGGGTGAGCCCTGGTCTAAAGGTTGAGTTTATCAAGAGATCCAGAAGAATGTTAAGAAAGCAAAAGTTTGTAAAAATGAGGCAGGGCCTGAAAAAGTAAAGTATAAATGGATGGACTTCATTATTGATACTTTATTTCTTGTTTTTGGCAAGACTTGAGGACTATCAACCCCATGGTTTATAAGTACTTAAAGCAACTTTACCAGCACACAGCAATAGCCCCAGAAATTCACTAATGCCTCGAGGCAGAAGAATGGCATTCCTTTTTATGATCAAGTTCCAAGGCCCACAGATGAGGGGAATGCTGTAACCACAACATTCTGGCTTTTACTACAGCATTTGACAAAGTTTCTACACTTTGAACAGAATATTTTTGGTTAATCCTCACCTGAGGACATTTTTTTTCCACTGCTTTTCAGAGAGATCTGGAGGGAGGGAGGTGCAGATAGACAGAGAGAAACAGAGATATTGACTGGTTGCCTCCCACACACGCCCCAACCAGGGGAGGGGAGCAAACCCGAAACTGCTGTACGTGCCCTTGACGGGGAATCGAACTCACAACCTGGCCAGTTTGGACTGGCACTCTAACCACTGAGCACATCTGCCCAGGGCATGAACAGAATTTTAAAACACAGTAAGGCTGTGACATCAGAGTAAATTCCTGACTGGTTCAACGATGCAATTTAAAGATTGCTGATGAATGAATCTGCGCTACAGTAAAGGGAACTAGCTAAAGGCATGCCACAGGCCCCTATCCTCAGTCTAAGCTAGTTTAGCAATTTTAATCCAGGACTTTGGTAAGGCCAATAGCCAGCATACTTAAGAAGGTTACAAATGAGATTAAGATCGAAGACTAGTGAATAAGGTGGATGACAGATTCAAGATCCTGATTTTCCTCAAAAGGCTGAGGAAAAACGACATTCTACAGGAATATATGACAGATCCTACACCTAGATTAAAACACACACACACAAAATAAATGAGAAAATAAGGGAAACCATCGCTTTACAACATGCATAGAGCTAAATTAGAAAGTTCAACATAAAAAAAATTTCTCCATCAAAAAATGGGACAGGCTGCCTGTGTATGTGGCCTCTCTTCACTGAAAAGAGGTAAACTGAGGTCTACCCCTGATCAGAGTTTCAAAGAAGACTGGTACAAGAACTAGAATAGACAACCCAAAACATCCTTTCCCAGTCTGGGTTTCTCTGCTGGTCTTATCTTACTGAGCTTCATTACTGTCAGTAGCTATAGACCATGGAGAGCACACTGAGCTGGACCGGCATGCTTTTCATGTAAATAAAGCACTAGTGCCCAACCTGTATGGCTCAGTGGTTGAGTGTTGACCCATGAACCAGGAGGTCATGGTTTGATTTCCTTTCAGGCCACATGCCTGAGTTTCGGGCTCGATCCCCAGCAGGGGGCATGCAGGAGGCAGCCGATAGATGATTCTCTCTCATCATTGATGTTTCTCTCCCTTCTGTTCTGAAATCAATAAAAACAAAAAGAAAGCAAGCACTAGCTTCATAGTACAATTGTACAATTTATTGTTTACATGTCAACTAAACAGAGGCTTTACTGTGGAATCATTATCTGATCCTCTAAGGCAGTTTAATTTACTGAAAGTATAAGAGAACCTAGTTGTTTCATTAGTGTCGAGAAGCAAGGGATACTCCTGCCTTGAAGTCATTCCAAGTTACTGTGAGGTTCGGATCACAAGGAGGCATCATGGCACAATAGGCAGAAAAACAGAACAGAAGATATGCTTGAGAAAACTTGATCTTTCTAGACTTCAGTTCATTCGTCTATAAAATGGGCATAAAACTTAGCCATGTCTATTCTAGATTGTTGTGCAAATCAAATTAGACAATGCAGGTAAAGGTGCTCTGAGACTATATACAGTGCGATATAAATGCAAGGGATTTCCAATACAAACACAGACTTTTATGTCTTGTGTTGATTTTATCTGATATGCATTTTGCCTTCTTGGTATAAGAATTTGGGTCAGTCTACCCATTTACCCAGTGATCCATGTATACACCTACTTACCTCCCTCTAAGTACATGTCAAACCTCAATTTTCCAAAGCTTCCATGTTAAGGTGTGAGACATGATTCCCAGTGTGATATCAATGCATGCTAAATGTGCATTATAGTTTAATGATTTGCCCACATAACCAGAGGGAAAGGGGGGTACAGGTGCTAATGAACCAGGCAAGGCACAGGCGCTCCTTTCCATCTCTTAGCTGACAGTTGAATTCGGGTTTAATTCCACTCAGCCACATAACTGGGGATGTACAGGAACCTCCATGACCCTCGGGCTCCTTGGAACAAGCCTGCTTCTGGCATTCTACTAGACTGAACCACAAGAAACTGCTGTGTTTTGAATGTCAAAAACTGTCAAAATATCAGCTATGACTCAACCTAATAAATCCAGAATTCTAAATGTATTCATTTAATTAGGGAGAATGAGGTTATCATGAAGATTATCAAACTTTTTCCAGGTAAGACACAGAGAAGATCAATTTCCTGCCAAATTATTGGTTTAAACTTGAAGTTCTCACTGGTGGGACACTTGGCTCCCTTGGAAGTAGATATTTGTTCTTTTCTACATGAGGTGTCCATGTATCACTTAGAAAGGAACCATATACCAACTGGCTAAATTACCCACTTATATAGATGAATGTCAACAAGAGAAAGGAGATGTTGACTACACACTCAGTGCCACAAAAGTACCCAAGTTCCAGATAAAAAGGAAGATGTTATCTATGATATAAAATGTAAAATGACAAATCAGGAAAAATACATACTCTGTTAAGTTCCAAACAGATAGGTGGGAGTTAATGCCTTCAAGGAAACTTTAAAGTGTTGAGCTGTGCCATTTCCTAGCTGTGAAAACTCACCAATACTCTGACTTTGATTGTTTATTAAAGATTACGAACCATGCCTACTCAGTTTCATCAGATCTGTGCGATAGTTCCTTAAGACTCCTTATGCAAATAGTAGTTTTCAAGCAAACTAGGGTTACAAAAATAAAATTCCTTTGTAACTAAATTTTAGAAAAGAAAACTGAAAGGATTTAGGCATTAGCATTCCTTTCTATTAAAATGTAATTAATTTCCAGCACAATAAATTGAAGAGACAGTTATTACTTTTAATGGGTATTAATGGAAACTAACTTATGTAGACAGGGTAGGGCAAAAGTAGGTTTACAGTTGTGAGTATACAAAACAGTTTATTCTTGTATTATTATGTATTCTTGTATTATTATTTATTATTTTCCACATGAACAACTGACCTACTTTTGCCCCACCCTGTATATACATTTGTTTACAAGGTGATATAACTGCCATTGCTAGATTTTGAAACATTAAGAGAAATGAGATAAAATATTATGAAATGAGTAACAAATACATGCAACAACAAGAATTTGCTTACCTGTAATACAAATTTCTGATCTATGTATTTTTTGGCAATGCTGGGTTGGAATTCTTGGCTTTCCAAAAATCGTATGAAAAATTCATATACAAGCTGCAACAACACAATTAAATTCAAATTATAATACACTGAGAATAGTATCAAAAACCATGTAAAGCCTGCAACACTAAAACTGACAGGTCCTAAATGTTGATTCGCTATGATATACATCTGAAACTAATATAACATTATACATCAGCTATACTTTAACTTCTTAAAAAATCTGTGAAAGAAAACATGACTGGGCTTAGAAAATTGGGTTTTAATATAAATGGATTAGTTATGCTAGCTAACCTTTCATTATGGCTCACAGTTGCTGTTAGGTTTTTTAACATTTTAAATTAAAAATTAGGAAATACAGCTAAATAAAGCAAATAAAAATCCCCCATAATTTTGTCATTCAGAGATAACCACTGTTAAGATTTTAATGTATCAACCTCACAATTTTTCTCTATAGTTCTACAATACACCAATGTATTATAAATATATTTTATATCTTTTCATAAGCTATTTTACCCCCTTAATAATATATTATGAACAATTTATGTTAACAATACCTAAGCCATTTTTCTCAGTACTACAAGTTGTCCATTATACGTGATCTCTTATGCTTGGACACTTAAGTAATTTTGAATTACTTCTCTATCAAATTATGCCACAATGAACATCATATAACATACATCAGTGTGCACTTGCTAAATTATTTTATGAGGAAATACTTCTAGAAGTGGAATTGTTAAAATCCACTCCTAGATATTAAAACATTCCAGAATTTTCAATAGTCACTGAAATATTTCCTTCCAGAAAGTTTATGGCAATTTACACTCCTCTAAGCAACAAAGGATGGCAGAATATTCTCATCTGCAAAGAGTAAGAACATTCTCATCTGAAGAGTCAACCTTAATAACTGTTCTGATAAACAGTAGATCATTGTTTATGCTCTTTGCATAATAAATCTATGCTAAAGTATACACAAGATTCTAGTATAGTACACAGCAGTATATTAAAATAAGAATTAAGAGACAGACAGACATTGGGTTGTAAGCCCAGCTCTGTTCCTTACTAATTGTGTAGCCCTAGGCAAGTTAATTTCTCTACACAGGAACTAACTTATATCACCACTGTCACTGTTGCCTAAAACAGCACTCTCAAACTTTTTAGTCTCACTTTACAGTTAAAAATTATGAAAGACCCCAAAAAGCTTTTGTTTATATGTAATATAGAATATTTAGATTATAGTATATTTAGAAATAAAAACAGAAACATTCTAAATATGTATTTTTTAAAACAAATAAAACACATTACATGTTAACATAAATCATATATTTTGTAAAAATAACTTTATTTTCCAAAATATAATTGAGAAGAGAGGCACTGCTTTTTACTTTTGCAAATCTCTTTAAAGGCATGTTA
Source organism: Plecotus auritus (assembly GCF_963455305.1). Taxonomy (NCBI): domain Eukaryota; kingdom Metazoa; phylum Chordata; class Mammalia; order Chiroptera; family Vespertilionidae; genus Plecotus; species Plecotus auritus. The sequence goes on along the minus strand of NC_137770.1, from coordinate 35,240,863 downwards.
GAAGACAACTGTAGTTGTCTTATCTGCTTCAGTATTCAATCTGTTTGGATTCAAGTAGATATAGAAAATCAAGCTTCACACAGATCTAGCCCATATCATATTTTCAGTCTTTTCACATAATTAGGATATTTTTCTTTGAAACCACACTACAACTCGACAAACAGTCGTTTCTTAAAGATGAGTTGCAATGCAGAATGTGAAACCTTATCAGTGAATGCTTCATATTCTGTTACACTAAATTCCAATAGTTTGTCTTACAGATCTTTGAGTAGATCTTTATCCATGTGTGGCTTCCTAATATCATTTACTGGCCAACTGGAAAACACTGGTTCACTGTGTTATGTGAATCTTCAAAAGTTGACACATTTCATTAGTTACATTCCTTAATATCTCCAATTTTATCAAAAATCTAAGCTTTTGGAACCTGTAAAGTTCAAGGTGACACATACAAGACAGATACAAGTCTCTCAAATTTTAATTCTAAATTTTGTTTGAATGCTCTGCATTAGTGGCAACAATTGTTTTCTTTGTCCATTTTAGAAAAAATATCCACCAAATGCCCAAGCCGGAATAATCCTAGACTGTCAGGCATTCCTTCAGGTAAAAACGACATTTCATGAAAAAACAGCTTGGCTCGCAGCTCAAAGCAATCACACAAGTGCTTCTGCACAAGACCCCTTCGCACTTCGTTAAGCAGCAGATGTGCTTTGTGCATGCTTTCCATTTCTTCATGAAGAATATTTTTTTACATGTGTATTCAAAGGTCAAGATGTAATAAAATTAATAATTTTGTTGCTTCTTCAAGGACATTCTTTTTTCGGGGAGGTGACGAATATTTCACATGTCATTTTCTAAATAAGATAGATAATTTATTAACATTTTATTTATTTTATTTTTTTAAGTATATTTTTATTGATTTCAGAGAGGAAGGGAGAGGGAAAGAGAGCTAGAAACATCAATGATGAGAGAGAATCATCTACTGGCTGCCTCCTGCACACCCCACACTGGGGATCGAACCCGCAACCCGGGCATGAGCCTGACCAGGAATCAAACTGTGACCTCCTGGTTCATGGGTCAATCCACACTGGCCAGGCTCCACTGGATTTTTTTTAATCCTCACCCGAGGATATTTTTCTATTGATTTTTAGAAAGAGTGGAAGAGAGAGGGAAAGACAGACAGAATTATCGATGTGAGAGAAATACATTGAATGGTTGCCTCCTGAACGTACCCTGAGGACCCACACCCTGAGGGCCCGGACTGGGGAGGAGCCTGCAACCAAGGTACTTGCCCTTGACACGGGACCCTTAGATCCGCAGGCCAATACTCTTATCTATTGAGCCAAATCTAGGGCTCCACTTGATTTTTTTTAAATCCCTTATTAAGAAGAGAGACTTCACATAACCAGTTTCTTATTGAACAAGGGTCATCATTATAATATTCATTTAAAGGATATTCTTAGTTGAAACTGCCTTTTTTTTATTGCAAATACGTGGCAGTGAAGAATAAGACTTCTAGGCCAGTTTGACACAACTGCCTTGATTTGTGCTGAGGCAACCAACCATTTCAACCATCATCGCTTTACAACTATCAGTACAAATGGCAACACAGTGAAAAGAGCAAGTAATGGAGTATTATTATAAAACTAGCTCTGATTGCCACTAGGTTAGGTCACTGAAAATCAGGTACAGGTACCCCACTAAGGGCATGCAGATACCACTAACCCAAATGTATCGTAAAGTAATCTTCTAACTTCAGACACTAATTTAACACTAGATTCACATTAGAATTTTACTTCCTTATAAAACTACTAGAGGCCCAATCGATGCATGAAATTTGTGCAAGAGTAGGCCTTCCTTCCCCCGGCTGCCGGCACCGGCTTCCCTCTGGTACCCAGGACCCGGGCTTCCCCTCTGGCCACCAGCAGGCACCCAGGACCCAGGCTTCCCTTGGGACCCAGGCTTCCCTTGCAGCCCCAGCTTCATCCAGAAAGACATCCGGTCTAATTAGCATATTACACTTTTATTATTATAGATGTTTTTGTCTTTGAAACTCTCTGAATTCAGAAAAACTCCTTTCCCAATGATCTGAAGACTGTCCAGTTGTACTTGTTGTCCTCCTAGTCGTAGTAACTAACACCTGAGTCCCAACACCTCCTAGAACCGTTCTTTTTCCAATACACTAATCTTTGAAATCATAGTTTTACAAATAGAATGGAAGGCTTTTTCAAGTAACCCTTTCAAGGGGTTTCATCTCTCTCTCTCTCTCGACAGAGTGGAGAGATTCTTGTCTTCCATACCCAACTGCCTGGCTTTCCACTGGAATTAGAAAAGTGCCCTCTCTCCTCCAGTCCCTTTAAACATGGTGAAAACACTTCAGACACATCCTATATAATAAAAGCGTAATATGCTAATTAGACCGGGCATCCTTCCGGATGACCTTCCAACGAAACTGGGGCTGCGAGGGAAGCCCGGGTCCCGGGTGCCAGAGGGAAGCCAGTGCCGGCAGCCAGGGGAAGGAAGGCCTACTCTTGCACAAATTTCATGCATCGGGCCTCTAGTTTATTAATAAGTATAAATGTTCTCTGGACTTAAGAGACAGATTTTACCTCAGAATCAAAAATCTCCCTTGACTTTCTAAAGGAAAAGATTGGGGACTTGGGAAGGATAAACCGCTTTTCAAGGTCACATAAAAGAATTCGCTAAGGAACATAAATAAAAAGACTTTAGCATTCCTGTTTTTCAGTCTCAGGTGAAAAGCATGAAAAACAATCCCTTAATTGCAAATGGAAGTCCTGTAAAATCATAGTCTTTTTGTTTGTTGGTTGGTTTTGTTAATCCTCACCCAAGGTTATTTTTCCACTAATTTTTTTTAGAGAGAGGACAAGGGAGAGAGACAGAGAGAGAGAAATATCTATGTGAGTGAGACAAGTTGAATCTTTAAAGACACCTCTTTTCCTATCTCTTCTACCATAAAATGTGGAACTTTCCGGAGGAGATTATCTTTTTTTGTTTGTTTTCTTTTTAAATTTCTTCCAGACTACAATGCACTTCTATAAACTGCTGCCAAGCATTAAGAATAAGACATGACAAGGAGTCCACACATTCAAAAGAGTAATTCTTTTTTTGGATTTTTGTCACATGAAAAGCACAAATAGTTTTGCAAATTTCTTAGAATGTATATAGCAGGTCTGGCACCTTAAAAAAAAACACACCAGGCATCTAAGTTAGTAAATCAACGACAGCATTTTAATTTACTCAATCTTGGCACTAGTAGGATAAATACATATGTATAATATGCCCAGGTAAAAGATGAGAGCAGAGCCCCTGAAAATTCTCTACATAACTAGGAAATAACATATGTGTATATCTGTAGCAACCTTGAGTTGTCAAAGCAAGACAGGGAATGCTGCAAATTTATGTCAAAACTAGTGGCCTGGTGCACAAATGCATGCACATTGAAAGGAAATTAATTAAAAGAAATATTTTAATATCGCTATTTGCCCTTTCTCTATAATAGAAGTGTCAACCAAATTCACAATCAACAATGACAGATCGAAACACATGCGTGCAATTGGCGCCAGCGAGAGCTTTATATGTATCATGCATGTGCGAGTCAAGTTAGCCTTTTATGTATATAGAATAAACTTGCTTAATTAGACCTGCTTTCTGATTTAGCTAAACTTTTTCCAGCCCAGTGAAGCACCCCAACTTCTCTTTCAGGTAATTGTCAGCAACACAGCAGTAAATATCAACACGAAGCAGATTATTATTGTAGATCACGCAGGGTAACAAAGGGTAAAATATTTAACTGTAGCAATGTTTGACTAAATTCTGTACAGTGAGAAAACCTGAAGTCATTTTCAAGGTCCACCATTTCTTACTTCTTTTCACTTGGGTCCAGTTTCTAAACTTTCTAAATCTCTGTTATCTTGCTAATGAAAAGAAAATAGGATTCCACCAACTCTCCTATCCACCTACTCCAGGACTTCTGTGAGGATCAAATGAGATAAGGTATGAGAAAACGCTTCCTACACATTTGGTTAAAGTGTGAAATGTTTGCACCTGGCAAGTCGTGTTCCTGGGCTGGAGAAACTGCAAGGAGGCTACAGGAGAAGAAGTTGGGCGTTGCTATGTGACTTCATTACCTGGGCGCCCACAGCAACTGTTTCCGGGTGGGGCTGGGCTGTGGGCCACATTTTGCGCCATGGCAGCATCAGCTGCAATTTGGTGGGGTGTCGCTCCAGGGTGGTGGCGGGGCCTGTGTCCCACTTGGGGGAAGCTGAGTGTTGCTTTGTCGGCGCCAGGTCTGCATTGCCATTTCTCTGTAAATGGCCAGTGTGTGCCATGGCAGCTCCTGCATTGAGTGTCTGCCCTCTGGTGGTCAGTGCGTGTCACAGCAACCAGTCAGACGGGCAGAGGGACACTTAGCATATTAGCCTTTTATATATATAGACTAGTAGCCTGGTGCACAAAATTTGTGAACATTAAAAGGGGATTAATTAGAGGAAATAATTTAATATTGCTATTTGCCCTTTCTCTATAATAGAAGTGTTCTGACTTCTGAAAGAAAATTAGTAAAATGTATATGAAAACCTTCCTCCTGTCAGAGTCTGGGGCGCACCACGAGACCCAGAGTCAAGTCCCCGCCCACCCACATGCACCTCAAAATCGCGTGAGACCCTGACCCGGCCCAGTCCCCCAATTGGGCTAGATCCAGACCCAGCCAGTCCCACCCTTGTCAAGCCCCGCTGGGCAGGGGGCGTAGCCTCAGGTCCCCTGGCCCAGCGCCAGGATGGGGGACGTGGCCTGAGGTCCCCCAGCCCAGACCAGGGCAGAGGGCATGCCTTGAGGTCCCCCGTCAAGCCCCACCAGGCAGGGGGGCATAGCCTCAGGTTCCCCGGCCTGGCAGCAGGATGGGGGTACAGCCTCAGGTCCCCCATCAAGCCCGCCCCACTGGCAGGGGGGCGCAGGCTCAGGTCTCCCGTCAAGCCCCACTGGGCGGGAGCGCGGCCTGAGTTCCCCCAACCCAGCACTAGGGGTACACCTTGAGGTCCCCCATCAAGCCCTGCTGGATGGGGGGCACAGCCTGAGGTCCCCTGGCCCAGTGCTGGGGCAGGGGGTATGGTCTGAGGTCCCCCGGCCTGGTGCCGGGGTGGAGGTGCAGCCTGAGGTCCCCTGTCAAGCCCTGCCGGGTGCGGGGAGCAGCCTGAGGTCCCCTAGCCCAGCACCAGGACGGGAAGCGTACCTTGAGGTCCCCTGTCAAGTCCCACTGGGCTGGGAGCATGGCCTCAGGTCCCCTGGCCTGGCGCCGGGATGGGCGTCGAGGCCTGAGGTCCCCCGGACTGGTGCCAGGGCAGGGGGCGAGGCCTGAGGTCCCCAGCCTGATGCCAGGGTGAGGGACGCAGCCTGAGGTCCCCTGTCAAGCCCCACGGGGGTGGGGGAGGGCATAGCCTCAGGTCCCTGCTGATTGCTCGTTAAGGCTCCTTAAGGGAACTTGGCCTCAGCTGTGGGTGCAGCCATCTTTGTGATGGAGTAATGGTCAATTTGCATATTCCCTCTTTATTATATAGGATAGATTCTGTGCTTCAGAAAGTCAACCAGTAACCACAAGCACAGCCACAAAGATGCAGTGGCTTCTGCCTCAAGGTGAAGATGTACAAAGTTATATCCTTCCTCTTCCACCCTTACCCTCCTTGCTAGTTCTCTGAGGACTAGCTTCTGAGAACAGTCTGACTCAGTGAAGATGACTTTGGGGTTCATTACATTAAATTTCCTTGTTCTATTCTTTTGAGAAATGTTCTACAGAAAGCAGCCAGGAGCGGAGGATGGAAAATGACCGGTATGAATAAGTAAATACAATACAGATGGGCCTAGTACTGGGAAAGGAGACACAGGGATGGCCCTGATCTGTCCTGGTATATGAGTGTGATTGGAAAACTGGCCATCACACAAGTGTTACCTCAGCTGTTGCTCCTCCTTCCAACACTTTGAAATAGCTATTGCAATTTGCTTTTGCCCTTGCAGGCTAAAGAAACACATTTGTGGTTATCATGAAGACAGGCATACAAGTCCCCAGGCTACCCACTGCTGAAAATGAGATGTGTACTCTGTGACCTAATCACATCTAACTAATATTAATGTGAAAACAGTTCTGTTCTTGCTTGAGCTTCCAGCAGGCAGTTCACACAGAAACTCTAATAAAAGAGCAAGAACTGCCTGTTGGACTTGCAACGTGGGAGGGCCCACAGTAAAGCATTATACTGAAACTTATTATTTTATTCTTTTGCATCCTAATTATCAAAAATAAGAAACATAAAAGGCATTCTCTGGCTTTCCAATTATGTTCCCTAATTTGATTTAAGTGAATAAAGGCCCTCACGAAATGCCCATGCTAATCAGCTAATAAGTTAATGAATCTTTCTTTTATAACAAATGGTAGTTCAAAGTACCTGTAAATGTGGCCATGATGCCTCAAGCGTGGGTTCATCTTCTTCTGGATCAAATTCATTGCTGTCACTAGGAGGGAGAGTTCTGAATATATTGCAAGATACCTAAAAATAAACAAGCAACAGAGTTAACTTGGAAGCACCTCCCAGGCAGCCCTACACAGATCTTTGCGGCCAACCAAAGGGAACACAGATGACAGGAGTATCACCAAACTGGAAAGAGGGCCTCTTTCTATAGGCTTCGAGGTCAGGCCTGCCTCTAGGCAAAGCCTGGAAGCTGCAAAGCAGCACCTTCTACCCCCCTTGAACAGTACTCCCTGTCTTTATGTGTCTTTCCCACCGCAGGTCCCTGCGACTGTGTATATTCCATCAAGGCCTGCTTTTGGTTACTTACCAGTCAAAAGGCTTCTAATTAACCAATTTACACTAAGATATAAATAACTGCTAATGGGCTTCATGCATTTCCCTTCTCAGGTTTATTACAAATTTACAGTTGAACTAACGGAGAAATTTTAGGCATCCACAAAATAGGTCAGAACTCTTCTAACATGCTTAAAATCAGACCTAATCTGTTCTCAATTGGTTTACAAAATAATAACAAGCCCGGGATAAGATACAAACCTCTATAAATCAGGCATAGGCAATTTCCAAATTAAATGCTAGTTGCTCAAAGAATGGCCATGAGTTGGTAACTATTTTAACTGGGTGATGACAAGATGAAGATTCATTCTACATTCTATTGTTTTTGTATATATTCCAAGATTTCTACATAAAGTGCTTATTTTTAAATGCTGTTGCTACTATTCCCAGAGTTCCTTTTCAATTTCTATTCTGTTTCTTGACCTACTTACTTACCTATCATCTCCTAAGTATCCTAAGTATCTCTAAACAAATCCTCAGATCTGAAGAATAAAACAGGGGAACGAAATGGGGGAGAGAGCAAGTTATATGAGTAGAAAGCAATGAAGAAACAGCAAGGAGATACTGCACCAGAACCCTCCGTTGGACTTCCTTACCGTGCAGAAAATACTAAGCTTTAATATGCTGATCTGAAAGAGGGAAGAAAAAAGCCTTTGGGGGGCCCATATCATCTAAATGTGTTTATTCATTCAACAAGTACTTATTAAGTGCTCATTGTGTATGTGCACACTGTTCTAGGCACTAGGGAAATAACAGTGAGCAACGCAGATAAAAATCTGTGCCTCCATGAAGCTTACATTCTAGTGAAAGTCAGATTCCCTATTTCCTAGCTATGGAAATTGAGCCCAGGTGTGTAAGCCATGCAAAGGAGATTTTATTTTATTTTAAGTGCCACAGGAAGCAACCAGAGGATCTTAATCAGAGACATGACATGATTTGATTTTTGCTTTATAGAAAAATTACTCTGGTAGCTATGTATAGAACAGACAGGAAGGAAACAAGTCATAGTTTCTGTGGACATAGTAAGAGATGATGATGGTTTGGACTAGGATGGTGACAGAGAAGACAGACAGAAATAAATTGATTCAATATACATACTGCTGACTTGGATATATGGGGTAGAGAAAAGGAAAGAATCAAGAATGAGTCATAGATTTAAGGCCATTTACCCAAGATAGAGAGAGGTCGGAAAGAGAAAGGGTGTCTTTCTTTGCTTGTTTTGGTGGGAAGACCCAGAGATCCAGTTAGGAATGTGTTGCAGGGACAAGCACTATCTTGGAAACAATCACATAAATCCAGAGCTGAACAGCTCCGGACTGGAGACAAAAGAACTCATCAGCATATGCATGATATTTACAACCATGGGACTAATGGGACACCTTGGAATGGAGTAGAGAAGGGAAAGGGTCCTCAGGCACCCAACATTTAGAAATCAGATAGAAAAAGAACAGCCAAGAAAGGCAAATGAAAGGAGTAGGAGGTTGAAGAAAAGAAATAGTTTGGGGGTCTCGGGAGCTAAGAAAGAATGTCCTAAGAAATAAATCAATAGCAGCAAATGCTGTTCTGAAATTAAGATGACCATAAAGCAGTTGCTATTGATTTGGCAACCCTAAAAATTGCATATTATTATTATCCCAAATTTACCATTGATAAAGCAAGTGTTGTTAAGATCTCAGGTTGCCAAAGGACTTGTATGCATGCATATAAGTCTAACCAATGGACACAGACAACAGGGGGGTGAGGGCATGAGTAGAGGGGGTGAGGGGGTAATGGGGGAATAAGGACACATATGTAACACCTTAATCAATAAAGAAATTTTTTTTTTTTTTTAAATATATTTTATTGATTTTTTACAGAGAGGAAGGGAGAGAGATAGAGAGTTAGAAACATCGATGAGAGAGAAACATCGATCAGCTGCCCCCTGCACACCCCCCACTGGGGACATGCCCGCAACCAAGGTACATGCCCCTGACCGGAATCGAACCTGGGACCCTTCAGTCCACAGGCCGACGCTCTATCCACTGAGCCAAACCGGTTTCGGCATCAATAAAGAAATTTTAAAAAAAATCTCAGATTGCAGTTACAACCAAACCCAAATTGCTGAGCTCCACCACTGCATTCTAGAAGAGTAGGTAGACCACATCCTTTGCTGGAATTTAGTTTAGATGACTGAAAGAGTATATTAAAATGTTTTTGTTGTGGCTAATGATAGCATGCACAGTGCTACTGTTTCACTTTTGTCCCTTCCAATGATTAGAAATTAAATATACAAAGAAACTAGTGACTTTTCATGACCATCAACCTTTGACTTCTCTTCAATTAGTCATACTGCAATCACAAGGACAAAGGTTTTTTAATAATTTGCTTTCAAATCTTCATTAAACTATACACATATGTCAAAAACTGAATTGAGTTTTCATTCTAATTAAATCATTTATATTTATTATATTTGTAACACGTTTTCTTCCTCTCCTGAGATATGAAAGTAAACCATAAAAGTTAAAAAAAAATTAAAACAAGCTTCTGTATAGTAAAAATCTGGATAAAGAGATAGAAACTTCTATTCCTCTGTATTCCTGGACACATAAACTCTCTGACAGTGCCCACCATGTGCTATAGTAATTATTTGTTTACATATTTATTTTTCTCTCCCCACTAATCAGGAATATTCAATGTCATATTCACATTTGTCTTCCTAGCATATACGAAGCATCCAATAAATATTCACAAAATAAAAGTGTGCCCTGGCCAGTGTGGCTCAGTGGTTGAGCATCAACCCATAAACCAGGCGCTCATGGCTTGATTCCTGGTCAGGCCACATGCCCAGGTTGTGGGCTCCATCCCCATCAGGGAGTGTGCAGGAGGCAGCCGATCCATGATTCTCTTTCATCATTGATGTTTCTACCCCTCTCTCCCTCTCCCTTCCTCTGAAATCAATAAAAAAAAATTAAAAAATACAAATAAAAATAAATAACGTGGTTCAGTGAGCTGTGCATCTTGTGCAAGGTACTGAATTTTAAAGGGGAGGGGAGGGGAGGGGAGGGGAGGGGAGGGGAGGGGAGGGGTGGGGAGAAGAGGCCTTCAATAAGTGATGATAAGGACAGAAAGCAAGGCTGGGGAATGGGAGGAGCAGATATTAAAACAAATAGAAAACCTAGAATTAGAGGCTCCACAAAGTAGCTTTCAGAATCAGATATTAGAAACTTCATCCAGCACCTTCTTCTTACAAATAAAAAGTGAGGTTCAAAGAGCTTATGAGTTTTTCAAGGCAACACATTGCCCCAATAGGCACAGAGGGTTGGTTTTCAGGGTCTTTCTCTGGCATACCGCCTCTATCCCCACACAAGAAGACCATGTATGAACCTTACTTCTTTATATATATCTTTTTTCCTCAGGTAGAACCTTCTGCCTCCCCATTTCTTTTTATTATTTTTATTATTCTTTCATTTTTTCACCTCTCATAATCTTCTTCCTAGGTCTTGGCCTGCCAGTGACCCTCAATGGCACCCATGAAAACTACCAACCTGAGGACATCTATAATCTATAACAATAAAAGCATAATACGCTAATTAGACTGGAGGTCCTTCCAGACGACCTTCAGGACGAAGCCACCGTGGCAGGGGCTGAGGCAGAGGTGGCCGCCGCGGCCGAGCCCCTTGCACGAATTTCATGCATCGGGCCTCTAGTTCAGGTATAAGCTGATGACCTTGCTCAGCATTAATAGGGAAATATAACAATCTCTTCATTCCCACTGTCTGGGTCAGAACCCCATCACCAAATATCTAGATGATTAAAATAGTTTCCTTCTCTGGTATTCCTTTTCCTCCCATCCCTTCTCTTATCTCCCCCAATTAGATTTTGAGCCCCCTAAGAACTTCCTTACTAATTTCTAAATGCCTAGCACCTAATCTATATATGTAAAAGTCTAAGCGACCATTACGACCAAACAACCAGAAAAACCGGTCAACCAGTAGCTATGATGTGTACTGACCACCAGAGGGCAGACACTCGATGCAGGAGCTGCCCCAAGGTGGTCAGTGCACTCCCACAGCCAACCTCCCATGGCTGGCCAACCTCCCCGGTCCGTCCCCCCGGCTGGTAAACCTCCCATGGTCCTACCCCCCCATTCCTCCCCACATCCAGCAGGCCCTGTCCGGCAGGCCTCAGTCAGCAGCTGGCAGCTGGCAGGGTCTGGCTGGCCCGGCCCCGATGGAGACTGGGATGGAGACTGGCCCAATAGGCCCTGATCGCCAGCCAGGACTAGGGACCCCACCCATGCACCAATTTCATGCACCGGGCCTCTAGTATACAATAAGTAGAAATAACTTAGATTACCAGATAAATCTGAATTTTACATAAATAATTTTTAGTTCAAGTATGTCCACATATTATTATATGGACACACTTGGATTTTTAAAAAATTGTTTGTTTTGCTGTTTATCTGAAATTCAAATGTAACTAGGCAGCCTGTGTTTTTATTTGCTAAATCTAACAACTCTAAAATAACACTAGTACTGATTAAGAACATCCATTGGGTACAAGTCAGTTGTGCTCAGAACTGGCACTGCAGCCTGCTGGGGAAGAGGAAGAAAGAGGGGTGTGCTACAGGGAAGGCACAGGACTGAGCAGCTGCTTATTTATTTTTTAGTTTTTTAGTTACTGTTGATTCCTGTTAACTATGGTGCAAAAAATAAATTTCAAAGTCTTGGCCAAAAATGAAAGAAGGGACTAAAAAGTTCCCAAGTGCATGGCCCAATAAGCAAAAGGGGAAGAAGTATTTAGATGTATTTTCAAGTTTTGATTAAACACACAACATTACCTTTGACATGCAATATCAAAATACAAATCACTGGAAATTAAAATTACTACAGAAAAGAAACTCACTGTTCCCAACACTTTTATCTCCATAGACGGCTAATTTTATACCATAATTTTGATATTTTGTTGTTTAAGAAAAATGATTAGCAAATTATAAAAGCAGAGAATGTGGCTAGTATCTAGTAACTATTCATAAATATCTACCAAGATTAACACTGGACAAAATAGAGGGTAAGGAAAATATAGTGAGAGTTGTTAAACAAATAGTCTCAATTTCTGTTAGTTATATATTTGTTAGCACTATCATTATTTAAGGCTTAGGTAAACCAGGTATGTAATGTGATTGGGAACCACTTTTACTACAGTATAATAAGGCAACGTAAATCAACTTCTCTGTGCTTTACAATCATCTTTCTAGCTGATTAGGTGTCATCTTTCTGTAATAAAAGTAGATGAATGAGTTGACCTTTTATCTGTGAAACTAATGTCATGCAATTATGTAAGACTGCAAGAAAACTGTAAGTACAAATATAATGACATCAAAGCTATAAAATCAATTTTCTAAACAGTACATTTTCTAACAAAAAGGACTAAATGAATGATGTTAGAGATCATTCCAGCAAATTTCAAAGTCTCATTATTTCTTTGGCACTATTTGTATTAAGACATCATACAAGTAACAATTTCAATAATATCACTGAGCTGCAATGTTGAAGCTAGGTCAGCATGCATTATTCTCATAATATTTAGTGTTACCCAACAGATGCATCTAAATGAATATGGTAAAACTAAATCCTGAAAGAAAATAGGAAAATCTCAGAGTAGTTCATCAACATTTACTATGGATACAATTTTTAAAAACACAAAATGTGAACATAAAGCAAAACTTACTGTGAGGCTATAAATCAGACATTTAAAAAGAGAGACTATTTCCAAACATACTAGAATTTGTAATAAATATTCAGACTCTAAGAATAAGAACTAAAATTCTAACAAAATTTGTCTAGGTACTTTGCTATGTAATTTGTTTTATAACATAAAAGTCATAAATAGAGAACCAAGATGACGATGTGGGTAAACACTGGTACTCACCACCTTCCACAACCACATCAAAATTACAACTAAAATACAGACCAATCAGCATTCAGAACTGCCTGAAATCTAGCTGAATGGAAGTCCTACAGCTAGAAAAGTAAAGAAGAAAGTACATCGAGACTGGTAGGAGGGACGGAAGCACGGACCGGGCTGGTCCAACACCCATGAGTGGCATGTTTTTCATCAGGAGAGATATCCCAGCTGCAGAGGCCTCAGTGAGCAGACTCAGTGAGCACCAAAACCCCACTGAAACAAGTCCAGCTCCATAGGAGAGTCTCCTACACAGCAGCTCTTCTGCTGTAGTTGCAGCTGGTCCTCACAGCCAACTGGCCTGGAGGTCAATTCCTCCCAGTGACACCAACAGCAATCAAGGCTCAACTACAATAAGACTATGTACATAGCCCACACAGGAGTGCACCTAGAGGGCCCAGCTCAGGTGACTTGGGGAGGCTGAGCCACTGGGCCTTACAGGACACCCACTACACAAGGCCACTCTACCAATTCCAAGAGACATAGCAGCTACACCTAATACATAGAAACAAACACGGGGAAGCAGCCAAAGTGCAGAGGCAAAGAAACATGTCACAAATGAAAATAAGCAAACTACTGGATAAGAGTTCAAAATCATGGTTATAAGGTTACTCAAGGACCTTAATGAGAGCTTCAAGGGACTTAGTGAGACTTATAAGAATCTTAGAATTTCAAAGACATGAAAAAGGACCAATCAGAAATAAAGGATACACTAACTGAAATGAAGAATAATTTATAGGGATTCAATAGTAGAGTAGAGGATGCCAAGAATCAAACAAAGCATTTGGAATATGAGAAAGCAAAAAACAACCAATTAGAAGAGCAAAAAGAAAAAATTATCCAAAAATATAAAGACAGTGTAAGGAGCTTCTGGGGCAACTTCAAGTGAACCAACATTTGCATTATGGGGGTGCCAGGAGAAGAGAGAAAAAGATATTGAAAACCTATTTGCATCTATTTATGATTAAAACACTCAATAAAATAGAAATAGGAGGAAAGTACCTCAACATAATAAAAGGCCATATATGATAAACCCTCAGCCAATATCATACTCAATGATGACTGAAAGCTTTTCCCCTAAGATCAGGAACAAGACAAGGATGTCCACTCTCACCACTCTTATTCAACACTAGAGGCCTGGCGCATGAATTCGTGCATGGGTGGGGTCCGGCCAGCCCGCCCCAATTGGGGCCGATTGGGCCAGGCCAGCAGCGGGGAGGGGATGCGGGAGGTTGGCTGGCCAGCCTCACCCCTGGTGGGGGTGGGGGCGGGCCGATCAGGGGCAGGGCCAGCCAGGGGGAGGGGCCGAAGGTGGTTGGGAGGGGCTCATCGGGGCCCCAATTGGGCCGGTTGGCCACCGCAGTGCATGTCATAGCAACTGGTCATTCTGGTCGTTCCAGTCTTTCCATCGTTCCAGTCACTTGGCTTTTTTATATATCTAGATAGTACTGAAAGTCCTAGCCAGACTAATAAGGCAAGAGAAAGAAATAAAAGGCACCTAAATAGGGAAGGAAGAAGACAAACTATCACTTTTTGCAGATGACATGATGCTGTAGATAGAAAACCCTAAAGACTCTACCAAAAAACTACTAGAAACAATAAACAAATACAGTCAAGTTGCAGGATACAAAAATCAATGTGAAAAAAATCCATTGCCTTCCTATATACCAACAACAAAACTTAAGAAAAAGAAATGGAAAAAACAATTCCTTTTGCAATAGCAACCAAAAGAATAAAATATCTAGGAATAAACTTAACAAAGAATGTGAGAGACCTATTTACTGAAAATTCCAAAGCATTATTAAAAGAGATTGAAAAAGATACAATGAAATGGAAAAACATCCCGTGTTCACAGATTAGAAGCATCAACATAGTTAAAATGGCCATATTACCCAAAGCACAGTACAGATTTAATGCAATCACCATCAAAATCCCAACATCATTTTTTAAAGAAATAAAACAAGACACCATCAGATTTGTATGGAACCACAGAAGACCCAGAATAGCCAAACAATCCTGAAAAGAAAGAATGAAGCTGGAGGTATCATGCTACCTGACTTCAAATTATACTACAGAGCTACGAAAATCAAACCAGCATGGTATTGGCAAAGAAATAGACACACAGATCAATGGAACAGAATAAAGAGTCCAGGTATAAAACCATACATATATGGACAGGTAATTTTCAACAAAGGAGCCAGAAATGCATATTGGAGTAAAGACAGTCTCTTCAAGAAGTGGTGCTGGGAAAACTGGAAAGCCATATGCAAATGAATGAAACTGAATTACAGTTTGTCCCCATGTACAAAAATTAATTCAAAATGGATCAAAGATTTAAACATAAAACCCAAAACTGTAAGTTACATAGAAGAAAATATAGATACCAATCTTATGGACCTGGGTGGTAGAGAAGACTTTTTGGACTTGACCCCAAAGGCAAGGGAGGTTAAGGCAAAAATAAATGAATGGGACTATATCAAACTGAAGAGATTCTGCACAGCAAAAGAAACAGGCAAAAAAACAAACAAGCAGCCAACCAGATGGGAGATGATATTTGCAAACAGTAGTTCCGACAAAGGTTTAATTTCCAAAATATATAAAGAACTCGTTAAACTTAACACCAAACAAATAAACAATCCAATCAAAAAGTGGGCAGAGGACCTGAAAATATACCACTCCCAAGAAGACAGCCAGTCTATATATATAAAAGCCTAATATGCAAATTGTCCCTGCGGGTGTTTGACCGGGAGACCAGGAGTTCGATCCCTCACTATGACATGTGCTGACCACCAGGGGGCAGCATGGAATGAAGGAAGGCCCCAGCCAGCAGCCGGCAGCCAGGGAAGGGAGGTCCTGGCTGGCAGCCAGAAGGCCCTGATCAGCCCTGATCACCAGCCAGGCCTAGGGACCCTACCCTTGCATGAATTTCGTGCACCGGGCCTCTAGTCTATATAAATAAAAATGTAAATGTTCATTTGTTCAAAATCTTAAATCTCCGAAAGTTCTTCACTGATTGCTTTGAAATTTTGACACAACATTGCATTCGAATACACGCGTGTTTTTATGTACTTTATACCTACTATTATATAGATATCACACCTGTGACAGATGAAGACATCCTTTTTTTTGGAAAACAGCGCCATCTGTTGGACGTAAAAGCAACACATGCTATCCTATCTAATAAAAGAGTAATATGCAAATCGACCGTCACTCCAAGAAACAAGATGGCTGCCCCCATGTGGTCAAAGACAGCTGCCCCATGTGGACACAAGATGGCCACCACAAGATGGCCAGCAGGGAAGGGCAGCTGTGGGCAGTTGGGGGTGACCAGGCCAGCAGAGGAGGGCAGTTGGGGGAGACCAGGCCAGCAAGGGAGGGCAGTTGGGTGGGACCCAGGCCTGCAGAGGAGGGCAGTTGCGGGAACCAGGCCTGAAGGGGAGAGCAGCTGGGAGGGGAGACCAGGCCTTCAGGGGAGGATAGTTGGAGGGGATCCAGGCCAGCAGGGAGGGCAGTTAGGGGTGACTGGGCCAGCAGAGGAGGGCAGTTGGGGGAGGCCAGGCCTGCAGGGGAGGGCAACTGGGGGGGGGGCAGGCCTGCAGGGGAGGGCAGTTAGGGGTGACCGGGCCAGCAGGGGAAGGCAGTTGGGGGCAACCAGGCCTGGAAGGGAGGGAAGTTGGGGGTGACCAGGCCTGCAGGGGAGGGCAGTTGGGGGGGACCAGGCCTGCAGGGAGGACAGTTGTGGGGGACCCAGGCCAGCAGAGAGGGCAGTTAGGGGTGACCGAGCCAGCAGAGGAGTGCAGTTGGGGTAGACCAGGCCAGGAGGGGAGGGCAGTTGGGGTGAACCAGGCCTGCAGGGGATGGCAGTTGGGGGTGACCAGCCCAGCAGGGGAGGGCAGTTAGGGGTGACTGGGCCAGCAGGGGAGGACAGTTGGGGGCAACCAGGCCTGCAGGGGAGGGCAGTTGGGGGGACTAGGCTGCAGGGGAGTGCAATTTGGGGGGACCAGGCCTGCAGGGGAGGGCAGTTGCGGGTGACAAGGCCTGCAGGGGAGGACAGTTGGGGGGGAACCAGGCCAGCAAGGGAGGGCAGTTGGGAGTGACAAGGCCTGCAGGGGAGGTTAGGGGGCAACCAGACTGGCAGGGGAGGGCAGTTAGGGGTGACCAGGCCAGCAGGAGAGGGCAGTTAGGGGTGACCAGGCCAGCAGGGGAGGGCAGTTGGGGGGGGACCAGGCCAGCAGGGGAGGGCAGTTGGGGGTGACCAGGCCTGCAGGGGAGGACAGTTAGGGGCAACCAGACTGGCAGGGGAGGGCAGTTAGGGGTGACCAGGCTGGCAGGGGCGGGCAGTTAGGGGCAATCGAGCTGGCCAGGGAGCAGTTAGGTGTCAATCAGGCTGGCAGTGGAGTGGTTAGGAGGTGATCAGGCTGGCAGGCAGAAGCAGTTAGGGGCAATCAGGCAGAGGCAGACAGGATTGGGCCTAAACAGGTGGTCAGACATCCCTCAAGGGGTCCCAGATTGGAGAGGGTGCAGGCTGGGCTGAGGGACAATCCACCACCGCCCCCCCCCCCCCCGTGCATGAATTTCGTGCACCGGGCCTCTAGTACTAAATATTTTACGATTCCATTTCAATGTTTCTGATTGCATTGTTAAATTGAATTTTCATAGATTTCGATTTATTTTCATTTAGAATTTAATTATTTCATGTGACGTTGCGTTGGAATTGAGCTGTGTCGTTTACCATAGCATTCATTTCATGAGTATCCAAATAATGCCTTGCAGAAGATCAAACCTAGGTCGTCGTACTCGCGGAGCGGAAGCAGTGCGACAAGTAATTGCAAATCAAACTGAGGAAGAACAGGCATCAGCGAACGAGCAAAACAGACAAAGAATGGCTCAAATACGTGCCGAGGAAGCAGCAAAGCGATGTGCAGCCAGACTTGAGGATGCACGGTTGCGAGCATGGCGATCATGTTCTGCAGCTTCAGATCTGCTTCGTTCTCAACAGAATGAATGCAACAGGCTGAGAGTAGCTGAAAGACGTCAACGAGAAACAGCAGATCAGCGTCAAACACGACTCCGTGCTCAGCAATCACGTGATTACAATCGCCTTGCATTCCGGTACAACCCAGCTGATGATTATAGTTTGAGCCGGCATGTTCTCATCGGTACTATGACTGAAGTGTGTCCTTATTGCAAGGCTCTGAAATTTAATGGAGAAACGAAAGGAATGTGTTGCGCCGCCGGAAAAATTAAACTGCCTCAACTTGGAGAACCGCCAGAGCCATTAAAAACTTTGCTTGCCGAATCAAAGCATTTCCTATCTAACATCAGGAAATACACATCAATTGCTGGAAATTGGGAACAGAAAGGTGCCGGTTGATCTGACCTCAGGACGAATTTCATTGCCTCATAACTTCTGCAATTTAGTGACGTCAAAAGAAGAATTGGTTGAAAAAGTATTTCCCAATATTCAAACCAATTATAAGAATCACGATTGGCTGAGTGAACGAGCTATTCTTGCGGCCAAGAACAAAGACGTCTACGAACCTAACAATATTACTCAGTCTAACATTCAAAGTGAGGCAGTTACATACAAGTCCGTCAACACAGTTGTGGAAGCAGATGAAGCAGTTAACCAACAGAATTTTTGAATTCACTCGATCTGCCAGGGATGCCACCGCACGTACTGCAATTGAAAATCGGCGTGCCAATTATCATGTTGCGAAATATCAACAGTCAAAGCTTTGCAAACGGCACGCGGCTTGCAGTAAAAAAATTAATGAGCAACAATCTTGACAGGACCTTTCAAAGGTGAAGATGTCCTCATTCCTTGCATTCCTATGATTCCAATGGATATGCCATTTCAATTTAAGAGATTGCAATTCCCAATTTGATTGGAGTTTGCAACCACCATCAACAAAGCTCAGGGCCAATCTTTAGAATTGTGCGGTTTAGATCTAGACAGGATTGCTTCTCACATGGACAATTATATGTTGCGTGTTCTAGAGTCAGCAAACCAGACAATCTCTATATCTGCACAGACAATGGAACAACAAAAAATATTGTATACCCACACAAGCATTGTGAAATTAAACATATTAGAAATGTGCGCTTTCTCTTTTCTTTCTTTTCCATTTAACCAGACTGAGCCACAGCAACACATGGCCGGGTACAGCTAGTAGATATATAAAAAGATGTTCAACCTCACTGGCAATTAGGGAAATGCAAATTTAAAATACATTGAGATACCACCTTACACCTGTTAGAGTGGCCATTATCAACAAGACAAGCAATAACAAGTGTTGGAGACGTGGAAAAAAGGGAACCCTCATTCACTTCTGGAGGGAATGTAGACTGGTACACCACTATGGAAAGCAGTCTGGTGATTCCTCAAAAAATTAAGAATAGAGGCTACCATATGACCCAAAAACCCCACTCCTGGGTATATACCTGAAAAACTCTAAATCATTTATATGCAAAGATATATGCACCCCTATGTTCACTGCAGCATTATTCATGGTAGCCAAGACATGCAAACAGCCAAAGTACCCTGCGATAGAGGACTGGATCAAAAGGATGTAGTATATATACACAATGGACTACTACTCAGCCATAAGAAATGATGAAATAGTGTCATTTACAATAGCATAGATGGACCTTGAGAACATTATGCTAAGTGAAATAAGTCAGACAGAAAAAGCTAAGAACCATACAATTTCACTCAGATGAGGGAAATAAAACTGAAACTTATGAACACAAACAGCAGTGTGGTGGTTGCCGTGAGAGGGGGGCTAAGGAGAAGGGGACCCAAATATGAGGCGACAGAAGACTTGAATTTGGATCGTGGACACATGATACTAACTTAGAAATTCGCACATAAAACCTATATGTTCATGTTGACCAATGTCAGTCACCACCATAAAATTTAATTTAAAAAAAAAAAAAAACCTATTTGAAGAAATAATCACAGAAAACTTCCCCTACCTAGTGAAATAAACAGACTTACTTACAAGTCCAGGAAGCACAAAGAGTCCCAAACAAGAGGAACCCAAAGAGGCCCACACCAAGACACATCATAATTAAAATGCCAAGTGTTAATGACAAAGAGAGAATCTTAAAAGCAACAAGAGAAAAGCAGTTACTTACCTATAAGGGAGCACCCATACGACTGTTAGATGATTTCTCAACAGAAACTTTGCAGGCCAGAAGAGAGTACAAGAAATATTCAAAGTAATGAATAGCAAGGACCTACAACCAAGATTACTCTACCCAGCAAAGCTATCATTTAGAATTGAAGGTCAGATACAGAATTTCACAGACAAGAAAAGCTAAAGGAGTTCATCACCACCAAACCAGTATTACATGAAATGTTGAAGAGTATTCTTTAAAAAGAGGAAGAAGAAGGAAAAACAAAGATAAAAATATGAACAATAAAATGGAAATAAATACATATCTATCAAAAATTGAATCTAAAAATCAAAATAAACAAACTAGGAATCTAATAAACAAAATAAAGTGATGAATAAAATAGAACCAGATTGAGTTTTGGAAGGTCATATTTTTTTAGGAACATGTCCATTTCTTCTAGGTTGACCAGTCTGTTGGAATAGAATTGTTCATAGTATTAAATAAGTTTGAAAGTAGACCTAGAGAAGGCCAAGAGACATATGAAAACATGCTCAAAGTCACTAATTATCCGAGAGATGCAAATCAAAACAACAATGAGATTCCATCTCACACCTGTCAGAATGGCTATCATCAACAAATCGACAGATGACAAGTGCTAGCGAGGATGCGGAGAAAAAGGAACCCTCATGCACTGCTGATAGGAATGCAGACTGGTGCAACCACTGTGGAAACAGTATGGAGTTTCCTCAAAAAATTAAAAATGGAGTTCCCATTTGACCCAGTAATCCCACTTCTAGGAATATATCCCAAGAAATCAGAAACACCAATCAGAAAGGATATATGCACCCCTATATTCATAGCAGCACAATTCACAATAGCTAAGATTTGGAAACAGCCTAAGTGCCCATCAGCAGATGAGAGGATTAGAAAAGTGTGGTACATCTACACAGTGGAATACTATGCTGCTGTAAAAAAAGAAGGAACTCCTACCATTCGCAACAGCATGGATGGACCTGGAGAGCATTATTCTAAGCCAGTGGTTGGCAAACTGTGGCTCGTGAGCCGCGGTTTGCCACTCTGTTGACTAATGAGTTTGCTGACCACTGACCTAGACTCTCGATTCCAATAATTACAGGCTGTTGTTGTTCCTTGTGATTAAGCCCCTATCCCAGTGGTCGGCAAACTCATTAGTCAACAGAGCAGCAAACCGCGGCTCACGAGCCACATGTGGCTCACGAGCCGCGGTTTGCCGGCCACTGTGCTAAGCGAAATAAGCCAGTCAGAGAAAGATAAATATCACATGATCTCACTCATTTGTGGAATATAATGAACAACATAAACTGATAAATAAAATAGATGCAAAGACAGGGAAGTATCAAACAGACCATCAAACTTCAGAGGGAAGGCAGGGGTTAGGAGTTGTGGGGGTGGGAAGTGGGGGGTGGGAGGGTGGGGCAGGGTAAGAGAACAACCAAATGACTTGCATGCACGCATGTAAGATAACCAATGGACATATACAGTAGGGGGATGAGGGCATGTGCAGGGGGAAAAGGGAGGAGGGATGCGTGTGGCCAGGGAGAGGTTAATGGCAGAAAAAGGAGACATATGTAATACTATATGTAATACTTTAAACCAGTGGTCAGCAAACTGCGGCTCGCAAGCCACATGCAGTTCTTTGGCCCCTTGAGTGTGGCTCTTCCACAAAATACCACTGCCTGGACGAGTCTATTTTGAAGAAGTGGCGTTAGAAGAAGTTTTTTTTTGTTGTGTTTTTTTTTAAATATATTTTATTGATTTTTTTACAGAGAGGAAGGGAGAGGGATAGAGAGTTAGAAACATCGATGAGAGAGAAACATCAATCAGCTGCCTCCTGCACACCCCCCCACTGGGGATGTGCCCGCAACCAAGGTACCTGCCCTTGACCAGAATCGAACCTGGGACCCTTAAGTCCGCAGGCCGACGCTCTATCCCCTGAGCCAAACCGGTTAGGGCTAGAAGAAGTTTAAGTTTAAAAAATTTGGCTCTCAAAAGAAATTTCAATCGTACTGTTGATATTTGGCTCTGTTGACTAATGAGTTTGCCGACCACTGCTTTAAACAATAAAGAATTTAAAAAGAATAGAACCAGAGGCATGGAAACATGGAACAATCTGAGGAATTTCAGGGGAGGAAGGGGGTGTGGGAAGAAATTAACCAAAGCTCTTATATGCATACTAGAGGCCCAGTGCACAAATTCATACACGGGTGTGGTTCCTCAGCCTGGCCCGAGATGGGGGCCGATCGGGGCTGTCGCACCCAGTCCCGGATCGAAGCCGATCGGCACTGGCCAGCCAGGGGGAGGGTCCGTGGGAGGTTGGCCAGCTGCAGGAGGTTGGCTGTGGGAGTGCACTGACCACCAGGGGGCAGCTCCTGCGTTGAGCATCTGTCCCCTGGTGGTCAGTGCACGGCATAGCTACCACCCAGTTGTCCAGTCGTAACAGTCACTTAGGCTTTTATATAGAGAGAGTAGTGGCCCAGCGCGCAAAATCATGCGCAGTAGCCCACCCGCCACTTCTGCAGGAGCTGGCGGGAGCCGCAGCACGCCCACAGGAGGGAGGCGGGAGGGAGCCACACCGCTTCCATGGGAGGCAGGAGGGAGCTGCCAGTGCCCGCAAGAGGCGGAAGGGAGCCACCACCACCCACGTGAGCTGGGAGGGAGCCGCTGCTGCCCATGGGAACCGGGAGGGAGCCGCTGCCTCCACCCACAGGAGCTGGGGTAAGGGAGACCAAGAGGTGCTCCATGCATCTCCTGGTGACCAGTCCCGCATGCAGCCCTGCCCACCCGCGCACACCTGCTGCACATATAGCCTCCTGCTGATCAGTCGTTATGCGTGAGGATGTGATGACCATTTGCATATTAACCCTTTATTATATAGGCTATGCATTACCTATGGATACAGAAAATAAGGTGGTGAAGGCATGGGGCACAGTGGGAACCGGGTGTAGGGGGGGCAATGCAGGGGAAAGTACTCTCATCAATAAAGATTTTAAAAAATTCATAAATAATAAACATAAAAAAATAAATAAGTAAACATACATATAATATCAGGTTACTTTGACAACACCAAATTAAGAATTCTTAACAGTCCCATGATAAAGAACCTTCTAAATCTGACTCTCAGCCCCTTCTAAAGTAATTACAGAAAATTATCTATAATAATAAAAGCATAATATGCTAATTAGACCGGATGACCTTCCAGACGAAGCCAGGCTGTGAGGGAAGCCCAGGTCCAGGGTGCCTGGTAGCGGCCAGAGGGAAGCCCAGGTCCCAGGTGCCAGAGAGAAGCCAGTGCCAGCAGCCAGGGGAAGGAAGGCCTACTCTTGCATGAATTTCATGCATCGGGCCTCTAGTTGATAAATAAAAACAAAAAGAAAAGTTCCAAAGCATCTGTAATTATGCTCAAGAGACTTAGAATCTGTGCAGATAAATATCTTTTAAGCTAATGCTCTGATTAGGGAACAAATAGCAAAATTTTTAAACTTTCAATTAGGACTTAATTTAATTCACTAGCAATTTATTCAATCAGTAACTTGTTTCCAAAGCCAAACTATGTCTTTTAATTACCACAATAAATCCACAGTAGTTTCTACCTCAGACTAGGTATATAGTCTCTTTTTAACCCTCACCATCTATGTGAATAAACAAGGCTGTTTAAAAGGTATCTGAATTTGCGAACCATTAAAATCCTTTATTCTAATACTAGTGACCCGGTGCACGAAATTCGTGCACATTAAAAGGGGATTAATTAGAGGAAATAATTTAATATTGCTATTTGCCCTTTCTCTATAATAGAAGTGTTCTGACTTCTGAAAGAAAATTAGTAAAATATATATGAAAACCTTCCTCCTGTCAGAGTCTGGGGCATATCACGGGACCCAGAGTCAAGTCCCCGCCCACCCACATGCACCTCAAAATTGCGTGAGACCCAGAACCGGCCACCCCCCCCCCCATTGGGCTAGAACCAGACCCGGCCAGTCCCACCCTTGTCAAGCCCTGCCAGGCAGGGGGTGTAGCCTCAGGTCCCCTGGCCCGGTGCCAGGATGGGGGGGGGCGTGGCCTGAGGTCCCCCAGCCCAGACCGGGGTGGGGGGCATGCCTTGAGGTCCTCCGTCAAGCCCCGCCAGGTGGTGGACACGGCCTGAGATCCCCTTTCAAGCCCCGCTGGGTGGGGGGCATGGCCTGAGGTCCCCCGTCAAGCCCCGCCAGGCAGGGGCACACAGCCTCAGGTCCCCCAGCCCAGCACCAGGAGGGGGACCCAGCCTCAGTTCCCCCTGTCAAACCCCACCAGCAGGGGGGCACAGCCTCAGGTTCCCCGTCAAGCCCCGATGGGCAGGGGCGCAGCCTGAGTTCCCCTGACCCAGCACTGGGGGTGCACCTTGAGGTTCCCCTTCAAGCCCTGCTGGGCAGGGGGCATGGCCTGAGGTCCCCTGTCAAGCCCCACCTGGTTGGGGGGACACAGCCTGAGGTCCCCCTGCCTGGCACTGGGGCAGGGGGAGCAGCCTGAGGTCCCCTAGCCTAGCACCAGGATGGAAAGAGCACCTTGAGGGCTCCCGTCAAGCCCCATGGGGCGTAGCTTCAGGTCCCCTGGCCTGGCACTGGGGTGGGGGGTGCGGCCTGAGGTCCCCTGTCAAGCCCTGCCGGGTGGGGGGCATAGCCTGAGGTCCCCTGTCAAGCCCCACAGGGGCAGGGGAGGGCATAGCCTCAGGTCCCTGCTGATTGCTCGTTAAGGCTCCTTAAGGGAACTTGGCCTCAGCTGTGGGTGCAGCCATCTTTGTTACAGAGTGATGGTCAATTAGCATATTCCCTCTTTATTAGATAGGATAAAGACTTTATTGTAAAGAGCTGCAATTTAATTAGAGATCAATATATCTACCTACATTATGAGCCATGCACTACAGTTCTAACTTTATTCTCTAAGACAGTGGTTCTCAACCTTTCTAATGCCGCGACCCTTTAATACAGTTCCTCATGTTGTGGTGACCCCCAACCATAAAATTATTTTCGTTGCTACTTCATAACTGTAATTTTGCTACTATTATGAATTGTAATGTAAATATCTGTGTTTTCCGATGGTCTTAGGTGACCCTGCTAATGGTTCTCAACCTGTGGGTCGCGACCCACAGGTTGAGAACCGCTGCTGTAGAGCCCAAGACCATCGGAAAACACAGATATTTACATTACGATTCATTAACAGTAGCAAAATTACAGTTATGAAGTAGCAACGAAAGTAATTTTATGGTTGGGGGTCACCACAACATGAGGAACTGTATTAAAGGGTCGCGGCATTAGAAAGGTTGAGAACCACTGCTCTAAGACAATAAATATATAACTGACACTGCAATGTAATATTACTAATACAAAATAAAAATTTTCAGAGAAGACTTTCCAGAAGTTATTATTCCAAACATGTTCACTTCAGTTGAATATGATTCCTTGAGCCAAAACAATGCCCCTGTTTGGTCTCAGCAACACAATACAGAGTAAAATATTGTGATACATAGGAGTGGTCAAGCACTCCAGCAAGGCTGTCCTTGCTTTTATCATAAAACCAGCTTTGTGAGAAAATATTCAGTGAACCAGAACCAAAGACAGAGTACACTACAACAGTTGTGAAGTTTGTTTTACAACATATAAAAATCTAGAAGAGGATTTAAAAGATTTCTAAAGCTAATGACTACAACCTTATTGTTGAACATGCATTGTCATATTTTAAATTTGTATTAGCAGGGCTTTCTAGAACATAGCAATTCAATTTCTATTAAAGCTGTTTTCTGAAATGAGACAGAAGGAATATCTTAAAATGATAAAAGATGCTTAACAATCAGAAGAAGAAAGGGAATAACATAGGAACAAAAAAAAAAGAATTTTAAAATTTATATTGCCCAATTAGAATTTTAAAATACGCAGCAAAATTCAAAAAACAAGATTAAAGTAATATAAACTTGAGCATATACTATTTTCCTAACTCACAGAGATGTCATTTTTGCTTACATATCCCTTATCAAGTATTTCTTCTTTTAAAAATCTATGAGATATACACACTGTTCATATTTATATAGACTTTAAAAATCTGTCTTCATTGTTATTGTTGTTGCTGCTGGTAGCATTTAGTTGATTATTGTTATGATTCACTGGTGTGACTGGATTTAACATATAATGATTGTTTCTGTAAATAGTTTGATCCCTTTAGACCAGCAATTTTCAACTGGTGTGCCACAAGAATTTTTAAAACATGTAATACCTCATTATTTAGTCAGGGGCACTGACCTCTTTTCCCTTAGATTGTCAAATAAAAAAGTGATAATAGCCAACACAACAACAGCCATTCGGTGTGAATGAATCAAAGTTATTCCTATATTTTTTGTCAGACCAGAAAAAAAAAATGTTGGTGTGCCACAGAATTTTAGTAATTAGTTTATGTGTGCCATGAGATTTAAAAATAAATAAATAAAAGGTTGAAAATCGCTGCTTTAGGTGTTCAGTTTCTAGAAGGATCAGAGCATTGACAACTGTATGGAAGAAAGGAATCTGTCCATCAGAGATAAGAACAGAGTCAAATGATTTGAATACACATTAAATGTAAATACAAGGTAGTTTTGAGAAATACATCATTTAGTTATAAGAAGGCAAAATGAAGACCTATCTTTGACCTATTGCAAGCCCATCAGATGACAGAGATGCCACAAAGGCAGGAAAAGAAATTGGGGGACGAAGGAGGAGCTGTAAGGGAAAGAGAAAGACATTTGCATCGAGCCCCCTCCATGTACATTTATATAAAGTTCAAAATATGCAAAACTCATTGATAGTATTAATGTCAGGTGAGAAGAGTCAAACCCAGAAAATCTGTGCTCTTACAGTGCCACATCCAGTCATGGCATATCCACACAGTGGCATTGCTCTTTCGCCCCTCTACGAACTCTCCTTTAATTGGTGCCCTTTTAGGTCTTTAGGTCTTTTCCCTCCAGAGAAGACTCACTTATCTCCTGACTAGAGACAAGGGATCTGGGAGCTAAAAGGAAGACAGGGTGGGGGATATTTCCATTCAGTGTATTCCCTACATTCAGAAAGGTATCTACTGCCCTCAGCTGTGCCTAATGTCCCTCTGTCCAGATTCTCTCCAGTTTAGCCTCTCCAGAGAGTAAACCTTCAGGTTGTTTTTGGTTTGTTCGTTTGTTTGCTTGCTTGCTTTGTTTGTTTGTTTTTCGGTTAAACCTCATCCGAAGATATTTTCCCATTGATTTTTTAGCGTGAGTGGAAGAGAGAGTGAAAAGTCAGAGAGAAACATCGATGTGAGAGAAACACCCCGATCGGTTGCCTCCTGCACAAGCCCTGACCAGGGCCTGGGCTGGGGAGAGGCCTGCAACCAAGGTACGTGCCCCTGACTGGAATTGAACCCAGGACCCTTCGGTCCACAGGCCGACGCTTTATCCACTGAGCCAAACTGGATAGGGAAACCTTCAGTTTTTTGCTGGGATTTGGGAGAAGCAGTCACAGGGATTCCAGGTGTGGGGAAAGTAGGGTAGGATCCAGAGTTGCAGCTACTTCTTATACAAACTTTCCACCAAGTCTCCTACTTTTGCTCCCAAGCACCCTTACTTTAAAGGGTACCTTTCTGAACTTCTTGGAGTTAATGAGGGGTGAGCTGGCTACTTCTAAACTTTCCTTGCTGCTGCTTAGGATTCAACTTTCTCTGACCAGCCAGGGGAGAGACCACGAGTTCATTCGCTTTCTAGTTTCCAAAATGTTGATTCTGAGATCTCCTCTGCATTTTGCTTTGTTCTTGAGTTTTATTTCTTTTCAGTAACTTTTGTGTGATTTCAGGAGGTAAAGGTAATAAACATATGCATATGTTCAACTCCACCTATTTACTCAAAAGTTAGTGATCATTTCCTATTAAACTATTTCTTCCATTCTCCAGTAAAGTCTGCTAATTCAAATAATTTAATTTCATATGCAAATATACCAATCCCATTTTAATGGGAAAGAACCCAATAGAACCTCAAGAAAACCAAATAACAGCTGCTCTAACCTTAGCCAAGGTAATTGAGAGATCCCCACATCAGTTTTCTTTCTCAGAATTAGCATCAACCACATTCGGTCTTAGTGTAAAACAAAATAGAAAGTAAAGCATTCTGGACTTTGGGATACTGTATACAGAAGTCAAGTGAATGTCTCAAAGTCATCATTTCACCCAATGAACAAGTGAACAGATAAAAAAAGAGGGAGAAGGAGGGAGGGAGGGAACGAGAGAGAGAGAGAGAGAGAGAGAGAGAGAGAGAGAGAGAGAGAGAGAGAGAGAGAGAGAGGCAGGCAGCAGCCAGAGCTAGAACTAAGGTAGAGCCAGGCTGAAACCTTGGCATGATGTTCTCCTCTCTATACTCAGTTCTCCGTCACCTTTTCTATCATGACTTCTGTTTCTAGGCCACATGAATGTCTTAGTCCCATTATTTCCAGTAACATGCAGAGAAGTTCTGACATCTCACTAGATCTCAAATTCAATCTACTCAAAACCAATCTCATCCTCTTTGACCTACACGTTCCTCCTAAAAGAGAATTCTATTCTCACCTTCCCAATTCTGCCTACCCCGTTGGAGTTTTCTTTAACTCTTCCTCTCCTTTACCTGCTTTATTCAACTTATCAACAACACGTTTTATTTCGTCCTTCACAATGTCTCTTTGGTGCTAATGGTGGTATTAATTTTAATAATAAAAATTTGTAAACAGTTTAAATATTCCAAAACAGGAAAACAGTTAATTAAACAATGGCATATCCACACTGTGACATATTAGGCAGCTTTAAAAATGATGTTTCAAAATATATTTAACAACAAGAAAGCATGTTTACATGATAATACCAAGAAAATAATTTTAAAAAGAATCTAAAATTATACAGATATATAAATGTGTGTGTGTATATATGTATGTGTGTATGTGTATATACATATATATACATATATATACATATATACACATATATATATATATATATATATTTTCTAGAAAACAATTTTAACAGGAAAGAGGCACAAGGAAATTTTCTTGGGTCATGGTGACGCTCCAGATCTGGGGTTTGGTTATATGAGTGTATAGAATTGTTAAATTTATTGAACATTCACTGCCTAAGACCAGTTCTTAAAATTGTATTGCATGCTAATTACATCTGATTTTTTTCCTTTTTTTTTTTTTTTCCTAAGGCCACTCCTCTGACCTACATTTGGAACCACCTCCTGAACAAGTCCTCTGGAATGTCCTACAGGTAGTACAATACCTAACAGGACTCACAGGATTTTCATGTTCTGGCCTCTGTTTACCTTCACAGAGACTGGCAAAGTTGTTCAGGGACATTTCCATCTTAAGGAAAGAGGTATGGCGATGCATTCAGTTCATTTCATTTGAATCCCAGTTATGCTGGGATTTTTAGCTCTCTGTGCTTGAGCAAATTCCTTAGCTATATTCTTATGTCTCTGTTGCCACATTTCTAAAGCAGGGAAGATGCTACTTGGTATGAAGATTAATGATAATGTATGTGAAGGTCCTGACCCATAATAAGTTCTAAATAAACTGCAAGAGGAAACCAAGATGGCAGCATAGGTAAACACCTAAACTGCTGCCTCGCACAACTAAAAGACAAAACGGACATCATCCAGAACCACAGGAAGGCTGGCTGAGTGGAAATTCTACAACTAGAAGGAAAGAGAAAAGCACACTGAGACTCAGGGGGTCTGCGGAGGGCAGAGGTACCGAGGTGCACGTGCAAAGAGGGCGGGCAACTGAGTACGCTGCTGGCTTTCTCAAGCAGGAAGGAGAAAAAAAACTCCCGACTGCACTGAACTCCAGTTCCGGGCGAGACTCTGGGGACCAGACTCATTGGGGTAGAAACTGGACTGTCTGGCAGCAGGCGGAACTCGAGGGCGGCTTTCTCTTAGAGGTGCTTGCAGCGATTACCACGGGACACTGAGACACAGGGGCCTCATAGGGCAGGGCTGATGGAGAACCAATGTTGTCTGCTCCGCCCTGAGACTCTGCCCCATCCATGCTGAGCACAGAGGCTTTTGCAAGTCTTGTCTCATAAGGGTGTCTTCAGCACAGAAGTTCTCCCAGCACAGACACAGCTGATCCTCACAGCCAATTGGCCTGGAGGTCAATTCCTCCCAGTGATACCAACAACAATCAAGACTTAACTACAACAAGACTGTGCACACAGCCCACAAAGGGGTGCACCAAGAGTGTCCACCTCAGGTAACTGGGGAGGCTGAGCCACTGGGCCCTATAGGACACCTAGCACACAAAGCCACTCTATCAACTCAGGGAAGCAGCTAAAATGCGGAGACAAAGAAACAGATCACAAATGAAAGAAATGGAGGAAAGCAAACAACTGGATATAGAGTTCAAAACCACAGTTATAAGGCTTTTCAAGAATTTTCTAGAAAAGGCTGATAAATTTAGCGAGACCCTCGAGGATATGGAAAAAAAGACCAACTAGAAATTAAGCATACACTGACAGAAATAAAAAATATTATACAGAGATCTAACAGCAGACTAGAGGATCGCAAGAATCAAGTCAAAGATTTGAAATACAGAGAAGCAAGAAACACTCAACTGGAAAAGCAAAAAGAATCCAAAAAGTTGAAGATAGTGTAAGGAGCCTCTGGGACAGCTTTCAAGCGTACCAACATCCGAATTATGGGGGTGCCAGAAGAAGAGAGAGAGCAAGATACTGAAAACCTATTTGAAGAAATAATGACTGAAAACTTCCCCCACCTGGTGAAAGAAACAGACTTACAAGTCCAGGAAGTGCAGAGAACTCCAAACAAAAGGAACTCAAAGAGGACCACACCAAGACACATCGTAATTAAAATGCCAAGAGCAAAAGACAAAGAGAGAATATTAAAAGCAGCAAGACAAAAACAGTTAATTACCTACAAGGGAGTACCCATACGATTGTCAGCTGATTTCTCAACAGAAACTATGCAGGCCAGACAGGAGAGGCAAGAAATATTCAAAGTGATGAATAGCAAGAACCTACAACCAAGACTACTCTACCCAGAAAAGCTATCATTCAGAATTGAAGGTCAGATAAAGAGTTTCACAGATAAGAAAAAGCTAAAGGAGTTCATCACCACCAAAC
Organism: Plecotus auritus; assembly: GCF_963455305.1. NCBI lineage: Eukaryota > Metazoa > Chordata > Mammalia > Chiroptera > Vespertilionidae > Plecotus > Plecotus auritus. The sequence goes on along the minus strand of NC_137770.1, from coordinate 35,209,766 downwards.
CAGTATTATATGAAATGCTGAAAGGTATTCTTTAAGAAGAGGAAGAAGAAAAAAAGGTAAAGATAAAAATTATGAACAACAAGTACATATCTATCAACAGTCAATCTAAAAATCAAGTGAATTAAAAATCTGATGAACAGAATTAACTGGTGAATATAATAGAATCAGGGGCATAGAAAGGGAGTGGACTGACAATTCATGGGGGGAAAGAGGTGTGGGGGGTGCAGGAAGAGACTGGACAAATATCGTACACCTACGGATGAGGACAAAGGGTGAGGTGGGAACTGGGTGGAGGGGAGCTATGGGGGAAAAAAGAGGAACAATTGTAATAATCTGAACAATAAAGATTTATTAAATTAAAAATAAATAAATAAATAAACTGCTGCTTTTTTAGTAATAGGACTGGTCAGACTTGACAGGATAACATACAAGAGAATGGACAATAATACTAAGTTGTCCATTGTTTCTGCTGATACTGACTTGTGTTACATCCATTTCTTTTCTGGGTAGGGACTTGAGGAGCAGATACCAGATGAAGACTGGAGCCTTGCTCTAGTCATCCTACTGTTTCCAGGGAGAGGAGGAGACATTGGTTCTTGTCTTCTTGAGGGAAATATTTCAATCAAGAGACAAAGTGTAGAAATGCAAGCAAGAATTTATTGACCACAGCGAAAATATACTTAGGGCAGTGAAACAAGGAAAGGCATAGAAGAAGCAACAAGAGAACCTAGGCTGGATGGCCTTAGCTCACTGGAAAGTCAGAGAATAGGGGGCCTTGGAGACAGGTTCAGGGGGTTAGCCTGGGACAAGCTGCTCCTGCCCATTGGTCCCCTATTTGCAAGTCTCATGGGGTCCCTTAGAGGTTAGGGGATACCTATATACATGCAGGGAGGGAGGGAGGGAATAGTAGAATAGCAGGGGCATGCACCCTGGAGGGAGGAGGTGTGTATATCTGAATTTTTTTATTTAAGGGGGAAACCTCATTAAAAAAAAAAAAAAAAAAACTAAGAGAAAATTGGCCAAAATGTGAACAATGAGTGAATTTAAATAATGAAGCTATGGGTTTTTTCTTTCCTTTTTTTTTTTTTTTATAAGCACAAGTTAAAAAATATAGAGGATGGGGAGTTCCTTTATATGTTGTCCATCTCCTCTTCCTTTGCTACCATCTGACAGGACTAGAACAACAAACCTCTAGCCCTCTGTCATCAGCCATTCTGAGTTAAATTTGCCAGCCTAAACCTTCTAAAAGAACTGGCAGAAAGGGTACAGACTTTCTTTGGGGGGTTAAAGAAAGAAAAAGAAGAATACCATTTACATTTCATCTCCTGTTCAAAAACCTTAGCAACTTCCTGCTTGCTGTCTACAGGATTAAATCTAACCTCTTCTACTTAGCTTGCCAAGACCTCGATAATCTAGACCCATCCCTGCCTCCCCACCTTATTACCCACAGATTCCAACCATGAACCCTCCACTCCATTAGACTCCTATTTCAAGATTAAACTTTGCTAAAAATAGTAGGCAACTTTTTACCTGCTGAAATGGTGACAGTAATGTTAAATTAATTCCTCTAGTCTGTTATCCCTACACAAAACTATCGCAGGGAAATAATATTTCACACACAGAAAAAACTACATTGTACTGTCTCCAAAATTGGAAATGTAGCAGTGAATCCCAAAGTGAAGACTGTTGATATTAAGCCTTGGAATCCAAGAATAGAGGTGTAAACACTGCGATAGAGTGCTTACTGTGCATAAATACAGAGCCAGCTCTGGCACTGCTGGCGCTCACAGTCCAACACTGAGCCCCACACACAGGCTAGCCTGTAACACCAGGTGTTCACTACCTTTCATTGTGCATGAACTATAGGTCCTAAAATCTAAAAAGGAACTACAGCTGGTAAATGAAGTGATTTCTGTAAGAACCAAAGTGCACAAATTGATAAAAACAGTAACAATACAGGGCTTTTTTGAGAGCATATAACAGGTAGTCCTCGGGTTATGTCAGACTCGACATACGTCGTTTCGTGGTTATGTTGTCATCTCCCATTTATTTATTAAAAAAAAAAATCTGTCATTTCAACATATGTACATATATCCTTTATGTTTTTTACTAGAGGCCTGGTGCACGAAATTTGTGCTCTGGATGGGTGTCCCTCAGCCCAGCCTGCCCCCTCTCACAGTCTGGGAGCCCTCAGGGGATGTCCTATTTATGGGGAGCGGGCCTAAGCCACAGTCTGGCTACAGCAGCTCAGAGCATGCCCCCTGGGTGGGTCCATGGGTCTGCTGGGGGCCTTGCTCCCAGGGCAGGTGGCGCGGCGTGCCTGCCCACAAACCCCCGGCAAGAGTGGCCTCGGAGCTAGGCGGCGCCGCACTCCCGCCAGGGCCTCGCTCCCAGGGCAGGAAGGCTCCCAGGGCAGGCTGCATGGTGTGCCTGACCGCAAACCCCCAGCGGGAGTGGCCTGGGAGCTGGGCAGTGCCAGGGCTGGGGGCGGGCTCCGAGCTGGTGATGACGCAGCCTCCTGAACTGATCATGATGTCCTGGCCTAATTTGCATATTTCTCTCTTATTATATAGGATTATTTACTTACCATAAGTAAAGGTCAGGAATTATCTTTCTTTTAAAATTTGTTTTTACTGTTTCACTTCATTACTGCTGTGTATGTGCTCCATGTGAGTGACATAGGTGCTTATGTAGGTGGGTTCCGACTTACGGCGAAAATCGTGTTACATCGCGCCGTAGGAACAGACCTCTGATGTCACCCGAGGACTACTGTATTGTAATATCTAATTTGACCACTTTATGGCTCAAAATCAGCTAAAACTGAAAGAAAATTTAAACCTCTTTGACTTTTTAATTTAAAGCACGCATGTGTGAGCCCGGCCTGTGTGGCTTGGTGGTTGAGGGTCAACCTATAAACCAGGAGGTCATGGTTCAATCCCCACTAGGAGGCAGCCAATTAATGATTTTCTCTCATCATTGATGTATCTATCTCTCTCTCCCTCTACCTTCCTCTCTCTGAAATCAATAAAAATATATTTTTAAAAAAACATATGCGTGTGCTGTCTCAAAATTCTCTCAAACTTGAGGCTCCTGATAAACATTTCTGGCTACTGAATATGTGTTCTTATTTGTAATCAGGAAACACTTCCAAAACTGTCACTGGGTGCATGTCTGTGGCCTTTCATAAGCTGGACAAAACCCTAAGCTAGCTGGTGAGTAATGAAAACAAAAACATACCTGGAGTTAATAAAAGTTGTTTCCAGGAGGAAGATGGCGGCCAGCAGGACAGCAGAAAGGGAGAGAGTGTGAGTGAGTGAGAGAGCGAAAGGGGAGTGTGTGGATGTGTGGTGTATGTGTGTGTGAGAGTGAAGGACAGTTAGATTCCACGGGACTTTTGGGGGTTGACAGACCAGGCTCCCCTGGCCAGGCAGCCTCTACCACCACTGCAATCTCCCACAGGAGAGCTGGCTCTGCCGCAGAGGCCATGCCATCTTGAAGGGGAGAGCTGCCATGACTGGGAGCCTAGCCTCACCTCCACCCAGGGTGCCCTCGGACACCATCCGGGACCCTATAGCCACTCCGGCCAGGGGGCTGCGGAACCACGAACACCGAGACTCCAGCCTCCCCGACCACAAGCTCCTGTGAGTTCCAGAGTGCGCTCCCCTCCCACCAGCCAGATGCTTTAGGCCTGGGCGCTACAACTGCATGTAAACAGCCAAGTCTTATGCAATAACCCCGGCTGACACATCCGTGCGCGAACAACCAAGCCTTACGCAGCAACCGCAGGCTCTGCAACAATGCACGAACAGCCAAGTCTTACACAGCAACCCCAGGCGCCCCGTCCACATATGAACAGCCAAGCTGTACACAGCAAACCTGGCTCTGTGTCCACGTGCGAATAACCAAGCCATACACAGGAACCCCAGGCGCCCCGTCCACATGCAAACAGCCAAACCTTATGCAGCACCCCCGGATGCCATGACTGCACTGGCCACGACCAAGCCCGATGCAATCCCAGGCGGCAACACCGGATGCCTCACGCAGCAACCGCAGGTGCCACAACTGATTGAATCACCACATCGACCCCAGGCCTGGTGACCGTGCGACCTGCCGCCAAGCCTGCCACTGCAGTCACAGGCCAAGTGCAATTCCATGCCTAGATCCTTTGGTGAGTGGAAAAATAAGGAGACAAGCAAACAATTCCCATGGAAAGAAAAGGAGGAATCACCAGAAAGGGAACTAAATGAAATGGAGGCATGCAATTTGTCAGAAAAATAATTCAGAATGAGGGTCATGCAGTTCATAAACCAGATGGATGAGAAATTCAACAACTTATGTAAAGATCAAGAGGAAATAAAGAGTGATATAGTTACAATAAAAAAACACTATGGAAGGTTTCAACAGTAGACTAGAAGAAGTGAAGGACAGAATTAGTGAAGTAGAAGACAGGGCAGCAAAACACATCCAATCTGAACTACAACTGGAGAAAAAAGTTAAAAGGCAGGAGGAGAGCCTAAGGGAGCTTTGGAAAAACATGAAACAAAGCAACATATGTATAATAGGGGTACCAGAATGACAAGAAAAAGAGCAAGGGTTAGAAAATCTACTTGAAAAAATAATGTCAGAAAACTTCCCTGATTTGGGGAAGAAGAAAGTCACACAACCACAGAGTCTCAAACAAGATGAAGCCAAAAAGACCCACACCAAAACACATCGTAATTACAATGGCAAACTTTAATGACAACGAGAGATTCTGAAAGGCTGCAGGAGACAGAGAATTACCCACAAGAGATCTCCCATTAGATAATCAAATGATTTCTCAACAGAAACACATCAGGCTAGAAAGGAGTGAAAGGAAGGATACAAAGTGATGCAGGGAAGGGGACTAAGTCCAAGAATACTCTATCCAGAGAAACTAAGATGGCGGCATAGGTGAGCACCTAAACTTCTGCCTTGCACAACAATTTCAAAACTACAACTAAACGACAGAACGGACATCATCCAGAACCACAGGAAGGCTGGCTAAGTGGAAATTCTACAACTAGAAGGAAAGAGAAAAGCTCATGGAGAATCAGAGGAGCGGCAAAGGGCTGAGGTACGGAGACACACACGCAGAGAGGAAGGGTGGCTGAGTGCCTGGCTGACTTTCTCTGGTGGGAGGGGGAAGGAAGCCCCCGACTGCATTGAACCCCAGCTCTGACTGAACTGAAACCCAGTTCTGGGCGAAACCCCGTGGACCCAGGCTCATACAGGGGGAGTCTGGACTGTCAGGTAGAGAGAAAGGCACACGGAGACTCATGGGAGCCGTGGCAGGCAGGGGTCCGGAGGCGTGCACACGCGCACGAGTGATAGCAGAGAATACTGAATGCGGAGGTTGCCGCAGGCTATCCCTAGCGGAAGGGAGTCAGAAGCTCCTGACTACACTGAACCCCAGTTACGACTCCACTGAACCCCAGTTCCAGGCGAGCCCCTGGGGACCCACGCTCTTACGGGGGGAATCTGGACTGTCAGGCGGAAACTCGGGGGAGCCGCAGAAGGCAGAGGTCTGGAGGTGTGCACGCAAGGGCAGGACTGATGGGAAGCCAAGACTGTCTGCTCCGCCCTGAGACTCCGCCACATCCAAGCTGAGCACAGAGGCTTTTGCAATTTGGCAAGTCTGATCCTATAAGGCTGTCTCCAGCAACGAACTTCTCCCAGCGTAGACACAGCTGATCCTCACAGCCAACTGGCCTGAAGGTCAATTCCTCCCAGTGATACCAACAACAATCAAGACTTAACTACAACAAGGCTGTACACACAGTCCACAAAGGGGTGCACCAAGAGTGTCCACCTCAGGTTAACTGGGGAGGCCGACCCACTGGACCCTATAGGACACCTAGCACACAAATCTACCCTACCAACTCAGGGAAGCAGTGAAAATGCGGCGTCAAAGAAACAGATCACAAACAAAAGAAATGGAGGAAAACAAACGACTGGATATAGAATTCAAAACCACGGTTATAAGGCTTTTCAAGAATATCCTAGAAAAGGCCGATAAATATAACGAGACCCTCGAAGATATGAAAAAGGACCAACTAGAAATTAAACATACACTGACTGAAATAAAAATATTATACAGAGACCCAACAACAGACTAGAGGAACGCAAGAATCAAGTCAAAGAATTGAAATACAAAGAAGCAAAAAAACACTCAACCGAAAAAGCAAAAAGAAAAAAAAATCCAAAAATATGAAGATAGTGTAAGAAGCCTCTGGGACAATTTCAAGCGTACCAACATCCAAATTATGGGGGTGCCAGAAAAAGAGAGAGAGCAAGATGCTGAAAACCTATTTGAAGAAATAATGACCGAAGACTTCCCCCACCTGGTGAAAGAAATAGACTTACAAGTCCAGGAAGCGCAGAGAACCCCAAACAAAAGAAACCCAAAGAGGACCACACCAAGACACATCGTAATTAAAATGCCAAGAGCAAAAGACAAAGAGAGAATATTAAAAGCAGCAAGAGAAAAACAGTTAATTACCTACAAGGGAGAACCCATACAATTTCCAGCTGATTTCTCAACAGAAACTATGCAGGCCAGAAGGGAGTGGCAAGAAATATTCAAAGTGATGAATAGCAAGAACCTACAACCAAGATTACTCTACCCAGCAAAACTATCATTCAGAATTGAAGGTCAGATAAAGAGCTTCACAGATAAGAAAAAGCTAAAGGAATTCATCACCACCAAACCAGTATTATATGAAATGCTGAAAGGTATTCTTTTTAAGAAGAGGAAGAAGAAAAAAGTAAAGAGAAAAATTATGAACAACAAATACATATCTCTCAACAAGTGAACCTAAAAATCAAGTGAATTAAAAATCTGATGAACAGAATAAACTGGTGAATATAATAGAATCAGGGGCATAGAAAGGGAGTGGACTGATAATTCTCAGGGGGGAAGAGGTATGGGGGGTGCAGGAAGAGACTGGAAAAAATTGTACACCTATGGATGAGGACAGTGAGGGGGAGGTAAGGGCAGCGGTTGGGTGGAAACCGGGTGGAGGGGAGCTATGGGGGGAAAAAGGAGAAACAATTGTAATAACCTGAACAATAAAAATTTATTAAATTAAAAAAAATAAAAAAATAAAAAATAAAGCATGAAAACACACACACACACAAAAAAAAGAATACTCTATCCAGCAAGGCTATCATTCAAAATTGAAGGAGAAATCAGGAGCTTCACAGGAGGGGAAAAAAAAAAAAAAAAAAACCCTAACAGTTTATCACTACCAAGCGAGCAAGGCAAGAAATGCTAAATGGACTGTTGTAAAAAGAAGGAAAAAAAAAAAAGGAAGAAGGAACACAGGCACAAAAAATAAAAATGGCTACAAACAAGTATCTATCAATAATAACCTTGAACGTAAATGGACTGAATGCTTCAATCAAAAGACATTGAGTGCCTGAATGGATAAGAAAACGTGACCCAGAGAGAAACCAAGATGGCGGCATAGGTAAACACCTAAACTGCTGCCTCGCACAACAATTTCAAAACTACAACTAAAAGACAGAACGGACACCATCCAGAACCACAGGAAAGCTGGCTGAGTGAAAATTCTACAACTAGAAGGAAAAAGAAAAGCTCACAGAGAATTGGAGGTACGGCAAAGGGGCTTTGTGCGCGCAGAGAGGAAGGGCGGCTGAGAGCCTGGCTGACTTTCTCTGGCGGAAGGGGGAAGGAAGCCTCCGACCGCACTGAACCCCAGTTCTGACTGCACTGAACCCCAGTTCCGGGCGAACCCCTGGGGACCCACGCTCTTACGGGGGGAGTCTGGACTCTCGGGCGGAGACTCGAGCTGGGAAAGGCAGAAGTCTGAAGGCGCGCGCGGGCCAGTGCGCACAAAGGCTGCGGAGGTTGCCACAGGCTTTCCCTAGTGGAAGGGAGTCAGAGGATTCTGACTGCACTGAGCCCCAGTTCGGACTGCAGTGAACCCCAGTTCCAGGCGAGCCCCTGGGGACCCACGCTCTTGTGGGGGGAGTCTGGACTCTCGGGCGGAGACTCGGGAGCCGGGGAAGGCGGAGGACTGAAAGCGGGCGCGCGCGTGCCAGTGCGCACAAAGGCTGCGGAAGTTGCCACAGGCTTTCCCTAGTGAAAGGGAGTCAGAGGCTCCTGACGGCACTCAGCCCCAGTTCTGACTGCAGTGAACCCCAGTTGCAGGCGAGCCCCTGGGGACCCACGCTCTTGTGGGGGGAGTCTGGACTCTCAGGCGGAGACTGGAGCTGGGGAAGGCGGAGGACTGAAAGCGCACATGCGTGCAAGGGCAAGGCTGACAGGAAGCCAAAACTGAGACTCCACCCCATCCAAGCTGAGCACAGAGGATATTGCAATTTGCCAAGTCTAATCCTATAAGGCTGTCTCCAGCACCGAACTTCTCCCAGCATAGACACAGCTGATCCTTACAGCCAACTGGCCCAGAGGTCAATTCTTCCCAGTGATACCAAGAAAACGTGACCCATATTTATGGTGTCTGCAGGAGACCCAACTCAGAAGAAGGGATGCACACAGACTGAGATTGAAGGGATGGAAAAATATCTTTCAGTCAAAGAAAAAAAAGCTGGGGTAGCAATACTTATATCAGACAAAATAGACCTCAAAGTGAAGGCTATAAAAAGTGATAAGGAACGCCACTGCATAATACTAAAAGGATCGATACAACAAGAAGATATAACTCTGGTAAACATATATGCACCCAATATAGGGGCACCCAAATACATAAAAAAAACTTCTGGAAGAAATCAAGAAAGAGATCGACAACAATAGAATCATAGCAGGGGACTTCAATACCCCACTGACATCACTCGATAAGTCCTCTGGACAAAAAATCAGCAAAGAAACAGCAATCCTAAATGACAAACTAGATCAGATGGACTTAATTGACATCTTTAGAACATTTCACCCCAAAGCTATGAAATATACATTCTTCTCAAGTGCACATGGGACATTTTCAAAGGCAGACCACATATTGGGTAACAAGTAGAAGTTTCTCCAAATTCAATAAGATTGAAATTGTATCAACCATCTTCTCAGACCACAATAGCATAATATTAGAAATCAACTACAATAAAAACAATCCAAAAAATTCAAACACTTGGAAGCTGAATAACATACTATTAAACAATGATTGGGTTACCAAAGAGATCATAGAAGAAATTAAAAACATCTTGGAAACTAATGACAATAAAAACACAACAATCCAAAATCTATGGGACACAATGAAAGCAGTCCTGAGAGGGAAGTTTATAGCTCTACAGGCCTACCTCAAAAAACAAGAAAAAATGGTAGTAAACCATCTAACTCTACAACTTAAAGAATTAGAAAGAGAGCAACAAGAAAAGCAGGGCAGAAAACTAAGTCCTACAAACAAGTACCTATCAATAATAACCTTGACCGTAAATGGACTGAATGCTCCAATCAAAAGACATCGAGTGCCTGAATGGATAAGAAAACATGACCCATATATATGGTGTCTGCAGGAGACCCAACTCAGAAGAAGGGATGCACACAGACTGAGATTGAAGGGATGGAAAAATATCTTTCAGGCAAATGGAAATGAAGTATCGTTCAGAGTGAGCAGAAGGAAGGAGATAATAAAGATCAGAGCAGAAATAAATGACATAGAGACCAAAAAAAACAATACAAAAGATCAATTAAACCAAGAGCTGGTTCTCTGAAAGGATAAACAAGGTTGATGAACCTCTAGCCAAGCTCACCAAGAAACAAAAAGAGAGGACCCAAATAAACAAAATCAGAAATGAAAGAGATGAAGTAACAACCAACCCCACAGACATACAAAGGATTGTAAAAATATATTATGAACAACTCTACTCCAACAAACTACAACCTTAAAGAATTGGACATATTCCTAGAAAAATACAACCTTCCAAAACTCAATCAGGAAGAATCAAAAAAACTTGAATAGGCTGATAACTACTGATAAAATTGAAACAGTAATCAAAACCTTCCAGCAAACAAAAGCCCTGGACTGGATGGCTTCACAGGAAGTTTTACCAAATATTCAAAGAAGAACTAAAACCTATCCTTCTCGGACTATTCCAAAAAATTCTAGAGGAAGGCATACTTCCAAGCTCTTTCTATGAAGCCAGCATTACCCTACTCCCAAAACCAGATAAAGACACTACAAAGAAAGAGAATTACAGGCCAATATCCCTGATGAACACAGATGCTAAAATCATCAACAAAATTCTAGCAAATCGGATCCAGCATTACATTAGAACAATCATACACCATGGCCAAGTAGGATTTATTCCAGGGATTCAAGGATAGTACAATATCCGCAAATCAATAAACGTGACACATCCCATAAACAAATTGAGAGACAAAAAATCACATAATCATATCTATTGATTCAGAAAAAGCATTTGACAAAATCCAACACCATTTCCTGATAAAAAAAACTCTCAAAAGTGGGAATAAAGGGATCATACTTCAAGATAATAAAAGCCTTATATGAAAAACCTACAGCCAACATCATACTCAATGGGCAAAAACTAAAACCATTTCCCCTAAGAACAGGAACAAGACAGGGATACCCACTTTCACCACTCCTTGTTTGACATCATACTGGAAGTACTAGCCATTAGCAATCAGATAAGAAGAAATAAAAGGCATCCAAATTGGAAAAGAAGAAGTAAAATTGTCATTATTCACAGATGACATGATATTGTACATAGAAATCCCTAAAGACTCCATCAAAAAAAATACTAGTATTAATAAATTAATTTAGCAATGTAGCAGGATACAAAATTAACACCCAGAAATCTATGGCTTTTTTATACACCAATAATGAACTCACAGAAAGAGAAACTAAAAAAAAAAATCCCATTTACCATTGCAACAAAAAAAACTAAGATACATAGGAATAAATTTAACCAAGGAGACAAAGGACCTGTACTAAGAAAATTATAGGACGCTGAAAGAAGAGATAGAGAAAGACAAACAAATGGAAGAATATACTGTGTTCATGGATTGGTAGAATCAACATCATCAAAATATCTATACTACCTAAAGCAATCTATAGATTCAATGCAATCCCTATTATATTACCAATGGCATATTTCAAAGACCTAGAACAAACTGTCCAAAAATTCATCTGGAATAAAAAAAAAGACCCCGAATAGCTGCAGCAATCTTGAGAAAGAAGAACAAAGTTAGAGGGATCACAATACCAGATATCATGCTACATTACAAAGCCACTGTTCTCAAAACTGCCTGGTGCTGGCACAAGAACAGACATATAAACGAATGGAACAGAACAGAGAACCCAAAAATGGACCCAAACCATTATGCTCAATTAATATTTGACAAAGGAGGCAAGAGCATACAATGGAGTCAAGACAGTCTCTTCTGCCGAAACCGGTTTGGCTCAGTGGATAGAGCGTCGGCCTGCGGACTGAAAGGTCCCAGGTTCGATTCCGGTCAAGGGCACGTACCTTGGTTGCGGGCACATCCCCAGTGGGGGGTGTGCAGGAGGCAGCTGATCGATGTTTCTCTCTCATCGATGTTTCTGGCTCTCTATCCCTCTCCCTTCCTCTCTGTAAAAATCAATAAAATATATTAAAAAAAAAAAAAGACAGTCTCTTCCATAAATGATGTTGAGTAAATTGGACAGATACAAGCAAAAAAAAATGAAACTAGACCACCAACTTACACCAACTGAAAATGGATAAAGGTAAGATGGGAAGCCATAAAAATCTTAGAAGAAGCTATAGGCAGTAAAATAGCAGACATTTGTTGTAGCAATATCTTTACCGATACAGTTCCTAGGGCAATGGAAACTAAGGAGAAAATAAACAGATGGAACTACATCAAAAGGAACCATAACAAAACAAGAAAGCCCACTGCATGGGAGAACGTTTGTCAATGTTATCTCCAATAAGGGTTGAATGTCCAAAATTTATAGGCAACTCATACAACTTAACCTAAGGAAAATAAACAATCCAAAAATGGGCAAAGCACCTATATAGACACTTTTTGAAAGAGAACATACAGGAAGCCAAGAGACATATGAAAACATGCTCAAAGTCACTAATCATCCCAAGAGATACAAATCAAAACGACAATGAGATTCCATCTCACACCTGTCAGAATGGCTATCATCAACAAATCAACAAACGACGAGTGCTGGCGGAGAAAAAGGAACCCTCTTGCACTGCTGGTGGGAATGCAGACTAGTGCAGCCAATGTGGAAAATAGTATGGTGTTTCCTCAAAAAATTAAAAATGGAGTTCCCATTTGACCCAGTAATCCTACTTCTAGGAATATATCCCAAGAAAACAGAAACACCAATCAGAAAGGATATATGCACCCCTATGTTCATAGCAGCACAATTTACCATAGCTAAGATTTGGAAACAGCCTAAGTGCCCATCAGCAGATGAGTGGATTAGAAAAGTGTGGTACATTTACACAATGGAATACTATGCTGCTGTAAAAAAGAAGAAATTCTTACCATTTGCATCAGCATGGATAGACATGGAGAGCATTTTGCTAAGCGAAATAAGCCAGTCAGAGAAAGATAAATATCACATGATCTCATTCATTTGTGGAATATAATGAACAACATAAACTGATGAACAAAAACAGAATCAGAGTCATAGAAGCATCCAACAGACTGTCCAACCTATGAGGGAAAGCCAGGGGTGAGGGTGTAAAAGATTAAAGGACTTGGCCAAAACCGGTTTGGCTCAGTGGATAGAGCGTCGGCCTGTGGACTGAAGGGTCTCAGGTTCGATTCCGGTCAAGGGCATGTAAGTTGGTTGCGGGCACATCCCCAGTAGGAGGTGTGCAAGAGGCAGCTGATCGATGTTTCTCTCTCATCGATGTTTCTAACTCTCTATCCCTCTTCCTTCCTCTCTGTAAAAAATCAATAAAATATATTTTTTTTAAAAAGAGTTTAAAAAAAAAAAAAGATTAAAGGACTTGTATGCATGCATATGAGCATAACCAATGGACACAGACAGTAGGGGGGTGAGGGCACGTGCTGGGGGTGGAGTCGACCAGGGAGAGGTCAATGAGGGGAAAAGGAGAACTTAAGTAATACTTTAAACAATAAAGAATTTTAAAAAAATACCTGAACTACATCAGACTGTAGAGTAACATTACTCCTTACCTGAACTACTTCATAACAAAGTAAAACAGGCCACTCTGGGGGAGAGAGAGACAGAGAGCCCTCCCTTCCCAGCCTCACTGAGGCATGCCAGCCTCATCTTGGGTGAAAGGCAGAAGTGTAGAAGCAATTTTCTCAGAAAGAAACCAAGAGAGGGCTCTAGGAATAAGGAACTGTCCAGCAACCCTGTAAGCTTCCACTTTAAATGTGCTTTTAAAGATCACTGCCTTCCAATTATTTTTTCCCTCAAATAACTACTCCTACTTTCCAGAACAGGGCATTACAGGCTCCCCACTTAGTACCTATGCCAGTAAAAATATGAAACTCAATTTTCCAGACCTTCTCTATTGTCTAAGCTTAACAAATGTTCTAACTTTTCTAAGAGAAAAAGTCAACAGCCCCACAAAAGGAGCCTACATTATTCCAGAGGCCTATTCTCATAAAGGCCTTAACTCAGGGGTGGGCAAACTTTTTGACTCGAGGGCCACAATGGGTTCTTAAACTGGACCGGAGGGCCGGAACCAAAGCATGGATGGAGTGTTTGTGTGAACTAATATAATTCAAAGTAAAGGAGCGGAGGGGAAAGCAAGAGAACCGGATAGAACAGCCGGATCCGGCCCACGGGCCATAGTTTGCCCACGGCTGCCTTAACTTCTTCAGGAAGGGAAATTCCACATTTCAAAGCAGCTCATTTAGTACCTAATACTATCTATCTAGCCCCCACTCCCTGTTTGTTACCTACGTTTCTAAAGGGTCAGGAAACATCATATTCTCTTATTATAACGTGCTTATCCGTTTTATTAAAAATAAACCTGTTCTCCAACTTACTAAGAAGTTATAACCAGTCCTATTTTTATTCAGAAACATCTTCTCTTCTATGTGTCACCCCTGGCACCCCTGCCTATGCCCCTTTATGCCCAGGCCCTGCCTACTGCCTTAGGCTCTGGTCTTTCCAGTCTTCCCTTCTCCACTGTTCAGCCAACCCCCATCTCTAGTCATCATTGTAAAGGCATTTTTACTCTAAAAATCCTTTATCTTCTCCTCACTTTCCAGAGGCAACATCCTCCGCAGAAATCACTGGATAGCATATTTCTCATTTTCATCTACAGATCAAATTTGGCTTTTCACATTGGTCAGTAGCCAACTACCTCCTGAAAATGGCCTGCAGGTTGTTTCCTTGCCAAATTTTTGCCTCAAGCATTGCTGTCTCTGAAAATTCCACATAGAGGACACACATTTTCTCCTTTTTACACTGTGATGTAACCAGCTTTTCTGCTGTGAGAATCAACCAATAAATAAATCTCTCTCTCTCATTTCTGTCTCTCCTCAGTACAGAGACAGCTGAACCATATAAACTAGTACAAAATGCTAGAATTATCCAAGACCCCCATGCATGTACCATAGGCAATATTTCCCAATTATTTAATCACTAGGAGCCCAACGCGCAATTTGAAATTGCATGGTGCCATCCACTCTCGAGTCGCTGGTCCAGCCCTGCCTCGCTCCCCAGGTCCCACAGCAGCCGCGGCCGCAGCCACTGCTGGTCCAGCCCTGCCTCACTCTCCGGCCCTTGAAGCAGCCGTGGCTGCTGCTGATCAGGCCCTCCCCCAGCGCAGAGGCCCCTGCCGCCCTGCCCCCGACGCTGCACTCGCAAACTCCTCCTGTCCAGTCGACCCGTTACAGTGTCCCGGTTAATTAGCATATTTCTCTATTTTATATATAGATTCATTTCCTTGAGATTTTTTTCAGAAATATTGCTTTCTACCTATAACCATATTTCCAGTTAAATTAAAAGGTGGGAGAAAAAGAAAACAGAACTTAAATGCAGTACTGTAACTTACTCTACAAAATTCTGTTTCCAGCTTGAAACAGTGAGGAGACTGTTGAAGTATTCTCCTTACAGTGAGATAATAGTATTGGACAGATCAGTGCTAGACAAGTCACAGCTGTCAAACAATTTTAAGTACATTGGAAACTCTGAACAATCTGTAAAACAGTTAAGCCAGAAGGACTACAGCTTATAAATGAAGCAAATAGCAATCAAGAGTAGCTCAGTTGCTTCCTGAGTAAAAACCAGCTCCTTAGCGCTCATTTAAATAAACACTAAACACATTAAAATCTCTGTCAGATTCCTTAAGAGAAAATGTTTGCAGAAGAGAAATGGTAAATTATTAACATAGTAGGGACATGAATAAACAAGTATATCAGGAGAAATTATACTTAGGTTAACTAAGGCAGTAGAGATACACATGTACATATAATTGTTCACACAATACATACAAATTTATAGGGTCCTAAAAAAAAGAATTAAAAATGAAATTCCCAGAGAGAATTAAAGTTTAAAACCAACAATCAGAGAAAGGATATGGAAAGTCTCATTGAAGAGTCAAAAAGCTTTCAGGCTAGCAAGACATCATTGTAACTAGAAAAACTGATTAAGCTATCAAAAGAAAAAGGTAAGTCTAGCTGAAGTGGTAGAGATAGTACCATGAATAATGGTCATAATGACATCACGACAATCTTACAAAGTTACAATGGGGTAAACAAACTTAAGAGGATTAAGGCCATCTAAGATCACAGATAAGTCAGTAGCAGGACTGGGCCTAGTTCTGTCTGTCACACAGAAAGGACAACAAAAAGGAAAAATGGCCTCTATACAAATAAGTGCTTCCAAGGATTGGGGTCCATCATGGAGATGGAGATGAAGTGATGTTCAAATCATCTAACTCCCTTGCTGCTCACCAAGCAACTTGAGGCTGCTGGCAGAGCTTGCCTGCTTCTACTGGTGGGACAGAGAGAAGAGGCATGGGGGGAGCACATAATCATAGGGAATGGGATCATCTCAAAGACTGTAGTTTGGGTGGAACAGATGAGTGTTTGGAATGACACAGTCCTCCTCCTTTCCCCTCAATCACCATGCACTCTTATACTAGATCAGATGGATTTAATTGATACCTTCCGAGCATTCCACCCAAAAACAGCAGAATTTCAACATCTTCTAGGACAGACCACATGTTAGGACACAAAACAAGTCTCAATAAATTTAAGAAGATTGAAACCAGGCACTCATATACTGAGAGGGAGTGGTAGGGCAGGGAAAAAAAGTTAAGAATTATTAGTATACACCTTTGTGAAGAACCTCCAAGGATTAAGTATTTGACTACAACTCTAAACTGTGGAACTATTATAACAACCTACCAAAACTGACACAAGATGAAAGAGAAAATCTAGAGTCAGACATATACTTAAGAAATTGAATTCACTACCAGAAAACTTCCCACATAGAAAACTCCAGACCCACATAGTTTCATTGGTGAAATCATTTTAACCCCTTCATTTTTTATCTTTTGTTACTACAATAAAGGGTCATTTCAATCTCATCCTATATTTTCCAACAAAGCAGCACCTAGCAGAGCACTGCACACATGGTAAAATCAAGCTTAAATAATTTTGAAGTCAGATATATCTGAAAATTTAATCAAAAACTGCACTCCTCTACCATAAAATACACAAACTTTTGCAGCCAACATTTGAGAGTCCACTGACCCCATGAAAACAACCTATGGACACCCTTCAAAGCTAAATGAATATTAAGTGAGCATTAACTACAGAAGCACAGTGTGATAGTTAAAGATGGTAATTAAGGAAAGGGCAAAGTGCCTGCCAGTTTCTCTACCCTCTGGTAAACTACACATGGTAATAATCTGCTCCTAACCTTAAGCAGTGAATTCTTCCTGATCTCATTCTAAAAATGGCTTTTGGTAATCTTCATCATCATCAAGGAATTCTTTACTTTCTAATTTAATTATCATGTCCTAGCTTTTTTAGACACATCCTATCCTCAAAATTTAGCAGTAACTTCAGTTCCTAAATGCCTTTTCCCAGATATCACTTCACTCTCTTCCATATGTATTTATATTTCCAATCATGTAAGCAGCCTACCTTAATGGCTCACAGATCTTATCTCCTTTGGGTCTGAAGAGTCACCTCCAAGGCAAATTCTGGCCAGGATGCATATTTATATTCCTTATCAGATGCAGGAAGATGAAAATGGAAATTTCATATTTCCCCCGGTAGTTACCATTCCCAAGGCTACTTTTAGATAGTTGTTATTTTACAAAAAGAAACTCTCTGTCCTTCAGCCAACAGAGTATGTAGTGAAGTTAACAAAGCACTCCTGTGCAGGCAGACTCTGAGAGCTTTAATTGCGATTTCATAATTTTCTACAAAACCATATTATTCTATTAAGAGGCTAACCAGAGCGTGATTTCGAATCAAATCAGACTGTATAAAAGATAAAGCACTTAGATAAACCAAAGGACATGGTATAATTTGAGAGTGAGAAAAACAAAGTTAATGATGGCTAAGAAACAATATAAGAACTCAAGGAAAGACTTAAATAGAAAATAGTAAAAAAAAAAAAAACTAAAAAAAAACATTCAACATATTTTATATATCTTAAAACTAGTTAGCTTTGGAAAATCACATGTTCTATAATTTTAGGTATTTAGAGATTTAACCACAGATAAGGAGTGGGGCAGACTCTGAAACCAAGAAAAGCCAAAAGACAAAATATGAAAATAATAACAGCAAATGACTGGTGGGACAAGTAAACTTTCTGCAGGAAAGAAGTGGCAGGATTCTACTCTAATCAAGAGAGTACAGACAAGATTCCACCACTGTGCGTGCAATCATTATCTATAGTCATCTCGACTACCTCATACTTTATGCACTCCTCAGCCCACTAGCTCCCACCTGTACCACTGCATTAGCGCACACCGACTCCCTGGTGTCGCCCATGTTCCATCACTGTTCTTTTTCTCTCCTTACTACTCCCATAATTACCAATATCTATCTCCAGCTTTCTACATACAGGTCTCCCATAACCTCAGTTACATAAGAAATCAACTCCTCCCAAAACCTGCTCTCCCTCCTGCTGCACCTTTCTCAAATAGTGACACCTCTGATTGCCTAACTCCCAAAGCTATTGTAGACCCCTTCCCCTCTCACACTCCAAGCATCCATGCAAATGCTAAGTGGCTTCAATTTTACCTCCTGAGTCTCAGAAGCCATCCTTTCCTCTCCTTGTTTACTTCCACACCCGTGCTTGGTTTAGGCCCTACACAATTTCTCTACTACAGCAGTCCCCTAACAGATTCCTCTCTGCCTTCCATGTCAGCCCCCTCCAATCTATCTGACCCACTGTCATTGCAATGGAAATCTATGTCACACAGCTGTTGCTGAAAACTTTTCAATGGTTATCCATTGTCTGTGAGGTTCTTTCAGGATCTAGCTAGCATCTATATCTTCAATTGCCACCATTCACCTCTTCTCACTCCTGAATACACTCACACATTTAATGCTGGAACAATTTGGCATATACTGTTTCTCTGACTATATCATGGGGTTGGGGAATTCCTTTGTATCATCTAATTCTCTTTTTCATTTCAACACTATTTCAGCCACCTGAAAAATATGTACCCACCTTGAATACCCTACTGAGGCTTAACTTACTTTGTAAAACCTTCCTTCACCATCCCTACCTACCTCTGGTCAACCACCCTTTCTCTCTACTCCTTCCTTGCCTTTATTAATGCGTATATGACATTATCTTATTATTTGTTCACATGAGTATCCTTTCTACCCAATTGTAAGTTTGTTGACAGAGTAGAGCCCTGCCCTTTTTTTATCATCAAAATGTATAAGCGTGCATGCGCTGTCCCTCCAGAGAGCATGC
Source organism: Plecotus auritus (assembly GCF_963455305.1). Classification (NCBI taxonomy): domain Eukaryota; kingdom Metazoa; phylum Chordata; class Mammalia; order Chiroptera; family Vespertilionidae; genus Plecotus; species Plecotus auritus. Next base: position 35,190,867 of record NC_137770.1, on the reverse strand, counting down.
TCGTGCCATCCCCTAACCCAGTGGTCGGCAAAATGCGGCTCACAAGCCGCGGTTTGCCGCTCTGTTGACTAATGAGTTTGCCGACCACTGCCCTAACCTGCCCTTCCCCCCAACAGGCACATATCCCCTAACCTCTAAGGGATCCCAACCTAGGAAACAATGGGCAGTGGCAGCTCATCCTGGGCTAACCCCTGAACCTGTCTCCAAGGCCCCCCTTTTCTCGGAATTCTCAGTGAGCTAAAGCAGCCCAGCCTAGGCTCTCCTGTTGCTTCTTCTATGCTCTTCCTGGTTTCACTCAACTTATTGCTTTAGTCAATAAGTTTTTGCTTGCTTTTTCTTTAAAAAAAAAAAAAAAAAAAAAAGTACAGGTATGGTTCTAAGTCATTCAGTAAACCTTACCTGGAGTTAACCAAAACAATGTCTTCACCAATGCAATTTCACACATTTGAACTATGCCCATGAGACATTTTTTAAAAGAAAAATGTGCAAATATAAAGAATACAAAATACATAGAATTCAAGTTTGGGTAAAAATAAATTAACACAAGATACTGGGAGAGTCAGAAATTCTAAGAAATCTTTCAAATGGATGCATGGCAATAGAACCAAAAAGAAAACCTGAACACAATGTGGAAAAAGACTGCCTCAAGGAAGAAGCCTGACACTTGAGAAGACACAAAGCAGAAGGAACTAAAGCTAAAGGAACTAAATGTCCTGATTCTCATTTTTCCATCAGATATGACCCCTTGAGAAATACATAAAACAAACCACTTTACCTAAGCAACTATTTCCAGCCGTGGGCAAACTACGGCCCGCAGGCCGGATCCGGCCCGTTCGGCTGTTCTATCCAGCCTGCGGAGCCGAAAGAGCAGAGGGTTCTCTTGCTCTCCCCTCCACTCCTTTACTTTGAATTTATATTAGTTCACACAAACACTCCATCCATGCTTTTGTTCCGGCCCTCCGGTCCAGTTTAAGAACCCATTCTGGCCCTCGAGTCAAAAAGTTTGCCCACCCCTGATTTATACACTTCAAGAATGGCAGAATCCATCCCAAATTTCTTAGACTGTGTTAACCAAAAGAGTTGGTAGTTTTCAGAGCTGACAGGATGTGAGAGATCATCATCAATCCCTCCATTTACAATACTGGGGTTTAGAGAAGAAATTGCTTTTACCTAAGATATCACCACTAGTTAAGTGGAAGGTGAGTGAGAAATAAAGACAGTGACTTCCACATTCTCTGTCTGGGGCTCTTTCCACTACCCCACACCATTCTTCTTCAAGTGAACTAAGTGCTATTGTTTTATTTTGTTTGCACATAGTTGTTTTTCTTTTTTAATTCTAGCAGCCTGTAGGTAGTATCCAGACTTCATTTAACACATAGATTACTTTTACCTGTCACTCTTTTCTTGTCGTAGCAATTCTCAAAGTACAGGTACCATCAAGTTGGATAAAAAGCTTTTGGTACTGCCCAGATGTGGTGGCTCAGTGGTTGAGCATCTACCTATGAATCAGGAGGTCACAGTTCAATTCTCGGTCAGGGCACATGCCCAGGTTGCAGCTCCATCCCCAGTGTGGGGCATGCAGCAGGCAGCTGATCAATGATTCTCTCTTATTACTGATGTTTCTAACTCTCTCTCCCTCTCCTTCCTCTCTGAAATCAAAAAAATATATTTTAAAAAATTTTTAAATAAATAAAAATACTACATTTCTTCCACCAATCCTATTGAAGCAGTTTCATTTTACAGTAACAAGAAAGAAGACTAGGTAGAGACAGTGACTGTTCAACAGGCAGGATCATCTTGGAATTACAGAATTTGAGAACCACTGAAGCAATGAAATGCTAAACATCTAGCTGATAGAGCATTTTCAGTCCACAACCAGAAAGTCTGGGTTAAATCAAGTATCCAATAACAAAATCATCAAAACATAACCATATTACTGATTGAATGTCTGCTGTCTTAGGCACTGTTCTAGGAGCTTTACATACATCATCAAAAATCCTTACAAAATACCCAGAAGACAGGTAAGACACAGATAAGGAAGGTGAGCAGCAGTAGCACCAGAATTTTTATATCCAAGGGGTTCAGAGGTGGCAAAATGGAAGGGAGTAGAGGGCACCAGGTGGGGACTTGGTCCCAACCCTTCTTACAGAGTGGTAAGCGCCCTGCTTATGCTTACTAGCTTGTACATATATTTGAGGTGGTGAGAACCTTGAAGTACAAACAAAAGCACAACAATTTTACTTAGATGGACTATTTATGGAGCAGAGGTACATAGGATGGGGCCACCTTGCCCCCATCCTATGTACCTCTTAGCACCACATGAAAATTGAGGGCCCCAAAGATGGAGGGTTACAACCAAGATGATGAAGCAAATGTGGCCAGAGCTAGCACTTGAACCATGTTTGTGTGGTTCCAAAGTACTTTCTACTCTACTATATTACATCCTTCTCTGAGAATACGACGATTGTCGAAGAACCACACAAAACTAGTAGTTAGCAATTTCACAAATCATGAGATAAAAATAAATAAATTAAAACTAAGAACCATAAAGTACCACCTAGCAAGTTAATTTTCTTTTAATTTTTTTTTTTTAATTTGAGAGAGAAAAGAAAGGAAAAAGAGAGGGAGAGCAGGGGGAGGAGGAGAGAAACATCGATCGGTTGCCACTCGTACACACCCCAACCAGGAATCGAACCCTGACCAGAAATCAAACCAGCAACCTTTCAGTGCACAGGATGACACTCAACCAAGTTAGCCAGACTGGCTAGGGCAGTGGTCGGCAAACTCATTAGTCAACAGAGCGGCAAACCGCGGCTCGCGAGCCACCGCAGTTTGCCGACCACTGGGCTAGGGCTAGCAAGTTAATTTTCTAATGCCCTAGAATACTGTGCATGCTACAGATTTAAGGATATTTTAATTTTTATAATTGATTTGAGAGAGAGTGAGGGAAGGAGAGAAGGGGGAAAGAGAGAGAGAGTGAGAGAACTGATTTGTTGTTCCACTTATTTATGCATTCATTGGTATGTGCCCTGACTGGGTATTGAACCTGCAACCTTGGCATATGAGGACAATGCTCCAAACAACTGAGCTACCCAACCAGGGCTCAAGTATATTTTAAACACAACTAATAGAAATCTGTGTGTGTGTGTGTGTGTGTGTGTGTGTGATGGGTACATGTGAGAGGGGTGGAGGGAGGTGGTGAGGGAGAAGAGAAAATGGTCTCCTTTTAAAAGATCAAAGCTGGTTTAGGACCAAGCTGGTTATAAAAATGAAAGAGTATTTAGATTATGCCAAATACTACATTTTAAAACTAAGTAGAATCCAATGACATTCAATATCTTTTTTTTTTTTTTAATCCTCACTGGGAGATACGTTTTTCTTGTCTTCATAGAGGAAGGGAAAAAGGGAGGGAGGGAGGGAGGGAGGGAGGGAGGGAGGGAGAGAGAGAGAGAGAGAGAGAGAGAGAGAGAGAGAGAGAGAGAGAGAACATCAATGTGAGAATCAATCGGTTGCCTCTGGTACATTATCCAACCAGGGATCAAACCCACAACCGACATTCAATGTCTTAATAGTGTTTTGAATGCCTGAAATGTTCACATTTTTAGAGGGTTCATTACTCATTCAATCAATTTCAGATAGGCCTGAGCTAGGAGGCATTAGGAGGACACAGAAATGTGCAAGATACATAGTTTTTGCCTAGAAGTGCTTAGAATCTAATTAGAAAAATCAGACAAGCGTATGAAAAGACTTAAAAAGCAACAAATGAACTAATTTGCTAAAGAAAAAAAAAAAAAAACCAAAAGGATAGGTTGCTGAGGAACTTAAGGAAGGAGAAAACTCTGGGCTTTTCAGGAAACACTAGTAGCACTTTAAGATCCTGAAATGAAAGGAAGAATCAGAATTAGTGGTGGGGACCTGGGGATTGGAGGTAATGTAGGGGTGGAGGCGTGGTGGCAGGGAATACATGAAGTTCCAAACAGGGGGAAAAGAAAGACTATTAAAAAACAAATCAGCCCTGGCTGGGAAACTCAGTTAGAGCATTGTCCCGATACGCCAAAGTTACAGGTTCAATCCCTGGTCGGGGAACATATAAGAATCAACCAATGAATGCATCAATAAGTGGAACAACAAATTGATGTTTTACTTTCTCTTTCTCTGCCCCCATCCCAAACTCTCTCCCTTCCTCTCTCTCTCTCTCTCTCAAATCAATAAATAAATGTTTTTTAAAATCAGCAAATATATAAATGTTCTCACACAAGGCCGCACTGCTGTGCATACAAGGATATTCATAGGATATTGGTTAAATAAAGTATAGCATATCCATACAATGAAATATTATGGAGCTATAAGATTGAGGCAGCTTTATATATACTGACATATACTATATACTGATAAGTGAAAAAAGCAAGTTACAGAGTGTGAATACAAATTTGTGTTTACAAGAAAACAATACTTACGCTTGTATGCTTGTATGCTAACATTTTCATAAACTATCCATAGAAAGATGCAGAAGGAAGTTATAAATAGTGGATACCTCTGTTGGCTGAGGACACAGGTAGGTTAAAAGCAAGGGAGCATCGCCCTAGCCAGTTTGGCTCAGTGGATAGAGCGTCAGCCTGCGGACTGAAGGGTCCTGGTTTGATTCCAGTCAAGGGCACATGTCCAGGTTGCGGGTTCGATCCCCGGGGGGGGGGGGGGGGGGGGCGCGCGTGCAGGAGGCAGCTGATCAATAATTCTCTCTCACCAATGATGTTTCTATCTCTCTCTCCCTCTCCCTTCCTCTCTTAAGTAAATAAAAATATATGTAAAAAAAAAAAAAAGGCAAGGGGGCATCTTCTGCAGAAGGCAGGTGGACTAGAGAAGATCCTAAGCATCAGGTTAAAAGTTAGAAAATACGCAAACTCTAGAGCAAGGTTTCTTCACTATGCACTACTGACAGTGGGGCCAGGTCATTCTTTGGGCGGGGCGGGGCGGGGGGGGGGGGCGGTAGAGGAGGAAACCGGGCGTCAGGGGGGCTGTCCTGTGCAGTGTAAGATGTTTAGCAGCATTTCTGGTTTCTCTCCACTGCATGCTGATAGTACATACACCCCTCCCACCCCTGGCTGTGACTACCAAAATGTCTCTAGACACTGCCAAAGTGCCCTGGGAAGCAAAATTGCCCCTGGTTGAGAACCACTGCTCAAGAGCCACAAAGTTAACAGTTAACCTATAAAACAGTCTAGTACAGGGGTGGGCAAACTTTTTGACTCGAGGGCCACAATGGGTTCTTAAACTGAACCGGAGGGCCGGAACAAAAGCATGGATGGAGTGTTTGTGTGAACTAATATAAATTCAAAGTAAAGGAGCGGAGGGGAGAGCAAGAGAACCGGATAGAACAGCCGGATCCGGCCCGCGGGCCGTAGTTTGCCCAAGGCTGGTCTAGTACTATATTCCTATAAATCAACAACAAATGCAATATACACTCAGATATGGATCTGAAGAATATAGTGGATGTTGTTTGGAAATAACCTTCACACATCAGTCACAGTTTCTCATGTTATTATAATATGAACTAAACCTTTTGGGTCTCTGAAGCAATTTTGCCAGTTAGTAGACCAGCCCCAAAACCCAACCCCAATCCCACCCAAACAGCGTGCACTGTATAGATTCCAGATCTTCCAGGGTGCCCAGGAAGGCAACCTGCCCACACAAATCTAACAGAAAATCATATTTTGGCCCAGATTTTGGAAAAATAATATAATTACTGATACAATGCAAGTTACTTGCATTAGTTAATAATGTTTCTTCTCTTAATTCCTAAAGTCCACACAAAGTGCAAGACACTGTTCAAAAATAATGAAAGACATCACCCCGATTTCAAGATTATAAAGAGAATGATTAGCTTATTAAGCCAAGAGAGGCTTAACTAAATTCTATAAATCACATTTTATTAAGCATAAAGCCATTTCTAATATGCCACAATCAATGAGGAAGGGGAAGGGGAATCAAGAAATCCAACAGGGTTGAATATTTTTCTAAAATTTTGTTGATTTTCCTGTGTCTGTTCTTTTCCCAAAACCAGAAAACCAATAATACCCTGGCAATCTTGGCTTCATAGTTTGAAGTCATTGATTCCTCCAATACCGTTGCAGGTGAAAAGTTCTGGATTTCATTCACATAAAATAGTGCTCTTTAAATTCTAGGACTGTCAACTACTTGTGCTTAGCTCTCAGGAGGTTGGCTCTCTTTCGTGGAGGTGACCTCCAGTGACCTGCCTCTGCCATGAATACACCTGTGAGTGGCTATAGAGGTGCTTAAAAGTGTCCGCGGCGAAAAAAAAGAAACTCACCATTCTAACTACTTCAGGGTAAGTCTGCTCTGTCAAACAGCCTCTGCTTATTGTAATGTAGTCCACCAGTTCATTAAGAGTGGAGCGCTTGTATTCTTTCATTTTAAGATCAGATAGCGTGTCCATGAAGTCAAAAATGACACAGCACTGCTGAAGTTTCTTTAGGAACAGTTCAGGCTGCTCTGAGGATGGAACGTCTAAGAAAAAAAAAGGAAATGGTATAAGTCTGTCATCAATTTCTAGGTAACAGGAATTCTCTGTGAAAGTTATTTCAAAAGCAAGTTCAAAAAAATAAGAATTCACATGACAACAGTGTTTTTTAACAGTTACATATGGCCAGGAGGGGATACCATATCCACTACTTCGGACAACTTGTCTTTGAAAAATTATGATAACAACATAATTGACTGCATTTGTCATTCCACACCAAAGATTGACCAAAATCCCAAGAGCCATTAGAGTTGAAGCTAATTTTAACCCAAACACCCCAATGTCAACATCCTTAAGCTAAAAACAATGAAAAAGGTCAAATTTCCCATTATAAGGTAAAAGCAAGAAGTTTTCACTATTGGTAAAAAATTTCAAAGCAGAGATGTCAGTCGATTCATTTTAATTTCATGCTGACATCCTTGGTATTTAAAGCAAATGATGAGTGGTGTGTGTGTGTGTGTGTGTGTGTGTGTGTGTGTGTGTGTGTTACTTTGGCTTGCTATCTATGAAGTTTTTTTGTCAAAGAAACTTGAGAAGTCAACAAAATGAAGTAATACCAACTCTCAAAAGAGTACATGAGTAGTAGGACAATAAGAATGATCGCTACTTAAATCTATGCTCTTTCTTTTGACCCATCTTCTTCCCTTGCAGTGGGAGAAAACCACTAGCATCTTAATAATATGTCCTCAGAATAAACATCTATCTTTTCCCACAAACAGAGAGCCCAACATTTGGTTTTGTGTCATTTCTAAAAAATACCTAGAAATTTTAGGTTAAAATTCCCCAGCTAGAATGGAAGCCTGATCTAAAGTTGAACTTGAAATACTGAACTTAAAGTTGAACCAACTAAGTCAGTGGTCGGCAAACTCATTAGTCAACAGAGCAGCAAACCGCGGCTCACGAGCCGCAGTTTGCCGACCACTGGACTAAGTTATACATAGCTATCCCTATCTTCTTTCCACTATTTTATTCCCCAAAACTGGAGCTTCCCTAGAAAGGCAATGAAATTATGACCAGAGTAAGCTCTGCAGCCTTCATCTAAGGTGATTAACTCATCAATCCTCAAAACATTCTTAAAGGCAAACAGGTGACATTGTATTATTCCCTATTTTCCAAAAAGAAAAGTAGAGACAATCATTGAGGTTCCACAATGAATGAATTATAGGGCTGGCACAGTGCCCGGGTTTCTAACCACATTCCCATATTTCCTTTGTACTGGTACTCATGAAGGACTTCAACAATGTTTGGCCAGTCACTTGCAAACAGCCTTTGTTGCCAGCCTCCCAGTAAATGCTTTACAGCACCTTCAAAGGATGGGCCATCTGCTCCCTGAAAGTAAGTGCAACAGCTAGCAGGACCCACCTTATAGCCATCAGCAGCCCCAGCAGAAAGCAGTGAGGGCTAGGCTCCTCACAGGGTCCACGTGACTCCTCTCCACAACCCTCTGCCCCTCTTCGCATCTCACAACCCAAGTATTACCCCAAGTACTCAGGACTTCATAGATAATTTTCCCAAAACACTGCCTGCTGCATCGATTTTAGGATAAGCCTAAAATGTAGAGAGGACACCTAAAAACATGGGATTTCTCTACCAGATATAAGGGAACAAGAGGTAGTCAATATTTTTTAAGGTATATGACATTACTGTTACTCTCAGAAAAGTTATAAATTTAGAAATCATTCTTAACCAATGAGTTTCCCCTCCCACCACCGCCCCCATAGGTCCCTAAAGGCCCAATGTATCTTATAGTCAAAGACTTTGGAATTTGAGTTAAGCCATGAGACATGTCTTATTCTATGCCCCTAGACTTAATCACCTTTAAAACATCTAGCATTAGACTGTAAGAACTAAATTTAGTCAGACCAAACCTCTTTAACTGTTACCTACTTCAATGTTTAAAATAAACAAACAAAAAAACTAAACAAGGCTGCTCATAAATGTGACTATATACCCTTAACCAATGCCTAACTATATACACAGAACCAACATGGTTAATTACTAAACTTTTCTTAGTTCTAAATCAGATCCCATACCTCGAAGCTGAAAGGAAGTTTTTATGCTGTATAAGGAATAAGAAAGCGCTTATTATTGTAACATTAAAGTTAAAATATTCAAGGGAAATTTTAATTAATTCTATTTTTGATACAGTAACTTTATTAAGGCTTAAAAACCAGAACTTCCACATGGAGAACTCCATAACCCAACACATATGAATTATGAAGGCATCTATAAATGATAACCTTTTCTCCAGAAAACAAACCATATTTAAGCAGTGACAACAACAATTCATCTTTGTGGTCAGTGCAATAATACTCAAGAGATTCATATATTTGATTATTTGAAAAATTCAGGCAGTTAACATTTAGTCCTATTTTTTTAATGTTAGGCAGTTGAAATGTATTCTTTATTTAACAAATTGATGTAATGTTATAAACAAATGTGAAGAAGGTTATCCACCTGCTTAATGGAACAATGATGATAGTTTACATTTATTGAGTCCTAGTAGGTACATATATTGAGTACTGTTCTAAGCACTTTCACATATTATATCTCATTTAATCCCAACAACAATGCCATCAGTAGGTACTATTTCAAATTTAAAAGATGAGAAAACCAAGACAAAGAGATTCAAGGACTTGCCCTGAGTTACAGAGCTAACAAGCAGTGGAGACAGGATTCAAACTCAGGCATACTGGTCCAAAGCCTGGACTCTTCACCACCATGCAACATTCAAACTCAGTGAAAGACAAGCATAATACCATATTCCATAGAATAGAGTATGTGCAAAGCGAAGAGGAAGAATGCAGAAGGAAATCAACAAATCAATCTCTAATATGCCCCATTCATAAAGGATCATGCTGAACCCCTTCTGTGTCTCCCCTTTAGCCCATTCCCCAGAGACTAACATATATACTAATAAGCTTTCCTTTCTACTTTATAACAGACTAAATTCTTCTAAAGTGATTTCTGATTCTTAAATTAAACAACTTAAGTAGTCAAAACTGACTCAAAGAAAAAGAGAGGAGAGGTTTCCTCAAAGAGCCAATTCTTTCATGGCAACAATTTTTTAAAACTTTTTCATTCGTGCTGAAGGATGTCCTAACTTAGTCCAAGCAAAGGGCTCTTCCTGTAATGTTCAGCCCTTGAATTGCCCCACATAGCCAGGCTGCTCCCCAGCTACTTGCTCTCCTCTCCCTAGTTCGGTGGGATTTGAAAAAGTAGAATGTGAAAAGATAGGACAGGACAGGATGGGAGAAGGAACACTCTCTGGATAGTTCAGAATATTTCAATTATAAAAGTTTAATGTCTATGGAACCAGACCCAGAGGTAGATACAAATGGCAGTTATACATCTCACTGTCCTGTTCTTCTCTTTCCTTTTTAATAGTTATTTTCTCCCACATGCCTTTTCTATTATTCTCTCTTAGCATCCTCCTATCAACTTTCATCAATAAGCTAGAGAAAATAACTATTCCCACTTCCAAGGTGTTTATATCTAAACTAGAGGCCAGCTGCACAAAATTCATGCAAGATTAGGCCTTCCTTGCCCCAGCTGCTGGCACCAGTTTCCCTCCGGCTGCCGGCACCCGGGACCGGGCTTCCCTCGCAACCCCGGCTTCGTCCGGAAGGTCGTCCGGAAAGATGTCTGGTCTAATTAGCATATGACACTTTTATTATTATAATTTTAAAATTTACAAGTGCCACAAGTAATGGAAAATGGACACATAATGCAACAGTAGAGGGAGAATACAAGTTAACTTAGAAGACTAATATTCTCCTTGTGTCTAAAAAACAGTCAACAGAACTATATACTTTTTAGCCACAGCCCATCCACCCCACCCCTATCACATGTGCATGGCGAATGTACACACAAACACACACACACACACACACACACTCTTCCTCAGTATGATTTTGAGGACTGGTTGTTTATTATTTGTTTACAATTGGCAGAAGAAGCTCATTCCTCCCTAGTCATCAGCTTCCATTATTCCATCCCATCTAATATTTGGGGCACAAGATCATGTATCCAATATCAGCCCACCTTCCCTTGGAGCCTGAAAAAGTCAGGAGTTTGCAAAGCAAAAAGCAGCAAGTAGAAGAAATAAAACATGAGCCTGGTGTCCTTTGGATTTGGTGCTCTTTGACTCCAGTCAACTGAAATTGTTAAAAATCAGAATGTTAAATTCATACCTGCAAATATGCCAACCAAGTAAGTAAAAAAGGCCCACATCATTGTATTTATTAACCATAATATCAAAGAAAGAAAAGAGAATGGTTTTAAAGAAAAAAAAAATACACACACACACACACACACACACACACACACACACACACACACACACACTGTTAAAATGTATTTGGAGCCCTGGCCTGTGTGGTTCAGTTGGTTGGGTGTCATTTACATGCATTAATTAGCCCGTTTCCATCCATTTCTCCATTCTCACAAAAAATAATGGTACCAACACAGATTGAGTATGTAAACGTGGTCTTCAATCCCCTTCACCTCAGCCCTTAGAACTTTCCCTACAGTGTACAAATCCCCATCCATGTATGCTATCAGTCCCTCACACAAAACTCTCCAAACATCAACAAAGTCTGTGAGAATTTTAATTGCATAAGGCATATAAGACTATATTTATAGAAAATTAGTCCCATAGTACCAGGGAAAGCTGAGCACTAAAATATTAAGTTGACCAAGCAAGTGGTTCAGTGGCTCATAGGTTGGGCATCGACCTATGAACAAGGAGGTCATGGTTTGATTCCCAGACAGGGCATATGCCCGGGTTGCAAGTTCCACCCCAGTAAGGAGCATGCCGAAGGCAGCTGATCTATGATTCTCTCTTATCAGTGATGTTTCTATCTCTCTCTCCCTCTTCCTTCCTCTCTGAAATCAATAAGAAATGGAGAACAAGATGTTAAGTAAGATGTGATCAACAGGTATTCACTAGAATAGAAATAGAAACCAGAATTATCCACAAAACTAACAAACATATGGAGTGAAGAAAAGCAACTTGTAGAATAATACATATAGTATGATTCAATTTGTATAAAATTCAAAGGATGCAAAACCAGGTCATAAACTGTTTTAAACAATTAAAATAAAATATTAAGTTGACTTGGCCTTGAATGACTGAAACATGGCAGACTAGCACATATGGTAAAGTGCCTAATTGCCTGTCCATGTTGAATGTCCAAATCCTTGCCACCAACTTTACTTTTATACATAGTTACAAGCAGCAGTCCCTTTTTGTAGCACATATTTCAAGAAAACTAAAAAGAATCCTATTTTACTAGTGGAACTATGCTTCTATTAGAAATTGCTTTTGACATCCCAAAGAATCACAGATATAACCAACAATATTTCATCAAAACAAGGAGACACTTATAAATCTTTATTATGAATCAAATTAATACAATTGGGTTTCATGTCCTATTAACTGTAGCAAGTATAACATGATTATACAGATACTTCCATGTAAATGAGCAAATAAGAAACTAACCTGTTAGCTAAAATTAAGTATTATATACTTGAATAATCCAATTACTTTATTACTGTATTCAAAGTAGTGGGTTCAAAAACATTTGTTGTTGCTGATGCTGGTGGGGCAGTATTTCAAGTGACTTCAATGTGTGGCCACAGTTGAAAGTCACTGTTTTTAAAGTAATAACTTTAAAATCCTTCTTTAATCTCCTTCACCTTTGAAATCCTTCTCTCTCTGTTTATTTAAAGCTATCAGTGAAAACATCCGTTTCCATGCAAAGGAAGGCCCCTGAAAACATCTACAAAAGTGAAAGTCTTCCTACTTGGCCTCAACTATAAGTAAATGAATGTAGAGTTGGCTGCCTTTAGAACTCTTTCCAACCTGTTAGGAAAATTTAAAAGCACTTTGCTGATCATTAGCATAACACTTCTTTTAAAGGTTCGAAACATGCCTCATAGAATGGCTACACAAATAATATCAAAAGAATGAGACTAAGGTGTGAGTATTAATTAAACAACAAACTGAAAGGCAAAAAAGGCCAGGACTGATATATTTCAAGGTAAAAATAACAACAACAATAATGAACATTTGTTTTTGCAAAGCACTGTACTAAGCTCCTGGAATACATTATCCCATTTAATCCTCGAAATACCTTATGAGTGGCTACTATTAATATCCCAGTTTTTCAGATGGAAAAAACTGGGGCCCAGAACAGCTAAGTCACTTGCCCAACATCTCCCACTAGTAAGGACTGCGGCTGGTATTCAAACCCAAGAAGTCTTACTCCAGAGGCCACACCAATAACAACAACAATGATGATGATTGTGATAAATAACAGCAACTAACAGCCACCACCACCACTGGAGATATGTATAAATTGTCATGCTTAGATACCTGTAAACCTAAAAATAAAGGAAATTTTGATTGACTTTTCTAAAAGAAATTAAATGTTTTAAAAACTCAAACAGCATAAAATCAGCCTTAAACTAGTGAACAGTGATGGGTAAATTATCGTTTTAAATAATAATAGTATATGAATATTAATTATTCTTCCCAGCTTGGACAACCATCATGTATTTATTATTGTTCCTTCATAGATCTCTTCAGTTTGCCTTTCCCAAAAGCCAACAAACTCATGCTCTCCAATTTGTAACCAAGACCCAAAGATCACCACTGATGCAGACTAGTGGCCTAAGCAGCAAAATTACAGGATTCAGGGTTTTTGCAGTATTTTTGATACTATGTTCCAATCAGAATAAATAGAAACACACACATGACATACAGTTATAAAACCTCTGATAAGTATTTCTGCTTCCAATCCTTCATTAGCTATCTTTCATGCTTTATCATCTAAGGCCAAGGCAGTCACTGAAATTTGTCAGGACAAGAAATAAAACATTTTAAATTGATCTAATCCCTAATTATAGGTGTAGATTACTTTCCTGACACCAAGTTCACCCATAGGACAGAAGCCACTGACACCTCTAACACTGTCCATCTCTCTAATACTAATTCATTATCGGGCTTATCTCCAGAGATGGAGCACCAGGAGTATAAGAACCAGGGCCTGCCGAAACCGGTTTGGCTCAGTGGATAGAGCATCAGCCTGCGGACTGAAAGGTCCCAGGTTCGATTCCGGTCAAGGGCATGTACCTTGGTTGCGGGCACATCCCCAGTGGGAGGTGTGCAGGAGGCAGCTGATCGATGTTTCTCTCTCATCGATGTTTCTAACTCTCTATCCCTCTTCCTTCCTCTCTGTAAAATATCAATAAAATATTTAAAAAAAAAAAAAGAAAAGAACCAGGGCCTTTTTAATAAAATAATTCCTGAAGCATGCTTGGTTATACAAAAAAAAAAGGGGGGGATGCTGCAAGAATTATACAGTGTACTAAAGTACTTCTGTCAGTGGTTTCCTCTTTTGAGGATTTCACACCTTATTTACATAATTTTAAAATTACAAAAAATTAGAAGGTCACCTTTTTCTCCCCTCCAGGTAAAGGCATTAAAATAATAACTAGCCACCATTTATTTTCACTATAATTTCATAAAAAGAAAGGACCTTTTGAAAAAGAAAAGAAGAGAACACAATCTCCGACTAAAAGACCATCCTTCCTTAAAAAGCAGGCTTGGCAATCCTATACAACACACACACACACACACACATACACACACACACACACACACACACACACACACACACACACACACAGAGTCATGTATTCTCTCCCTCTAAATTCCTTCTCTTCTACTTCTTTTTAACTTCGCTCAGTACTAGTAACAACTATTCTCTTTTTTTTCTTTTTTTTTTTTAATAATTATTTTGGAAAGTCTCCTTTTTCCCCCCATTACCCCCTTCAGACCGCCCCCACCTCACCCCACCCTCAGGCCTTCACCACCCTATTGTCTGTGTCCATGGGTAATGCATATTTGCATACAAGGTCTTTGGTTGATTACCTCCCACCCACCTCCCACCCACCTCCCCACCGAGATTCCGCACTCTGTTCCATGCTTCCATGTCTCTGGATCCACTCTATTCATCAGTGTGAATACCAGTAATAACTTTTCCACAGGCCTGTATTTGGGAATCTCTGGGCAATATCACTACTGTTCCAACATTTTTCTAGTAGCATGGGAAACAGTGTTAATGACAGTGCTAATTTCAAGTGTATTTAGATGACAGTAAAAGCTGAGAAAATCACGTACCAACCATAGTATAAGAATACCTCACTTTCCAGAAGCCATGTAGTCCCTAGAAATTCTCTAACATAAAAATTTTCATAAAACTCTATACAAACCTCCATTCAAAGACTTGCCACATTATACTGGGACTTTTTTTAAACCAGTGAACCTTATGTCTTGGTCATCTTTTAATACCTATCCCATGGTAGAAGTTTCTAGAATATGGTAGGTATGTAATAAAAGCAGTTTGAGTCAATAAATTCTATATGTTGAATTTTGTTTCCACATTTTCAATTATAAACCAAAACTTTATTCCTCTAGAAATAAAACTACTGAATAGAAAAAAAATGTTTAATATAACATATTTGATAAATTATTTCCTAATCTATATATATATATATAAAAGCCAAGCGACCAGAACTACGGAACAACGGAAATGGAACAACTGGTTACTAAAACAGCGCACTGCAGCAGCGGCCAAGTGGCCCGATCAGGCCGCTCCAATCTCCCACAGCCCCTCCTCCCCCCCAGCCTGGATGCCGATCGGCCCCCCAACCCCATCAGGGAGCAGGGCCGGCCTGCCAATCACCTACAGCCCCTCCCCCCAGCCAGCCCTGCCCCTGATCTGTTCCCTCTACCCCCATCGGAAGCTGAGTGGCCAGCCGACCTCCCATGCGCCCTCCAACTGGCCCAGCCCCAATCAGTCCCCAAACAGGGTGGGGCCAGCGGCCAACCTCCCGCAGTCCCTCCCCCCTCATCAGACTGGCCAGACTGCACCCGTGCACCAATTTGTGCACCAGGCCTCTAGTATTTTAATAATGCTAAGTCACGAAATGCAAATTTTAAAATTCAGATGGGCTAAGTAAAATAAATCAAATAAAGACAAATTCTGTATGATATCACTGATAGGTGGAACCTAAAAAAGCCAAACTCATAGAAACAGAGACTAGTAGTTACCAAGGGCTGGGGATTGGGAGATGTTGGTCAAAGAGCATAAATTTCTAATTACAGGAGTAATAAGTTTTGGAGCTCTAAGGTACAGCACGGTGATTATAGTTAACAATACTGTATTATATACTTCAAATTTGCTAAGAAAGTAGACCTTAAATTTTCTCGTCACAAAGAAAGAAATGGTAACCATTTGACCAGATGGAGGTGTTAGCTAAAACTATGATAGTGATCATTTTGTGATATACCTTAAGGTATACCTTAAACTAACACAATGTTATATGTAAATTATATCTCAAAAAAGTTGTAAATAAATATAAATAAATAGGATGATTCATAATTATTACATTTATAAATGTAAAAAAAAGACAAGTTTGCTTGATAAAAACCTAACTTAAAAAATGCACAGTTCCTTAGTTCCTTGAACTACTGCCCACTACAAATAGTCAATCCTATATAATAAGAGCCTAATATGCAAATCGACCAAACCCCAGAACAACCAGTTGTTATGACGCGCACTGACCACCAGGGAGCAGATGCTCAACGCAGGAGCTGCCCCCAGCCCACAGGGCCTGACCAGCAGTGGCAATGGGGGGCAGGGCCAGCAAGTAGGCGGTGCCAGGCCAGCCAAGGTGGGTGCCAGCGGGGGCCCCCAATCGGCACCACAGTCACCCCGCAGAGGGAGACGACCGGCCGTGGCAGCGGGAAGCGGGACCGGCGAGTGGGCAGCACCCGGCCAGACAAGGCAGGTGCCAGCAGGGGCCGGCCCGATCGCCCTGCCAGTTGCCACACAGATCGGCCCTGATCGCCAGCCAGGCCTAGGGACCCTACCCATGCACAAATTTCATGCACCGGGCCTCTAGTAAGATAATGCCTTATTTTCTAACACTTTATAAAAAATCTGACTTTTAAAAAGAGAAGAATGCATATAATAAAAGGCTAATATGCAAATCGACTGAACAGCAGAATGACCAGTCACTATGACATGCACTGACCACCAGGGGGCATATGCTCAACACAGGAGCTGCCGCCTCGTGGTCAGTATGCTCCCACAGAGGGAGCACCACTCAGCCACAAGCCGGGCTCACGGCTGGCAAGCACAGCGGCAGTGGCGGGAACCTCTCCCACCTCCGTGGCAGTGCTAAGGATGTCAGACTGCCGGCTTAGGCCTGCTCCCTGTGGGGATTGGGCCTAAGCCGGCAGTCAGACATCCCCCAAGGGCTCCCGGACAGCAAGAGGGCACAGGCCAGGCTGAGTGACCCCCCTGCCCGAGTGCAGAATTTCGTGCACTGGGCTTCTACTGGTTTATATTCAAGGATGAGAGGAAAATATTCAGAATGAAGATGAATGCACAACATGAATAAAGTAGTATAATTTGGAAATTCCCTCCATAGCAAAAGAACCTAATAATTTTGTCAATTTTACCATTAACAAGTAAAAGTGAAAGGTCTAGTGCAGTGGTTGGCAAACTCATTAGTCAACAGAGCGGCAAACAGCGGCTCGCAAGCCACATGTGGCTCGCAAGCCGCAGTTTGCCAACCACTGGTCTAGTGGAAAGGGCATGGACTTTGCACTTATTCACTCATTTATTCTTCATTCACCAAATATTTATTTCATACCCATTGAGGTCCAGTCCAGGTGTTACTGGGATACCACAATGGGAAAAGGAGACAAAAATCTCTTCTCCCATAAAACTCTACATTCTAGCAGGAAGAGACAAATAATAGTGACTGTAAAAAATAAATAAATACATTATATGGCATATCATATGGGGAAAATAGTATGCAGGCATGGAGGATACAATTTTTAATAAAATATCATCTGGAATATAGCATTTGACAAGTACTTTTAGAAAGTGAGATAGTCAGCCAAGAGGGCGTCTGGGGGCAAAACAAAAAGCAGAGGAGATAGCAAATGCAAAGGTCCTGTGGCAGGAGGGAGCATGCTGGTGAATTATCAAACATGACCAGAGCCAGAGTCGAAAATGAAAGAGAGAGCCCAGAAGAGTGAGGGACTAGTAGCTGAAATCGTGGGCCTTGTGAAACACTGTAAGGACTTCAGCCTTGATTATGGTTCTGAACTAGAATTGTACCTTGACTGCTTCCTAGGAGACATTGAACAAGGCACTTATTTCTCTGAATATTAGGTTCCTTATCTGTAAAACTGAGAAAATGTACTTGACAGGGTTGAGTGCGTATTAAATGAAGACTATCTGAAAGGTGGAAAATGCTTTTCACAAAAAGTTACCCTTCATTTGACAAACATCTATCAAGTATCTACAGCATACAGTATGAGATCAATTCCTAATTTTAAAACTATTTTCTGTGTGTCACCCTAGCCGGTGTTGCTCAGTGGTTAGAAAATCGGCCTGTGTCCAGAGGGTCACAGGTTCGATTCTTAGTCAAGGGCATACACCTGGGTTGCAGGTTCCATGATCCCTACCCCTACTCAAGGGCACGTGCAGAAGGCAACCAATCAAATGTCTCTCTCACATCAATGCTTCTCTCTTTCTTAATCCCCTTCCACTCTCCCTTAAAAAAAAAAAAAAAAATAGAAAAAATATCAGCACCAGGAATCGAACCATGACCTCCTGGTTCATAGATCAATGCTCAACCACTGGCCAGGCATGAAATTTTATTTTAATAATGTCAAACATCTCCCTAGTCAGTTTGGTTCAGTGGATAGACTGTCGGCCTGTAGACTGAAGGATCTTGGGTTTGATTCTGGTCGAGGGCACATGCCCAGGGTTGTGGGCTTGTTCCCCAGTAGGGGGTGTGCAGGAGGCAGCCGATCAATGATTCTCTCTCATCATTAATGTTTTTATCTCTCTTTCCTTCTCCTTTCCTCTCTGAAATCAATAAAAATATATTTTAAAAAATAATAATAATGTCAAACTTCAATTAAACAAAGGCCATCTTTTTAAAATCCTCAAATAACCCATAACTTGTCTTCTCTTCTGTACTTGTCCTTTAAGACAAGGAGCAAATTATCCTATCTAATAAAAGAGTAATACGCAAATTAACCATCACTCTGCTACACCCACAAGCCACACCCACCATCCAATCAGAAGCGAGTATGCAAATTAACCCAACCAAGATGGCTGTGGCCACAGAGCTAGCAGGAGGCTTGGGTTTCCCCGGTAATGGAGGAAGCCAAGCTTTCCGCACACCCTGGCAGGCCCAGGCCTCCACTCAAAGCTACAAAGTTTCAATTATAGAAGATAAATAAATCCCAACAAAAATGGCGGCAGCCATGGGGCTGGAGAGAGCAGGAGGCTTGAGTTGCCCCCGGAGATGGAGGAAGCCAACCTTCTGTAGCCCTGGCCTGCCTTGGCCTCTGCTACAAAGTTTCAATTATAGAAGATAAATAAATTCCAACAAAAATGGCTGCGGCCACAGAGCAAGCAGGAGGCTAGGCTCCGCTCCAGGCTACAAAGTTTCAATTGTAGAAGATAAATAAATCCCAGATACCAGGGCCTCTGCTTGGGTCGCCTGGGGGCATGGCCGGCCTGCAAACCACCACAGGCCCCTCGCCCAGGCCACCCCACACCCCAAGGGAACCCCCACCCTGATCCGGGACACCCTTCAGGGCAAACCAGCCTGCCCCCACCTGTGCACCAGGCCTCTATCCTATCTAATAAAAGAGTAATATGCAGATTGACCATCACTCCAACACACAAGATGGCTGCCCCCATGTGAACACAAGATGGCCAGCAGGGGAGGGCATTTGGGAGGAACCAGGCCTTCAAGGGAGGGCAGTTGAGAGCAATCAAGCCTGCAGGGGAGGGCAGTTAGAGGTGACCAGGCTGGCAGAGAAGGGAAGTTGGGGGTGACCGGGCCTGCAGGAAAAGGCAGTTGGGGGGGACCCAGGCCTGCAGGAGAGGGCAGTTAGGGGCAAATAGGCTGGCAGGGGAGCAGTTAGGCATCAATCACGCTGGCAGGGGAGTGGTTAGGGTTTGATCAGGCTGGCAGACAGAAGCGGTTAGGGGCAATCAGAAAGGCAGGCAGGCGAGCAGTTGGGAGCCAGCAGTCCTGGATTGTGAGAGGGATGTCTGACTGCCCGGCAAGCGTCCCAGATTGGAGAGAGTGCAGGCTGGGCTGAGGGGCACACACACCCTCTAGTAAACTCATAATCTGGTAAAAAGGAATTAACAGAACAAACTTCCAGGATATGTCCAAGAGTCAGAATTGTTGAAGGCCAATTTTCAGCAGCATTCACAAGTATGAGCAATAAAAATCTTCAAAAAGCACTCTTTTTACTTATGGCATGATTATAAGGTAAAGAAATAAATTAATGGAATTACAGATTTTCCACAAACACCTACCTTTTGGTTGACCCTCCCCCACAAAAAAATAAATAATGCAATAGAAGAACACATGATTTTCAAGTATTTCAGTTCATTGAGGGTTCCTCTCTCCCTAAGAGATTACTTCTACAAGGGATAAAAATGGCCTATTTACTTTCCAGTTGTTTTGAGGGTTAACATCAATATAAATCAGTTCAGAATGGGATGAACCTGCAGCTATTTTAACACTATGATATGAGGTTTAAAAACAGATAGATGGACAGGTGGATAGACAAATAGATAGATATCACATTAATATCAATTAAACCCACTGTCTGCTACTTTACAACTTATAGTTGACACCAAAGACATCATTAAACATTTTTTTTTTAAAAGCATTTAAGGTAGAAAACAGAGTCAATCCAATGTTGCAATGCAAGCTTAGAGGTGCTATTTCTGAACCTCAGTTGGGAGTTTTAAATATGAGACCTTAAGCTCCTGCGAGGGACATAAGACTGAGTGACCATAGTGGAATGGCGTCTAATCCCAAGAGTAACAAAGAGTGTACATTTATATTAAGGTCATAATCTGGACAATAAAAACCAATGATGGCATGTAATACACCCCACTAATTGAGGAACTCACCTATACATCATAAATGTAAGCCCATCTATAATGGTCAAGGAAATCCAAAATTCAAATTTGAAACACCATACTAAGAATAAGAAATCCTTTTAAAACCTTATTTCCTACTATGTATAAAAACAGTACTGTCGCCCTGGCCAGTGTGCTCAGTGGTTGGAGTGCCAGCCCACACAAAGGGTCTCAGATTTGATTTCCTGTCAAGGGCATATACTAGACAAGGTTTGATCCCTTGCCCTGGGTCACAGGGCGAGTGCAAGAGGCAACCAATCAACGTGCCTCTCTCACATCGATGTTTCCCTCTCTCCCACTCTCTATCTGTCTCCCTTCTCTTTCCCTCCCTCCCTAAAAAAAAAATGGAAAAAATATCCTCAAGTGAGGATTAACAAAACAAAACAACAACAAAAACCAGTACTGTCAAACATAAAATAGAGCAAGCATTTCAAACTCACAGTACCCTGGGCTGCATGTGGCCCACAAGGAATATTTTTTCAGCCCAGCCAACATAGCAGTATGTAAGAAAAGTTTTAATAAAAATTTCATAACTTAATTTTTACAATATCCTGTTATACATAATCCTATGTAATAAAATCCTAATAAGCAAATCAACCGGACAGAGGAACAACTGGTCGCTATGACACGCAATGACCACCAGGGGCATACACTCAACACAGGAGCTGCCCCCTGGTGGTCAGTGCGCTCTCACAGAGGGAGCACCGCTCAGCCAGAAGGTGGGCTCACAGCTTTTGAGCACAGTGGCAGTGGCGGGAGCCTCTCCTGCCTCCTCGGCAGCACTAAGGACCCCTTGGGGGTTGTCTGACTGCCGGCTTAGACCCACTCCCTGCGGGTAGCGGGCCTAAGCCAGCAGGTGGACATCCCCCGAGGGCTCCCAGACTGCGAGAGGGCACAGGTCGGGCTGAGGGACAACCCCCCCACCCCAGTGCACAAATGTCATGCACCAGGCCTCTAGTTATTAATAACGAACTACAAAGTTCACTAATGGTTGATTACTATAATCGTGTTGCTTTGATTTCCTTTACGTGCCTTACACAAGGTGCACCATTTCTCTCCACTAATACTAGCAGCAAATATTTTAGCAGCCGATTGCCACGTCATTACTCTTGGACTGACTTGTTTGGTGTGCGCAACAGGAAATATTTCGCTTTCGGAGAACAAGAAAAATAGGTTTATTTGCGTTACGCTTATTAATTTGTGCAGTTATTCAGTGTCTGGTAAGTTAATGTTCAAGAAAAAAATATTAATTTTTCTTAAAATGTTCTATTTTTTTATGTTAAGGATTACTCATTTATTTCAACCCTTCGTATTCAGCATGTCTCTATCGAAATAAACCTACATTTTTATGAAAATTGAAGCTTTTGTTTTTTTGCGGCACACATAAACTTAAACATTGTTTATTTGGCCTGTGTTAGCCTTTGAATTTGACATGCTTGCAATAGAGAGAAACTTACTGTGTGTATTTATATATGCATGTATACAGGTATGTTTAATTGTGAGTGTATAACTCCAAAATGAAAACTTAGAGAAAAATAATACAAAAGGTTTTTAAAAGACAACTGA
The DNA here is from genome assembly GCF_963455305.1 of Plecotus auritus. Lineage (NCBI taxonomy): Eukaryota > Metazoa > Chordata > Mammalia > Chiroptera > Vespertilionidae > Plecotus > Plecotus auritus. Next base: position 35,168,712 of record NC_137770.1, on the reverse strand, counting down.
TGTACCTGAAAAATTTAACACTTTAGAGCAGAGAAGCATTTTAAAACACTGAATAGCAAGATAGGACACCAGAATTTGAGCCAGAATATTTATAACACAAGTCCCTTTTTTACTACTTATGTCCTAACCACCAACATCTGTCTCCAAGGGGAGGAAAAGTCATTGAAACCTAAAGATAACCATACCAATGATGCAATTCTAAACACAAGCCTTTTTTCTGATCTTGATATAATTCAGCATTCTATGCCCAGTGTGGTACCCCTAAGACTTAGCTAAACATGCTAATGGGTAGTACAAACATTTTCTCTTCAGTTATATTAAAAGTGACTGTATCTTCCATTTAAGGAGCCAGACCAAATATGAGAAATAAGATGTGGTGTTAATAAAAGCAATAAAATTTTAACAAACTAAGCTGGCCCGCAACGATTTGGCTCAGTGGTAGAGCATCGGGCTTATGGACTGAAGGGTCCCAGATTTGATTCCATCAACTGCATGTACCTAGGTTTCAGGCTCAATCCCTGGCCCCGGTTAGGACGCATGCAGGAGGCAACCAATTGATGTGTCTCTCTCACATCAATGTTCCTATCTATCTATCTATCTATCTCTATTTCTCTCACTGTCTCTTTCCCTCCCACCCATTCTCTTTAAAAACCAATGGAAAAATAATCTCGGGTGAGGATTAACAAAAGAAAAACAACAATAACAAAAAATAAACTGGGCAACTCAGTCTACTATCTCAAAAGTCTGTCCTCTGTAATTCTGGAGGAACATCACAGAAATGCTTACAATGACAAAGTAATTTGATTTCTTTCAGCACAATGAGAACTTAAAAAATGTAAACCCATTCTGTATTCTTCCAGGTGGCTGAGGTAGTCCTTTGGACCACACCCCCCACCCCAGACTTTGAACTCAGGGGGGTCTTGGTTCTAATTAGGTTCCACCATGTACCAACTGGCAATGTGGGGAAGTGTGGTGTGGCAGTTAAGACAATGGGCTACAGCAAGCATGTCAAACTTGCGGCCCACAACGAATATTTTTGCAGCCCAGCCAATATAACAGTATATAAGAAACGTTTTAATAAAAATTTTGTAATTTAATTTTTTACAATATCCTGTTATACATAATCTATACTTATAATAGGGTAATATACAAATTGGTCAAGACGCTGATCAGCAGGAGGGCAGGGCAGCAAGCTACAAGCGGTGGAGAGCTACAGGAGGGCAGGGCAGCAAGCTACATGCATCAGAGAGATACGAGCGGTGGTGGGTGGGCCAGCCAGCTGAGGCAAACGGCAGCAAGCTACTCGTGCACGGATTCATGCGCAGGGCCACTAGTTATTAATAATGAACTACAACGTTCGCTAATGACTGATTTCTATAATCGTGTTGCATTCATTTCCCTTACATGCCTTATGTGCAGGTACACCATTTCTCTTCACTAATACTAGCAGTGAATATTTTAGCAGCCGATTGCCATGTCATTGGTCTTCAACTGTCTTGTTTGGTGTGCACAACAGAAAATATTTCGCTTTCGGAAGTCAAGAAAAAAAGGTTTATTTGCATTTTACTTAATTTGTGCAGTTAGTCAGTGTCTGTAAGTTAATGTTCAAGAAAAAATATTAATTTTTCTTAAAATTTTCTATTATTTTATGTTAATGATTACTCATTTATTTCAGCCCTTTGTATTCTATTGAAATAAACCTACGTTTCTATGAAAATTGAAGTTTTTGTTTTTTTGTGGCCCACATAAACTTAAACCTTATTTATTTGGCCCGTGTTAGCCTTTGAGTTTGACATGCTTGGGCTACAGAATCAGATTGTCTGGATTCTAAACCTGGCTTTGCCACTTCCTAGCCTGGAAACCATAAGTGAGTTTCTGTGCCTCAGTTTCCTCATATGTAAATGAAGGCATAATAATAGTTCCTATCTGATATAGTTGACTTAAGGATTAAGTGTGTGAAGAAAAAGAAAAATACACAGAAAAATGGAACTTTTCAGGTGCTCAATAAACTTCAGTTGCTAAAAGTCCTTAAAAAAGCATTGCCGAGCATTAGTATCCTTTGTAAATGAGTCTAAGGATAGTAGCTCTGTCACAGTGCTAGCTCAAGAATTTCATGAGATAATACATAAAATGTTTCACACAATGCCTAGCACATGGAAAATGCTCAATAAATGTCAGCTTTTAAAAACAATACTTAACAATAAACATAAATTGCTAATATATACATAGGGTTTCTTCCCTTCCCTTTTTTTGTGTCCAATTGTGTAAGCCATATTTGAAGAAAATAATATTGAGCTTGACCTAATATCCAGTGAGATTACTTCAAAATAAAAAGGTAATTTGATTAGAGAAAAAATGAAGATGCTGACTTAATTCAATATGTGAAATGATTCAGCTGTCAGAACATGCATCAGCAACATGTCAAAATCCTGAAGGGCGATGAGAGTTAGTGTTTGAATGAATGAATGACAGACTAACACAGCATCTGGGATAGAAAAACAAGAATTTATAAAGAGTTCAACAATCTGGATGAGCACTGCCAAGACCAGGACACAGCCAGTTCTCACACATCCCCAGAGCTCGCTCCAGATACAATCTGGTTTATGCTTAATTTACGAAAGAAAAAGAAAAAAAAAAGCCATGTTTGACAGCTCTGTCCTATGAGTCTAAATTCTGAATTAATATTGATATTCACAGATGTTAACACTTATAAATACAAGCTAAAAGTAGTAATAATAATTTACATTTGAAGAGTTCTTTACAATAATATAGTCATATCAATATTATTGACTTCCCACTAAAATAACATTAAGTTTTTAACCACTTCAAAGTATTTTGCAAACCTTTTTGCTTTTCTACATACCCTATTAAAGATCTAAGGTTTTGCTAAAATTCTGCAAGCTTTGTATAGCCTCCAACAAGGCCTCAGGCTAAGTCTGAAAGGAATATGATAGGTAGTTTCAACCTTCCAAGAACAAACCTTTATTTGCTTAGAATCTACTATGTTGAACTTAATAATCAATCATTTATTCATTCATTCCACAAATATTTACAGAACACTTTTTACATGCCAGGCACTAATCTAGGTCGTAAGTATACATTTCTGAGCAAAATCAAACAAGATCCTAGCCTTCATGAAGCTTACAGACCAAAAGGGAAGAAAACTCAATTAAATGGTCATATAAATAAATAAACATAAAAGTAAAACAGGTTGCCCTATGAAGAAAAGATACAATGTACTATATAAGAGTACATACTACAGAGAACGAAAAAGAAATATACTTGTCCTAAAAAAAAAAGTACAGTCTGGTGAGAAGCAAAATTAACATCCTATCTAATAAAAGAGTAATATACAAATTAACCATCACTCTGCTACACCCACAAGCCATGCCCACAAGCCACGCCCACAAGCAAATCAGGAGCGAATATGCAAATAACCCCAACCAAGATGGCTACGGCCACAGAGAGCAGGAGGAAGGCTTGGGTTTCCCCAGCAATGGAGGAAGCCAAGCTTTCCGCCTGCCCTTGCCGGCCTAGGCCTCCACTCAAGGCTACAAAGTTTCAATGATAGAAGATACATAAATCCAAACAGAAATGGAGGCAGCCACTGAGCTGGAAAGAGCAGGAGGCTAGGGTTGCCCCTGGTGATGGAGGAAGCCAAGCTTTCCACACACCCTGGCCAGCTCAGGCCTCTGCTTAAGGCTACAAAGTTTCAATTATAGAAGATAAATAAATCCAAAAAAAATGGCTGCCACCACGGAGCAAGCAGAAGGCTTGGCTCCGCTCCAGGCTACAAAGTTTCAATTGTAGAAGATAAATAAATCCCAGATACCAGGGCCTCCGCTTGGGTCGCCGGGGGGCGTGGCCGGCCTGCCAACTACCACAGGCCCCTCGCCCAGGCTGCCCCACACCCCAAGGGAACCCCCACCCTGATCCGGGACACCCTTCAGGGCAAACCAGCTGGCCCCCACCCATGCACCAGGCCTCTATCCTATCTAATAAAAGAGTAACATGCAGATTGACCATCACTCCAACACACAAGATGGCTGCCCTCATGTGGTCAAAGATACTGCCCCCATTTGGACACAAGATGGCCACCACAAGATGGCCAGCAAGGGAGGGCAGTTGGGAGGGACCGGGCCTGCAAGGGAGGGCAGTTGTGGGCGATCAGGCCAGCAGGGGAGGGCAGTTGGGAGGGACCAGGCCTGCATGAGAGGGCAGTTGGGGGCGATCAAGCCTGCAGGGGAGGGCAGTTAGGGGTGACCAAGCCAGCAGAGGAGGGAAGTTGGGGGCAACCATGCCTGCAGGGAAAGGCAGTTGGGAGGTACCCAGGCCTGCAGGGGAGAGCAGTTCGGGGGGACCAGGCCTGCAGGGGAGGGCAGTTAGAGGTGACCAGGCCTGCAGGGGAGGGCAGTTGGGGGGGGGGGGACCCAGACCTGCAGGGGGGAGCAGTTGGGGAGGACCAGGCCTGCAGGGGAGGGCAGTTAGGGGTGACCAGGCCTGCAGGGGAGGGCAGTTAGGGGTGACCAGGCCTGCAGGGGAGGGCAGTTAGGGGCAAACAGGCTGGCAGGGGAGCAGTTAGGCATCAATCAGGCTGGCAGGGGAGTTGTTAGGGGGTGATCAGGCTGGCAGGCAAAAGTGGTTAGGGGCAATCAGGAAGGCAGGCAGGCGAGCAGTTGGGAGCCAGCAGTCCTGGATTGTGAGAGGAATGTCCGACTGCCCTCGAGGGGTCCCAGATTGGAGAGGGTGCAGGCTGGGCTGAGGGACACCCCCCCTCCCCCATGCACGAATTTCGTGCACCGGGCCTCTAGTATATAAATAAGAGGAAAATTACAAGGAAAATACAATTAAGTACCTAAATATAATAGACCAAGTTAAGAGATAGGAATGTGAAAAGCACTTGGCGAGGATCTACAATACTCCAGCTAGGACCTTCCACGTGTTCTCTCACTGAAGCCTTGCAAAAATCCTGCAAAGTAGCATTTTACAGATGGGAAAACTAAGGCTGCAAGATATTCAGTTCTATTAGTATGAGTCAATAACTACAGTGTAGAAACAGCTTCATTAATAGAACCAAAAGGTATGATAATCTTTTAGCAAAATGGAATATATTTGACATTAATTTAGACTGATATATGTAGCAGCAGAAATGAGATCAGAGCAATGAACGTGTCTTCCTCATCCTCTACTACCCTTTTTACAGCCCACCTCCAACCCCAAGGCATACAGTATTTCCACCACAATCACACCCAGTGCTCATGACCTTTCCACACCCACAAAAATCGGCTTTCCCTCTGAAAATGTGGTTAAGTTCCCTGGCTGCTAAAGGGTTAATGGGCTTACCATGAAGAAACATATTTATACTACTGCACAGACTTCATGGAATGGCCTAATGGCTTCATTCAATGGCCTAATTTTAACAATGGGAATTTCAGACATAAAATGGGCAAATTATTTCGAGCCCCTCCAGGCACATCTATTCTACTTTCACAAGGATCATAAGGCAAGCCTTATCACCCAATTGGGGGGGGGGAGGGAGGAGGTACATCTTGATAAATATAGAAAATATCTCATACTGAAGTTTTAACAATTTACATTGCTTGCTTGTACCATTAGTGCACACTGTATCACAAAACTAACCAAGCAATAAATAGTTTCTGAGCCACCCTGAAGTCCAAAGACTTGAGTGTTACCAAGCATTGCATGCAAATGACATTATCTCTTTGAAAAGTGCCAACTGCAGCAAGCTCAGGAGAGTCCTTTTAAATGACATTTATCTAGATCTCAAAAATTCTCATATTACTTATATCTGGAAAAATATGCACCAAACTCTCTGTGGGAATGGAGAGCACAAACAAAATGTGTATGTTTCAAACTTCCAATGAAACCAGATTCTTTATCTATCGATTGTTCATAGACTCAGATGGGAAGGGAGAACCTCATTCACACAGCCCTTAATGGAGTATTATTCACAATCTATCCTCTACTGAAAATACCATGCTCTCCTACAGACAATCTGCCCCTTTAGGATCTGCAACACTATAAACAACGTCAAAAGATATTTGTTAATGAATGAATAAACCAAAATAAACAAGAGGCACCAAGGATAGATCAGGTATGAAAAAAAATATATACACATTCTGAAGAGCCATTTCCTGCTTCATAATAAATAGTTCTTTCTGAAAATCTTGAGTGAATCATCATATCCCAATCATATCATGTATATATAAAAATAGTAAAAACTTAGTAAGCACTTACACTGAGATAGTCACTGTTCTAAGCAGTTTAAATGCATTAACTCATTCAATCCTCTCCACAATGCTGTGTAGTACGTATTATTTTACATATAGAATATTGAGTCCCAGAAATATTTAGTAACTTGCTCTTGATCACACAGCTAGAAAGGATTTTTTCAGGACTCCTGTCACTTTCTGTACTTTCACCATAGGTGATCTCATCTACCCCGTGGCTTTAAGACCATCTATATTCTGTTGTCTCCCATGAGCTTCAGACGAAGTAATCTGGCACCTGTACATTATCACCTCTGCAGAAGAGTAACATGAGTTGGCTTATTACTAGTTTTGTTTTTTCACCTCATTCCTACAATATACACTAGGGACTACTTGGAAGGGATAACGTTCCTAATAGATTCTTTAACATATAGACTGAGGCAGACATGAGTTCAGTCATCTACCTCCACTATATATCAAGCAAATGCAACTACCAGGGGTTATACTGAGCCACCCCATCTGCTGGAGTCAGTTCAAATGTAACATACCATGCTCCAACTTCAAAAACAAACTCAACTATTCACCCAAGTAACATAAATATTAGTTATGCTATGTTGATCATTTCCAAGGCATTCCATTACTATATTGGTGTAATACTAGAAAGCCAATTTTGACAGTTCATTCATTATGTCACTGTATTATTTTTCTTAATGAGCACACAGAACTCATTATAAGACTGCTGGTGGTCACTGTGTTTTTATCCTTTCTTGAAAGTTCCATGGATTTCAACCCCATTAACAATTACTAGTAATCCATAAACTACTTATTCATGACATTCATGAATAAGACTATATATTTAGTACAAACCTAACTAAATAAAAAGCTACTTTACCTGCTGAGTATTCACTAACAGCTGAAAATTAAAGAACAAGTTGAATCATTTAGAAAACTGTAAAATATTAGAGTGTCTGTTTGTTTTATGACTTTACTACACACAACAACAAAAAACACACAATAATTCTCTATTTTAAAATGCTTATTTGCAAGCACCAAATCTTCCCATTAATACCCATTTAATTCAATAGGCTATTCTCAGGAGAATCCTTTATGATGCCCACAACATCTACTAAATATTTGGATCTCAGCCATGAAGTATAAGTATCTGCATCATTTCATAAAAAATAAAACCATTTTTTGCCCAGCCAGTGTGGCTCAATGTTTGAGCCTCCAATTATGAACCAGGAGGGTCAGGGCACATGCCTGGGTTGCAGGCTTCATCCCCAGTAGGGGGCGTGCAGGAGGCAGCCGTACAATGATTCTCTCTCATCAGTGATGTTTCTATCTCTCTCTCCCTCTCCCTTCCTCTCTGCAATCAATAAAATATATTTTTTTAAAAAAAACAATATGCCCTATCTCACTGTGTGTGTGTTTTTTAACTCAATTTAGGGGGCTGTAATACCATATTTTTTTAAATGAACTAGAATAGAATAGAACATCACAGAAACAATTATACCTATCACAGTAAATAAGTCCTGCTTCATTAATCTTTTATATTGGTTACGTAAGTGTGTGTGTGTACTGGGGTCAGGATGTAAAATAAATTATTTACTACAGGTAGCAAAAAGCTGGAATAATACCATTCTAGATTTTCCAGGACAGTTCTACTTTTATGTGATCTTGTATTTTTCAATAAAGGTAAAATATATTAACAAAATGGGATTGAATTTTATACAGATATGTATCAAAAATCATTTTAAAAAATCTTTGTCAGACCCTAAGTTCCACCTACTGGTTAGAAAATACAAACATGGCACCTACTTGGAAAACTTATAGCTTAAAACACCCATCCAGATTGCATCTAGGGAGTCACCCCACAAAACACAGATAAAACTAAAATGCCTTAAAAGTTCTAAACCATGGCAGCTCCCCTCCCAGTTCAAAACCTAAAAATTACTTTATTGTGAATTAAAGATAATTTCTGAGCATCTTAACTTTTTCTGAGTTAGCACAAAATAATTATATGATATTTCTGAGGTTCTCGATAGCGAGGCTGAAGTATCAAAGCAAATTGTACCATGGGCAAAGATCACTGCTAAGCCAGGAAAGTCTGGGTGACAACAGCCAAGCTGGCTAGGGCAGCACATTCTGAGAACACCCAGTCTATTAAGGAACATGCACTGAAATCCACAAGAACCAGATTTACCTTGAGAGTGGATTAAGTCGCTTCACTTCTCTAGATCCCAATCTCCTTCTCATTAAAGAAAACGTTAAGAACAGTATCTGTCTCCAGTCCATTCTTCCCATAGTTCAAACAAAGACAAAAACACACAGAGATACACTCTGAGCTCTTTAGAAGATTAACTGCTACGTAAAGGCAACTTGTCAGGTACAACTCAGGTGACAGCTCCCCTGGCTGGCCCGAACACTCTCCTCTGTTCACTCAGCACCTCACTAAATGAACTGACCAGTTTGTTTGCCCACACTCAGGCTAAAGAGCTGAACAAAATGTAACTTAAGTCTTTGGGAAAATAAAGGTAAAAAGTGGCTGCATGTTTAACACCTAGCACCATACTGACAGCAAATGAAAATTCTTTTTGACAAATCTTTAAAAAGATAGTGTTTGAGGATTAAAGAGCTTGGAAAAAATTCTCCTTGAGCCATCAAGCTCTGTTCCAATTAGTAAAAGGAAACTGGTTTGGAGGGAAAACCAATACCTACAATTAAATATTGCTAAGCTGAATCATATGAAATTATAGCTAAAAAATGATCGAATACTGGCAATTTCATTTTGTTCAATAAGAGAATAGCTTATTTTGTTAATGGCACTAAGACTAATGGCATTAGTGACATCAAAGGACAGTGGTCTCAAGCCAAAATACACATATTGGAACATTTTCCACAGAAAATTTTTGCTTTACTTAGTTTTACTTGTGTAATGTAAATATTAAAATATCCTCAAAATTAGAAAGAATATAATAAACCCCTGTGGGCCCATCACGTAGCTTCTCTTTCTGACATTCTCTTAATGTCAATATTTACAACATCCTGGAAATTACACACCATGCAATTATCTAAACATACAAGAAAAACTTTTCAGAATTGCAATGCAAAAATTCATTGTTTTACAAAACTCTTTCAAACTTATATGACCATAAGTGTTCAAAAACTGCTGCCATGGGGCTTGTGTAATTTTGGACTCTATATAAATGATATTATGAAAGCATGAGCTTTAATGAAATATTTTCTTAGTTGTTTAGTTGTTGAGTTTGGGCTTATTTAAGACAGTGAGCATGAAACAACTCTAGCTGACTAGGACATCTGAAACTAATAAACAGAGTAAACCAGCCTTTTACAAAAGGACAAATGTATTTGAATGCATAAAAATCCTAGAAATTATTTAATTATATTGACCTCTACTAGTAAGTACCAGACAAGGGCACAGGCATACATCTCTCAGAAAGTCTAACAGAATGAACTGTTCATCAAGAGTTTTAATTTATCCAGTGCCTGCTGTTAGCTAGGCCCTGAAAAACAAATATTCCTTCTAAAAATATTTCATTCCTTCAATAAATATTTCAAAGTATTTTCTATATATCAGACACTGTTCTAGACACTGATGATACAGCAGTGAACAAGAGACAAAGATCCGTGCCTAGTGGAGTTTATGTTCTAGCATGGGGGCACAGATAACATTATAAATAAAACATTATATATAGTATGTTAAAGGGGGACAAATGCAATAGAAAAAAGAAAAAGCAGGGCAAAAAAAGAAAATGGAGAGCAGGCACGGTTACAGTTCTAAATAGTGTGAACTCACAGACTTGTGGAAAAGACAGACATTTACCTAGTTATGACATCAATGTGGTAAGTAAGTACTACATGAGATCCTATCACTGCTCTGTGGGAATGAGGAGGAGAAGGCACTTAATTCTGCCTTCCAGAGGAAGTGATATCTAAGCCACTGTTGAGAACGCAAGAGAAGTTGGCCAGAAGCACCAAAGAAGGAAGGGCTCTGCATGCCCAGGGAACAGCATATGTGAGGGCACTGAGAGGAACAACAGCCCAGGGGATTTGCAGCAGGCTAAAACCTGGTGTAAAGGGGGGAGGAAGCAGCCAAGAGAGGCAGGCAGAGGTCAGATCAGAAAGTTTCCATTTGAGGAAGGGGGTTAATGGGGCTGGGAGCCAATGAGCCTTCTACCACAGACTGTGATACAGAAAGCCTACACAATCAGCTTTGCAAGGACTAGGCAAGAAAGGACAGAGCAAAGTAGAAATGGGGAAAGGAGAGGTGCAAAAAGCTATACTGAGCAGCTGGAAGTAGAAAGACTCCAAACTCAACCGGTTTGGCTCAGCCCACAAGAAATGATGATGCCACGCCCTAAAATGGGGAAATTTGAAAGAAGAGATCCTAGAGAGATGTGGATGCTGAATTTGAAGTGGCTGTGGCAAGGGACCAAGGAGTAACTAGAAATGCAGGTCTGGACTAAAGAAAGTTCTAGCCTGGATATATAGAAATATAGGCTGCAGAGTCTAAGAGGGGCAGCTGAAGCCATCAGAATGGACACACACACACACACACACACACACACACACACACACACACACTAGCGCTCGCTCTCTCTCTCTCTCTCTCTCTCTCTCTCTCTCTCTCTCAACTTTTCCACCAGGAAGTAATTTATTTCCATGGTGCTCATAAGTAGAAAGATTTGCACAAATGATAGGTTCTCTAACAAATACCAAAAGAAAGACGCTTTTCTGGAATAAGTTATACATACACATACACACACACACACACACACACACACACTTATACACAAAGATCTATTATGTATATATGCCAATATTCTTATTTTGAGATGTGTACTAAATTCCACATTGCAAATTCTCATCACAAAGTGTTTACTGAGAAAACCAAGATGGTGGCATAAGGTATACACCTGTACATGCTGCCTCTCACAACCACACCAAAACTACAACTAAAAGACAAAACGTCTATCACCCAGAACCACGGGAAAGCTGGCTGAGTAGAAGTTCTACAACTAGAAGGAAAGAGAAAAGAGCATTGAGACTGGGTTAGATGTGCACAGGCGAGGAAAAACAGAGGTACGGAAGCGCGCAAATCAGGCTGGTGACTGGGTGCGCTGTTTTTTTCAATCTGAAGGGAGACACAAGCTCCTGACTGCTCTGAACTCCAGTTTCCAGCAAGACTCTGGGGACCCAGACTCCTACGGGGAGAAGCAGGACTGTCTGCCATCAGGTAGGAAAGTGAGGATCGCTCTCTTGCAGAGGTGCATGCAGGAATCATTGTTTACTGCGCTGGGGCACAGGACACGGGGACGCAGAGATGCAGAGAGGGCTGACTGGCAGCCATCGCTGTTTGCCACACCCTAGTGATTCCCTGAGACCCCGCCCTGCCCAATTTACAAACCTACCCAAACTGTGTGCAGCGGCTTTTGCTATGAATGGCCTGCCCTATCAAAGCTTAACCTAACAAACTGTAGCTGGGTCAGCTCCAAAACTTCCAAACCCCAAGCAAAGAAGAGAAAAACTGCAGATCTTGCTGTAACTCCTGCTGGGTGGCCTCAGATAGTAGCTTACCTGCACCTCCTTGGAGATCCAGGAGCCAGTGTACCGAGTGGTCAGTGTGAGACAACACCAGATTTCAACTCCTCACATCCCTAAGTGACACACTCAAGAGGCAGACTCAGTGAGCACCAAAGCCCCACTGAAGCAAGTCCTGCCCCATAAGGGTGTCTCCAGCACAGCAGTTCTTCCATTATAGACACAGCGGGTCCTCACAGCCAATTGGCCTGGAGGTCAGTTCCTCCCAGTGTACCAACAGCAATCAAGGCTTAACTACAACAAGACTTTGCACTCAGCCCACAAAGGGTTGCACCAAGAGTGTCCACCTCAGGTGATTGGGGAGGCTGAACCACTGGGCCCTTAGGTCACCTACCACACAAAGCCACTCTATCAACACAGGGAAGCAGCCAAAATGCAGAGACAAAGAAACATGTCACGAATGAAAGAAATGGAGGAAAGCAAACTACTGGATATAGAGTTCAAAACCACAGTTATAAGGTTACTCAAAAATCTTCTAGAAACCTCTGAGGAACGTAGTGAGACCTTTAAGGATCTTAATGAGAATGCCAAAAAAATGGAAAAGGACCAGTCAGAAATTAAGCATACACTGTCTGAAATAAAGAATAATATACAGAAATTCAACAGTAGACCAAAGGACCCCAAAAATCAAACCAAAGATTTGAAATATGAGGAAGCAAAAACACCCAACCAGAAAAACAAAAAGAAAAAAGAATCCAAAAATATGAAGATAGTGTAAGGAGCCTCTGGGACAACTTCAAGCGTACCAACATCCAAATTATGGGGGTGCCGGAAGAAGAGAGAGAGCAAAATATTGAAAACCTATTAGAAGAAATAAGGACAGAAAACTTTCCCTACCTGGTGAAAGAAATAGACATACAAGTCCAGGAAGCGCAGAGAACCCCAAACAAGAGGAATCCAAAGAGGACCACACCAAGACACATCATAATTAAAATGCCAAGGGCAAAAGACAAAGAGAGAATATTAAAAGCAGCAAGAGAAAAACAGTTAATTACCTACAAGGGAGCACCCATACAACTGTCAGCTGATTTCTCAACAGAAACTATGCAGGCCACAAGGGAGTGGCAAGAAATATTCAAAGTGATGAACAGCAGGCACCTACAACCAAGATTACAAAACCCAGCAAAGCTATCATTTAGAATTGAAGGTCAGATAAAGAGCTTCATAGACAAGAAAAAGCTAAAGGAGTTCATCACCACCAAACCAGGTTTACATGAAATGCAGAAGGGTATTCTTTAAGAAGAGGAAGAAGAAAAAAGTAAAGATAAAAATTATGAACAACAAAGTGACAACAAATACATATCTGTCAACAATTGAATCTGAAAATCAAGTGAATAACAAATTCTGATGAACAGAATAAACTGGTGAATATAACAGAATCAGGGGCATAGAAAGGGAGTGGACTGACAATTCTCGGGGGAAGGAGGTGTGAGGGGTGCGGGAAGAGACTGGACAAAAATCGTACACCTATGGATGAGGACAGTGGTGGGGGGTATGGGCATGGGGTGGGGCGGGGGGGGGGGAAGGAACATCTGTAATAATCTGAACAATAAATATTTATTTTTTAAAAAACAAAACAAAGTGTTTACCAGCACCATAGTTTATATCAGAGGTATATCAGAATATAAAGCTGCAAAAAACATGAGATCCACAGTACTCCACCATTTTCCCTCCCCACCTATTTTCTTTTCTATCCTACTTCTGTTTTCTGCCTCCTCCTTCCCCACCATCCCATATAAACTCTAAGCCCAGACAAATTGTTATTTGTGGTTCAGCTAAAGACCCACGCCATCCTTCATCCCAATGATATAATTGTAATGAAACCAGTTATTAAGTAACTGGAAGGGAGCAAAGGGAAGGCCACGTATTATGGACATGCCATTTGTGCAATTTTGCCAGAAAGCTGCAGTATACACCCATGCCCAGTAAGGTCTGGGTGAGACAGGGAAGGTACTTTCCTGTCAGTCACACCTGGTAATAGGTCATTGGCCAGAGTAGGCGTGGCCACTGCAAGCACAGGAAGATTTGAGATACATAAGTTTCTAAACAATGGAGTTCCCTCTCTTGGTTGCACAGGACTCTTGGGACTCTTGTTACAGGGAATGAGCTCTCTTGGCTCGCCTGCATTAGCCCACATGGCCCACAGCCATATGGACCCCACACACAATGGACTAATGGACTGCAACTAACCTAATGCTACACAGGACCCAGCTCCACCATGGAACGGAAACTTTGGACTCTGCTTCTAGCTCTGCTGAATCCCCAACTGCACCTCTTCCAGGACTGGATTAAGGGAAATGGGACCTTGCAAATCCAGGGATGTAATTCCATACAATAAAAATCACTCTTCCTCCCATGCAAGTCTCAGAAAATTCTTTTTCTCAAGATATTTTAAGGACCCGACCCCCAGCACCCAGTGGGGAAAGGGATACCCCACTTTCACTGGTGGATACCTCACTTTTACCAATAATACCATCATCCCATCAACACCCTACCACCACCACCTCATCTGGCCACATTAAATACTCTGCCCCTTCCCCCTCCAGCCTCTGTCTCCATCCATCCCTAAGAGGCCCCTCTCAAATGTCACTTCTTTCATGAAACCTATCCTGGTGATCCCCTCAGCCTGATGTGATCTCTCCTTTCTATTGAACTGCTAGGGCCCCTATCTTGAACCTCTCTTACTGCACTTAACTCAGTTACATGACGCAATAATATCTGCCCTCTTGGAATTATATTTAATTATATTTGTGTCCCTGAAGCACCTATGAGATCAGCAAATAACATGAATAGAGCTGAGCTATCTCAAACCCATGTGTATCTATAGCAAATAATGTATTTTAAATACAGCCACACATAATGCCAGCCTGCACCCAGGCCCTTTAAGAAGCCCAATTTCTACCTTAGGAAGAATCAGAGAAAGTTATTGTCCAGGAAAGTAATACAAAACCAGTATCCTAGTATTTTAACATATTGCCTGTTTCCATAATGCCACCAACTAAACATTACTTGATAGTGAAAATAAATATGAATTAGCTCAAGTTATTAAAATAAGAAAAAAGTTATATTCCACTAGGAAATCAGATTTACAATTAAAACACGTTATCCAGCCTCTCTTTTACATTCCTCTCTTTGGTCCTTTTCCAGAGCAACAGATGTTTTTCTTCTTCAGCTTAGTCATTTGGAGAAGAAAAGGAGATTGAAAATGGTTAAAAAGCAGAAGGAAAGTGCATGTAAATGTGGATAAATGGACAGGTCAGGGTCAATGATGTGGGCATTTGGAAATCAATCCGATGGTTTCTCAAAAGCATTCCAAGAGTCCTATAAAATAAAAGCCTCAGATGAGAATATCTATGTTTTGAGGGTCTTAACAAATTTGTAATTTTAATCCTTTCTACTTCACAAATTGGTCATTTAGCTTTCAAAAACACCTTTAAACTCAGTAATAAACTCAACTGTATATCCTCTACATATTTACTATGTCAAAAAATCCTGCCTGTTATTTCTAAAATTCAACACTTAATTTCAAGGTTCCATCTTCACATTGGTCATCTCAACACAAGCATTTTTTCTTAATTCTTCTCTTAGATTCAGTCCAAATATCCTTTTTTCAAGTTATTCCAAATACTGCTTTATTACAGTATTCTAAAGGTTTTGTTAATAATGTCCTCTTCTTGCCCTGACTGGTTTGGCTCAGTGGATAGAGCGTCGGCCTTCGGACTGGGGGGTCCCAGGTTCGATTCCAGTAAGGGGCATGTGCCTTGGTTGCGGGCACATCCCCAGTGGGGGGTGTGCAGGAGGCAGCTGATCGATGTTTCTCTCTCATCGATGTTTCTAACTCTCTATCCTCTCCCTTCCTCTCTGTAAAAAATCAATAAAATATATTTTAAAATAATAATAATAATTTCCTCTTTATTTATCTTTTTGAAAAAAACACATATTTTTATTGATTTCAGAGAGGAAGGGAGAGGGAGAGAGAGATAGAAACATCAATGATAAGAGAGAATCATTGTTCGGCTGCCTTCTGCACACCCCCTTATTGGGGATCAAGCCCGCAACCCAGGCATGTGCCCTTGACCAGAATTGAACCCGGGACCCTTCAGTCCACAGGCTGACACTCTATCCACTGAGCCAAATCGACTAGGGCAGTGGTTGGCAAACCGCGGCTCGCAAGCCACATGCGGCTTGCGAGCCGTGGTTTGTCGTTCTGTTGACTAATGAGTTTGCTAACCACTGCTGTAAGGCATTACCCTTACCCAGAAGTTTTGACTTCAGGTTAAAGACATTAGTACATTATTAAAATGTTTTTTAAGTGTTTTCCCTAAGGCAGTGGTCGGCAAACTCATTAGTCAACAGAGCGGCAAACCGCGGCTCGCAAGCCGCATGTGGCTCGCGAGCCGCAGTTTGCGGACCACTGGGCTAGGGCATTATTTATCTTTCATGTGGTCCCAACTACTTCCTTGTATTCTCCCTCATGTCTCCAAAATACTAAATGGTATCCTATCTAATAAAGAGGGAATATGCTAATTGACCCTCACAAAGATGGCGAATCAACATTTGATTTGTTGACCAATACAAAGATGGCAGCGCCCACAGCCAATAAGGAGGGAATATGCTAATTGACTGCCACATCCTCAAAGATGACGGCACCCACAGCCACAAGATGGCGGCGCCCAGTCCCCTCAGCCCCGCCGGGGTGGCAGGTGCGTGGCACGGCTGGGCCAGCCCCCAGGAGGGTCCAGCTGCTCTGCATGCCTGCCTCCAGAGTCCCCCAGTCCCTTCAGCCCCCAGCCACCCAGGACTGGCCTGAGGCCCAGGCAAGCCTCAGATGGAGGCTCCCCAGCCACCTAGGGCCAGCCTGAGGTGCAGGCAAGCCTCGGATGGCGGCTGCCCAGCCTCCAGGGCTGCCCGAGGCTCAGATAACCAGGGCCGGCCGAGGCTTGTGCTGCCAGCAGTGGCAGCAGCAGAGGTGTGATTGGGGCGTCGCCTTACGCTGATTGCCGGGTCACCTCCCGCCCAAGGGCTCCCAGACTGTGAGAGGGGGCAGGCCGGGCTGAGGGACCCCCACTCCAGTGCACGAATTTTCATGCACCGGGCCTCTAGTTAATGAGATAAACAGGGAAGTACCTAAGTATACAGTGCTATATACATACTCACTTTATTTCTATTATTCATTCTCATCTTTTTACTTAATTCCTTCTTTCCACCCCATCTCAATCCCCCACTCCCCACCGCCCAATGTGGGACAATTACTTCCAAAATCTTTAGAGCAAAAGGACACTACTTGACACTTAGCAGGCATTTAATAAATAGTCATTCAGTGTATGATTTCAGAAGAAGCTCCTGCACTCTATTCAAGCTATATATTCCTCCTAAAAACATCCCAAAGTCTTGCATGAAAGTTATCATGGAATTATATTACTATATGACCAAGAAGACCAAATGAACCTAATCAACTTTAATTTCTGCTCTTACAGATGAAGAAATGGAGACCCAGAGACATTAACTAACTTGCCCCAAATCATGCAGATGATTAATGACAGAACCAAGATTAGAATCCAGGTCTTTAAATCTTTTCACTTTTGTGCACTACTGGTAGTTTTGGGTTTTGGGGTTTGTACATATTTTTCTTTAAATTTTTTTCTAGGGGGGACGTTTTTCTGATTATAAAAATAGTATCAGCTCACTGCAAAATATTTGGAGAGGAAAAATGAGCATAAAATATTGTTGATTCACTTTTAAAATGTCACTGCCTCTCACATACCCTCACTCTATACCAGTGGTCGGCAAACCGCGGCTCACGAGCCACATGTGGCTCTTTGGCCCCTTGAGTGTGGCTCTTCCACAAAATACCATGGCCTGGGCGAGTCTATTTTGAAGAAGTGATGTTAGAAGAAGTTTAAGTTTAAAAAATTTGGCTCTCAAAAGAAATTTCAATCATTGTACTGTTGATATTTGGCTCTGTTGACTAATGAGTTTGCCGACCACTGCCCTAAACAAACTATATTTGTCTCAAAACTCAATTTCATTTACTGAAGTTTAAGTTGAAATCCAACTTAGACCAATCTTCAATCTGTAAAGTCTTAATGAAGGCAGAGTCCATTTTCTTCTTCATGGATTTATATAGCTCCACACTCAATGTTAGTCACCAATACCAAAATTCTTCATTTCAATTACCTACAAGTTTCCTGAGATTCAGAATGCTTCTATAAGAGTATGCTAAAGTTTAATTCAAGTAAAAGTCACCGCCCCCACTTGAATGATGCTTTTCTCAGCTACCTGCCAGTTTTTAAAGAATAACTGTCCCTGAAAATTGGTATATGCACACCCACAAACACAATGTAGTTCAGGCCAATTTATGCCATCAACTACAATGCTGAAATGAGACATATTTTGATTATCTTAAACAAAATCAGTTGAGGTTACTAATTACAAAATCTTTCCTTTTTCTTAAATTATATGTTAGTATATGAATACCTTTGTCTGAATGTCCTTTAACTAATAGATAGTAAAATCTTGCTGAATTGAAACAAACCAATTAAGATTATGCTGGGGAAGAGGAAGGGATCAATGGGGGGAGAAGGGGGACAGCAGTAATACTTTAAGCATAAAGATAAATATTTTTTACAAAAAGAGGAGAAAAAAGATTACACTGTCCAGGGGGTGGGGAAATGGGGGCATGTTGGTCAAACAAAGCAAATATTCAGCTATAAAATGAGTTAAGTTCTAGAGATATAATGTATAGTATGGGGATCAGAGTTAAAAATAATATATTGTATACTTGGATTTTGCTGAGAGTAGCTCTCAAGTGTTCTCGTTACAAAAAAATGTTAACTATGTGAGGTGATGGATATGTTCATTAGCTTTATTATGATAATTTCACAACGAATACATATCTCAAAACATCACATTGTACACTTTACATATACACAATTTTGTCAATCATCCTATCTAATAAAGAGGGAATATGCTAATTGACCCTCACGCTGTCACAAAGATGGCGGCACCCACAGCCAATAAGGAGGGAATATGCTAATTGACTGTCACACCCTCAAAGATGGTGGCGCACACAGCCAATAAGGAGGAACTGTACTAATTGACACCCTCAAAGATGGCAGCACCCACAGCCACAAGATGGCAGCGCCCAGTCCCCTCAGCCCCGCCGGGGCGGTAGGCGCGGGGCAAGGCCTCCGGAGTGCCCAGTCCCCTCAGCGCCTCAGCCGCCCAGGGCCGGCCTGAGGCACAGGCAAGCCTTGGATGGCAGCTGCCTAACCACCCAGGGCCGCCCAAGGCTCAGGTAACCAGGGCCAGCTGAGGCTTGCACTGCCGGCAGTGGCAGCAGCAGAGATATGAAGAGGGCATCGCCTTCCCCTAATCACCGGGTCACCTCCCGCCCCTGAGGGCTCCCGGACTGTGAGAAGGGGCAGGCCAGGCTGAGGGATCCCCCCTCCAGTGCATGAATTTTCATGCACCGGGCCTCTAGTACTTCAATAAAGCTGGAGAAAAAAAGCTGTTCAATATGATAGCCACTAGCCCATATGTGGCTATTGAGCATTTGAAATATGACTAATCCTAAGTGAGATGTGCTGTAACTATATAATACACATGAAAACTCAGAGACTTAGTACCAAAAAAAAGTAAAATAACTCATTTTTGTTACATATTGAAATGATATTTTAGATATACTAAATAAAAGGAAAGCATTATTAAAATTAAGGTCATGTTTCTTTTTACTTTTTTTAAATTGAACTATTAAAAAATTTAAAATTACATATGCGGCTCACATTGTTGGGGAGCCCTGGCTGCCATTGTTCAGTGGTCAGAGTACTGGCCTGAGCACCGAAGGGTCACAGGTTCGATTCCTGGTCCAAGGCACATAGCTGGGTTGCAGGTTCAATCCCTGGCCCCCAGTCAGGGCAAGTGTAGAAAGCAACCAATCAATGAGTCTCTCTCACATTGAAGTCTCTCTCTCTCTCTCTCTGTCTCTCTCTCTCTCTCTCTCTCACCACCCTCTCTTTCCCCCTACCTCCTCCTCCTTTCCATTCTCTCTGAAAGTCAATGGGAAAATAGCCTTGGGTAAGGATTTAAAAAAGGGGGTGGGGAGAATTTCCCATTCCCTTCGACCTGGAATAACCCAGAACCTTTCTACTCTGTGGTCATAAAAGAAACCCAATCATTCTCTGTTAATCAATAATCTGACTTACATCTTACTTCCTCTGAAAAAGAATTGCAGATATATCTGAAATAAATAGCACACTGAATTTTATACCTTGATATACACGTCACATCCTTAGCCTAAACAAACCTGAATTATCAGGCAAAAGGAAGAAAGAAGAAAAATATACCTTATTTTCCAATGGGAGAACTTCCATCTTATTCAAAAGGAAACTTATATCATGAAACTTTCTGCCCCAAGCAGCAGTTCTTTCCTGTTAAGGGCCCAAAAATTCCTATCTGTTTTTCTCCTACAAGAGGGTTGATAATATAAGAAATGTGGCCAAATATAAAGGTGCCCTTTAGAAAGACTTCCACTAAACAAGCAGTATTCTGTGTTGTTATGGCTCTGAGGCCTCTTGTGAAGATTTTTAAAGGGTCACAACAGGTTTAAATTAACCCAATGGAAAGAATCTGGCATTTTAAAAGGGTCTGATGACTCAAAACATTCTTTTGGACTCTCCCAGCCTCTTCACTGGAAATACACTCAGGACAGTCATACTAGTTCGTTTTCTTTCATGCTAGCCCAGGTCAAGTACAAACTTGAAATGTGAAATAAGGATAATTACTCTATGCTCACCTTGTTCACCAAGAGTTTTGTTTGTTGGGATTTTTGTTGTTGTTTAGCTGGATGCTTGTTTCACTTCTCCATTTGAGTGGAAAGGTACTTACTTAAAATAATGATAGCCAATTCTTTCAGGACAGAAATTACCAGAATCCTTACTAGAACTCAGAAACCGAGTCTTTTTTTTTTTTTTTTCTTTTTTTTTAATATATTTGATTGATTTTTTACAGAGAGGAAGGAAGAGGGATAGAGAGTTAGAAACATTGATGAGAGAGAAACATCGATCAGCTGCCTCTTGCACACCTCCTACTGGGGATGTGCCCGCAACCAAGTTACGTGCCCTTGACCGGAATCGAACCTGGGACCTTTCAGTCCACAGGCTGATGCTCTATCCACTGAGCCAAACCGGTTTTGGCAGAAACCGAGTCTTTATATCAGGTTTTACTTTGCCAAGCTCCACCTAACTCTGACTGTCTCTGTCTCTGAGCAGAAAAAAAGCTAGAAATTCTAACAACAAAGTCCTCATAGAAAGCCAAGGGTAGCCATAGTCACCTGATGTATTAGAGACAGACCTGGCATGTAGCTGCAAGAAATGGGCAGAATTGGTTTAATTAAAGGAATCAGATGGTTGTAGGGATGAACACCCTAACTTCTTCATGTAGAGCTGGGTTTCCAAATCTCAGCACTATTAATATTTGGGGCCAGATAATTCTTTTAAATATATATGTATATTATGTTTTCAGAGAAGAAGGGAAAGGGAGAGAGAGAGATAGAAACATCAATGATGAGAATCATTGATTGTCTGTCTCCTGCACGCCCCCTACTGGGGATCAAGCCTGCAACCCGGCATGTGCCCTTGACCAGAATCAAACCCGGGACCCTTCAGTCTGCAGGCCGACATTCTATCCACTGAGCCAAACCAGCTAGGGCTAATTATTTTGAACGATGTTCTGTGACTTGTAGGATATCTAGTGGCATCCTTGGCCTCTCTAGCCATTAGATGCCAGTGGGTATCTAACTCCCCACCAGAGTTGTGGCAACCAAAAAAGGTCTCCAGACACTGCCAAATGTCTCTTGGAGGACAAAAATGCCCCTAGTTGAGAATCACTAATATACTAGTAGAGCAAAAGCACCTGAAAAAGTTGCTACAGCAGCCATATCAAAGGCAGTTTACGCTACATCCAGGGTGGCAAGTTGCACTCCAGTGGTTGGCCTTGCACACATGGTAAGAAGTATTTCTGACAATGTTTCTGATACTAACAATTTAATAAAGTACTTCAGGGATATGAACAAGCCAAGGTTCACATGATACTGGGTTCTTCAACCATGGTGGAAGTGAGACTCCTGCCTCAGTAACTAATTTAGTTTGCAGACATTTTTCTTTATCAGATTAACTAATAAGGATGGTCAACTATTCAGAAGTCATGATGTTCCAACTTCTAAACTCAGATTTTTTTTGTTAATTTTAAAATATAATTTTAAAAAATAAAGTTTTAAAATACAAGTAAGATGCTACTTTTTGACCCATATAATTAGCAAAAATTAACAGGCCTGAGGACACTCAGGAACTGTGGAAAAACAGGAATTCTCAGATACCCTTGCTAGGAATGTAAATTGCTAGTTGTTAAGCAATTTAGCAGCATCTACCAAACTTTGCATTTTTTACTCAAAATTCCACTTCTAGGAATCTATCCTGCAGGTATACTAACATATGCACAAGGAAAAATATGTGATAAGCAGTCCCTATAGCACTGTTTACAACAGCAGCAAATTGGAAATACCACAAACATTATCAATAAGGGTACAGTTTTAAATAAATTACTGTATATTCATATCTTGGAAGCCTGTACAACCATTTTAAGAAACATAACAACGTGACAAACTTTTAAGTGGGAAATAAATGTACTACATAGATGACTGATAAGATAGATAGATAGATAGATAGGTCCCATTTTTGTAAAGATAAACATGTGTATACATAGATAGATGAAAACAAAGAAAAAAATCTTTAAAAAAACACATCAATTTGTTTTCATTTCTTCAACAAGTATTTTTTTAAACCATTAATAATTTTCAAGACATACTTAAAAATTAGACCTGGGCTATCTTTAAAGTTTCTAATTTAAGGCTTTAAAAACTTTCTTTTGCAAATGTCACTTTTTCTATAAATCAAGCTTTGTGGATAATTCAGTACACTGGGATGTACTGGCATTCTCCACCTGTCCACAATTATGCTGACAATGCTGAGCTTTCAAGCAAGGTACATAGGCTTAATTCCATTTACCAAACCAACTTCAAAAAGGTAGAAACCCCACTAACTGCCCTCTTGAGCCATAACCAATTAACAATTAAGAAGATATCCAGAGAGATGTACTTGAATTTAGTAGAATGTTTATGTTAATAAATGTTTATTGTTTAATTTAGCAGAATCTGATCATATGCAATCAAATTTAAATAATTCTAATTTTTCTAATTTTCCTCTCCTACTTAAATCCTGAATGAACCAAGGAAGTCAAACGTCTGAAAGACTGACAGACTTGACAAGTAATAAAACTTAAAGTCTCAATTCTAGATTTGGAATAGCAAATTATTTTATCTGGGTGCCAGTAAAAAAAAAAAAAAGCAGTTTTCCAAAAAAATTTTCTGGTTCTAAAATAAACGAGAAGACACACTTCAAACAAAATGTCAGGCACTCACCATAATAGCTATGGCCTTTAAACCACCCTAGCATCCCTCCCTCTGCCCCAGCTCTAGGCCATTTAACTACTTTCAAATGGAACATCCTAAATTGCTATTAAAAAAAATAAACTATATCTATTTCTTCCTGCTTAAGTTTTCCCATTTTTCTTTTTTTTTTTTTTTTTAATATATTTTATTGACTTTTTACAGAGAGGAAGGAAGAGGGATAGAGAGTTAGAAACATCGATGAGAGAGAAACATCGATCAGCTGCCTCTTGCACACCTCCTACTGGGGATGTGCCCGCAACCAAGTTACGTGCCCTTGACCGGAATCGAACCTGGGACCTTTCAGTCCGCAGGCCGACGCTCTATCCACTGAGCCAAACCGGTTTTGGCAGTTTTCCCATTTTTCTATGACACTTTAACTTTATTCAGGCAGTTATCACAAATATACAATTCCTATATGATTTCATTTCCAAACATTTTACATAAAGCTTCATAAATGTTTGTGTATGGTAGTATTTCCTTCCTTTGAAAGAACAATTTGACAAAATAATCTTAAAGGTCTTTATTCAATTAGAACCCTGGATGTGAAGACTAGCTCCATGAGATTTCATAAAACTTGGCCCCACATTTAAAGGCCACAATCTGCCCTAGCCAGTTTGGCTCAGTGGACAGAGTGTCGGCCTGCAGACCAAAGGGTCCCAGGGTCGATTCCGGTCAAGGGCACATACCTTGGTTGCAGGCTCCTCCCCGACCGGGCCCTGGTCAGGACTCATGAAGGAGACAACCAATCAATGTGTTTCTCTCACATCGATGTTTCTCTCTGTCTTTCCCTCTCTCTTCCACTCTCCCCAAAAATCAATGGAAAAATATCCTTGAGTGACAATTAACAAAAAATAAAAATAAAAAAAATAATAAAGGCCACAATCCTTTTCTTTCTTAACAAGCACCATCTCTGGATAAACTACACCTCTCCATACTCCAAAGGCAACTGAGAGTATACAGAGTAAGTAATGTAACTGCATATAAGCATGAACTTGCTCAAAGTCTACCAGAAACTGGAAAGGTAAGTCAATGATTGCTGTAAGCTGTCACAGAACACTGCTCCCTTCATGGCCAGAAACACACTTATGTTAATGCCATCACCTGGTATCACTTCTCCATTGTTCAATATTATTTTGTCCCAAATATCAATTATTCTCATTTTCTTAACTTGCTTAGAAGATAACAAATTAGATGAACTTTGGGAAATATGCTAGAAAATAACTTTTATGAACTCAGTACATGATTTTAGATAAATCTATGCTTTATTCCTCACAAGCGCTTATATATATTTGTAAAACACTAATAGACACAAGGCTTATTATTTATGTAGTCTGCAGTTTAGAGGTTCATAGAGATGACTGAACCTCTTACAATACCTCCATATACCTCTCTAGCTTTTGTAACTGACACTTGGGAATCATTGGCAGAGAATATGAAATATAAAAGTGCCTAGTTACAAACAGAACGGCTCTTTAAAGTAAATGTCTGCAATCTTAAGTGAAAATGTATTGTCAGGTACCAATGTCTTTCTCCTATAAGACTACAATTCAAATTTAAAATCAAAGTTAGCCACAAAAATCACTTATATACAAGAATTTACTTCATAGACAATTTTTAAGAAATGGAATTACTCAAAAAAGGGCTCAGGATACACTAAAACATAGAACAAACTAGATTCCATTTCTACCATCACAGAGGGAAGGCTGATTTTACTCCTGAGCTCCTCTGCCCCAGCCAGTGCACCTGCAACTAAAACCTTAGTAAAATTTTGAAGGTATCAGAGGTCAGAGCTACCTACAAAAGAGATGAATACATATGGCAGAAATGCAAAAATACAAATCCTAACATAGCCACCTCACTGTGAAACTATAAGGGTTGGAACAGCAATAAAAAAAATGGGGAAAAGAGCAGTAAAACCACAAATGTAGACATTTCTCTTCCATATCCTCCCCTGACTAAAGCACAGGGAATTGGTCAATGTTTGTTAATATCTTGTTTGTTGTTATGAGAAATAAACCAAATCGTTTTTGCTCTGGATAAGCCCCAAGAGGCCATCTATTCTGGTCCCATTGTCTCATTTTACAGATGAGGAAACTGTAGCCCAAATAACATAAATGGCATGCTCCAGGTCGTTCAGCTGACTAGTAGCAGGTCCTAGTCCAGGAACTTCTGGTTCTGAGCTCAGCATCTCCAGTATCTTATCTAGTATTTCACAATCCCTCTCATATGTCCTAATCTAGACTGGATTCACATTTATGTTGAAAATCATTTTGACAATAACTATTTCAAACAGACATTTCTCACGCTTCATTTTATTATCCTGCAGATCATTTAAACTAAGCCTCAGAAATTTCCCACCTGTGAAGGTGGTGGTGGTGGACTTGTTTGGGGCACTGTGGAATCTTTCTTATGGGAACATATCTCCCCTTTAAACTTGGAAATCTATAAGAAATAAATGTGTTTTAAAAAATTAGTTCCAAATGCAACTTTCAAGAACCAAACTTTAGTGAAAGTACAATTTTATTTTCAGAAACCAATGCCCTAAATTTACTTTACTTTTGCTTTAGATCAGATGGGTGCATCATCTCTCATTCAAATAAATACACCAAGTTGCCAAATGAAGGCGCATAATTGCACTGCCAAATGCTGCCCTTTTTTCACCAACTAAGTCTTTGTGACAGGAAATAATTTACAATGACTAAATTCTAAACTCAGGATTTAGGACACAATATTAAAACTGACCTGAATAATTTTTATACACTTATAAGCTGTTGACAACATAGAAACAAATAAATACCAATATGGAAAAGTACAAAATGAATTCATTAAAAAAGTGGCAGATCCTAGCATAATAACAGAGCTAAATTTATAGAGTACTAATTGGGGACAGGTACAGTTTTAAGTGTTAATTCATTCAATTCTTACCATCCCATGTGAGATACTATTAGCCCCCATTTTATAAACTAAGAAACCAAGGCAGAGACAAATTAAAGGGAAAGTGCACATTCACACTGTTGTAAGAGGGAGAGCCAGGATTTAAAACCAGGCAGGGTAGCTCCAGAGGCTCCACAGAAAATACTAAGATACAAAGACGTTGGAAATTTTACTCAAATGTCCAGAACATGCAAATCTAGAGACAAAAAGTAGATTAGTGGTTGCCTAGGGCTAGGGAAGGGGTAGAGAGAGGAATGGGAATGACTATTAATGGGTATGGGGTTTCTTTTTGAGGTGATAGAAATGTTCTAAAATTAGACTATGGTTATAGTTATACAAATCTGTGAATATACTAAAAACTAATGAATTATACATTTTAAATAGATGAACTGCACAGTTTGCAAAGTATTCCTCCATAAAGCTGTTTTAAAAAACAAAGATAGTGTTGAGATATATTAAAAAAATGGAGATGACAGTTATATAAATTGCTAGGGGAAACAGTTTGAATTCTATGACTACTTTTATAACTTTAAGCCTAAAATTATTTTTTAAGTTTTTTTTCATTTTAATAGAACCTTCAATGCAGCATAAAGTAGAGGGTCCTGGAGTTAGAGGCAGGAAGTGCCAGCCCTGCCTCCAACCACTGGAAACTTCCCTTTTGTAAATAATGAGGGTGATAATACCCATCCTCCTCACTCCCTCACTTGCCACCAGGACCACTGAGACATGATGTAATGAAGACACTTCTAAAATAACCAAATACCATTTATAGGAAGGATTAATGTTACCATGTTGAGATTTTATAAAATCAAAATTATCAGAAGATTGTCAGAAAATTGTCAGAAGTCACCTGAAAGTTCACGAAATGCAGTAATATATATATATATATAAAAGCCTAAGCAACCGGTACTACCGAACAACCGGAATGACTGGAATGATGGGTCGACCAGTCGCTAAGGCATGCACTGACCACCAAGGGGCAGACGCTCAATTAAGGAGCTGCCCCCTGGTGGTCAGTGAGCTCCCACAGACAACCTCCCGTGGCCCCTCTCTCCCACCAGCCAGCAAACCTCCTGGGGTCCCTCCCCCTGGCCTGACAGCCCTCTGATAGGCCTCAATCAACAGCCAGGCCAAGGGACACCACCTGTGCACGAATTCATGCACTGGGCCTCTAGTAGGAATAACAACAAATAGCTAATTCTTAGCGAGCACACAATGTGTGCCACAATGTCTGTAGCACTACTCATCTGTTTGGTTACTTAATTCTCACAACCTTATAAAATAAATACTATTATTAGCCCCATTTGAGAGAGGCACTTGCCAAAGGGCACGTTGCTTAAGAAGTGGCTGAGCTGTAGTATGAATTTAAGCAGTCTGGCTCCAGAGTCCTGATTTTAATCCACTTCAGTTACTGCTCCTAAAGAATATTTCTCTTTTTGAGAGCTATTCATTCACCACTCATCCGACTCATTCACAGAGGCCCTACACAAGGCAAAGACCATACAGTTGTGGACCTCAAGGAGCTTACCCTGTGGATGGGGAAACCAGGCAAATAAACCCCAAATGCCCTTGTGAGAAGAGTGCTCTAAGGGAGCTGGGGATCCTGAGAGAATACAGAAGAGGGGCACCTCCCTGAGACCAGGAAGTCACAAGCTTCCTGCAGGTGACATCTGAGCTACACCTTGTAGATCAATAAGAGTTCAGCAGGAAGAAAAGGAGGAGGAAGAAGAAAGGAAAGCTAACAGAAGGATGACCAATGGAGAAAGAACTAGAAACAGCAGAGATAAATTCAGAGCACAGACAGAAAATTGACTACTGAGCAGGAGGAAGAGCACCATCTGCACTGAAATAAGACAAAACATATATGGATGCATACAAGATGAAGGATGGGACAGGAAGTTGAGGAAGTTCAAGATGATCCATGCCAGTTGGTCATCACAAAGGAGGCATATTCACTGTGGTGCGTGAACAGGATGTAGGGAATGAAACAGGGTGGACCTAGAGAATTGAGAAAGGGGTTATCCCATTAATCCATCAAATTAATCTTTTGTGTTTAGGCTTAGTCCCTTTTTATAGATAAGCTAACTGACTCAAATGGACTAAGATCTCTCTAAGCGTCACACACAAGTATAAAGCATCAAATCTCCAAAGCCTATTCTCTTCCACTACCCCATACTCCTTCCATGAACACAAGAAATGTCTGTACTGACACTAGCCAGCAGTGATTTGGACTCTGCCTAGAAGACTGGAAAGATAAGAGAACTGGAGAAATGTAAACATATTATAAATCATCATTCAGAGAAACTGAAGATGTATACTCTCCTTCTCCAAACCACAAGCAAAAATGTTCTGGCTCTGTTTTCAATATTTTAAAAAAAGTTAGTGGTTCCCAAAATGGAGACATAGATTACTGAGGCAGTATCCTAGTCACACACTGCTTTATATTCTTTACATTTCAGTGTTGTAGCTCAACAAACACTAATCTGACTAGGAGATGTATTACTAGTTAAATAAGCTAATCACTCAATGTGACCTGACAAAAGGGCAAATTAATATAAATTATTAACAGTAATGACCTGTTAAATTTTCACCAGATTAGTTAACAATACTGGAATAAGACAGAATTAGCCCCTCAAATACATTTTTTATTTACAAATTAATTCAGAATTTATTTTCAAGACCACAAGCCAATACAAATATAGCATCTGCCACCACCACCTTATCACCCCTTTCTAGAGGAAAAGAGGCGGGCGGGGGGGGGGGGGGGGAGCGGGGAAGCTTGAAGAATTTACTCCAGAATGTTTGAAACGGTAATCATCTCTAGAGCTGAGAGTAAAGATGATTTTTACCTCCTTCTGTCATATTCATCTGTATTTTCTACAATACACTCATGACTTTTACCTTTAAAAAAGTTCCCTTTTCCCTTTTTTTTAGAAGACCAAAAAGCACATTCAAGTATTCACATATGAACAATATATACCTTTCTTCTTCTTTTTTTTTTGGCAAGACTCAGAAAAACTTAGCTCAAGACTCCTGACTGAAATCCTAACAACAAAATCTCCTTTAGAAACTGTATATTGCATTAAGACAACATTCAATGAATAGTATTTTAATGGCTGTTAAAACATTACTTGTCACAAACTTCCTAATTATAATGTAAATGTAGCACGGGTGGAAAAAGAACTCTAAAAATACTTTTTTTAAAAAGAACATTCATCGAGGAGAAACCAAGATGGCAGCATAGGTAAACACCTATACTGCTGCCTCGCACAACAATATCTAAACTACAACTAAAAGACAAAACAGACACCATCCAGAACCACAGGAAAGCTGGCTGAGTAGAAATTCTACAACTAGAAGAAAAGCGGAAAGCACATTGAGATTCAGAGGAGGTGCAAAAGGTTGAGGTACGGAGATTCGCACACAGAGAGGACGGGTGGCTGTGTGCACGGGCCGGTGAGTGCACGGCTGGCTTTCTAAAGCGGGAGGGAGACAGAAGCTCCCAACTGCACTGAACTCCAGTCCCGGGCGAGACGCTGAGAAACCAGACTCATTCGGGGGGAATCTGGACTGTCAGGAAAAGAGAAAGCACACTGAGACTCGGGAGCTGTGGAAGGCAGAGGTCAGGAGGCGCGCGCGCACAGAGAGGACTAACTGCTAAATGCACGGGCGGCTGAGTGCACAGCTGGCTTTCTAAAGCAGGAGGGAGACGGAAGCTCCCGACTGCACTGAACTCCAGTTCCGGGCAAGTTTCTGGGAACCCTGACTCATTCGGGGAGAAACTGGACTGTCTGGCAGGGGACAAAACTCGAGGGCGGCTTTCTCTCAGAGGTGCTTGCAGCGATTACCAAGGGACACTGAGACCCAGGGGCCTCATAGGGCAGGGCTGTCGGGAAACCAAGGCTGTCTGCTCCGCCCTGAAACTCCACCCCATCCAAGCTGAGCACAGAGGCTTTTGCAATTTTGCAAGTCTTGTCTCAAAGAGTGTCTCCAGCACAGTTCTCCCAGTGTAGACACAGCTGATCCTCACAGCCAATTGGACTGGAGGTCAATTCCTCCCAGTGATACCAACAACAATCAAGGCTTAACTATAACAAGACTGTGCACACAGCCCACAAAGGGGTGCACCAAGAGTGTCCACCTCAGGTAACTGGGGAGGCTGAGCCACTGTGCCCTATAGGACAACTACCACACAAAGCTACTCTACCAACTCAGCAAAAATGCAGAGACAAAGAAATAGATCACAAATGAAAGAAATGGAGGAAAGCAAATGACTGGATATAGAGTTCAAAACCACGGTTATAAGGTTTTTCAAGAATTTCCTAGAAAAGGCCGATAAATTTAGCGAGACCCTTAAGGATATGAAAAAGGACCAACTAGAAATTAAACATACACTGACTGAAATAAAAAATATTATACAGAGACCAAACAGCAGACTAGAGGACCGCAAGAATCAAGTCAAAGATTTGAAACACAAAGAAGCAAAAAACACTCAGTCGGAAAAGCAAAAAGAAAAAAGAATCCAAAAATTTGAAGATAGTGTAAGGAGCCTCTGGGACAACTTCACGCGTACCAACATCCGAATTATGGGGGTGCCAGAAGAAGACAGAGAGCAAGATACTGAAAACCTATTGGAAGAAATAATGACAGAAAACTTCCCCCACGTGGTGAAAGAAATAGACTTACAAGTCCAGGAAGCGCAGAGAACCCCAAACAAGAGGAATCCAAAGAGGACCACACCAAGACACATCATAATTAAAATGCCAAGAGCAAAAGACAAAGAGAGAATATTAAAAGCAGCAAGACAAAAACAGTTAATTACCTACAAGGGAGCACCCATACGATTGTCAGCTGATTTCTCAACAGAAACTATGCAGGCCACAAGGCAGTGGCAAGAAATATTCAAAGTGATGAATAGCAAGAACCTACAACCAAGATTACTCTACCCAGCAAAACTATCATTCAGAATTGAAGGTCAGATAAAGAGCTTCACAGATAAGAAAAAGTTAAATGAGTTCATCACCGCCAAACCAGTATTATATGGAATGCTGAAAGGTATTCTTTAAGAAGAGGAAGAAGAAGAAAAAGGTAAAGATAAAAATTATGAACAACAAATACATGTCTTCAACAAGTGAATCTAAAAATCAAGTGAATAAAAAATCTGATGAACAGAATAAACTGGTGAATATAATAGAATCAGGGGCATAGAAAGGGAGTGGACTGACAATTCTCAGGGGGGAAGGGGACTAGGGGTGCGGGAAGAGACTGGACAAAAATCGTACACCTATGGATGAGGACAGTGGGGGGGAGGTAAGGGCAGAGGGTCGAATGGGAACCGGGTGGAGGGGAGCTATGGGGGGAAAAAAGAGGAACAACTATAATAATCTGAACAATAAAGATTTATTAAATTTTTTTAAAAAGATCATTCATCAAATGTAAAACTGTGGCTAACCTTAAATCATTTGTTAGTACAGTTCTTTTCAAAATCAAATATAAAATAGTACTACCATATTTTCCTATTATATAAAATTGATTTAAAAAATGAGAAGAAATGTCAGCTGGTGTAGCTCATGGTTGAACGTCGACCAATGAACCAATTCCTGGTCAGGGCACATGCCCAGGATGAGGCATGCAAGAGGCAGCCAATCAATAATTCTCACTCATCATTGATGTTTCTCTCTCTCTCTCTCTCTCTCTCGCTCTCGCTCTCGCTCTCGCTCTCCCCCTTCATATCTGAAATCAATTAAAACATATTTTTTTTAAATGAGAAGAAATAAGTTGAATACAAACAGTTATTGGGTGCTACAGAAAACACAAAAGCCTAAATTATTCCTATTTTCAAAGCATTTAAAATCATATTGAGAAAAAAAAGGACTATTTCTTACATTAAAAGGCAGAAGGCCTGCATATAGTGTTATGCAGTATACAACCTGGGAAGCTGTACATGAGAGCCCTAAATGATATATTAGTAAGGTAGGCCAATATATGGGAATGGTCCAATGAGCGACATGGACCATAAATCAAGAATTACATACTCCATACACAAGAGCCAAGTAAGGAAAATTTATGAGTAAAACCAGCTCAATGAAAATAAGGTAGCAGCACCAATGTAAAAATAAACAACAAAGGCCTTGTCCAGAATGAAAGAGTAACAGGTATGAGTGACACTTGCAAAATAATTAGCTCCAATTAATAGTTACCATGAGAGAATATTGGACCAGTTAGAAATCCAGATTTTTAGAAGTAGCTCCTAATATTAGAGAATTTAAAACAAACTACCACATTACAGAGGAGTTTAGAGGAAGGCACCCTCTCAGGAATCGAGCTAAGCCCTAAGGAGACAAGATATTTATTTCCATCTTGGGGGGAACGAATAGCACATAGGCACTAAGGCCATTCAAGAACATGGGGTGTAGGGCAGCAGGCTGGGAACAGGCCAGATGGCCTGTGTTGAGGAGTGCTAAGAAAAGAGGTTAGAAAGGAACACTGTGAAGCTTCCAAATCAATGTCCGGTCTGTGGCTCACAGCATCCAAACCATCTGTCCTACACATCCCCAGGCGAGATCTACTTTTCAGAACCACTGGGGAGTACAGATGAGAATCAACAACTCAATCAATTCCTGGGTTGATTCTTATGCACACTGAAGTTTGAAAACAACTAACTGTTCCAGAGCAAGGAAGTAACAATGAATAGTAAGGGCAAAAGCCAGTACATTTAAATCACATATTAAACATTACAAGGGAGAAAGTTGTTTTAAAAGATGTTCTGTTTTAATACTCCCTACTACTCTATGCTTCCCCAAAAAGTGTTTTAATATATTACATATTTTATTGAGTTTCACATGGTGAAAATCAGAGTCTCCTCCTCTTAGGTATAATGAAACTAAAATAATTATATTTAGACTTTAAATGTCTTTATTTAAAAGGTTCACATAGCAGTATTTGGGGAGAAAACCCAGTAAAATAAAACAAACTTCTGCTTTATTAAGAAAGGGCATAGCCCTAGTTTTAAAAGCAAAGCAAATAAATACAAAAACAAAAATTGAAGTTCTGATTAAGCATGCAGTACTGAAATCATATGCCACAGTCTTGAGTCCAAAATTTAAATACATAAGTTCATTATTCAGAAATGAAATCTATTTAACGAGCTAGGGAATATGAGAAGTTCTGAATAACTCTCCAAGCTACTTCAAAATTTTCTTCCAAATGAAAAATCAGTCAAAGGTACAGATCATTCCTACCACACTACCTGAATAACCACTTCTAAACTTCAAAGTTCTGATTTCTACAAATAGGCCTCATGTTATCTTGGCTAGCAGAATTTTCTCTGGCAATCAAAAGAACCCCATTAAACAAGTTAGTCAACTTATTCCTGAGAACTATTTATCTGGCATATTAAAATGATTGGAGGAATGAAGCACAAAAAAACATAGTTTAGCCCTAACCGGTATGGCTCAGTGGACTGAGCACTGGCCCACGGACTGAAGAGTCCCCAGTTGCAGGCTCAATCCCTGACCCTGGTCAGGGTGCATGCGGGTGGCAACAATCAATGTCTCTCTCTCACATCAATGTTTCTCTCTCTGTCTCTCCCCCTCCCTTCCATTTTTAGAGACCATTCTTTCTAAAAATCAATGGAAAAATATCCTCAGGTGAGGATTAACAAACAAAGAAGCAAAAAACACAGCTTAAAATTGCTTTGGGGAGGAAAAATCAACACCCGTGGAACGCTACAATCTGTTTAATTCAAGAGCCTTGCCCATTTATTCACACTATAAAAGGGCATACCACAAATGTGTGTTCAATAAACAGTGTTAAATTAAGGCTAATTTAGTCACCTTTGTCACTCCAGCACCTATAAAGTTCCTAGTACAATGTTTGCTGAATGAATGAATGTTACGATGCAGTACATATAAATATGGCTTGAATGACTTACGTTATGGCAGCCCCTTCCCTCTGCTTGTCACCCTTCATCCAGTCTGTTTCACAAACTGCCCACATTCAGCATTTTCACAGGGGCCAAAATGTCACGTAAAACCATGTCCAGTGCCTATTCAAGCCCTTCTGGTGTCATCATTTTTCTAGATTCTTGAAAAAGCATGCCTTCTGTATATGTTACCTAACATTTCCTAAGCACATACTATGCACCTTTATAGTACTAAGCCTTTGACATACATAACTTTATTCCTTACAAGAAGTCTAAGATTTAGGCACTGCCAGCACCCTCTTTTTTTATCAAAGGAAACTGAGAGCTTAAATAACATTTTTTTAAATATATTTTATTGATTTTTTTACAGAGAGGAAGGGAGAGGGATAGAGAGTTAGAAACATCGATGAGAGAGAAACATCGATCAGCTGCCTCCTGCACACCTCCTACTGGGGATGTACCCGCAACTAAGGTACATGCCCTTGACCGGAATCGAACCTGGGACCTTTCAGTCCACAGGCTGACGCTCTATCCACTGAACCAAACCGGTTAGGGCTAAATAACATTTTTTAACAGCCCTTAAATAGTAAATGGCAAAAACTAGACTGAACCCCTAGCCTGCATGCCTCCAAAGTACATGTTCTTAACCCATTATAAGAAGGCAGAGTCCCTGCTGCCATTATCAGCACTCTTTTTCCACTGAATTACCTAAAAATCCCCCATCTTGCTCCCCAGCTTTCTAACTCAAGCTTTGGGGCAACAAAAATTAACGCGCATCCATTCACTTTCTGGGTTGGGAGATAATTCCAAAGGGGAAGACCTGAATGGCCAGAAGGAAGAAAATGGGGCAGTGAAACTGCATGTCTCAGCTCCTCCTCTTCGATATTTCTATTTGAAACTTAAAGAATGTGATTCTAATCAAGGACAAGTTAATCTGCACCTGCACATTTTTTTTACATCTTTACAAATTGGGAAATCCTATCTAATAAAGTGGGAATATGCTAACTAACCATCACTCCATCACAAAGATGGCTGCACCCACAGCTGAGGCCAAGTTCCCATAAGGAGCCTTAACAAACAATCAGCAGGGACCTGAGGCTATGCCAGCCGTGGGCAAACTACGGCCCTCAGGCCGGATCTGGCCCGTTCGGCTGTTCTATCCGGCCCGCGGAGCCAAAAGAGCGGAGGGTTCTCTTGCTCTCCCCTCCACTCCTTTACTTTGAATTTATATTAGTTCACACAAACACTCCATCCATGCTTTTGTTCCAGCCCTCCGGTCCAGTTTAAGAACCCATTGTGGCCCTCGAGTCAAAAAGTTTGCCCACCCCTGGGCTATGCCCTCCCCCGCCCCCATGGGGCTTGACAGGGGACCTAAGGCCACCTTCCACACCCAGCAGCACTTGACAGGGGACCTCAAGGTGCGCTTTCCGTCCTGGTGCTGGGCTAGGGGACCTCAGGCTGCTCCCCTGGCCCCAGCGCCAGGCCAGGGGACCTCAGGCCACTCCCCCAACCAGGTGGGGCTTGACAGGGTACTTCAGGCCACACCCCCCGCCCCAGCACCAAGCCAGGGGCTTGACAGGGGACCTCAAGGTGCACCCTCAGTGCTGGGTGGGGGGAACTCAGGCTGAGCCCCCCCACCCAGGGGGGACCTGAGGCTGCACCCCCCTGCCAATGGGGCTTGACAGGGGACCTGAGGCTGTTCCCCCCTCCCAGTACTGGGCCGGGGGACCTGAGGCTGCACGCCCCCGCCTGGCGGGGCTTGACAGGGGACCTCAGTCCATGCCCCCGACCCAGTGGGGCTTGACAGGGGATCTCAGGCCATGTCCCCCACCTGGCAGGGCTTGACAGGGGACCTCAAGGCACACCCCCCCACCCCGGTCTGGGCTGGGGGACCTCAGGCCACGCCCCCCATCCTGGCGTCGGGCCAGGGGACCTGAGGCTACGTTCCCTGCCCTGCAGGGTTGACAAGGGTGGGACTAGCCAGGTCTGGATCTATCCCAATGAGCGGGGCGGGGCGGGGCGGGGCGGCCAGGTCTGGGTCTCACACGATTTTGAGGTGCATGTGGGTGGGCGGGGACTTGACTCTGGGTCCCGTGGTGTGCCCCAGACTCTGACAGGAGGGAGGTTTTCATATATATTTTACTAATTTTCTTTCATCTCTGACACTTCTATTATAGAGAAAGGGGGAATAGCAATATTAAATTATTTCCTCTAATTAATCCCCTTTTAATGTGCACAAATTTCGTGCACTGGGCCACTAGTTTTAACATAAAAAAATCACTAACTTTCTCAAATCAAAGATTTCAAGAAATGAATGATTCCTCAGGTTCTTTGAATTTGCCTTCAATCCTGGGTCAAATAACTCCCACACAGACTTTGCTGCTTAAAACTCTTAGCTTATTCTGTAGGCCTGTTGTGAACTGTAAACATTTCCACATGGCTCATTATGTCTGTTATATCTTTGTCATATGCACTATAATTTAAAAATCATACAGTTGCCCTTATTTTTAAATATTCTGATTGAGAGGTTTCACTAAACCAGACTGCCCTTCCTCCTACTCAATCCTATCTCCATCTCATTATTCCAAATTATAGGTTTGACTATATGTTACAAACACATACCTGCAAACGGTTAACTCCTGTGGACCAACAGAATTCAGATTCAAAGCCTCAGAAGCAGCTACAAGAAAGCCATTTGAGAGACAAATTATACTTGAAGTACTCTAAGCCTGGGTTATCTAAAGCTCAGAGGAAGCCTGGCCCAGTGGGGCCTGAGAAATTTGGGAGACAGATCTTAAAAAAAAAATAGAGACTTGGAGGGACTTAAGGAATTTCAAGAGTCCAAGGAGAAGGTAGTAACACCACAACTACCTGAGCTTCCATGTCTGGCCTACAGTGTCTGCTCTGTGGGCCACCCTCTGCAAAAAACATACATATGTATACTTAAATATTTTTGTAAACCATCAGCATATAATGGAATGATTATATTTCTAAATCTATGAAATGAGGTATTTATAAAGAAAAATTATCCAAGCCCTAGCTGACTTGGCTTAGTGGATAGGGCTTCAGCCTGCGGACCAAAGGGTCCCGGCTTTGATTCCAGTCAAGGGCACATACCTCGGCTGTAGGCTCCTCTCTGGCCCGGGCCCTGGTCAGGGCTCATGCAGGAGGCAATCAATCAATGTGTTTTTCTCATATTGATATTTCTCTCTGTCTTTT
Organism: Plecotus auritus; assembly: GCF_963455305.1. Classification (NCBI taxonomy): domain Eukaryota; kingdom Metazoa; phylum Chordata; class Mammalia; order Chiroptera; family Vespertilionidae; genus Plecotus; species Plecotus auritus. Next base: position 35,131,277 of record NC_137770.1, on the reverse strand, counting down.
CCTCTCTCTTCCACTCTCTCTAAAAAAAAATCAATGGAAAAATATCCTCAGGTGAGGATTAACAAAAAGAAAAAGAAAAATGATCCAAATATCATCAGCTTAAAATTGCTTAAATTTTTAAGGGGAATCGGATGGACACTTCATTAAATGTCATTACACTAGTCCAGCTGAGCATCAGACAAGGGGAGGAGATAGGTTGCCTCAGGCCTTACTAGCTCTGGAAATGAGCCACCACCAAAACCAGGCGATGAATTTCACTCAACAGTTATTCCACTGAGGCTGAGGGAGCATATGCCCTGTGCCAGGCACTATTCTAGAAACTAGGGATAAACACTCAAAGTTGCTGTCCTCATGGAGTTTACAGTCTAACTGGAGGATACAGAAAATAATCAACTGTCAGGTGGTGAAAAGTGCCATGGAGTAAAATGAAGAAGCCAGAAATTGGTAAGAATGAACATTAATTTATGTAGGATGTCAGTGAAAGCCTCTCTGAGAAGGCAACATAAACAAAGACTTAAAAGAAGTGGAGGAGGGAGCCAATGCTGAATATCTGGCAAGAAACAGCAAATACAAAGCCTTAACGCAAGAGCATGTTTAGTGTCTTTGAGAAAGAGCAAGGAGCGAAGTGTGGCTGGAATAGGATGTGTGAGGAGGAGAGTGATCCAAAGTCAGAGAAAGGGCCATGTCATGTAAAGCCTTGTAGCCTCAAGAGGGAATTTAAATTTTATTCTTAATGAGAGCAGAAGCCAATGGAATGTTTTGAATAGAGGAGGGACATGATCTGACCATTTTTAGTTTGCTCTGGCTGCTGCATATTGCACAGGGGGCAAGGGTGGGGAAGCAGGGTACCTGTTAGGAGCAAAGATAATAGTGGTTTGGAATAGGATTAATGGAGGAGGCAGTGAGAAGTGTTTGGATTCTAGATATTTTTCAAAAATATCCATTGGTTTTTGGAGTCTTCAGATCTGTGGCAGAGTGCAAAAATGGCCACCAAATCTTTTCCCCCTTGTATTCATGCCACTGTGGTATAATTTTAGAGTTCTTCCAACTAAGAGGTAGAATCTTCCTCCACCCTTGGAATTTCAGCTGACCTTGAAACTTGCTTTGACCAGTGGAATAACAGCAAACATAATGAAAGCAGAGATTTGAAAAGTATTTAAGCATTTGCACTTGCCCTCTCTTACAGCTCTAGAAAACCCCACAACCCAGACTAATCTGCTGGATGATAAGACTCACACAGCGCAGACACCTCTGTAGCCACAGCCATCAGGTATGTGAAAGAAACCATCAACTGCCAGCTGACTGTAGGTGAACCCAGCCCTGGCTGATGTGGCACAGTTGGTTAAGCAGCCTCCCATGCACCGAAAGGTAGCTGGATCAATTCTGGGTCTTGATCCCCAGTAGGGGGCGTGCAGGAGGCAGCTGATCAATGTTTCACATATTGATAATGTTTCTCTTTCCCTCTCCCTTCCTCTCTCTAAAATCAATAAAAACATAAATAAAATAAAATAAAAAGAGTGAGCTCAGAGGAGATCAGGACCATCACACATCTGAAACCAGCCTAAATTGCCCAACCACAGAATGGTGAACTAAATAAATGGCTGTTGTTTTTAAGCCACCAAGTTTTGGAGTGGTTTCTTATGCAGCAAAAGCTGATTCAATATTTTTTATCCCTCAAGTCAAATGCAAACCACTAAGCTCTCTTGGCTTCTCTAATGGCATTACACAAAAACAAAATTTCAATTCTAAAGTAAACTGATAGAGAATGGACATGATGTTACCTAGTCAAATGAGCTAATTAGAAAAGAAGAGAGCAAAAGTCACAAATTACAGTGTAGCTCATTAAAGTGTGGTATGACAGCCGAGGAGCTGAGTTCTTTATGCAATGAAATACCAAGATAAGAATCTCAGAAAACAGGGAGAACAAAAGATTTCACGCCAATAGAATTTCTCTTTTCAATACCCCACACACCATTTCTGAAAATTACTAAGTACTTTACCCTCCTGCTGAACATCAAAAATAATGCTTTTTCAAGGTAATCTAGAGAGATGAGCAATTAAAGCTTATAGAAAAGAAACCAATAATGTTGAAGAGATCACAAACTGGACTTCTCTTCCTTGGCTGATACAGATAGATAGGTTAACGGAGGATGGCGAGTGGATAAAAGAACAAACATATACCAGATAACACTTTATTAACCTGACTGCTAATTTGATTAATTATGAGAATAAGCATTTATGCTATATGGAAGGACTCCTCATGCTACAACTGATTATTCAAAGGTCTAATGTAATTATCACCAATATTCAATGGATTCTTTTATTCCCAATAGTTTGCTTACTTCCTATTAGTTTTGAAAACAGACACAACTACTTTTCTGTGTTATAATTAATTTTTTTCATTGTCAAGGTAGGAAGTGAAACCCTCCACTTCTTTTTCCCAAAGACAACCACTGTTTACAGTCTTTTTATCTCCTTCCAGACTATTTCTCTCTTAAAAGTTATGTCTGACACCACAATTTTAAAACAAAAAACATTTATAATTCTTTCAAGCTACCTTATAAATTAAGTAGAATGCATTCTACATGTGTGTTCTGCTGTCAGACCTTTTCAAACTCTATAAAAATCTAACATTAATATTTATTATATGCTGGCAGGCTGGATTTCTGAAACCGCTCATCTATTATCACCAAAAAGAACTAAACAGTAATGAATGACCCCACTCTCCCTCAAAAAAAAAGTATCTAATGGGTGGGAAAAAATTACATTTTTTGGAACTGAAACAGAAATTGGATGGTTAAACGAAAGCATTCGCTACAGTTTATGGGCCTGGTTTATATTTGACATGTGGAAATGAGTTTTCAAGAAGAAAATAATTCCTGGAGACAGATCCTAATTATCTATGTTTCTGAAGATATGCTCACCAAAGAAAGGCCCCCTAGGGTCTATTCAGAATATACACTGAACTTCATTCAAGTACAAAGGACAAAGACACAGATAGTCTTATCAAATTATGTATAGCAAAATGAAGAGCCCGGGAAATGAGGGTTTTAGTAAAAAAACTTCCCAAATACTGTATACAGCTTTTCAAATATAGGAACCCCTATTACTTAGAAATTTAGCAAACCACATCAAATCTTTGCACCTCTAATTATCCTCACTAATGAAAGGATAGAAACATGAATAATCTAAAATTCACTTCTTCTTGAGTATTAAAAAATGTACCAACTGTAGGGGATGGGAGGGCACAGAATGGAAAGAGCAGACTTTCTGCAACAGCAAACAGAAACTTTTCCTTTTTAATTATGATTGCCTAAGGCCAGAATTAAAATAAGATTTTTAAATGTCCTAAATACATATCAAACAAAAGTGAAGACAGGTTGAGTGAAGGGAAAAGTCCATGCAGCTAAGAGGAAAGAGAAACTACAGAGGACCAGAGAAGTAACTCTTAGAGCACTCATCTTTCATTAATCATGAGGAGCCAGAACCAGTGCCTCTGAGCTGACATAAATCCCTATAAGGCAAGAGGGGCCAGAGCAAGAGAAAGGACTAGAATATTATATTCTCCCACAGCTCACTCTTCCACTCACAACATCCCCCACAAACCTATCCAGCGGAGACTACACAAAGGTAATGCTACACTGGGTTCCAGCCCAGTGAAAAGTTCTCTATGTCCTGGCTAGTGTGGCTATTTGGTTAGAGCATTGGCCCAAGGACTGAAGGGTCGCAGGTTTGATTCCCAGTCAAGGGCAGGTACCTGGGTTGCAGGCTCAAACCCTGGTCCTGGTCAGGGTCCTGCTCAGGG